>NC_069386.1:111126041-111746250 GCF_027475565.1 Acinonyx jubatus | reverse complement strand
AAAGAACCTGTAACTATTCTGCCAATGGGCTCACCAGAAAGGTTGTACCAGTTTCTATTTGAACCAGCACTGAGAGGATCTGTTTTCTAACATTCCTGGCAATACTGCAAATACTTTGTTTTAGCATTGGAAAAACTAAGACCCCGAGAGGCTAAATCACTTGCTCAATTTTAATAAGAAATGCTTCCTCTCTCCTTTGGCCTACAAATTTATATAAAACATTTTATAATTATTTTGATAACACCAATCTTTCCAGAACCCATGATTGGCAATTATTATTAATAATTCCATTGGATGATTAAGAAAACTGGAGCCCAGAAGTTTACTTAAGATAGCCAAAGTTCTTCAGATAAGGCAACGAATACAGAGGAACATGAATCAAGCTAGAAATAAATTTCATACTAATATTGGGCCATGCAAGGTTCACCATAATTTAATTTTAAAACAGCAGAGAAATATACTAACTTCTCAGGAACTGGTTTAAATTTTCTGTCTTTTGGCAATTAGCTAATCCAAACACAGTCCTTTTTTTTTTTCTGTGAACTAAATAAGCCTATAAACCAAATGTCCTCTCCCAGCAGAAAAAACTCAAAACCCTGAGCTTTTGACAAGAAAGTCACAGATCTAGGCATTTGTTAAAATTTACTTCATTCACTCTATCCTGTTCTCTTGCCTTATTTTCTTCTCAAGGTTTATCACAATTTGAAATATATTACTTATTTCTTTGTAACAACAAAGTTCTATGAGGACAGGGGCTTAGTCTTGTTTACTATCTTTTCAGTACCTAGAACAGTACCTGGCACAGAGCATGTGGTTTATAAATATTTATTAAATGGATGGATCCTCCCAGATACCATCTATGTATTTCCCTAGCTGTACAATCTCCAAGACAGGCAGTTTTTGGCAGGCATTTTCTATTAATAAGGGTTGCCACTCCCTATTTACAACATTGCATAACACACCAGCTTCCTAATGGAGAAGAGCAGACTGTTTCTCTCCATTAGAGTTCCTAGCCCAAACCTCCATTATAAGCTGAACCATAGCATATGCTGGCACATGATAGCATATCATGATTTCCCACCTTACCCCTTCAACTATAATATTCTGCCACCGTTAGTCCTTGTAAGCATGTGTACTGGTTTTATGTATTTGGTTTGTTGGACTCCAAAAGAACCTCCCAAGTGGGTCAGTAATTGAATTGAGGTTCCAAAGACAAATACATCACCTGTTCACTGTTTTATAAAAGATATTTTATTAAAGATGTAATGAACACGGTAGTTAGTCAACTACCTAGCATCCATTGTGCTCAAATGACTGATCTGGTTGTATGTGGCCAAATGTGGTATCCACTGGCCATATATGATCATTTAAATTTAAATTAATTCCAAAAACTCAGCTCTGTAATTGCACTAGGCACATTTCAAGTGCTCAAGAATTGCCACATGTAGCTAACAGCTACTGTATTGGAAGCACAGATACAGAACTTTTCCATCACTAAAGAAAGTCCTATTGGACACTATGGGATCTAGTTAAACATGGTAGGTTATCCGACTCACTTTGCCTTCAACTGATTTTTAAATGGG
Source organism: Acinonyx jubatus (assembly GCF_027475565.1). Taxonomy (NCBI): domain Eukaryota; kingdom Metazoa; phylum Chordata; class Mammalia; order Carnivora; family Felidae; genus Acinonyx; species Acinonyx jubatus. The sequence goes on along the minus strand of NC_069386.1, from coordinate 111,744,667 downwards.
CATGTAACAGAATTCTGTCAATAAAACCAGGAAGTCTGTCAAATGGCTTTTGGGAAAGGCTTCCTTATTCCTAAAAAACAAAGCCTCACAAGAGATGGTCTTTCTTCTGTCTTTCCATAATATTGGTTTAGAATGTGATGGAAATACTGCAGCCCTCTTGTGAACCTGAGGGAGCCAGTCTAAGAGCAAAGATGGCACAGGAGAGCAATGAAAGGAATATGAGTTCTTAATGAAATCACTAAGCTAGTATTAAACTGTTACTGACTTAGTATCCTCATTATGTGAAATAACCAGATAACAAATGTCCTTACTGTTTAAGTCATTTGAAGTTCTTGAAGTTTTTGTAACTTACATCCAGATGCAACCTAACTTACATCCAGAGCTTTATTTATATTTTAGTATTGCTCTTCAATAAAAAGGTTCTAGTCATTCAATGTATTGCTAAAAATCTGCAAGGACTGTAGGTCTCAAATTTGGCTACAACAGTGTAGCCTCTCATAGATCTGAACATCTTAAAGATAACAAAGGGAGAAAGAAACTTTTTACCATATCACTTTTTCAACTGAAAACTCTTAGTTTAAAATGCAATATGAAAAATATGAAATAATGCAATATGAAAATATTTAAAAAATGCAATATGAAAAATATTTTACATTTGCAAAAAAAATTTCAACAGTGAAACCTCTATTTCTGATAGACAGCACTAAGAATTTTAGGGTAGGATTAGAAAATTCAGAGTTCTCAGAATTGGAAGGATCCTCAGAGATTGTTTAGTTCAGCTCTTTCATTTAAAACTGAAGAAACTGAGGTCCACAGAAATAAAGTAACTGTGGTAGACAGAACGGTGGCCCTCCAGAGATGCCCATGTCCTAATCCTTAGGACCTATGCATATGTTATCTTACATGGCAAAAGGGATTTTGCATATGTGTTTAAATTAAGGATTTTGAGATGGGGAAACTATCTTGAATTATCTGGTGAGCCCACTGTAGTTACAAGGACCTTATAAAAGAGCACCAAGGATAAAAGAAAGGAAAAGAAGATGTAGCATAGGAACCAGTGATTAGAGTGATGTACTTTGAAGGTGCTAGAAGGGACAATGAGCCAATGAATGCAGGCGACCTCCAGAAGGTGGAAAAGGCAAAGAAACGGATCCTCCCCTGAAGCTTCCAGAAGGCAGCCCTGCCAACACCTAGACTTTAAACTTCTCACCTCCAAAAATGTAAGAGAATAAATTGGTGTTTTATGCCACTAAATTTGTGATAATTTCTGATAGTAGCAATAGGAAATATAGTTACCTCCCCAAAGTTACCAAGCTTATACTGGCAATGCCAGAACTCAAATCTTCTGACTCAAGGTCCAATTTTCCTCCTACCAAAAACTTCCATATATTATTTCCTTTTCCATGCTGCTTTCTCAATTATGGGAAGATCTCAGTTCAATGCCTTTGTAGTGTTTTGTGGAAAAGCACTTGATTAACCACAATATGGGACCATTGTGTAGTGGTTAAGAGCATAGCCTCAAAGAGCCAGATAGACTGATTTTTGAATCCTGCCTGGCTCTGCTACTTATCAACTAACTTTGGGGCTTTGGGGTATAATAGCCATTCTGTGCCTCAGTTCTACCATCTATATACAATGAGGCTAATAATATTATCTATTTTTTAGGTTTATTATGATAAGTTAGTTAATATTTGTGAAGAACATAAGACATGCCCAGTACAGAGAAAATAGTATGTGTTTGTTACATTATAAACTTTTAGAAATCTGGCTGACCTGTCTGCAAACTATCACAGGCAAACCTATTCACAACAACAACAAAAATTTAAAGGCTATTAGATAACAAAGAATTTAACTCAAAATTAAATTTTCACCTCAGGATGTTTCTTAACTAACTTTGATTTCTAACTAACATAGTTTAGATTGTATTTTAGAATTTTCTGTATGTTTGGGCAAGTTACATTTCAGCCAGACTACAAATAGTTCAGCCAATTTACAGATAGGGAAAGTGCCTAATTTATACCATAAAACCAACATGGAATCAGTTTTTATAAATAATATAAGACCAATATTTTGAAAAACATGGACTATGCATATGGTGTTTGATTGACTAGTTAATTCAAATGGCTGGGCTTCATTCTATAGAATAAGGTGAATGGAAGCCTTTGAGATCTCATATTTAGAAGACTCAATCACTCTTAAGGTAACTTACGGCTCTGCCAAAAATTTCCCCAGTTGGCAAGAAAGTAGCTAAATATGAGGATTTTCCTCCTCATAACATATTCTCATGTGCATGCTTGTAAGTATTACTTGTTTGGCTTGGTTTTCATTTTAATGGAATGCAGCCACTCCCAAAGCATTAAAACCATTCACTGAGATTTGGACACGCTGCATTTTGGACAAATGAGAAAGATTCTTTAACAGGAGATAGGAAATGAGGATATTTAATTGAATCAGTGAAATATTCACAGGCAGCATAAGTCTATAATGATAAGACAAGAATGAAAATGTAAACTCCATGAAGCCAGCACCTATGCCTATCCTGTCCCCATTATAACCCTGAACTTATTAGCACAATCCTGTTACACTGGTAGGTGTGCAGTATTTGTGCAATGAACAAATGGACTGCCAAAGGAGAAGCAAAAGGCTAAATGTGTATAAACAAAGCAATATGGAATGTTCCTGCACTTTCTGGGATGTGCAGGATTGTGCAGAGAGGAAAATGTTAGTAATATTAGTGTTGTAAGGTATCTTTATCTGCAAGAGTCCATGGTACAAGTAGAACCTGTAATGAAATCTTGCTGAATCTCAGAATGAAGCTACCTCCTTAAAAGAGCTGAATTTTTCTTCATTGATTAAAACACTGCTGAAGAGGAGAATTGGTACTAGAATAGAGCCAAACACACAGGCATTCCACTATTCTTGAACACTGCATACTGCATGATTTTATTCATCTTAAATGTAACCAAGTCTGAGCTGAGGAGGAAGAGGTAATTTGGCAATTTAAAATTCTTTAGATCAATTATAAATATATAAAAAGAGAATCATCTTCATCACAATTTCAAACTTGTGCTCTGCAAAAAAACATGGTTTTTTGTTTGTTTGTTTTTTGCAGATTTAAAAAACCAATTGACAATCTGGGAGAAAATATTTGTAAACCACATACCCAACAATGGATTCATATCTAGGCTATCAAGAGAACTCTCAAAACTCAACATTAAAAAAATGAAAAATCCAATTAGAAAATGAACACAAAGATATGCATGGACACTTCACCAAAGGAGACACACAGACAGCAAGCAAGCACATCAAAAGATGTTCGATATCATTAGCCATTAGAGAAATGTAAATTAAAATAAAAATGAAATATCACTACACAGCTATCAAAAAGGCTAAAATGAAAATTAGTGTAACACCAAATACTAGAGAATGCAAAAATTAGATCACTCATACACTACTGGTGGAAATGTACAATGGAATAGCCACTCTGAAAACAGTTTGACAGTACCTTTTAAAACCAAAAAAAATCCATCACACAAGCCAGAATTGCACTCTTAGGCACATATACGAGAGAAATGAAAACTTATTTTCATTTAGAAAGTTGTACAGGAATGTCACAGCAGCTTTTTCATAATAGCCCCAAACTGGAAACCACCAAATATCCTTAAAAGGGTATGGTAGGTACATCCATACCACAGAATAATACTCAGCATTAAAAAGGAATGAATTCTATATCCACACAACAATTTGGATGAACCTTAAGGAAATTATGCTGAATAATTTGAATAATACTCCCTAGACATTTCTTTGTACCTTCCTGTGAATCTATAATTATTTCAAACTAAAAGTTTTTTTTAATCCTCTTAAAACAAATCATTCAGATTTGAGTGTTCTATCCTTTTGAAGGTAATCTATGTGATTTTAAGTCCTTAGTTCCTTTTTTTTTTTTTTAAGTATGTATGACCTCTCCCACAGTGGACATTTTTTTTTAACTTTATTTTTTGAGAGGGGAGTGGGGAAGGAGCATGAGCAGGGGAGGGGCAGAGAGACAGGGAGAGAGAAAATCCCAAGCAGGCTCCATGCCATCAATGCAGATCATGACCTGAGCTGATATCAAGAGTTGGACGCTTAACCCACCAAGCCAACCAGATGCCCCTGGACATTGACTTTTAAATAAAAAAATATTTTCTTCCTTTCTCAAACTCAAAAATATATGTGTGTAAATATCCCCTGGTTTCCAACCGGAGTAATCGTGAGCTGAAATACACAGGAAAAAGAAAATGTCAAATATAACTGAAAACCAGTATGTGACTGCCTTACCTAGAAAGCAGGTAGAATCTTTGCATCTCCAAGTTGGGAAGAACTTAGGGGTCTTCCAGTTGAAATTCCCACCAACATGAAAATCCTTTCTGTAATATCTCTGACTAATCTAACCTTTGAACACATATAGTGACAAAGTAATGGACATTAATTGTTTTGCCCATCCACCACATTCCCCTCTGACAAACACATCCCTCTTTTTCTGTGAACTGCTTTTCTCAACTGTGGTTCTACCAAGAGCCAACTTTTCCCCATACCCTAGTTTAGTTCAGAGAAGGCACCTGAGTCAAACAGTGTCCTGACCCATAGCCTTGGTTGATTTGTCCAGAGTTGGACACCTGATCCAAACTGGACCAGAGCCTTTCCCAAGATTTTTCTCACTAAATGTGATAAAGAGAGTTTCTCTGCAGTGTTGTGAGATAAGAAAAGCAGGCACTCTTAGCAAACATGTTTCATGTCATGTACATGACAAAGAGTCTACAGAGAGAGAAAATAAAGCCAATATACAGAAGAGGAGTTGAGAGAAAGAGAAATAGGGCCAGCTGCGTTTAGGTCTCTGGTTCTAATTGTTTCTGGGGCCCGGTGGGATGTCTGCCCTTCCCACAGTTTAGCTGGTCAATCCTTTCTTTGTTCACATGAAATACTCCTAGTATTTTTCTAATCATTTTCTCTTTTTACCAAGCTAGTGCAAGTCAAATTTCTGCCACATGCAACCAAAAGAATTCTCATAAAAATGGGAGGTCCATAACCTCACAATGAAGCTGGTTCACAGCTCTAATTGTTTACAATGTTCTTCCTCAAGTTGAAAGACAGTAAGCTCCCCTTCGCATTCTACCCACTGCCATACATCCATATCAAGTCTCACCTCTTTTCCAAAGATGAAAAGATCGTGATCACATAACCTGTTGTAAACATCCACTACTTTTTGGCTGTACAACATGCATTCCCCTACTATTTTAAAACCACCACCCCAATTCTGTGGGGAAAATCACCTTTACCCTATTGAACATAGCCTGGCAGGACTGTGAGGCAAGGTGTCTTACCTTCCACTAACCAAAGAGTGAGCATATGGTCCAAGTCAGACTCCCTAGTCTTGAATCTTGACAAAAATGCTGGAAGTTGCTGAAGCATGATCACTCTGGCAGTGAAGCCATGAAGAATATGACCACCAGGGTTACTGAAACCTCTTGAGCTGCTCTGGCCCCTATCCTTCCTAAGCTTGATTCTTCAACCTTCTCTTGATGACTCTTTAAGCTGCTTTGATACTCTTCTAATCAGATATGTTATTTGTTTCACTAGTTTATGCAGAGGGTCCTAAATTAAACATACCCCAAAAGTTCTTTTTCAGACTAAGTAATTCCAGTTTGTTGAACTGTACTAATTCATGTGACTTGACTTGCAGTCTCTCATCTGATTGATCCCTCCTAAGTAATTTCATTTATCAAAATCTTTCTGAATAGTCAAACAAAAGGTGGTCTGAGCAGAACAGAGATAAAAATAATATGGGCATGTGCTTATGTTAACACAGCTACAAAGCCCATATCACAGTGTATGAAAATGAGGGCCAATTTTGAGTTTGTAGGCAACTACAATTCGAAGTCTTCTTCATGTTAACTTCTATAAAATTAAATATTTTCTTCCCTACAACATATAGTTGACTTTTCAAAATCTACATAACATTTCAGTGTGTTGGATTTATGTTGTTCATTTCAGTTTAGTCTACAAAGATTTACTATAAAATAACTAGTGTTCTGATTATGGCTGTCACTGACTTTAGGAATGAACTGAAATAGAGACTGAGTTTTATTCTCTGACGATGTGAGACTATCCTGATCTGACAAAGGAATGAACTAAGAATAATCCTGATTACCAATCTTTATTAAAGGAATTTAAGAATTCTATATTTGGATATTTGGGTTATATAAAAAAAAAAATCATCTAATTAAATTTGTATAAAAGGACCTCCAGGCCATTGATACTCAAACAAATAAAGCCAGACCTTTCTTAGGGGATGAAGAAACAAAATTAGGTAAATAGAAGTAAAACACACACATACACAATCAGGCATACAGACCAGTTATTGAAGACCAGTAGATCACAAAGCTTTATTTGTTAACCCTTAACCATTTGTAACTGCAATGCACTCCTCCTTCATGACCACAGGAATTCCTTTGGGAAGAGAAGTGAAGCTGCCACTGTGTCACCCTTTCTATCCACTTCAGGTCAGAAACTCATCTCAAGGCTTTAGTAAGAGAATCAATTCCCACACAAAGAGAGTTTGGGGAGATACTGGCTAAGGAAAAATCATTGGACATTTTGTTTGAATTTCTGGGAACTTTTCTATTTTAATTCTAATTGTGGTTGTTAATCTGGGATATGCTCATAAGGAGAAGTTTGAGGAACAAGTACTGCTGTAAAGTAATAGAGGGGATGATGCCTAGGAGGGCAGGCTGGCTGCCAGTCTGTCCCCAACAGTGGTTTTCATTTTGGTGAGTTTTTCTTCACCCATAATCTGAATCACAGCAAATCAATCTCAAAACTGGATCTATTAAAGTCAGCAAGACTGGGACCATATACTAAAAGGAGATCCACATTAACCAAGGTCACAGGAGCTGAGGTATATAATCAAAATACTGATCTACTAATCTTCCAAGAGAAATTCAATTACCACATAGACCAGGAACACTTGGGTCAGCCAGACTACCATGTTTTCTCCCTTCAAGGCAGTCACTATGGACCTGAGGGTGACCTCCAGGAGCTAAGAGCAGTCCCCAACTCTTGCTAGCATTAATAGCAAGAGAACAGGATTTCAGTCCTATAGCTGCAAGGGAATGAATTCTGCCAATAACAGGAATGAAAAAAGACCCTGAGCTCCAGATGAGAATTTTGCCAGCCAACACCTTCATTTCAGTTTAAATAGAGAACTCAGCCAGGCTGTTGTGGATTTCTGGCCTACAGAACTGTGAGCTAATAGACATGTTATTTTAGGCTGCCAAATTTGTTAACAGTTCATTAATTTGTTATACAGCAATAGAAAACAAATATACCAATAGACCAGTGATTCTCAAAATTTAGTTCCCCAACCAGCATCAGTATTATCCAAGAACTTGTTAGAAATGTAATTTCTTGGGCCACAAGACTTTGGAGGGGTAGAGCCTACCAATCTGTATTTTAACAAGCCTTCCAGTGGAAGCACACTAAAATTTGAGAATTACTGAAGTACAGGATGCTTAAGTAGGCACAGGCAACTTTCACCTTGTGATTTGACCTTGTCTATGCTTCATTAGCTTACCAGCATATTTTCTAACTGATATACTCTTTCTTCGGGATGGAATTCATGCTGTCTAGTTCTCCAGTCATCTTTTTTGCTTTGGCATTATACTCTAAGACAATTGTGTAAATACCCACAGTGATCCAGTACTTGATTTCTAGTTTAACACTCTAAGGAAAAGCCTTACTTCCCTCACTAAATAAACCATCTCATTGTTGTTCCCCTATGGTGTCTACACTGTACCTAATGTCTAACTCTCTAGTAAAGAATAACGTAATGTACTTAAGCCTTTAATGTTGCCTGTGTGTTGCTACCCAAAACGCTCAATTCATACAAGTCTGATAGTCATTTTCAGACTAGAAGTAAGCATCTTGGCTCACTGGATAAAGAAAATGCATAAGGCATAGTAGAAAGAATCTTGGGCAAGCTGTCAAAAGACTGAGATTCCAGTTTAGGCCCTACCATGGAGCAGCTGTATAATCTTAAGCAAGTCAGCTAAAATCTCAAAGCCTCTTTCCTCATCTGTAAAATGAAGAACTTAAAATGAATGATCTGTAACGTCTCCAGCAGCTAAATCATTGTGTGGCTGTCTCATTCATAGTGCGCTCCTTCTAGATTCAAGACTAATGCCCTGGATGATAAAAGAAAAGATATAAAGTAGCAAATGACGTTGCAAGTGGCCTGGTTTATAGAGTATCTCAGAAGAAGTAGAAAAGATTAGATACCTTTCCATCTCTAGGAAGTTATCTTTGGGATTAAAGAAAAATTAATTTCAATGACATATTAATTTTCAAAATTAGAGGGTAACCAAAACTAAGTTGAAGGTTTAAATTAAAATTACTCAATGCCACTTTATGAGTAAGGGAACAGGGGTGCCTGGGTGGCTCAGCTGGTTAAGCATCCAGCTCTTGATTTCGGCTCAGGTCATGATGTCATCGTTCATGAGATCGGGCCCCATGTCAGGCTCTGTGCAGACAGAGTAGAGCCTGCTTGGGATTCTCTCTCTGCCCCTCCCCTGCTCACACTCTCTCTTTCTCTCTCAAAATAAATAAACATTTTTAGATCAAAAAAATTCTTTTAAAGAGTAAGGGAATAACTTACTAAGACCTGTATATTTAATATCAGGTTCATTTCATGTGAGAATAGAGATATAGAGCAGGATCTATAAGCCCTTTATTAACCAAACCTGTACGTCTGCCATATTCAATCTGGAAATTACAGAAAATTTGATTGCTGAAAAACTTGACTCTTGTGATCTAATTGTATTTCCTCAGATTACCTTTTCTAAAAGTTTATTTCTCTGAGTAAGAATCTAAAACAGAGAGAGGGAAACAAATAGGATTAAACTTCTAATAGAATTACGTTTAATCTTCTAAAGGAAGAATCTGGGAACAACCAATACCAGGCCCATATTCTAACCTGCAAATAAAACCATTTTTGCAAGGTTTCAACATTTCTCTTAATAGTCTTTGGTCCCAGTGATTCTACCAAGTGATTTACCAGCAGTAAAAAGAATTTTCACTTTAAAGTTAAGGTAAAGAATTTGTTTAGGTTTTTTTAATTGAGTCATACATTCATTTTTACATTCAGTTCAATAGATATTCGTTGATCATCTACCATACTCTCCAAGCTTTATGCTAGCAACCTGGGAATAAGCAGCCTGGTACCTACACTCAAGGAGCTTATATGCCTGGGATAGGCAATTCTATCAATAGATACAATGAAAGCTCAAAAATTCAAATCTAAATATGATTATAGATCAAAGGAAAGGACAACAATCAGTTCTATTTAACCTTGTAACAGATGATAAATCACCATCTCTAGGTGTTAAAGTAATAGTTGAAAGCAACGTATTCTTCCTGTCATGATGATATGAACGTAAGCAGAATACTTCTTTGGTACTTATGGTTCTCCAAGGATGAAAAGCACTAAGGCATGTATATGTGTTGTAATGTGCAATTGTCATTTATGCCTCCTATTATTATGCAGTGCAACTAACCTTAGAAAACAGGTCCCCTTTTTTTCTCCTGTTCATACAACTCAAGGCCACCATTCCCTGTATAAGTTCAATATTCATTCAGTAGAAATGTAATGAATACTCTCTGTGTCCCAGAATTATGGTAGGCCCTGAGGAAATACAGATGGAGGGCAAGTCATGTCTCCATGAAATCTGCATGGAGAAATCTGCATCTAATAGTAGAAACAACTATAACAACAAGTCATTGGGATAATGTGTAAATAATCCTAGCAGAGATGAGGAAGTGAAAAGACCTTCTTATTGGAAGAAAGTAGGTGGACTGAGGTATGTGCTTGATCTATGGTTACATTCAAGGGAGAGGGTGCAAAAAGGAATAAGACAAAATCTCTATCTTAACTTCAGAGGTAGATGTGGAGAGAAGTGAACAAATATTTCAGAGGCAGATTGAGATTTATGATAAGTGCTTTTATGGAAGTGGAAAGTGCTTTGAAAAAGCAGAGCAGGGAAGACTTTTCTTTGCACAAGGCATTGAAGAAGGCTTCACAAAGAAGGTGGTATTTGAGGTGGCTCATTGGCTTATACTCTGGAAGGTTCTATTTATACCAGCAGACATAAATGATTTCAGTTCTGAAGAGGTGCTTTTAGACTTTCTCTTCCTTTAAAGCCTTGATAGAGAAACTGCAATAAGCAAATATATTTGAATCCACCCAAACACCTTGACATTCTCATTCCACACATTTCACACATGGTATCTTTTATGTCTGGGAAAGTAGACTAGGAAATGGTTCAAATACCCCAGGGCCTCAAAACATATACGTTGGAAAGTGTACCTAATTTCCAAAAAAGGTCGAGTTGCAAAAGAATCCATTTTGATTGGAAAACAAGCTGTTCACTTCTGGGTATGGAGCAGCTGCTGCAGCAGAGGCACAAGGGAAGTAAAAGGCACCTCTGCTGTCAGGAAAGGCCTTGTGCAGCCTCTTGTTCAGACCAGCAGCAATCTCATACTGACCAGAGTGGCACATGTAAAACCCATTTGTGGGGTGGAGAGGTAGGTCGAGTTTGATACAGTTGTTCAAAGGAGTGGAACACTCCTGACTGCTGCTTCTAATCTTTGCTGACAGTGATTTGGGACTGGAAGACTTGAATACAGAATAATCCATAAAGAAGGAAAGGAATTTTGCAACTGCTCAGTGTGAGCTGCTTTCTGGCACACATAAGAGTTAAATGGCTGCCCCAGAAAAATTATATGCACAACAATAGAACCAAAGTAGTGAAAGTGGTCAAGAAATTAGGCCATGCTAACTAAAAGCTAAGTATGAATATTTAAAAGCTGATAGAAAGAATGATGATCTGGGGGCTACTACAGGAAAATAATAGTATTATCATCAGCCCAAAGAAATTGCATCGCTCAAAGACATAGATGTATGAATTCAATCTCCATTACAGTTATGCAGCCAAGTTATTCACATCAGATCTAGCACCTGAGAAGCCACGGGGGAACACCACGTTGAATGAGATAGAGTGTGCGTCAACATAAATACTGATAGTCATTATGAAGATCAGATATGGGCGTGTCTTGCTTTGACTTCACAGGTATTATTTCAGTAACTTTTATAGACTCTTTACATATGATCCTAGAGTATCATGGTGCCTTATTCTATTTATTACACTTGTAAATAACACCAAAGAATGGGCTTTGATGGAACCACAGTTCTAAGAACAGAGACTACCATCAAATTTCATGGCAGATTATGTGATATTTAAGATCGACTGTCTCATCATCCAAAAAGAGGTTAACCTTTAAAAATAAATCCCTCAAATATCTAAATGGTTCCAATCTCTCCAGAAGTGAGGCATTTTTTACTTTCCCCAGGCATATCCGATCCTCTTAGTAATCAAGTTGACTAAATCCAAACTGTACAGATTATCCCTACAGACCTGGGTGTGTGCCCTTTAACCAAAGTGCACCGCCACTGCTCACATTTTTGCTCAGCCTGCATGCCCTGTGACTTGTATTCATGAAGCCCCAGTTCTAAGAGTTATCAGACTCAGTCCACATTTAGCAGAACAGAGGGCACTGAGAATCACACAGTCAGCTACCGACCAACGACTGCATGTGCTTTTTCCATTGCATCTTTTCTTCCAGCTCTCATGGAAACAAGCATTGCCACAGCCTCTGGATGAGCCAGCAGAGCCCAGTCATCTGGCAACAATGACTGGTCTCTGGCATCTGAGAAGAACATCAACGAAAGAAAACGAGAGGATAAAAAAAAGAAGTGAACACAGACAGTTCATTTCTCCCCTTCTTAAATTCTGCAGTTCCACTTGCCTGACTCGACATTAATTTTGTTTTGAATGCTATATAAATTAATGTTGGAGCCCTATCCAGTTTTCAGACCTCTTTGCTGTATGCCTAGAATAGGGCTCAGTAATGTTACTGCTGGCATGAGGGCTCCATAAAGCTGACAGCTCACTGACATAATATTTTAAATAAGGATATAATTCTCATCCAAAATGACATTCTGTGGGAAAATTTTGCTTTGTCGCCTGTTTGTCATGAGAACTTGAGAAAGTTACATAATCTCTTTCAATTGTACCTTTATCTCAGCATTAAAATGAGAGCAAGAAAACCTGTCTTCTTTTTTATTATTATTAACTGCAAGGGCTATTGATTAAGATGAACAAAAACTATTTGCAAACTAATGGACATCAAGGAGCTAGTCCACTGTTTTACCTTAGGAAACACTCTTATAAGGCCTCAAAGAACAGAAATGTCACAGTTGTGTGACCTCTGAGTTCTCTGCTAGTTGTCTTAATGACCTTATGGCAATGCATTTGGTGTTCCCTATTAAGCAAGATGTTGATCTTATATATATACGTGTGTGTGTGTGTGTGTGTGTGTGTGTGTGTGTGTGTGTAAAAAAGTATCCTTACATGAAAAACAATACAGTGTAGTAGGTAAAAGCACAGGCTGGAATGAAATTCTTCTACAGACAAACTGTGTTGTCTTGATTAAATAAATTACTTAACCTCCTTGCTTTGGAAAACAATGTTATTGCCTCATAAGGCTTTGGGAAGAATTACACCCAGTTAGAACTCACAAAGTGTTTAGAACAGTGCCTAGAATGTAGTTAGCATTCACAGTACAGGTGCTTGTGAATACTGCCAGTCCAGGGACCTCACCAAACCAGTACTTGTTCACATCAATTTTTAATTGACAGGTTTTTAGCCCATATAAATGGTTTAAATGTCTAGCCCTAAACCCACATTGGGCAAGTTTTGTATAGAAATTCTCACGAGGGCAGAGATTTTTGTTGCCCAGTGTCTAGAATGGTGCCTAGTAAAGAATAGGCACTTGATAAATATTTGTTGAATGAATGTATGAATGGGAGACCGCCCTCCACACCCACACCCACACCCACACCCACACACACACACCTCTTCCCCCAATCCATCCAGAGCCATAGCTAAGAAGAGCAGGTCTCCTACTTCAGGGGCACTTTTCCCTAGTTTGCCCATTTTGGTCATTGCCCTTTGGAGTCTCAGCTATAAGCAGGAGGCTCCCATTTACTCTTTTATCCTGCTCACACTCCAGCTTTATCTTCTTTTTTTTTTTTTAATTTTTTTTTTTAACGTTTATTTATTTTTGAGACAGAGAGAGACAGAGCATGAACAGGTGAGGGTCACAGAGAGAGGGAGACACAGAATCTGAAACAGGCTCCAGCCTCTGAGCTGTCAGCACAGAGCCCGACGCGGGGCTCGAACCCACGGACCGTGAGATCATGACCTGAGCCGAAGTCGGACGCTCAACCGACCGAGCCACCCAGGCGCCCCTCCAGCTTTATCTTCTATCCCCTTAACTCGGAGTGTGCCATGGGCCCATCAGAACCCTGACTCCAGTTCACCAAGGACCGGCAGCTGCTCTCAGGGGAAAATCCTTCCAAATATTTTTCTTCTGAGAAATGTTGTTTTTTCAGTGATTTCTGGCCAACACTTACTTTTCTTACTTTATCTCCAGATGAACCATGCTTCAAAAAGACAGATTATACATTTTAACCAGAATTTTTAGGTATAATGTACTCATCTTCTATCAGATTGCTAGAAGTAGAATTCTCTATAACCATTTCTTTAAAATGGAAAGAATAGGTTATAAGAAAGTTAAGGCCTCTGAGTTTTGACATTATGTCTTTAACCCTTGGAAGTTAGAGAGTTTTTTCTTTTGTGTTCCAGATTAGAACACATTATTATCTCATAGATTAACAACACTAGCTATAAGTTATTTATTGAGTACTCCTGTGCACCAGGCATTACACATATATTATCTCTAGTCATTACAGTAACTTTGCAGGTATTCTTTATTAGCTTTATTTTAAAAGTGAAGAAACTGAAAGCCAGAGCATTTATGAAACTTTTCTAATAATTCAAAGTAGTAAGAAGTTGTAGCAGACAAGTATTATGGCACATGCCTACCCATATTCCTCTAAGAGATGTTATTTTACCCTGTTAAGGGGTAGCAGCCATGGTTTATATCATATGATCCTACCACCATGTCCTTATCATCTGGATGAAAGGTACTGAATTGACCTAAGAATACACAATTTATAGGTTAGTTAGTGCCCTCTGACAAACCTCAACATTGATCTGGGCCAATCCCCCTTTTTCATAAGAACTTTGCTAGTGGTGGATTATCTCAGTCAAAATTTCCTTTAAAAAGTTAAGTGTTAGGAAAAACAAAAAGTTACGAAGTTCTAAATGGTCAGAGTCTTGAGAACAAGTGACAAAGGGCTTTATTTTTCAGCCTTCTGACACATTTATCTTTGTAAATTCTGTGTTTCCTATTTAAATAAGAAAAATGGGGCACCTGGGTGTCTCAGTCAGTTAAGCACAGGACTTCAGCTCAGGTCATGATCTTGCGGTCTGTGGGTTCAAGCCCTGCTTCAGGCTCTGTGCTGATAGTTCAGAGCCTGGAATCTGCTTCAGATTCTGTGTCTCCCTCTCTCTCTCTCTGCCCCTTTCCCACTCACTCACTCACTCTCTCTGTCTCTCTGTCTCTCTCTCAAAATGAATAAACATTAAAAAAAATTTTTTTAATAAGAGGGGCACCTGGGTGGCTCAGTCAGTTGGGCATCCAACTTCGGCTCAGGTCATGATCTCGTGGTTCATGGGTTCGAGCCCCACATCGGGCTCTGTGCTGACAGCTCGGAGCCTGGAGCCTGCTTTGGATTCTGTGTCTCCCTCTCTCTGTGTGTTCCTCCCCTGCTCGTGATCTGCCTCTCTCCCTCAAAAATAAATAAACATTAAAAAAATTTTTAATAAGAAAAATAACCTAATTGGAAGTGCTGTAAGGAACAATACAATAACTTCTATTATAAAATTATTCCACTTCTTTCTTAAATCTCAAGTATTTATGAGGAAAGGGGAAAAAAGAGCCACAATTTTTAAAAATTTCCCTGTTTGGAATTGGTTAACTTTAAAGCACTTGTAGTTTTGACACAGTCCCTTATTGTACTAGAAGGAGCTCAAGTCAATTGTAGCACTGAAAAAAAATTTGTTCATTGCTTTAATAATACTAATCCATTCACTTATATACATTTGGTGAGCACCTATTGTGCTCTTAGAATTGTGCTGGGAGCTAGGAAATACAATGGTGAACAAAGCAGACTTGGTTCTTGCCTTCATAGTATTTATGTTCTAACAGGGAAAAGACATCAAACAAATTGCAGAAATAATTACAGTAGCGAACAGTGCTAAAAAAGGGAAATAAGATATCTAATAGAAGGACTAGATAATGAAGAACTAGCACAAAAATATGAATATTACAGATATATCTCACTCATTATAGATACAAAATTTTAGGGGCGCCTGGGTGGCTCAGTCAGTTAAGCATCCGACTTCAGCTCAGGTCACGATCTCGCGGTCCGTGAGTTCAAGCCCCGTGTCGGGCTCTGGGCTGATGGCTCAGAGCCTGGAGCCTGCTTCTGATTCTGTGTCTCCCTTTCTCTCTGCCCCTCCCCCGTTCATGCTCTGTCTCTCTCTGTCTCAAAAATAAATAAACGTTAAAAAAAATTTTTTTTTAATTTTAAATAAAATTAGGAAAAAGAATCCACCTTGTAGCACCTTGAAAGAATAATCACCATGACCAAATGGGGTTCATATAGGAATATAAGGATAATTCAATATTAAGAAATCTGATAATTCAATATTAAGAAATCTGATAATTCAATATTAAGAAATCATATTAGAACATCAAAAGAGACAAATTATATATATATAAAAGAGGTAATCTATATTACATATATCACGTATAATAGACATGATAGAAGGCATTTTATAAAATTCACCAAATTCTTGACTAAAATTCTTAATTCAATAAGAGTATGTATTTTTATTAACTGCTTACTACATTCCAGGCAGTTTTCTAAGCACTTTAATGAGTTTTAACTCATCTAATACTTCCAAAAACCCTATAGGCAATATTATGGCCAAATCATACAAGGCCTCAGAGGCCTTGCTGAAGATTTTGGATGGTTTCATAAGGACAATGGGAAGCCACTGAAAGGGTGAGGCAGAAGAAGGATGTAATCAGATTTGCATTTTACAAAAGATCACACTACCTACAATAGAGAGTACAAGAGCTGATATGCAGCAACCAAGTAGAAAGCTATTAGAGTAGTCCTACTGATTAACAGAAACATTGGACCTACCAAGTTAAAAACCTGGGAAATTATTAAAAATTTAACTGGGGAGAGCTACTAAGAGTTATTGAACAGGGAGATAATACATGTACAGATGTAATTTAGGTGAGTTGGAAGGGGGAAGAGAGAAGTAATGAGAACAGTTAGGAAATGACTGCAATGTAGATAAGGCAGTCATTCTGGGTAATGAGACTCTGAACTAAGGTGATGGCAGAACAAATGGAAGGTAGACAGAGATACAAGAGACTGTCAGCACCGGGAAAAAACTCCCTGAGCTCCATATACACCTGCACCATGCTTATGGATAGTTTTGTTGCTTTCATGCACTTTGAGCTCCTTTGTGCCTAAGCATATCTTACTCTTCTTTTTATTGCAGCAATCAGCACAAATTAGGCACATGGTAGGGTCACAACAAGTCAAATAAATGAAAGAATAAACAAGACAGAATAAAAAAGATAAGAAATAACAAATGTTGGTGAGGACACAGAGAAAAGAAGTGCCCTCTTGCACTACTGGTGGGAATGTAAATTGGTGCATGCACTGTGGAAAACAGGGAGGAAGTTCCTCAAAAAATTAAAAATAGAAATACTATTTGATCCAGTAATTCCACTACTGGGTATTTACCTAAAGAATACAAAAGCACTAATTCTAAAAGATATATGCATCCCTATGTTTACTGCAGCATTATTTACAATAGCCAACCCAGTGGAAGCAACCCAGTGTCCATCCACAAATGAATGGATAAAAAAGATGTGGTATGTATGTGTGTGTGCGCGCTCACACACACACACACACACACACACACACACACACACACAATGGAATATTACTCAGCCATAAAAGGAGTGGGATCTTGCCATTTGCAACAACATGGATGAATTTAAAGGGTAAAATGCTAAGGGAAATAAGTCAGACAAATACCTTATGATTTCACTTATATGTGGAACCTTTTAAAAACCAAATGAAAACAAAGGAAATGAACAAAGAAACAAAACAAACAGACTCATAAATACAGAGAACTGGTGGATGTCAGAGGGGAAGTGGGGGGGGAGGATGGGAAAAATAGATAAAGGAAATTAAGGGGTACAAATGTCCAGTATTCAAATAAAGTCATGGAGATAAGAAGTACAGCATAGGGACAACAATATTTTAATAATGTTGTATGGGGAAAGGTGGTGACTACACAGCTCAGTGAGAACTGAGTAGTGTATAGACTTGTTGCATCAATATGTTGTATACCTGAAACTAATATAAAGCTGTATGTTAATTATACTCCAATTAAAAAAACCCTCAAATACAGGGAAAAAAACAAACCCCAAATACATAGACAAGTAATTTGAACAAAGTGGTGTTCCGTCAACTCTTCTACTGTATTATAGACTATAAAATAAAGCTAGGGGGAAAAAAAAGAATGGGCAAGACAATGACAACATGGATATTTTGGGAATCACATTCAGAGTCTATTGCTCTTTCCTTTTTTTTTTTTTTTTTGCAAGGGTGGGGAGGGAGGTGGGATGTGGTCCTTTTTTTTTAAATGTCCTCATTGGGAACTGTCACAAATTGGGAGAGACCAAGGACACACGACAACAATATGAAGTAGTGTGGGATCCTGGATTGCATCCTAAAGCACAAAAAATATTAGTAGGGAAAACTAGAAAAATTTAAATAATGTCCGTAGATTAACAAATATTGATGTTGATATTGATCTTGATAACTGTACTGTGTATCTAACTGTACTAACTTAAGTTAGATGTTTGCATTAAGAGAAGCTGGGTGAAGGATATACAGTAACTCTCTGTACTATTTTTACCACTCTTTTTTTAAGTGTAAATTATTTCAAAATAAGAAGTTAAAAAATAAATACCTTTGTTGATGGCAAATCTTTCTTTTCTTTTTTTTTTTTTAAAGTATAGAACGGATTGACAACAAAAGAAAAATTTAGTGCAGAACAAAGGCTGGTGAAAAGGTCAGTAATCTTTCTGGGTAATAAGTTTCTTTGCAAGAGGAGGAGCTGATTAAAAAAACATGGTATGACTTTAAGTAAATATGAGACTGTTTTCCCTTACAGTTCATAAATGGCCTCTAAAGGCAATTCAAAAGGACAAATCCTAAAAATATTTTTTGCAATGACAGCATTGTTGGATTAGTATAAAGAATGGCTACATTGAAGAACAGCAGTTTGGTATATTTATTTTCAAAAAATCACTCTTCATTACCTTCTGGTCACACCTCAGGGTGTTTTAGCAGTTTCTGTGCACTCAGTAAGTAAAAGTTAATTGAATGCAATAATTTATCATGTCTCCTTCTGCTTTCTAATGTAGTAGCCACATCATTTTTTAAACCTCTTCTGTTATGGAAGATCTTGTTTTACCTTTTTGAGGTTATGAGCAAATTTATTACTCTTTAGCAGAAATTTGCTATTCTTTGCTGGGGGGGGGGGGGTGGTAAGGAAAGTACAAAGAGAAACAGAGTGACAGAGAGAGCAGCCAACAGGCAGTGTGTAGCCAACAAGGTCAGCTCTCCCAGTCACACCTCTATTGGTCTCATTGTGTATTCTCTCTCCATCAATGCTGAGCATCCACTGGAAATATTCACCAATCTGTTGGTCGTGACTTATGCAGTATTTTATGAAGAATTTAAAACTCCGGACCTATCCATGCGTTAATAAGCTCGGATATTCATTCATTAGAATTTGTGTTGGAAGGTCTTTAAGCCACATAACCAAAAAATAAAAGAAAATCATATATAAAATTACATAAACAATTATGCAAACAGGCACTATATCAAGTCTATAACAAAACAGAAGCATTTTATTTATTTCCCTGATGAACCAATGTGGTAGAGGCTATAGGCCCACACCTTAGAATCAACGTCTTAATTTTTGTCACTCTTCTTTTGCCACTTAATTTGCCTACATTTTGCCCGTCTTGCTTATAAAACAGATGTAATAACATTGTTACCTTCCAGGGAACTTATGTAAATCAATGAATATGGCTATAAAACATTTTGCAAACATGAAGTGCTACGTACTTACTAATTCCTTGACTGTGCTCATTATATTGCCCACTTTGAACCTTAATATTTGCTTATAACTCTACACTTCAGATTTCCCCAAGGAAGAAATTCCAACTTTACTTGCCTGTGGCTTTATAGACATTTCTTTATATAAGCAAAGTCCCAATTCAATAGGACGCAGAACCATGAACAAACACTACTAACCGAAAACCAAGCAGTATTCACAGATGCTCTCAGCCTGTGAATGTACAAAATGCACCTCAGTAATAGTTAAGCACATTCATTCAACATTTCCAGTTGGGGATTGTAACAGAAATGTAATGACTTACAGAGTTAGATAGTAAAAATTAAAAGTTCACAACATAATCTAATGAATCTCAAATTCTCTGCTTAAACAGAAGACCATATTTTCTCACTATTCAAAGGGCAGAATCCCATGAAGACTAAAAGAAAATTTTACATCTGAACAAGATTTGAGTAATTTAGCCTGTTGCTCTAGTTTTACACATTTCCTCAATGAATCACTTTACTGCTACTCATGCTCTGTCTTAACCCATCTGATACTATCATCAACTTGAAAACACAGTGTCATACTAAAATTACTAAGAGACAGTACATGAAATATCCTGCCCGGTATGTTATATACAGTAAGCACTCAATACATAGTACTTATAAAAAAATTACATGTAAATAATAATTAACTCTGACAAATCAGTTGATGTCCAATGAAAATAAGAATTATGGAAGACTTCAAGGAACACCAATATTTTTACTTGTACTTTAAATCCATGACAAAGAAACACAGTTTGATAAATACACAGCCTATATTTTGATAATAAAAAACTCATCACAAAATGAAAGATGGTAGCTATAGTTGTGGTGAATCCCTATGTTGTATACCTGATGCTGTGTGTCAACTATGCTCCAAAAAAGATTTGTTTAAAAACCTCATCACATTGAGAGTAACAAGATTAAGAAAACAAATACCTTTGATGTAATAATTTTTATATGTTGATACATTATAAACTATAAGACAGAAACCATCATATTTTACTACATAAATTTAATGGCAAAATGCTGTGTATAGCCCACAAAAGCTTCAACTGAAAGAGTGACTCTCACACTAAGATGGAAAATTAGAAAAGTAACTGTTTTGTGATTGTAATTACACTCAGATTGCATAAATGAAGGATGAATATTATAGTAAGTCAGTATGGAATCTGTATACGTGGGTCAATGTGAAACAAATGGTTTTCTAATATTGTAACTTGGAACAATTCCTATTATTAACAGAAAATAGTTCAATTCCACCTTAACAGATTCAGATAGAAGACAAAATTATTTTGTCTTCTATCTGAATATATATATATATATATATATATATATATATATGATTTAGTGCAACGCATGTTGTTCAGTGAGGCTAAAGGGTTTACTAGGACTTGAGATTGGACAGCTGTCACTAATAATGATCACAAGTATGTAGGATAAAATAGGAAACAACCATAAGTGCCACAACTCCTAGGGCATCAGTGAGTTCACACAAAATAAAAACTGTACATGTGCTGAATGTGGAAAAACTCACGGAAAGTTTAAGACTCCTTTCATATCAGAAAATTCATACTGGAGAGAAATTATGTCTGTACTCAATGTTGGCAGGCCTTCAGAAGTCAGAGTTGATTACTCATCAGAAGAATTAATATTGCAGAGAAACCTCACCGAAATAGTATCCTTGGGAAATCTTTTGCTATGGAATCACATCTTCAAGTGCATCAGTTAATTTATGCAGCAGAAAAACCTCTATATGAACTAATTATCGGGAGGTCTTCACTAACAGGTCAAATATGAAAAAAACCTCTGAATACTCATATTTAGAAGTCTATCAATGTAGTGACTGTGCTAAGGGCTCCATCCAGTCACATTGACAGCCAGATATCAGTCCTAGTGTAATCAATGAGAGAAAACCATTTGCTTTTTGAAAGTGATAAAGGTTTCTCACAGGAACCAGATCTAATTTTAAAATCCATGCTGCAGAGATCCACATGAATGTGTTAGATGCAAGCAGTTGTTCATATGTACGAGTGTGCACTCACTTCCAAGAGAAACCCCAACAATACACAGCTGAAGGAACCTTTTCTTATTTATACTAGTCTCAGTATCAATCACACCTTTCTATTAACAGCTTAATGCATTAGGAAGAGCCTTCCTGTAGAATGTACTAAAATTTGCATTTCTTTAAGTAGTATCAAGGTTATCACTGGCAAACTGTAGTTCTTCATCTATGAACTACTTGTTCAAAAACACACACCTATTTTTCTTATGGGTTTTAATTGATTTGTACAATTCTTAAATGTTTCTTAATGATTTGTACAGTTCCTAACATGTAATGGATAGTACTCACCCATTGTTATGCACTGCATACATTTGATTCCAGCTTTCATTATGGTATCATTTCCAATAGGGACAATGTTGATTAATTTAACTTACAAATAATAGATTTCCTCCAACAACATTAAAAGTAGCTAATGCAAATTCTAGTGAAATTAAACCAGCTGACTGTATTTTAAACATAAGTATGCTATTCTACCCAATAGAATCTATAAAATATTTTCAAGCAAAACTTAGATATCACAGATCAAAAATCTTATGAGAATTTAGAGAACTTTAAAACAACCAAATTTAAAAGCATGTCTTTGTAATTTAGGTAAAATACTGCCTAATTATATAAGGTAAATATGCTTTCTGTGCAGTGGGCTTACTGAATTTGTAAAGGGAAAGCAGTGATGACATACCCACTAAACATGAACTATATTCTTAATACCTTCCTACTGAAGTCTCACTTCCTGAGTGTTAATTGAACTGGCTTCAAAAGCATCTGGCAGGTATTGCTGTGGACGACCAAAGAAGACCATCTCCTGGAGCGGGGAAGCCCAGGGAGCTGCCACCACTTTTCCCTCTGCACACAGCTCAACAGACCCAGCCGGGACACAGCTGCAGCCCAGCTGTCAGCTTTGATTTCCTGTGGCTACACTAAAAACAATCACCCCAGCTTGACCACCTGAAAATTAGATCTGAATTACTATAGCTAAGATTCACAATGTTAAAAATTAAAATTTGCCAGCAATTCAGAAAGACTATCTAAAGAAAGAATTTTATTTGTGGCTGTCCATCATGTACCGCTATGTACATTTCATTATCTCATCTGGGATCAGGTGGACAAAAGAGCTGATCATAGTTTGTGCAGGAGATAAAAATTACGTTTTATTTGGCCAAATGAAGAAGGAGAGAAATAGATTATTAAGGCCATTATTGACATAAATGACATTAACAGTGAGTAATCATATCAACACTCAGAAAAACACTTCTTCAGCACAGCTCACCGGACCATAAGTTCTCAAGAGCAGAGAGTAGAGATGACCAATTTTTCTAACATCAGCCCTAGCACAGTGCCTAACACGCAACAGGTACTCAATAAATGTGTTCTGAACGAATGAGAAAGGAAGCTGGGGCAGAATATGTAAGGTAAGTTATACAATAGTTAAATTTCCTCTAACTAGGTGACAATTCGACAAGTCTGACAATTTAATTCTTTATGTGATGCAGAGAAAATAAGAGGTAGAATATTCCTGATTTCCATAGACTCTGTCCCTTCTGGCCATGACTCTCACAGAATGAGTGCACAACAACTTCCTGATTATAAAGAGGAATACTGTTGGTATCTACCCTGGAGCATAACCAGGAGGAAAAGGAAGGAAACATTCAGAGTTAACCAGAAGTACTTCTAGGACTTGGAAGCAAATATTCTCACCAACAAAAATCCCTGGTAAGTTCAGGCCTACTTTTAACAATGACATGTGCTTCAGTAAATGTCTTTCGAAAGAGGGGAAACTTGCTGGGTGCCTCTGACCTGGGGCATGCCCCACTTACTTTGTTGAAGTTGTACTGAGTGTAGGAATTGTAACATGATTACTGGAAGGCCAGAAACTCATTTATATAGATTATATATAAATTATATCAGAGAAGTAGGGAAAATAATCAAGACACACTTACTTTGCCAGCACTTTTTTCCTGATCAGAGAAAATGCTGGGTCTAAATTAGGGAGGATTGGCACTTTAACCTTTTATTATTATTCCCAAACGTGATTTTATAGATGGGGAACTATAGGATCCCTAGGATGTTCCTGTGATTCAGTTTGAAAATATGTTCATGTGCTTGGCTGGAGACACTGGAGATGATGCCATATACTAGTCTCTTGGAGAGTTGGGTACAGAACTCAGGAATACTGATAGGATCTACCCTGCGACAAGGTAGGTAGACAAGGAGGGTGGGCTACAGATGAGCACACTATGAATCATGTGATTCCTTAATCTTAGCCAAAGGAGAGGATGTGGATCTATATTCTGCATTAGAGAAAAAGAAAGAAGGTACTGAGAAGATAGCAAGTGAGATCTCAAAGGAAAGCAGTTGAGATTGGGCCTCAGTGAGTTATGGAAGACCACTAGTAAGTGGGGCTGAAAATGTAAAAATTCAATGGAAGGGGAGGCTCCAGAGACTAAGACTTTATGAGTACAACATTATACTAGGATTCCTAACTTCGAATGCTAACTGAATTTCCTGTATGGGGTTATGCTGTGGATAGGTTACACTTCCAGAGTAAAACCCCAAAAGGCTTAGAAAAAAAATTCCTTGAAAGGCAATTCCACATGCAATACTGTATCTGCCACTGGAGACCAACAGAGATCCTACTATGTGCTGGCAGAAAGGTTGAAGATAACAGAGTGAAGCTAGCAGTTCAGCAGTAGCAGGGCTTGGGGGTAACATACAAAAACACATGCCCAAACAATGAGCAATGGGGTCTTGGGAGCAAGGAAGAGGATCACACAGGTAACATAACTTGAGTGCCTGGAAGGCAGAGTCACAAATACAGTCACAAATCCAAGACTTAATAACGTTCTGATACCGATCACCACAGGTGACCATCTGCCTGCAGTCTGTTGTGGGATTTAATTGCTCCCTTCTTGCTAGCAGCCATTTCAGAAGACCCCAGTGGCACCTCTGGGAACCTGCCCAAGGTGGTCCTTCCTCTTTCGCATTCTGGCAGGAACAGGGAGATAGTGGGGCAAAGGAAGTGGTTTGGTGAACATGACTGGATTTGCAGTTTAACCAAAACCAAAGTACTTAGAATGGCATTGTAGTGGGATTGTGCTGTATTTATTTCTCAGAACAGAATGAACTGCCATACATTTGATATGGGAAAAGAAGCCCTGAAAGCAGACACCTACACACCGAGAGCAAATAACAATTTAAGATGGATGAACTAAAAAGACATGCAACCACAACCACATGAGAGCCTTTGTGTATGTAAATTTGCTTGCTTTTTAAACCACTGATATCCTGTTTCTGAAAACTTATTCCTAGCCCCTATTCTCCTCTAATAGAACCCAATCAGTTTCTGACAGCTCTTTCCCAAACAGCTGTCTTTCATTTAATTTCATTTAGTGTGCAAACCGTTTCAAGTTGCATGCACAAGCACACTGTGAAGAATTCATTTTCTCTAGTTTCCTGGCGACAATAAAAGAATTTAATAATAAAAAAAAAAGTTGAACTTTGGCCTGAAATGTTGCTGTCCTGCCGAAATGGTGAATTATACAAGTGGAAGTGATCCAAAGGTTATTTGGTCTACCCCCTACCATGCAAAAGAGCCTAAACAGATCCTTTCATGTAATTATCTTACTTGTCCTTTTAAAATCTTGTAAGAAAAATTCTACATTCTCACTAAATAAATTTGGTCCAGACCTTGATAATTTGAAGAATGAACTTCCCCAGGGATAAGTGCAGGAGGGGAAAAGGGATATACGATTCACAAACTAGAATAAGTCAAAACATAGAATTAAACAAAAACAAGTATGATCCTAGAATACGTTTACAGGAAAATATCAGGGAGGATTTTTGTTTAAAAAGCCAAGTTCCTGAAGGAGAGAAACGCAATAGCGCACAATAGGTTAGAGCACAGACTTCAGTTTCATGCCCACAGATTCAAATTCTACAAATGCTACTCTAAGACCCAGTTCTCTTGTCTCCAAAATGGGGGTTAACCACAACATTTATTGAGCTCCTACTACCTTTTGGGCAGTATTCTAAGTTTTATGTGTATTATTTACAAAGAAATGCTATTACAGTATTGTATAGATTAAATAAAACAATATAAAGTGCTTACTTAGTACAATTCTTGTGTTCAGTAAATGGGAACAATCATTATTCCAACTTTTGTCCATGAAAACCTAAACTGTCCATCAACGAGACTTTGGCATTCAAAGACCTAAAAAAAGAACTCAAATAAGTAATGCCACTTTGCTCCCTCCTTACTTCCCTTCTAGCCAGTGTAGGAACAATTTGAGATAGGTGTGAGAAAAGGAAGGAAATTCAGTTTTGTCCTTTTACCTAAGTAATTATGGTAAGAAGAAGTGATTGTGGAAACCTTCCAATTTCTTCCCACCCAGTTAAAAATCTCCTCAGCCTTGGTGCACCTGGGTGACTCAGTCGGTTAAGCATCTGACTCTTGATTTCAGTTTAGGTCATGATCTCATGGTTTGTGAGTTCAAGCCCTGCATCGGGCTCTGTGCTGATAGCATGGAGCCTGCTTGGGATTCTCTCTCCCTCTCTCTCTGCCCCTCCCCTGCTCACTCGCTCTCTCTCTTTCTCTCTCTCTCTCAAAATAAATAAATAAGTAAATAAATAAATAAATAAACATTTTTAAAAATTAAAAAAAAAAAGAATCTCCTCATCCTCCACTTTTCACCCCATTCATGCATGCTCCTTGTAACATTCTTGAGTTCCTAACCCACCAGGATCTTTAATGCCACAGGGTACTCCAAAGTACCTTTCACAGAAGACATGCTAAGCTTAACTTTTCCAGTTTCTCAGTAGTTCCTGAATGTAACGGCCCTTGGAAATGGCAGACATGTAGTTACGGACTTCGGCAGAATTTGGTAATCTATTAATAGTACCTCAATCTCAGCATCTCTCCAGGTAATAAAACCAGACTCCTCTGTTCAGTTTAAGCACAACCTGAATTCAAGGGAGATACAATTCAAGGGTGACTATGAAGTCACTTGTCCAAGAGACTTTTCTGTATTTGAGAGAGAAATATTTAGTGGAGAGAAGAATGACTTGCCTCTGATTGAGAATGAATATATATAACATCTACCTAAAGAAAAGGGAGAAATAAATGGGAAAACTGAATTAACCGTGCTTAAGGAAATAATTTTTTAAAATGTAAAGCATAATTGGGGCGCCTGGGTGGCTCAGTGAATTGAGCGCCCGACTTCAGCTCAGGTCATGATCTCACGGTCTGTGAGTTCAAGCTCCACGTCGGGCTCTGTGCTGACAGCTCAGAGCCTGGAGCCTGCTTCAGATTCTGGGTCTCCCTCTCTCTCTGCCCCTCCTCTGCTCATGCTCTGTCTCTCTTTCTCTCTCTCTCTCTCAAAAATAAATAAACATTAAAAAAATTAAAATGTAAAGCATAATTTCAATGACAGTGAAAACTGGTAAACTTTGGTGTGAACTAAGAAGTTTTTAAAATTACTTAAGATTGTTATTTTCTTAGGATGTTTTTAGCTAAAGTATTATGTTAGAGGAAGAAGGTGGATGATATCTCAAGATTCCATTTAATTTCAAGATGCTGTGATAATTCAAATGTTTTTCTAGCATAAAACTATTTTTTTTTAGAAATTCAAGTGAACAAATGGGTATTATTTAATGTACCCACTCCTGCTACCTTTAAAAGCTGAATAATCCATTCTATCTTAAGTAAAATATATAGATATAGATATAGATATAGATATGCCATCTCCCCAGGGAGATGCTGAAAGCAACAACTGTAAGGTTAGGCATGGATTAAAAGGAGCTAATTTTAGAGCTTCTATCACTTGAATTGGGCAGAAAGACTAAGAGGCAAAGAAGGAAGGTTGCCAGTGAGTAGGACCAATGCATAAAAGAGGTGATTAAAACGAACAATTCAAATGTGGCTAGAACTGAAGCCATGTTATAGAATTCTCTCCATGTATGCCAATACGTGGCAGGCAACGGCTACAGGGAGACTTAACATTCAATTTGACAAGAGGCTAAAACATAACCGATTTTAAAAGGGAAGACCAGCAATGAAATTGGGGACGCCAATGTCTTGTGTTATTGAGCACCGCCACCCACTCTTTTCTGTCCAGCCCAGAGTACCATCACTAGCAAGTACGCCTGGGCCAGACACCACACTCAGAACCATGGCTCCTTGCTGTCTACACTCCAGGCCCCAAATAACTGGTTTCTTTATCCAATCACCCTGAATAAGAGGGAATATTGTCTAGCAACTACAGCAGAGGATCCCCAGGCACTCCCTGGGGAAATGCAGTAGGACTATCAGTGGAAAAGAACTGTCCCCCAGCAAAGACTATCTACTCATTCTCCCAAGCTCATTATTTCTCTCAGGAAACTTTGCTCCCTCTTATATAATGCTGTGGGTAGGACAGTCAACTTCTCTCTAGCACCGTGCCAGAACATTCAAGAAATAAAACCTACTTCAATTCCATGTTTACAAAAAAGAGGATATGTATGAATTCATACCATAAGCTGGGCTCACAACCACATTTTAAAAATCATATTCAACCTGCCTGCATTTTATCAAACCATGAATCATTTCTACACTGCCCCCCCCCCCCCCCCCAAGATTCTTATGCTCTGGCCAGGGAGCATTTCAAGTGTGTGGCCATCAAGTGCCATGAATAACAAAGAATGCAGGAAAAGCAGTTTCTAAATCAAATCCGTACTCTTGAAAATAAACACATTTCCAAATGATGTAATTGCAACAATATGCCACTTTTGGTTTGAAAATTAATATAACATTAAGGTTTTTTTTTTAAAGACCCAAGAAAGACGTGTAAACAAAAATGACATCATATTGTTCTCTATCAATTTTTGCCTGTATGTATGTAATAAGACTAGCTGGTGGAAAGTAACGCAATAGAGAGGTATATAAAAATAAAGATTAAAGGTCCTCATGGGTAATAAAAGGCTACATGACATTGTACTCATATTGAAATAACTCGAACACAAACAGATAAACCAAGTTGAATCTAGACCCTCCAAAGCCAAAGTAATAGATTTTTAAATAGATGTAACAGTTTGAGATATAACTCACATACCATAAAATTTGCCCTGTTAAAGTAAAAAATTCAGTATTTTCTAGTACACTCATAGAGTTATATAAACCATTATCAGTACCTAAGTCCAGAAGATTTTTATTACCCCAGAAAGAAACTGTGTACTCATTAGAAGTCACTCCCCATTCTTTCTCTCCAGACCCGGACAACACTAATCTATTTTGTGTCTCCATAGAGTTTCCTATTCTGCACATTTCATACAAGTGGAATAATACAATATGCAGCTATCTGTGCCTCTTTCACTTAACATAATGTTCGTCTATGTTACCACATGTATCACTACCTTATTCTTTTTCAACATTCTTTTTAAAAAAATTTTTTTTAAACGTTTATTTATTTTTGAGACAAAGAGAGACAGAGCATGAACGGGGGAGGGTCACAGAGAGAGGGAGACACAGAATCTGAAACAGGCTCCAGGCTCTGAGCTGTCAGCACAGAGCCCGACGCGAGGCTCGAACTCACGGACTGCGAGATCATGACCTGAGCCGAAGTCGGATGCTTAACTGACCAAGCCACCCAGGCGCCCCTTTTTCAACGTTCTTAATACAACTATTCTGTTGCATTAATATACCTCATTTATTTATGTATTCATCAGTTGATAGATAACATTAGTTGATAAGACATTTGGGCTGTTTCCATTTTTTGGTTATCATGAATAAGGCTGCTATGACTATTCATGTGCAAGTTTTTGTGTGAACAGGTTTCCAATTACTTGGGCATATACCTAGGTGCAGAATTGCTGGGTCATATAGTAACTCTACATTTAACTTTTTGAGGAATGCCAAACTGTTTTCCAAAGTAGTTACAACATTTTACATTCCTGCTAGCAATGTGTGAAGGGTCTGATGTCCCCACACCTAACCAGCACTTGCTATTGTCTGTCTTTTTTTGTTATAGCCATCCTAGTGGTGTGACATGGTACCTCATCCTTGTCTGGATGTGTATTTCACAAATGACTGTCGAGCATCTTTTCACGTGCTGTTCATCAGTATACCTCCTTGGAAAAATGTCTATTCAAATCTTTCATCTGTTTTTAATGGGGCTGTTTATCTTTTTATTGTTGTGTTTCAAGGGTTTTTTGTATTTTCTGGAAACTAGACCTTTATCAGATACAAGATTTGCAATTACATTCTTCCATTCTTTAGGATGTCATTTTACTTTCTCAATGATATACTTTGAAGCACAAAAGTTTTTAATTTTGACAAAGTCCAATTTATTTTTACTTTGGCTTTTTGTGCTTTTGGTGTCCTACCTAAGAAACCAGTGCCTAATCCAAGTTGTACAGCTTTACAGCTTAATTTAGGTGTCTGATCCATTTGATACATGGTATGAAGTAGGGGTTCAATTTTATTCTTTTGCATGTGGCTGTCCAGTTGCCAGAGTCATTTATCGAAGAGATTATTCTTTCCTCCGTTGAATTATCTTAGAATCCTTATCTAAATTCAATTGACCATAGGTGAAGAGTTTATTCTTATACTCTCAATTCTAATCCAGTGATGTGTATTTCTAGCCTACAACAGCACCACACTATCTGGATTACTGTAGCTTTGTCGTAAATTTTGAAATTGGAAAGTCTGAGTCCTCCAATTTTGTTGTTCTTTTTAAGATTGTTTTGGCTGTTTTGGGTTCCAGTGAACTTTAGGGTCAGCTGGGATTTTGATAGGGATTGTGCTGAAACTGTGCATCAATTTGGGGAGTATTTCCATCTTAACAATATTGAGTCTTCTGATCCATGAACATGAGATATCTTTCCATTTATTCAGTCTTCTTTAATTTCAACAATGCTTTGTAGTTTTCAAATCCTACCTGGTTGTTTTTTTTTTTTAATTTGGTTAAACTATTCCTAAATATTATATTCTTTTTGATGCTCAAAGTATTAGGTTTTAGTGTCACTTCTAGCTTTCTTGAAGCATCAAGGTAAAAAATAATTCTATCTGTAGTCAAGCATGTTCAGACCAATCCTGGATATTTATAAACATCTTTAATGAAGAAGGAAATAGTATTGATCTATCCTGAGGCAGTAGAATGGAGCAGAATACAGACTGGAATCAAGTTAAGATAGGTTGAAACTAAAACTTGGGTCACTTATAGGTGACAGAATACCGGAAAATTTGTTTTCCTTCTCTAGCCTCAGCTGACTCATTTATAAAATTAAGACAATATCTACCTTGTATAATTTTATGTAGATTAGAAACAATATATCAAACGTCTTAAGGGCTTTGTCTTATTCACTCACCATTATATCTTTAGACCCTAGATCAATGCCTGGGGTATAGAAAGTACTCAAATATTTGCTAAATTAATTAACAAAATGTCTGACCTGACGTAGCATCTAGCAAAAATAAGAACTTAATAAATGACAGCAATAACTATTATAATCACTGATATCAACATTAGCATAAATAACCTAACACTCCAATGAAATAAGTAAACCAAATTATACCAGTACCATAACCTGAATAAAGTGGAAGGACAAATAAATTTAGCCAGAGGTAATGCAAATCTGATAATAACAAAGGAAACTTTAACAATGCCAAAGTGGCAGATCATCTTTAAATTAACTTTTTGCTTACTTCCTATTCTTGAATATGGGAAAGGCTAGAAAGCACTGTGCCAGTTAGGGGAAAAATATGTCAGAGTAACTGAAAATAAAAATACATACCATGTCTATATTACACTGATTATAATAATAAAAATACACTAGCAGTGCTATGAAGATACTGATTTTTCTGTTAAGGTACTCTGATATTCTGTAAAGTTCGTTGTTTCAAAAAGAAAGAAGGAAAAGTAGAAAAGTTAAAAAGATGAAGAAGCCTACAAATATGCAAACTAGAAAACTCTAGTTTGGGGGTTCTTATAGTTTCTCAAAACTTCATAAAAACATCTGTAAAAATAGGACAAAGAACAAAAATTAATGAACGCTTAAACCAAAATTCAAGTCCAGGTGCCATATGCAGCCTTTAAAAAATGCCTTCTGAAAGAGGATCTCTTTTGCATTGTTGGTGAGAATGCAAGCTGGTGCAGCCACTCTGGAAAACAGTATAGAGCTTCCTCAAAAAACTAAAAATAGAACTACCCTATGACCCAGCAATTGTACTACTAGGTATTTATCCAAGGGATACAGGTGTGCTGTTTCAAAGGGACACGTGCACCCTAATGTTTATAGCAGCACTATCAACAATAACCAAAGTACGGAAAGAGTCCAAATGTCCATCGATGGATGAATGGATAAAGAAGATGTGGTATATATATATAATGGGGGTATTACTCGGCAATCAAAAAGAATGAAATCTTGCCATTTGCAACTACGTGGATGGAACTGGAGGGTATCATGCTAAGCAAAATTAGTCAGAGAAAGACAAATATCATATGACTTCACTCACATGAGGACTTTAAGAGACAAAACAGATGAACATAAGGGAAGGGAAATAAAAATAATATAAAAACAGGGAGGGGGGACAAAACAGAAGAGACTCATAAATACAGAGAACAAACAGAGGGTTACTGAAGGAAGCTAACTAATTTGGATGTAAATTCAAAAAAATAAAATTAAAAAAATAATGAAAATAAATAAATAAATAAATAAATAAGCCTTCTGATGTTTCAACAGACTGCTTTTTCATTCTTGTAGTTCCATCTTCTAAGATGAGAGAACTATTGTTCTGTATTTAAGACATGGCATTAAGACTCTACATTCTAACCTTGGCACTAGTTGGTTTGAAACCAATTTTTTCCACTTCTGTTTCATTCCCATAGCCGCAAATCGAAGGAAGATGATTCTACAAACAATCACACAGATAGGTTAAAGAAATAAGATCTTTTACAGTGTCAAATACATAAAAACTATATAATCTTGTCATTAGCATTGCTAAACCTTGCTTCTATGCTTTTATTTTATTTTTTTTAACATTTATTTATTTTTGAGAGATAGAAAGTGAGCAGGGGAGGGGCAGAGAGAGAGGGAGATACGGAATCTGAAGCAGGCTTCAGGTTCTGAGCTGTCAGCACAGAGCCCAGCCCAACACAGGGCTCCAACCAATGAACCGCGAGCTCATGACCTGAGCCACAGTCGTACACCCAACCAATTGAGCCACCCATAGAAGCCCAGCTTCTACGCTTTTAAAGGCTGCTTGTTTCATCAAACAAAAGTAGGTGCGTTCACTGATTGACAGGATTTAAAAGACCTTGCTTACTATAATAAGAGCAAAAACCTACTTATAATTTCAAACAATATGTTAAGGCTACACAAAATATTTGGAAACTGAAATTAAATTCCAAATATTGTTATCCTGGTACACATTCTATAATGATTTCAAAGTCTTCCTTTTGCCCTTTAAAAAAAAACAATAAAGCCGATTTATTTTTTTTAATTTTTTTAACGTTTATTTATTTTTGAGACAGAGAGAGACAGCGAGACAGAGCATGAACAGGGGAGGGCCAGAGAGAGAGGGAGACATGGAATCCGAAACAGGCTCCAGGCTCTCTGAGCTGTCAGCACAGAGCCCGATGTGGGGCTCAAACTCACAGACCGTGACATCATGACCCGAGCCACAGTTGGACGTTCAACCGACTGAGCTACCGAGGCACCCCAATTTTTTTTTTAATTTTTAAATAATGCATGGACTTAGTAAAAAAAAAATTAGCAAATAAAAGTATAAGAGATGAATGTAAAATTCTCCCTCTCCATAGACCCATAGTCCTACTCCCCCAAAGAAACCACTGTTAACTGTTTCTTATTAACAACCTGACATTTTCCATGCATAGACAAATAAAACCAATCATACATACAAGAAAGAAATTTCATTTCTATTATCGATGACCATAGACCTCCTTTAATACAAAATAAAATCATGCACATATCTAAATATTTTATTATCAGTGTATGACTATAATACAGTAATTAGAGAACTTAAGCGCTTGAACCAACTTTGGTGAGCATTCACCAATCTCCCTGTTTTATAGTTCAGGAAATTGAAACTCAGTTAATTAAGTAACTTGTCCAAAGTTAGTTACTACCAGAGCTATTCCTAACTGACCACTCAGAAGTTCTGGTATTTTGTTCACTGCATGATTTTAAAGATACTACTATCCCCTAATAGGCCTTAGAACATCCTTCTTGAATGGAAAAAAAAAAAAAAAGTCCTGAAGTTTAGTTTAAAGTGAAGAAGGTACAAACTTAGTCTCTCCCACAGTTTGAATCTCTCACTCTGCCGCCAGGGGGGGATTTCACTTAGTTTCATACAAAACAACAGTTCTGCCTCCTGGACAGACTCAACAGCCCTATTCACATCTGTAGTCTTAAGTAAACAAGTAAAAATTAAGGGTAAACCTTATGAATTTAGCTAACTCCTGTGCAAGCGAAGTAAAATGATGGATTTTGTGTTCTCGGGTGAATGCTGAAGTATTCAGAGAACTAACAGGCTCTAACCTGCATCCCATATTAAAAAAAAAAACAGAGCTATCTCATTAAAAAGCTCAAGAGGGAAAGTTCTGGGTTTCATCAGAAGTGAATCAGATATATGATGGACTCCTTGTAACCCACTTAGAAAAAAGCTTGTGGGCCCATATTCACCCAATTGGTATACGAGCAGAGACAAAATGTCAATGATGAGGTTTTGGAGTGGCGCAGGGGGAGGTTCAGAGCTGATGGCCAAGAAAGAATTCTTGACGATGTCTTTGGTGCAAAAAGGTGATTTTATTAAAGCACAGGGACAGGACCCGTGGAAGAAAGAGCTGCCCTAGGATCATGAGGAGAAATTGATTATATACTTGGAGTTGGGGGAGAAAAGTCAAGGGGAAGGTTCCAAAGGGATTTTCACATGCTAAAGCAGACTCCCAGGATACTGGAGGCCTATGCTATCGTCAAGCTAAGGTTGTTTTCCCTCTAGCAAAGCATGAAGACAGTAGGGAGTTCCTGGAGAAACATTTTATTCTGCCAGCCTTAAGTATTTGTCAATGGACTGCCGGTAATAAAGAAATTTCATTTTACCTGCCATTTCCTTCTTGCCTTTGTTCCCCACATCACTATGAAGGGGAGGGTGATGTTGGGGCCCTAGGAAACTGAATCTACAGGTTTCTGGAGATTAGATAAGATTACCTTTTTCTTATAATTTACAAAGATATTTGTAAACTGATGGAGACTCATGTCCTACATGACTGTGATCTCTATCAGTTAACCATTTGTTTTCTTTCCTTCCCTTTATTCTTGGGCAGCTAGGGGTGCCTGAGGAATATCACATATATCCCACCTGGGAGGGGAGTTGGGGGGTAAGGGGGATGGAGTGGAGGGCAAGGAGGGGTACTAGCTTGTACTTTGCCTTCAGCTTGCCTTATGCTCCCTCATCATCAACAGAGTACAGAGATTACCTTGTTCCAAAGCCACTGTGTTTATAGCAAAAGACTCTGCAGTGAGTGATGAAAAGTACTTTAACCGAATGACTGCACTCTGAATAGCAATGAAGTGGATAGATTAGATAATTGTGTTTTGGTCACACTATGTGACCACAGACCTATCTTCAAAGTGCTTTGTTTCTCAGTTTATCTGCTTTTTTCATTGGTCACAAAAGTATTGAGTACGGGTTTGGGGAGATGGGTGGGTTTCAGAGACTTTGGGCAAACAAAGGTCTTGCTCAATGAACCATAGAACTTACTGTGTTTTTTGACTTCTTTTAATGAAAAAACAACACCCAAAAAGTCTAGAAGCGGATGTTGCCCTCCCTCACGTCTTTGCAAGTTTCTACAGAAGACAGATCTCCGTCCTCTATTATATAATGTTCTTGCTGACTTTTTAAACCCTTCAGAATCACACCAAAATAGAAACTGCCCCTTAAGCCTGACCTGGCACTAAATACTAAAACTTCTGTATCTTGTTAGCAGTAAAACTGCCAAAGAAAAAGCTCCCGGATATACTCTCTCATTCTGTGTATGTTGTTACCTTGAGTTTCTGGGATTTGTCTCCAACATAAACAGTCCTATTGTCATACTGAAGGAGGTTACCTCAGCCCTTCTGAAAACTGTGACTGGATGAGTTCTATTCCCTAAAACAAAGACAAAAGGAGGATGGGCCAGACAAGCCACAACGAGCACCCACAACTAGCACTGCCACCTAGTACTGACAACCAATACCAACAAATGCCAACTATCACTTCTAATAGGGTACAAAATGTACTGAACCTGCGAAATTCCCTATATTTTTACAGGAGTAATTCACTCCATTTTTCAACCACAAAGCACCTTTCTTTTGAGGAGTTATTTGATACTAATGCCTTTATTTAATTGATTTAAAAAAAAAAAAAAAGATGTGTTTGCTCCCTGTCTGAAGTGGTTTGTCAGAAGAAGTCAATAACATATTTTCCTCTCCTTTATCCTAGTTGGGGCAAGAACACTTCCTTATTCAGTGTAACCTCTAAGGACACCTAGAAAAGCTTCCCTTCCTCAACTGGTAGTAATATTTTAAAAGGCGAAAGATTTATGCGATCTGAAGAGAAACCAGAGCATTGGTAGTAATATTTTAAATTAACTTTGCACACGGAGGAAAGTAGAATTACTACAGGTTGGGGATGCAGACATAAAACATTGCAATAGTAGTCACAGAAACCACACTATATTCATAAGAGGAATAATTTAGAATCAGCAATTGGCATCTGATAACCAAATACCTTTGCTTTTGTTTTTCACCTCCTACTGCCAAACTTGGGGCCACTTCATTTTATTTTTTTAATACCATCTTCTCCACAGCAGGAAGAAAAACACTACAAATTGAAACCCAATGTGGTAGTTTACTTCCTAGTTGCTTTCATAAAAAGTTTGATGGGAAAAAGAAATTGAAACTATCATGGGGGCTCATATGAGGTTCTGAATTATACAGGAATTCATTTAATTACTTTACTAATTATTCTTCATAAGTCAATAAAATAAGATGCTGTAGTTCTCTCCATTGCATACAATACTGAACCCTAAGCAGCTCAAAAAACATGCATTAATATAGGAAGAAAGAATGCTGACCATCAGGATTTGGGTGGAGTCCCTGTGCATCTATTTACTAGATGAATGCCCCTAAGCAAGCCACTGATCATTTCTGCCACTCCTTGCAAAGTGGCAGGAGTGGGCCAAATGATCTCTAAAGCTCTGTAAAAGTTTATAAAAAATAATAAATTATTTTTGGCTAACTAAATATCCATAGTCCCTTTGAGGTAGCTCATGCTCACATTAAAATTATTACTAAGTAAGGCACACTGGAGGGGTGAGAGGCCAGGGTCTACACTCAGTAAATAGAAGAGCTAAGTACCACAGTAGTTTACCAATCTTGGAACAGGGGCCATAAATTTGTCATGAAGAAACTATAGACTTCCAACTGTAAACCTTTTGTATAACAAGCCAGAGTTTTCACACGTCCCGGAGGCAAATAAACACCCAATACAATTTGTAAGATAGTTTTTAAAGCCATTTTTTTCTAATAAGAAACCCTGAATTTGATAATTTTCCCTCTGCAGTTGAGATCGTTGGAAAACACTTCTATCTCCTTCCTTTCCTATCAAACTCACACATGTTTACAAGGGCCGGCTCTAATCCAAGCATGAACGAGGTCATGAGACAAGAGTCTGATCAGGAAGAAAGTCGGCGAGAACTTCCCTCACCATTTGAAATTTTAACTCCTGTCCAGGCACTCCCTTTCTCCCCATACTCCTCTCATAAAACATGGTATTTATTTATCTTTGATTCTCCTCAAAGGTGCCTAGAGAAGCCTGTAGAGTGAACTGCCACCTTCCAGATTTAATCGGTTTCCCTGAGTTGTTGGGCGGCTCTAAAGGCAGAAACCAAAAACTCTTCCGCCCGATCGGGTTTTCTCAATACAAGAGCTGGCATAGCCTCACACAAATTTCATCTAAGCGGAACAATAACAATATTAAGTTCCCTCCTATCACAATGGCCCTAGTGTTATTTGGTTGGGTTGTCACTCCACCTGTCAGCTGCCACGCAGAGGACAACAAATTTGCAAATTGACACAGTTTTCTTAGGAAAGTTCTTTCTCTTTTTTTCTCGTTGGACCCCACATTTCTGTAGCTCCTATTCTTCAAGGGCATGGGACTTTTTAAAAACAGATTTTTACAACTTAACTGGAAGGGTGTCCTGCTTACAAATGGGAAACTGCCGCAGAGCATACTCAATTTATGCAGTAAGCAGGTGACAGAGCAAGAAACAGCAGCCAAAGTTATGATTTCTCATTGTACTGAGGCAAAAGGGTCTAAGAAGGTTTATCCAGCGTTGCAGGCTGGATCAGGGGTCTGGAAAAAGAAAACAGTAGTATCTATATCCAGTTACTGTAAGGGACTTTTATATACATCCACAACTTGGGTCAACTCAAAGACATGAAAACCTAAGGCACTTTCATACATCCCTGACGACCATGACTAAATATGGAGAGGATGGAGATTTGTCCCCTAAATCAGTATCCTACTGTGTTTGGAGCCTCTAAACAATAAAAATCTATGGGTTCTTGTCTCAGAGAAAAGAATAGGAAGTTAGGGAGAACAAAGGGACTCTCCCATGTTGGGATGTTTCAATTTCAGAAAATCAAACAATTAAAGAAAGGTATGATATAAAATATTGAAACAGAACAGACTTCACAGTTAATAAACAATGCTAATGTTTAACAGTCTTGTTCATTGCTGGCTTCTAAACAGGGCCTGGTACATAACAGGTGTTCAGGAATGTTATTCTCTCTGCCCAGAACCACCTGAGCCCCCGACACCACCACCATGGTCACATCACATCATTCAGGTCTCGGCTCAATATTTCCCTCTTTAGACACACCTAGCTTGACCATATACTCTAGGATCTCCTTATCCTTGTCCATTTTCCTTATTACACAACACTGAATATCTATGTGCTTGCTTTTTAATTGTCTGGTAGGTACTGCTTTTGTTCACTGCAGTATCCCTAGCCTTCTAAACAGTATCTGGCATATAGTAAGTACTCAATAGATAGTTATTGAATGAATAAATGATCAGACTGGAATACAACCTATAGACTTATTCCATTCCATATTCAGTGAGCCAGCCAATAAATAATTATTGGCTATTCACTAAATATTGGACACTATCTAGGAGAACCAGTATTAAGAGAAGGCTCCCTATATAAGGAAGTCATGATAACAGTTTAATAGGGGACATGTCATGACACTGTGCATAAAGGGACATGAGAGCAAGGAAAAAATGCATCTAACTCAGACTGGCAGAGTCGATCAAGTTCTCGCAGTGGTGCTTCAGTTAGGATCTGCAAAATGAATACCATGGGGGGGGAAATGGAGTATGCAGCCACAAGATGAAACTACATGGTCAGTAGAGAGAAACAGCAGGAGGGAAACCAGTAAGATGCAGGGGACTTAGTATGAAGTGCCTAAACTAAACTTAATCCTGAAAGCTAGAAGGAGACATCGAAGGTTTTAAGCAGAGGAGTGACGGGATCTAACTTGCATTTTAGGAATATCATTCTGACAACATTAGAAGGAGCCAGAAGAGAAGCAGGAAGTCCAGACAGAAGTAATGAAACTAAGAATATCCACCCCTACATTCATCATTTAGTTCTTCAAGAATTTGAGTATCTGCTTAGGCAAGGCTATGTGCAAGGCTCTCAGAAAAGGAAATAACAATGGGAATGGAAAACACCCAGCTTTAAAGCAGTGAAGTAGGGGGGTGCCTGGGTGGCTCTGTCAGCTGAGTGACCAACTCTTGATTTTGGCTGAAGTCATGATCCCAGGGAGCCCTGTGTCAGGCTCCATGCTGAGTATAGGGCTTGCTTGGGATTCTCTTTCTCTCTCTCTCTCTCTCTCTCTCTCTCTGCCCTTCTCCTCTGCTCATGTGAGTGCTCTCTCTCTCTCTCTCTCTCAAATAAAAATTGGGGGGGGGGGCGCCTGGGTGGATCATTCGGTTAAGCATCTGACTTCAGCTCAGGTCATGGTCTCACAGCTCATGAGTTCAAGCCCTGTGTCAGGCTCTGTGCTAAAGCTCAGAGCCTGGAGCCTGCTTCAGATTCTGTGTCTCCCTCTCTCTCTGCACACACCCCCTCTCGCCCTGTTTTTGCTCTGTCTCTCTCCCAAAAATAAATAAACATTTTTTAAAAAATTTTTAATAAAATAAAATTTAAAAAATTTTAAATACTTTTTAAAAAGCTGTGAAGTAGGTAAAACATAAAGAACTGTGTGACATATTAGAGGCATCTAATATGATGGCCATGTATGTGGTTCAGGTGAGTAGGTGCAGAGCAGTACCATTCATCAAAATAAGAAATGGAGTGAGAAACGGGGTAAGGAAAGGGTAGAGATAACTTTATTGGGGGGGGGGGGAGCGATTATATGTGAAGTTTCAGACAATTTGAAGTGCCATCCAAAGTACCATTTGAACATCCAATTAGAGATGGCCATGAGGCAACAGACAGGGAATTCATTAATTTTATGAGAACAAGCTGAAAATATCATTCTATTCTATATAAATACTCAAAATCTTCTATAATGGCACCCTTCTAAGACTACAAATTTCCCTACTCTTATCCTCATGAAAGCAATCAAGTTAGTGAAAATTCAATGTTTTCATAAAAATTAAATTTACACCTTTACTAAAAATTGAACCTGGATAAATATACATGAAAAGACTAATTTTTCAGAAAAATAACTCTTTATGTTCATACTCAACAATAAAAAGGACCACTGAAATTCTACTAATCTGTTCTTTGAGAGAGAAATCAATAATAAACAACAGAAAATTAGGAGAAGATGAAGAAAGGAGGAAAGCAAATGAAGAAGATGGATGTGTGTACATGGAAC
The DNA here is from genome assembly GCF_027475565.1 of Acinonyx jubatus. Lineage (NCBI taxonomy): Eukaryota > Metazoa > Chordata > Mammalia > Carnivora > Felidae > Acinonyx > Acinonyx jubatus. The sequence goes on along the minus strand of NC_069386.1, from coordinate 111,704,357 downwards.
TCCTAGCAGGAAGGTGAATTAACCATCAAGTCAGGAAAGCTTCACTTGACCTTACACATGTTATTTGTACATTTATATTCATCACCAGTGAAGGGATATGTCACAGTTTATGAAAATGCATTCAATGCAAAAAAAAATTTAATTAAAAAACATGAGATCAAAGAGGAACCCAGACAGGAAAATAATGCCAGGATTAAGATCAGCACACAAATATATATTGCTTATTCCTCCACGGGTATTAGAGATGGTCTGCAAATTTGGCTCTAACCTTCCTAGTAACCAAAATAAAGAAGAAAGTGCAATCAAGTATAAGATTCATAATAGCCACGAGATTTTTTAGAAAACAAGTCAGGGTTTCCAAATCCTGAGATCTGAAAAGAATGCCATTCCAGGTCCTCCCAAAGATGATGCGGTATAGTACAGTAAGTGGCCTTCTCATTAAAAACTCACAGACAGAATAGTGAATTTCATCCAGCTATTTGCTATAACATCCATCATTGAAGCCAGTGACTTAACACCACTATTCTATAAATAACATTTCTCAGAAGTAGGCTTTTGAGCAACTGGACAACACAGAGTTCAAAAATCTCATCTCAAAAAGGAACCTGAACACGGATATTTTGTGTGCTTAAAAGCACCACATCCTTTAAGCAATAGCTGGAGCAGAGGGTAGGAATAAAGTCCCCTTAAAAAATTAAGGAGTCTAATGAAGACATCACACTCTACACAAATATGGCTTTTGTAGAATGTAGCCCGTGAAAAACACAGTGTAGTCAGAAAGGGAAAAAGATGAGCTTTGGAGTTAGGTTTGGCTTCTAATCCTGGGGCTGTATGACCATAGAAAAATCACTTAACCTTTTGGAGTCTGTTTCCTTTATCTATAATGTGCAGGTTGTAGGGGCACCGAGGTGGCTCAATTGGTTAAGTGCCGACTTCGGCTCAAGTCATGATCTCGTGGTTCGAGAGTTCGAGCCCCATGTCAGTTTCAGAGCCTGCTTCGGATTCTGTGTCTCCCTCTCTCTCTGCCCCTCCCCCACTCATTCGTGTATGTGCGCACACTCTCTCTCACTCTCAAAAATGAATAGACATTAAAAAATGTATAATATACAGGTTGTAATAAGGAATGAATGAAATTATAAAGTGTTGAGTATGTGGACATAAGATAAGTGAACGGGCGTGAGGCAGAATACCAACAGAACTAATATAGCAAAAAACAGTGTACATGAAAGTGAGGGGAAGGAAATCTGTATCTGGCACAGGAAGACTCCTTTACCCTGTAAGTAATTGAGTTTGCAGCCCAGAGAGTGCCACTTCTACTAATGGGAGTGTATCATCTCCTCAAGAGTGTTGGTAGGTTGACAGTAAGTTGAGAACACAGTTCTAGACCAAGATCTTTTTTGCTCCCTTCAGTTGCATATAATGAGTCAATGTTCAATGTCTGTTATAAACAGGAAGAACCTACCATCAAATGACAGAGGCCAGTAAAATAACTCATCCATCTAATTTCTAAGTAACCACCCACATATCACTTTTGTTTATCATCAAGTTTAAGACGTAGCCTAAAGAACATATGATAAATGACTTAATTACAAACTTATACTTGCCAGGAAGAGAATTTTAATTTAACAAGCAACATAAAAGATAACCAGAGCCTGTTCTCAGTAGTAGCTACTCATTTTGTCTTATGGCAGGTGTACACATGCACTTGAAAAGAAACATCTGCTTTCCTTATTTAGACATCTTCACCTAAGGGAAAAAAAGAGAAATTACTATTTCTCCCACAAAGCTTCAAAAACCAAAAGGGCACAACCAGATGTAGTATTTAGGGGAATTTTTCTTCCTTACAGGCCTCTTGCTTATGAATCATAACACTTAAAATATTTTATTTCTGTTTTCCTTCATTTGACCATTTTTTTGGCTGTCGCCGAACCTATTTTCCGGTCACCTCTCCCAAATTATATGCACCTCATGTCCAGACTACTGGGTTAAACACACTTCCCAGCCCAGAGTATACTATTACTATCAGTCTGTGGAAGGCCCTTCTCCTGGGTTTATGTGTTTTTATTGATTTTCCCCTTTATGTCCAATCCCCATTGTCTCCTATTCCTACATAAGCAATCACTTAATTATCTGACATCTGTCTTATTTATTTGAAAAATGAAGTACTGTTTTATGCATATATATGTTTTAAATTTTTCATAAATGGCAATGTACTGTACATAGCCTTCTCTCATTTTCATTAAGTCCTCTTTTCAAACAGCATCCATGATACAGCATGGCCTTTTAGTCCATACTAAACTCTTACATTGTACTCCAAATAATGAATCTGTTACCTCAAACAACGCTAATATATCCAAAGGCAACCTCTAGGTAAACTGAAACATTTGTTTTAGGTTTGTTTATTTATTTTGAGAGAGAGAGAGAGAGAGAGAGAGTGCACACGCGAGTTGGCGAGAGGGGCAGATGGGTGGGGGGCGGGGAGAGAGAGAGAGAGAGAGAGAGAGAGAGAGAGAGAGAGAGAATCTTAAGCACATTCCATGCTCAGCATGGAGCCTGACATGAGCCTTGATGTGGGGCTCAATTCCAAAACCCTGGGATCATGACCTAAGCTGAAATCAAGAGTCAGTCACTCAACCAACTGAGCCACCCAGGCACTCCAAATACTTTAAAGGAAGGTTTGATAGACATTGTTTATGTTAGTGTCACACTCAATTCCTGAATTCATACACACATGTGGATCCAGAGTCAGAGACAGTTCTCCAGATGTCTGGGCTTTAAATATGAAAATAATTTGATCACTTGGGAAAATTAGGAAGACAACTTGAATTATAAATATGCAACTCAGTTGTTTTTTTTATAGCATCTCTACTTTTCATGGACTTTCCCAAATATTAGATATAAATCTGAAATGATATCACTTGGGGCATAAAAGCCCACAAATATCTGCTGCCTACATCTCTCATAAGAAACTACTGTCCTGAAGTGTGCTTTAAATACATTGGTTCTGGGATGTCTGGGTGGTTCAGTCGATTAAGCATCTGACTTCACCTTGGGTCTTATCTGGAGGTTTGTGAGTTCAAGCCCCACTTTGGGTGAGTTTGATGCCCGCATCAGGCTCTGTCCAACAGTGCAGAGCCTGCCTGGGATTCTTTCTCTCTCCCTCTCTCTCTACCTTTCCCACATACTCTCTCTCAAAATAAACAAATAAAAACTGAAAAATAAATAAATAAATATAATGGCCCTTGCCCAAAGCTTGCTTTTTCACACACACAGAAACATTTACCTGATACAAAGGATACCAAAAGAACTACATTCAGAGAAGGGAAAAAAGCTGGTTCTTGGCAAGGATGGCAACTTGAGAGGCTCAAGCAGATTGGAATGTATGGCTTTGTTCCATCCAGAGGTTGTTTGAAGCACAGTATTTTTATGGTAAGGTATTGAGTTCTGAGATCTCTGATATACCTCAGGGAACCAGCAAAAGCTACTCTCGCACTGTGCCAGCCCCCTGTCAGCTCACTAATGAAGGTGAAGGGCTGTGAGTGCACCCAAATAAAACACAGGAAAAAGTGAAAAAGGACGCTGAGATGGGTCCATTCTTTTTATTCCAGAAGCAACCTTTTCTGCACTTAGGGACTAATGAGTCATGAACAGGCAGTGGGAACAAATCCCACGGTGCGTTACCAGGAGGGACAACACCGCCAGCCTTTGTGTTCAGAAGCTGGTTCAGTCTTCAGAGCATTTCCCAGCAAAGACCAAAAGCAACTAGAACAAAGGAAATGGAGCAGATACTTGAACTGTCTACATTAATACTCCAGGGAATCGGGTGCTTCAGTGTTGAAATGATGGTACAGGTGGGGAGGAGGATATAGGTAAAGGAGCCCAGGGAATAAAATAAAGATGACTTAACCTGAAAAGTTCATAAAACCTTTTTTTTCTTCTGAGTTGTTATTTTGAATAGTTAGGCCCATAGAGTACCTAAACCAGAGACAAACAGGTCTCTGAAGATACTTGGAAAAACACCAGCACAATTATCCTAGACACCATCCTTCCTCTTCTGCCCCCACTCTTTCCCCAGCTCTTCCCCTCTCTTTCTCTCTCTCTCACACACACATCCCACAGCATTTCTGGTGTGTAAGAAGCTTTCCTGGCATGACTGACAGCACCAAATGCTGCAACAATGAGAAAGTTTCCAATAATCTGAAGCAAAGGAAGAAGGGGGAAAAGAAGTTATTAAACAGAAGAAAAAAGGATTGAAGAGGCTAACTCTGTGAAACCATAACATGTTCTAGCTAAGATACACTAATGGAAAATAACAGGGATCCAATAAAATTTGTTTCCATATACTTTAAAAATCGAGAATTTTACCTCTTTTCTCTTTATGTACTATAATGATATGTAGGCCAATAAAAGTTGTTTTTAGTTGGCCCAGGATTATTGCAAAATTTCTGAGACTACCAAAATTTATACCAAGGACATCACCATTAATCTCTCTTAGACCCATGATAAAAAAGAAAATCCTCAATTTTGATTTGGTATGCTTAAAAAAAAAAAGTTTACTTATTCATTTTGAGAGAGAGAGAGAGAGAGAGAGAGAGAGAGAGAGAGAGAGAATGTGTTTGCACACGCAGGGGAAGGGCACAGAGAGAGGGAGAAAGAGAATCCCAAGCAGGCTCCATGCTGGGAGTGCAGAGCCTGATACGGGGCTCAAGCCTATGAGCCATAAGATTATGACCTGAGCCGAAATCAAAGGTCAGATGCTCAACCAACTGAGCCACCCAGGTGCCCCTTGATTTGGTACTCTAACAATTAATTCAGAGTATGCTCACTAAGGGTCTTCTAATAGTAAATAATAAATTATTTTTATATAATTAAAAATAATATCAGCTCCTATTTATTAGTATCAACAATGTGCTGGCATATATGCAAGACCTCTAATCTTTGTGACTGTGATGCAAATTAGACATTACCAGGTATTCCCATGACGATATTAAAGAATAAATGACACGCTCAAGGCCACAGAGGCTCAGTCTGTAATGGAGTGATGGAATCAGGATTTGAATCTAGTTTTTTTCTGGCTCCAAAGACTATCCTCTATCAAGCCACAGAAGAACTTGAACTATAATCAACCTTTTAACATTTGAACGGTAAAATTTAAGCTTAACAGTATGATAACACAGAGTTTTCTACAATCAACAATCCATCATATAGATTAGTAATAATGAAGAGTCATAATGAGAATGGCATATTTGCTCATTAAAATATGGGATCTAGGTGATCTCCAGGTTGTACTTCAACACCTGGCTAAGTTTCCTGAGGGTCTCAAAATACCCTGCTGCTCTGATTATTTAGACAAGAATTGGACCCCAAATCCTAACCTAATCCATAGGTTCAGAATCCAATTCTAGTATATGCCTGCTACTGAAAATAAAGACAAATAATCAAATGGATCCAACCTCTGGGGATCAATGGACCCCAGGGAATTCAGAAATGGTATGGATTTTGCCAGAGGTCTCTTAATGTTTCTGTCACTCTGAACCATTAGGAAGCCCCAGAAGTATAATTCCTGAAGGACTCCCAAGACTGGAAGCTAATCCCAGTAGAATATGGACCTTCTCTATCACTAACAATATCCCTCCAGTTTGAAGGGTACCCTACCCCTATCTAAGAGCAGTCCTTCTCCCTGTGTTCTGGACTCATCCCATCTCAAGTTGCTCCTATCTACATGTTCTCCTCTCCTATACCAACCTCTCTGTCTCCATTGTCTCCTTCCTACCAGCATTTAAACATGTTCAAACCCTCGTGCCCTCCCACAGCCCATACCTCCGTCATATACTATTTTCAGTCTCTTTTCTTCTTTATAGCCAAAATACATCAAAGCATGACCTGCACCTGTCATTCCATCCACTCAACTCCCACTTAGTATTTAACCAAATTTACTGAACTCTTTCAATCATCAGTCTACTGAAAAAGGTTCTCAAAAAGTCATGAACACGTTTTAGTTGCAAAATCCAATGTCATTTTATCAGTCTTCATCTTACTTGACTTTTTAATTGAATTCAAAACCAGTAAACACTCCCTTCTTTTTAAAATTCTCTCTTCCCTTGTCTTCAAACACTCCTGATTTTCCTCAGACTTCTGCAGCCCCTCCTCTTCAGTTCCTTGAATATACCTCCCAAAATGTTGCAATGCTAGGTCTTCTTCTTTCTATAGGAACTCTCCCTAGACACTTTGATGTGCTTCCTTCGTTTCAATCAAACCAACTATTCCCTGAAAAATACCAAATCTATACATCCAGCCTAAACCTGTTTCCATCCCTAGAAAGGTAGACACCATCTGAAGAATAGGATACAACAAGGAACAAAACAGATAGGATCCTTGCAATTCCCAAGTTCATTGTCTAGCTCATCCTCTTGGATATCTCAAAGGCTACCTCCAAAGAAAAGTGTTAAAAACAGAAATCAGTATCTGCTCCCCCTTCAAAAAGAATCCTGTTCTTCCCACTCTGCTCGTCTTCATGAATGCTACCACTCTTCACTCTTTTAACTAAGCCAGAAACTTGGGAATTAGTCTTGACTTCTCTCTTGCTCCAATCAGTTACCAAATCCTAATGTTTTTAGCTCCTAAATATCAAGGAAATCTCTTCTCATCATGCCACTGTCACTACCTAAATCCAGGCAACCATCATTTTTCACCTATATTACACCCAACAGCTTCTTCACAGGTCTACCTACGGGCTTACTTCCCGCCAACCCACTACATACAGCCACATGAACCACACAGCAACACACGTGTCCCAACACTGAGACTGGCCTATAGCAAGAGCTCAATATATTTTTATTAAATGAATGAATCTATCAATTGATTAATCAACCAACCAATTAAGAGTTCAATGATTCTTCAAGAATCTTCCCCAAATTGAGTGGTGGCCTTTTAAAAAAATACTGCCCCCTCAAAAATAAAGAAAAAAAATTGCCCCCAAATTTGTACCTTTGTGTTGCTCTGCTGTTCCAGATCACAAATACTGGTGGAGTGCATCAGACTGTTGAATACTGTGTGAGATCCACACTGAAACCTGCTGTGGGGAATCACCGCCTATGTCTATAGTAGTGATTCTCAGTTGAGAGCATTTTTGTGCCTCTGAAGGTATTGCTACTGGCATCTAAGGGGGTAGAAGCCAGGGATGCTGTTAAATACACTAGAATGGCAGAATAGCCCCTCACAACCAGGAATTATCCAGTCAAAAATGTTAATAGTGCATAGGTCTACGGTTACAAAATCAAAGTACTACCACAGTAACATTAACACTATTTCCAAATGCCACAAGATCAGGAAGTCACAAGATGATAAACCTGAGTATTTCCTCTATAAAATGAGATATGACACATTCTAGAGTAAAAGTTAACGGGTTTGTCCAATTTTTTAAAAAAGGAGGGGGGCGCCTGGGTGGCTCAGTCGGTTCAGCGTCTGACTTCGGTTCAGGTCATGATCCTGCAGTTGTGAGTTCGAGCCAGCGTCAGGCTCTGTGCTGACAGCTCAGAGCCTGGAGCCTGCTTTGGATTCTGTGTCTCCCTTGCTCTCTGTGCCCCTCCCCCACTCATGCTCTGTCTCTCTTTCCCTCAAAATAAATAAACATTTTAAAAAATGGAGACAGGGGCGCCTGGGTGGCTCGGTCGGTTGAGCATCTGGCTTCGGCTCAGGTCATGATCTCGTGGTTTGTGAATTCGAGCCCTGCGTCGGGCTCTGTGCTGACAGCTCAGAACCTGGAGCCTGCTTCGAATTCTGTGTCTCCCCCTCTCTTTGCTCCTCCCCCGCTCATGCTCTCTCTCTCTCTCTCTCCTTCAAAAATAAAAACACTAAAAAAAAATTTTTTTTAAATAAAAAAATAAAAAATAAATGGAGACAAAATTTAAATAATGAAAAAAATTAAATAATGATTTAGCATTCCCACTCTGAGAATAAAAATATATATATTTGAAACAAGTTCTAATAAGATTTATTCATTTCTTAACAGTATGGAGATTCCTCAAAAAGCTAAAAATAGACCTACCCTATGATCCAATGATACCTTGCACTACTAGGTATTTACTCAAAGAATACAAAAGTACAAATCCAAAGGGATATGTGCACCCTGATGTTTATAGCAGCATTAGCAACAATAGCAAAATTATGGAAGCAGCCAAATGTCCATCTGTTGATGAATGGATAAAGAAGATGTAGTGTATATATATAATGGAATATTACTCAGCCATAAAAGGAATGAAATCTTGCCATTTGCAATGACACGGATGGAGCTAGAGAGTATTATGCTAAGATAAACACCACAGGATTTCACTCATATGTGGAATTTAAGAAACAAAACAAACTTGGAGTGGCGGTGGGGGATAAAAAGAGAGGAAAACCAAGAAACAGACCCTTAACTATAGAGAACAAACTGATGACTACCAGAGGGGAGGCGGGTAGGGGAATGGGTTAAACAGGTGATGGGGATTAAGGAGGGCACTTGTTATCATGAGCACTGGTGTTGTATGTAAGTGTTGAATTACTATTATACTGTAGTTAGTACTACTAATGTTACACTGTATGTTGACTAACTGGAATTTAAATAAAAACTTAAAAAAAGATTTATTCATTTCTTTATGAAGAGTCCTTTCTCTACTCAGAATAAAAATGAACACAATAACAAAACACCCCTATATGCATACAATGTTTTATTATTCCTGCTCATGGCTTTGAGAAACAAAAAGATTATTTCTCTCTCATTCTCACCTCTGTCTTCTCCACTCTATGTAACCATCTGTTGTACTAGTTGATATGCTTCCTATTCCTAAGATAAAAAATAAATAAGTAGAATTCTTTATATTTCTCTCAGAGAACAAAGACAACAACAAAAATCTAAATCAGGATGCTTCATTTACATGAATGGAAACATATTTTTTGACAATCCAGAAATAAGAAATATTCTCCATTTCTATCTTAATCAAATAGCCATCGAACCAATGTCAATATAAAACAATTCTAATGGCTTTTTTTCCCTATTAACTGTCTTTCATAGATACGACACTTTTCTTTAAATTTTTTTTAATGTTTATTCATTTTTGAGAGACAGAGAGCGAGTGGGGGAGAGGCAGAGAGAGAGGGAGACGCAGAATCTGAAGCAGGTTCAAGGCTCCGAGCTGTTAGCACAGAGCTCGATGCAGGGCTCAAACACACTGATGATGAGATCATGACCTGAGCCAAAGTCAGACACTTAACCAACTGAGCCACCCAGGCGCCCCTTATATACTACACATCTAAGTAATGGTGTTTTCTACACAAAATCAGAGTAAGCTAAGAGACCAGGAGTTATAATTCATTGAGTGAAAACTTTAGGGGAAATGAATATTCCAGTGATTGAATATGAAAACTTCCCCATTGTTTGCTATGACAATATTCTTTTTTGTGTGCTTCATATGACTCAATAAAGATCTAGCATAACCTACCACAGGTCAACAAACATGCTCAATAATTTTGTTTTATAATTACTATATCTGATTACTATCTTAAAAGTTTTTGATCATCAAATGTACAGCTATGACCTGAAGAGAGTTATATGATGTAGGCTGAAATTATATATGGAGACCTTGAAAGCAAAGAGTAAATTTGGTTTGATTATCTATACTCATCTTACCCTAAGAGCTTAGATTTTCTTAACCCTACTTTAACAATGATGCGGTTCTCATTAACCATAACCAACTATGACTATCTCTTCTAACTGAAACATAGTATATATCATAGTAATCAAAGTCACAAGTTAGTAATTGTAACTCTTTAGTTTGCCAATAGGAGCTATGACCCAGCACTTGTACAACATAAGGATCCCAACAAATAAATTTTACTTTAGCTGAGTATCCTGAGGAAAGAGACTAGAATTAGGTTAGCAGTGGGTACATGATGTCTATATACAAACACCTCAGATGTGTCAGAATATATAGCTCTCCATTCATAGTACCAATATCCAGGCCCTGACAAAAGCAGGAAATGAATTTGAAAATGAAAACTAAGCAGTAAGCAACATTAATCATCATTAATGAAAATAAAAGATGGGCAACAACCTAAATGTTCATTAGTAAGGATCTAGTTAAAAAAAAAAAAATGGTGATCCACCATATGACCCAGACAATATACACCATAAGACCACAATAACAAGGAAGTTTTTTTATGTACCAACATAGCATGATTTTCAAGTTACATTGTTAAATGAAAATAAGATATACAATACTAATTAAGTGGTAGTAACTTAGCATTTGTGTGAAAAGGAAAATTATTGTTTATATATGTTTATATTATATATACACACATACATGTGCATATATCATCTATATGCATAGTATGTTGATGGAAAGAAACAAAAGAAGCTAGTAGCAGGAACTGGGTTTCAAGGAGGCTAATGTGGTGGTTTGGGGAAAAGAGTGAGGGAAAGACTTCTTTCTACATACTGCTCTGTGCCTCTGGAATTTTGAACCAGGTGAATGTATTTCCTCTTGAAAAATAAATGAAATTGAAAATAAAAAAAATATTCTCATTTGTCAAAATATTCCATAATGGTTCTTTAGGGGGAAAAATTACTTATCACTCTAAATCAGTAACTTCTGTTAATGTGTAGGTCAAGCTGTGTGTGCCTCAATGTCCCATTAGCATGGCCCTGGTAAGAGCTCCTAACAAAACAGTAATTAACTTAAAAAACAAGACAAAACAAAAAAATCATAGTGTTTTGCCATAAAGGCAAATTTCTCCTCATTAACTTTCTCTTCAAATTAGTATGGTACTTGCAATAAAAAAGAGGCAGCATTAACGTTTAACGAATGATTCTTGCTAAGACGTATTTTCCTTAATTCTGAATTAAGGGGGAAAATTAGGTGCTGTGTCTAATTTATTTGTCTACCATGAGGAAATACATATAAATACAGAACTAAGTTTTGAGACAGGTGGTTCCAACTTTAAATGCCAGAAAATAAGATTCTGCCCTAGCTCCTCTCTTTTTCTAAATAACACCTGTATCATTTAATGATGTGGCTGTGTGACCTGAACACACGTCCTGAGGCCACAGCTAAAAAGAAACTTAAGGATGCTCTTCCAAGCTAGGACACAGCTCTGCCCACACATTCTAGGAGCAGGCTCAAGACGCATTTGAATCTTTGGCCACCTTCTGACGGAACAGAAAAAATAAAATAAAAAGCCTCAAAACCAGTTATGCCAACTCAAACCTATGATCTCTGGAACACCCTCTTTAGAACTCAAACAGTACTAAACAATGACATCCTTTAACATCTCATTATAGGACAAAAATTTCTAAGTTCTCCAAGAGCCATGTTAAAGTAACAGAGACTTCAACTGTTAATTCCTGACTTGAAAAGCTACCAGGACAAGGTAAATTTTTAAGGTCATGTTAATACTAAAGACCTTTGGGCTTCCACTAAGTATCTATTCTCACTGAAGTTCATAAAGCAGATCAGGTCCAGGTTTTTTGCACAGCCTTAAAAGTGGTTTTAAAAGTGGTTAAGCATTACTATGGCTCTGACCTTCAGCAAAATTCTATCAATGAATACTTTGTGTCTAAGTTTCAATGTCTTTTTTTCTTAAGTTGACATTTAAATATTAATAGCTTATCTGTAATTAATGATGACACCAGATATTGACTACTGAACTATATTTCTTTTCTCAGTCAGTATCAGACAGACGAGGCAGATATATGTCAGGTATTAGGGCAAAACATCTAATCTTCAGCTGAGAAATTAGACTTTTCAGTTAATGCACTTAAAGAGACCACCAAATTCAACATTTAGTGATGGCATTATTTCACAAATGATCATTTAGATTAAAAGAAAAGAAGGTATCTGAGCAGACCAGAGACAGCATTTAAAAAAAAAAAAAAGGCTAGAACACTCACCTTGAAACTACCTGCACTTCAGATTGGGGACACCCCTCTTGGTATACCCTTCAATGGTCTGGGGCCTAGGTTTTGATAGACACTCAAAAACAAATGCAGCTATTCAAACATTTGTCCATATCTGATAAGTATCTTGAGTACTCAAGTGCATTATGGAATGTGATTAACATGCTTTGATTTTGAAAAATCCCAGGAAAGGAAAAGAATGTAAATAAAAGAGGGGCACCTGGGTCGCTCAGTGGGTTAAGTGGCCAACTTGAGCTCAGGTCATGATCTCAAGGTTCGTGAGTTCAAACCCTGCATCTGGCTCTGTGCTGACAACTCAGAGCCTGGAGCCTGCTTTAGATTCTGTGTCTCCCTCTCTCTCTGCCCCTCCCCTGTTCTGCTCTGTCTCTCTCTTGCAAAAGTAAACATTAAAAAAAGAATTAAAAAAAAAGAATGTAAATAAAAGAATGGAATACACACACACACACACACACACACACACACACACACACACACAATTGGACATTATGGAATCAGAACTATGGAAAGAAAATATACAAATAAGATTGAGTTAATACACCTGGGGAAGGAAACGCTAACCTACTCATAAATTCTCTATGAAGTATATGGGAAGCAACAATTTCTATTCTCATTTTGCAAATAGGAAAATCAAGGCATGAAGCAGGAAAATAACAGTGGGGGGTGGGGAAGATTACAGGTTTACAAAAGTATGATTAAGAACCCTAAGGCTAATCTCCTGATGTCAGAGTCAAATGTTCTAATCTTTTCTTATCACAGAAGGACCTCATTTGTTCTTCCTACCTGTTCTTCAGGAAATTTGTGAACTACCTAATAACCACCATAATATATAATTATCATTTTCACGCATACAGAATATAATTTTAGACAGGTGTGAAGGAAGGGGGCGAAAAGGGAAAAAGACATGGTCTTTGATTTGTAAGAGATGTGTGTGTGTGTGTGTGTGTGTGTGTGTGTGTGTGTGTGAGAGAGAAAGGGGGGGGGAGAGGGTATGAGGGAGGGAACATACTAGAAATCTTTTTGGAAACAGATAGGAATGGATAAAATTTGTTTTAAAACAGTTGGCATAGAGGCAGCCAATGTCTTATAGAGTGAGGAAAAAAAATACAATACACACTTTTAAAAATGTTTGTCTTTTGCCTTTTATGTTTCTTAATGCACTTTGACTAATATTCACATGACACAGGGCGCAGCAGCAATGAAATAAAAATCAACTAAAATATTTAGATTTCTTTGAGATAGGCAGGTTCATTCTAATTCTAAAATATTAGCTTCCACTGCTAGTAATATCATATGCTATAACTAACAATGTAGAGAAACTAATAGTATGATATCCTCTGCTTGCTCAAACATACCAGTTTAGGCAGAAGAAAATGCTCTTAGGCAGAAGAATATTGCTCTTAAGTAGAGCTTAAGATCTCTGTGGGATTGATGTACATTTTTTAAAGGCCATAAATATTATGAAAAATCAATGGAACCATAAGTTTCTAAGCAGACTGTGACTACGATTTAAGCATAATTTGTGAAGACAACTTGAAACTTCAAAAGTTGGGTGAGTAATAATTTGCCTGCAGAAGTTTTTATTGAACATACACCTTAAATACTGAAATCATACTGGCAAAGTGGAAAGTTAATATGTGAACAATGGAAAATAACTGAACACTAGACTCTAAAAAAGAAAATTATTATTTTGGAAAAAATAAGCTCTGAGAAATATCCATAGCAAAGTCAGTTAGGTTCTAAGACCACAGAAACGCCAAAAACAAGAAGGTATATAGCATGTTAACTCCTTTCTAGCATTAAAACTTAGATAGCCATTTAAAACAAACCCAGGGGGCACTTGGGTGGCTCAATCAGTTAAGTGGCACACTCTTGATTTTGGCTCAGGTCATGATCTCACAGTTTGTGAGACTGAGCCTCATGTCACACTCTATGCTGACAGCACAGAGCCTGTTTGGGATTCTCTCTCTCCCTCACTCTCTACCCCTCCCTCGTGTGTTCTCTCTCTCTCTCTCTTTCTCTCTCAAAAAAATAAATAAGCTTTAAAAATTCAGGATTTTCAACAGACCAAGTTATAGTTAAATATACCAATGACCGATTCAAATGGAAATCAAGTATCTCTGTATCATAGCTAAAGTTGGTCTCTTAGAAAACATCCAAACAATATGCTAAGTCAGCTAATAATTATCTTTATAAGGTTTTAATATGACATTCCACTTAGACAAACACAGACAGAAAATAATAAAATATTCTTAGCTATTCAGTTAATGTGTGTGTGTGTGTGTATATATATGTGTGTGTGTGTGTACATATATATATATATATTTCGAATAATGAAAGATTAGAATATACATAATACTTAATATAAGATCTGCACATCATGTGTATGTTATATATGTGACATACCTAGCATACTGGGTAGCTCACAGACACTTAAAACATTTGTTATCTTCAGGGATCCTGGGTGGCTGAGTCGGTTTAGTGTCTGACTTCAGCTTAGGCTATAATCTCACAGTTTGTGGGTTTGAGCCCCACATCGGGGTCTGTGCTGACAGCTCAGAGCCTGGAGACTGCTTCAGATTCTGTGTCTCCCTCTCTCTCTCTGCCCCTTCCCTGCTCGAGCTCTGTCTCTCTCTCTCTCTCAAAAATAAACATTAAAAAAAATTTAATGTTATATTCCACCTTATGTACATATAAAAATAAGCACACATTTTAATGTGATATATTCCCAGCAATGTAAGACATACAACTCATTATCTGTGTTTGGGGAGGAAGGATTGGGCATTTTGCTTGTTTGGGGAACTTGAGCTTATGACAGTCTTTTAGCATTGACCTGTACAAATATTACATGTGTGGACATTTAGAAAAAGCAAATGTCTTTAATATACAACTGAGAAATGTTCTCAAGTTTATATGGAGCCTCTACATAATTAGTAGGTTAGTCCTCCCAAAGTGAAATTCACACAAGATAACCAATTAAACAATGAACAGTCTAATGGACAAAGTGATTGTAAGTACCCAGAGGTCAGGGACCATATATTATATTTTACATTCTGCCTATCATCTATCATGGCACCTTGCATATAACAGTTACATAATAAATATCAGTTGTCCAAAACAGACTCAAACAGCCGAAATCCTGGCTGACATTTTTGAAAATGTAATAAATATTTTGGGGGGTGTCTAGCTAGTCTGTGACTTACTCTATCTCCCCTCTTAGAGCTATTGACCACTATCCAGAGGAGAAAGTCTAGGCCTGCCACCATTTTAATCTTACTTCTATTATATGACCCTTTCTTCTTGTCTATAGCTGACTGGATCAAGGGTAGACTCATGACTCAAAACAAGGCAACCAGAGCATCTCATATGAAAATTTCAAATTAAAGGCACATAAGCTGGTATTTGGAAACTAACCATGTCAGTGAGGCAGAGTATTAAAACAAAGGTGCAGTTGAGTTCCTCACAGCTATCTTAGTTCTTTTTCCTGAGCCTAGCTGTACAACTATGCCTTGAATTCTGAGAGGTCCCTTATATTCTTAAAGGAAAATTTCACTTTTGGGTAGGAACTAATAGGAATGAACTAAGGTTTGTTTAAGCAAGAGTCTGAGGCAAGCCACTTCTCTTCATAGGCATTATGACACATGAAAAATATTAGATGTAGTCTTCAAATAAGCAAGGCCCCCTTAGTTCAGACTTTCTCTCAATCAGGAATTCCTTTGACAATCCCTAAGAAGTAGCTGGTGTTAACTACTTTTGAACAGAAGAAACCAGCTCTTATTGCCAGGTCTCTTTTTAGAAGACCTAAAAATCACCTTCCTACAACTTTGATCCATTGGTCCTAGTACTGTCTTCTACAGAAATTGACATAAGTTTATTCTGCTTTCCACGTGCCTTTCACCTTTTTGAAGAGGGATGCCCTATTAACCCCTTATATTCACTCTCCTCCAGGTTAAACTTCCCCAGGTCTTTCAATTCTTACCTGTACTTGATAAGACACCTGATAACATACTTATCAAGATAAGATACTTGATTTCTGTCCCTGGCTACTGAGATGTGACTAATAAAGGAACTGTGCATTCAGCTCCCCCACCTGTAAAGAAAAGGCATGGGGAAAGTGCTTCTACGCCCAGAGAATATCTCTTGTATGGAGAAGTAATATTATCCCAGCTAAAAACAAGAAAATGATACACAGCAGCCCAATCTCAAACAGGCAGTAGCAAAGTTTGATATTCTCTTCAACATTCCCTTCCACATCCCCAGGTCTACCCAGTGTGTCATGCATGCTGTCATGCTTTCCCCACAGAGTTATTTTTTTAATTTATTTTTTATTCCATTTTTTTTCAATATATGAAGTTTATTGCCAAATTGGTTTCCATACAACACCCAGTGCTCATCCCAAAAGTGCCCTCCTCAATACCCATCACCCACCCACCTCTCCCTCCCACCCCCCATCAACCCTCAGTTTGTTCTCAGTTTTTAAGAGTCTCTTATGCTTTGGCTCTCCACAGAGTTATTTTTATTGGCCTGTGGAAAGTGCCCCTAAATGCACTGAGGCATTTGTATGTTCTGTTCCAGTTTCTAAGGCATAGACAGCTCTATGACCAAGGAATAACAGGTTGCACTCCTGCTCAGAAGCATTTAAAAAAATGGTCTTAAAAAGGCACACCAGCATCTGGCACCAACCCACCTCATGGCACACAAACAAACAGAGTATTCAGGAGAAGCAATTCCAGAATGGCAGTGCAAGGATCTTTAAAAAGATCTTAGAAAAAAATCTTGTTGCTCATTCATAAAAGCAACAAGAATACTGGCAAATGTGAAGAATCAAGTCTTCCAGAACTTTGGAAATTAACCAAAGGCTTGCAACAATTGAGAACTTACTATATGATCCAGCTCTTCCACACCTAGGTTAAACCCGAGAGAACTGAAAACATGCCTATATAAAAACTTGCACACATATTCATAGCACCATTATTCACAACAGCTAAATGGTGGAAACAACCCAAATGCCTATCAGCTGATGAATGAATAAATAAAATGTGGTATATCCATACAGGATAATGTTTGGCAATGAAAAGAAATAAAGTACTGATGAATACTAAAACGTGGATGAACGTCATGCTAAGTGAAAGAGGCTACTCAGAAAAGGTCACATGTTATAGGATTCCATTTATATGAAATGTCCAGAATAAGCAAATCCATACAGACAGAAAATAGATTCATGGTTGCCAGAATCTGGAGAGGAAGAAAAATGGGGACTGACTACTAATAGGTAACAGGGTTTCTTTTGGGGGTGATGAAAATGTTCTAAAATGTTCCAAAATTAGATTATTGGTGGCAGTTATACAACTCTGTAAATATATTAAAACCACTAGACTATAAAGTGTTATAAAAAGTTGTTATTTTAAAAAGTTTTCATTGATCTAGAAGCTGCTCCCATATTTTCTCATCCCATGTTTGTTTGACTATGTCTTTCCTCTGCCTGGAATGCATTCCCTTGTACTTCTAAAGACTGAAATCAGACTCACTCTCTAAGAGCCCATCTGAATGTCACCCTTTCCACAATCTTTTCTCATCCTCCCAGAGTGACTTTTTACCTCCAGACTTCCAGAATACTTTTTCATGCTTTACATCATCTTAAATGCATTAACTTAACAATTCTTTATGAACATCTTTTATCTTCCCTACTAAATACGAAGATCCCTGGTGTCAAGGATCATGCCTTCTTTGTGCAGATATAACGTGAGTGTATAGTAGTTTGCTCCTAACCTAGAAGGTATTCTCACAATGTCCGGTGAATGAGTATGCTTTGCCACATGAGTAAACAAAATATACCTTTACACAAAAAATACTTTTTCCATTTTTTCCTGTCTTATTTCTTTTTAGGAATATGCAATACACTGCTTGAAGAATTAATCATCCAAAAATTCTACTGTCATGTTTCACAGCAAATGTGATCTCTACTATGTTTGTTTTTCAATGTTTTTCCCTTCATTAAAATACGATATAGGGGCGCCTGGGTGGCTCAGTTGGTTAAGTGTCCAAATCTTGGTTTCAGTTCAGGTCATGATCTCACTGTTTGTGAGTTTGAGCCCCATGTTAAGCTCTGCACTGACAGTGCGGAGCCTACTTGGGATTCTCTCTCTCCCACTCATGCTCTTATGCTCTCCTTCCTCGCTCTCTCTCTTTCTGAAAATAAACTTAAAAAAAATCACTTATAATTTCTTTCTTAAAAAGAAAAATCACTCACAATTTGTATATGTCTTTTGAATCTTCTCTTTTCTCCCAAATACATGAAGTCATGTTTTATGCAGGTTATCTTCCTGTCTTAATTATCATTATAACATAAGCATTTTAAAACTTTATTAAAATTTTTGCAAACATTTTAATGACTTCATAATACTATACTGTATAAGTACACAATTTTATATTTAATCACCGAGGAATATTTGGATTGTTTTCTATTTTTTATTTTATTTTTATTTTTATTGATTTTGAATAATACTGCAGGAAATATCTTTACATATAAATATTTATATACATGTACAATTATTTAAGATAGATTTTTTAAAATTTATTTTGACAGAGAGTGAATGCAAGCAGGAGAGGGGCAGAGGGAGAGGGAGAGAGAGAATCCCAAGCAAGGTCCTCACTGTCAGTGCAAAGCCCAACACAGGGCTTCAAGTCACCAACTGTGAGATCATGACCTGAGCTGAAATCAAGAGTCTGACGCTTAACCAACTGAGCCACCCAGGCACCCCTGTTTTGTTTCTTTAAAAAATGTTTATTTAGAGAGAGAGCGCGCACGCAAGAGCAAGCACAAGTGGGGAAGCTGCAGAGAGAGGCAGAGAGAGAATCTGAGGGCTGACTCCAAGATCAACCGACTGAGCCACCCAAGCACCCCTAAAATAGATTTTCTTATAACAGAATCCTGAGGTCCAAAAAAATGCTGTGGGTAATTTCAATATTCCTAATATTATGATACCAAGTTACATTCCAGGAAAGTTGTAACATTTATACTCCCAGAGATTTATGAACATGATCATATCATACACAGCATGAGGCATTATCTTTAAACAAAACTAAAGAACTAAAAATTTTTAGTGTGCCATTTAAATCTATGATTTTATTATTTTTGTATTTAAATATATTGTGTATATTAACTTATTAACACATAAATCTATTAATCTTTTATTTTTTCCATTGTCCTTAGGCTTAGGAAGTTCTTCTCTATTGAGGATCACATCAATACTTACTGATATTTTCTCCTAGACTTTTTTAAGCACTGTGTTACTTGGGAAATACCCAATTGAAATATAGTATCTATTTCTTTTTAAGTTTTTATTTAAATTCCAATTAGTTAACATATAGTGTAATATTAGTTTCAGGTGTACAATTCAGTGATTCAACACTTCCATATGACACCCAGTGCTCATCACAAGTGCCTTGCATAATCACCATCACCTGTTTAACACATCCCCCCCACCCACCTCCCTTCTGGTAACCATCAGTCTATTCTCTATACTTAAGAGTCTGTTTCTTGGTTTGCTCCTATTTTTCCCTTTGCTTGTTTGTTTTGTTTCTTAAATTCCACATATAAGTGAAATCATATGGTATTTGTCTTTCTCTGACTGACTTATTTCACTTAGCATAATACTCTCTAGCTCCATCCACATTGCAAATGGCAAGATCTCCTTCTTTTTGATGGCTGAGTAATATTTCATTATGTGCGTGCATGTGTGTGTGTGTGTACACACACCACAACTTCTTTATCCATTCATCAGATGATGCACACTTAGGCTGTTTCCATAATTTGGCTATTGTAGATAATGTTGCTATAAACATCAGGGCGCATGTATCCCTTTGAATTAGTATTTTTGTATTCTTTGGGTAAATACATACCTAGTTAGTGCAATTGCTGGATCAGAGGTGATTCCATTTTTAACTTTTTGAGAAACCTCCACACTGTTTTCCAGAGAAGCTGCACCAGTTTGCATTCCCACCAACAGTGCAAAAAGGTTCCCCTTTCTCCACATCCTCACCAACACTTGTTTCTTGTGTTGTTGATTTTAGCCATTCTAACAGGTGTGAGGTGATACCTCATTGTGGTTTTGATTTGTATTTCCCTGATAATCAGTGATGTTGAGCCTCTTTTCACATGTCTATTGGACATCGGTATATTCTCTTTGGAAAAATGTTCATATCATCTGCCCATTTTTAATTGGACTATTCATTTCCTGGGTGTTGAGTTTTATAAGGAAAAAATACAATGTCTATTTCAAAAAATGTATGTGCTCAGAAATAACAAAATTAGAGCCAAAGTTGGAAAGAAATTTGAAGAAATTTCATATGCTTCTGCTGCTGCCATATCAAACTAAAGCAAAATCAAGTGTCACTTTACTTGCAATACTATAGACAAAGAGAAATTTCATTGAAGAGGGAAAATGCAAACTCTGAAGATTAAATGGAGAAAGGAAAGGAGAAAAGAAAGAGGAATAAAGGAAAAGCTTTTATAATGTTAAAATGTTCAAGATAATTAAAATGACCTTCATTTTCAAGAAACTTGAAACACAGACTTTCAATTTTATAAAACAGACAATAAAGGAAACTAATTTTTAAAAAGTATTTGAGGTCTAGAATGTAAGGAATATAATATCCTGGTTGTTGAGAGGATATCATATCAGATAGTGTTATCTACTGGCAAAGGATAATACAGTAACCCAATTCAAGTAGACATTAAAAATATCCAGAAAGTATCTGTGTGATATTTTACCTTATACTTTTATAACAATGTAAGATAAAGATCTTCTATTTGTAAATATTCAGTATGATTTCTACATCTAGCATTGCTTATTGATCCTTTGCTACCATTACCACATGATTGGTCTCCATCTCACATGGTAGGATTTACCATGAAGTCCTCTAGTCTTGGATTCATTTTTTTTGGGAGATTTTTGGTTACAGAATCAACCTCCTTACTAGGAATCAGTATGTTCAGATTTTCTATTTTCTCATGATTCAATCTTGGTAGGTTGTATGTTTCTAGGAATTAATCCATTTCTTCTAGTTTCCAATATATTGATGTTTTAATCTTTTTTCAGAACAACTATTGGGGGTAATTTTTGCCTCTGATGACATAGAATTTCTCTTAATATACATAGTAAAAAATATAAACTAATATTACTTATCTGCAGATCATCAGAGTTCTTGGATACTCATATTATATATAACTACATTAGTAAATTGTAACCATTCATCCCCCAAGGAACTTATTAAGGGGGCGGGGAGATCACTTCCAAAATCATCTTATGAGACTAGCTTTACCTTGTTACCAAAATAAGAGAAGGACACTACAAGAGTAACATTGCAGGACAATATCCTTAATGAACTAGATGTAAAAATCCTCAATGAAATACTAGCAAACCAAATTAAGCAATACATTAAAAGGATCACATCCCATGATCAAGTGAGATTTACTCTAGGAATGCCAGGATGGTTCACCATCTGTGTATCCATCAATGTGATAAACCACATTAACAAAATGAAGGATAAAAATCATATGATCCCATCTCATTCCTATGATGCAGAAAAAGCATTTGACAAAATTCAACATCCATTCATGATAAAAACTCTCAACAAAGTAGATATAGAGGGAATGTACCTCTACATAATAAAGGCCATATAAGACAAGTCCACAGCTAATAGCATACTCAGTAGTGAAAAACTGAATTAGCTGTATTGGGTTTTTCTTTTTGTTTTTAATAATCAAGATGTAAAGGACGTTAGACATCACCTAGACTAATGCTTTCATTTTTATAGAGAAGGAAACTAAGACCTCAAATCATTAAATATCTACATAAGCATTTTTCACTTGTTAAAAATGTTAATTTATTACCAAACTATGGAGTTTGGGGAGATGATTACAATATACGATTACCACCAAGACCCAACTGGCTCTCCAAACTAATTATAACTGAAAGAGAAAAAAGTTTACTCAGTACAATTAAACATTGGTTCAAAATGTCATCTTATGATATACTGACATACATAATTAATTGAGTATCCTGCAGTTGAAAAAAGAATGAAGAAAATCTTAATGAACTTATACAGAATGGTTTAGGAATATAGTATTAAGAAAAAAAAGTACAGAAGAGTATCTATAGTATGCTACATTTGTGTAAGAAAGAGGAAAAAATTTTTAAATATGTGTATCTGTTCAAATAAGAAATATATATATCTGCAAAAAGAAAAACAGCAAGAATGAATAGGAAATGAGAAAGATTATTAGATGGTTATAGGAAGTGGGTGAAAAAGGGAGATGGGTATGACATAGAAGGAATAGGAGGTGATTCTGTTCTGAGCATATTTTTTGGTACAGCACTGACTTTTGGAAACACTGCATGTTTTACACACATACACACCCACACACACACACACTCTCTGTCTCTCTCTCAGTAAGAATGAGAGAAAACTCTAAAGTGAAATATAAACAGAAACAAATGAACTGGACTCATATTTCAAATGAGTAACACAACCACGCTGGATGGAGGGGTGCAAGGGGATGAAGAATGGAAACTAACCCAAGTAACTTATAAACATAGTATTTGCAGTATCGTAAGTGCAACCATATTTATTAGGCTAAAAACAAAACAACACTCTAAACAAATATTGAATACTAGCTAGTAGGGTTTCTTTTTACAGATGAATGGGCTAGCAATTCTCAAAATACTTTCTTTGCATCCTAGAATTCAGTAAATAAGTAAGTATATTGGAGCTGGTTTCTCACTGTCAAAGATGGGAGCTAAAAATATGGGAAGGAAGCAAAATAGAATAAACCCTATGTGCTGAACTGGGATTGGAGTTATCGGTATGAACTCATAGTTTCTCACAGGAATAGATAAAGACAAAATATCACTTCTGTGGAATTACTGCTCAAAATGCACAACTTGAATCTAATCATAAGGAATCATTAGACAACCCAAAATGTACCTCTTTTTATAAAACATGCCCATACTCATCAAATGGGTCAATGCTGTAAAAGACAAAGAATGACTAATCAACTGTTCCAGAGTAACGGAGATTGAGAGGCATGGCAACTGAACGCAACATATAATCAGGGATTTAAATTTGCTATAATGCCTATTATTGAAACAACTGGAAGAATCATCAATGTTAACTCCTTGATTTTAATAACTGCATCATGGGTAATAAGAGATTGTCCTTGTTTTTAGGAAACATACATGGAAGCATGTAAGGGTAAAAGGACATCATGTCTTCAGTTCCAAAATGGTTCAGGAAAAAAGTGTGTGCATCTGTGTACACGTGTGTGTAAACCAACTGTGGTGAAAACTAACATCTGGAGAATTTAAGTGAAGGATATTATACTAGAATTCTTTGTACTATTTTTCCAACTTTACTGTAGTATATCAAAATAAAAGGTTTAAAAGCTGGTCCTGCTCACTGCCACATCCTCAATGCCTAGACCCTGGCAGAGTGCTGGCAATCAATTAATATTTACTCACCAGATAAAACCTCACTATTAAGTTATAAAACTCTAAATTCAAGTTAGAAAGAAGGAACAGAGCTTGGAACCTCATTAGGAATCAAATTTCCACCTCCTTTCCCCATGATTGCAGATACATCAGATAGCCAAAAGAGTGGACCACTAAGAAGGACAAATATAGTTTCCACTCTACAAAAACCACTTTTCTCCCCTTTGGTATGTGTATTTGTGAACAGTCTATCAGCCTAAATGCCGATATTACCCACTGCACATATACATCAGCCTGATCGCAGAGTAAAGTGAGATCAACACTTAACAAAAGAATTTTTTTTTAATTTATTCTCAAGTTAGTTAACATACAGTGTAGTCTTGACTTCAGGAGTAGAATCCAGTGATATAACATCCAGTGCTCAACCCAGCAAGTGCTCTCCTTAATGCCCATCACCCATTTTCCCTATTCCCATGAGTCCTCAGTTTGTTCTCTGTATTTGAGTCTCTTGTGATTTGCCCCTCCCTCTGTTTTTATCTTATTTTTCCTTCCCTTCCCCTATGATCATCTGTTAAGTATCTCAAATTCCATATATGAGTGAAATCATGTGGTATCTGTCTTTCTCTGACTTATTTTGCTTAGAATAATACCCTCCAGTTCCATTCATGTTGTTATGAATGGCAAAATTTCATTCGTTTTCATCACCAAGTAGTATTCCACTGTATATATATACACCACATCTTCTTAATCCATTCATCAGTTAATGGGCATTACCAAGAGAATTATATTAGGGTATTTGTCAGATACAGTTAACTCTTGAAGGAGACTACGCATTTAAAATAATCTGAGAGATCCAAGGACCCTAATTTCAGTTATTCAAGATAATACATTCAGGTATTCTTAGGAAAATTAGGAATAAAAGGTGCTTTATCAAGAATCCACAAGGTTCCTTCTTCTTGACCAGAAGCATCTGACTTCAACATACAAGGACTACTGATGGAACAGCTGCAGATAAATAATCCTTAGCTGGAGGGGAGCAATCACTTCTAGAAAAACCATTTTATCTTCTCATTCTCTATAATTAATAATTCATTCATTCATTCATTCATTCAATTATTTACCTAGGCAATTTATATTTATTGAGCACTTACCATATGCTAGGTCCTGGTGACCCAAAAACATAGAAGTCAGCGATACGTATAAGAGATACCTCAAAAAGACAGGTTCTGCTTGATTCATACATTCTTTTGTCCCAAAGAATAAAGCTAGGGCAGGTGGATAGCTTATTCAAATCGAAGACTGGCCTGGGCATTCCTAATAAATTGTTCCATACTTCTAAGTTTCCAAAATAAATTTCAAGAGTCCAACACAATCTTTCAGAACCGTGCAGGGGGAAACAGAATTTTTTTTCCCAAAAAAACTATACTATGAAAGTAAAAGCAGTCCTCCAGCTTCCCAGTTCTGAAAGGACTGTTCTAATGGAGAATGAATCAGTATTTAAATGGCAGAGCCCACAGCTTAAACATCAAAATAAATAAACATTCTTTCCAACTGAAAGGGCAATAGATCTACTCCCTTTTTCTATGGATGAAGATCAATCCTAGGTAGGTTAAATATAAATATGGCTACCTGTAAAACTAATGAGTGATAAGACAGAATGGAAAGGGCAGAAAAAAGCACAGTTTGGTGTCCATATGACAGGGACACATGGAAGAGAATGAAAGGAAGACACCAAAATGATAAGGAGAAAAGGGATCTAGAAATGACTATAGATGATGAAGCAGGAGTTAGGAGTAAGGAAAGAAAAGGCTGAATGGAAGGAGTGTTTATAGTTAGTGGCAAGAAGGCCAACTGCAGGGGTCTGTCCTCTTACTCAATGGCAAGTTAGTTCACTGCACCTAAGGGTAAAAAAAAAAAAAAAAAAACTATTTAAATTCCACCTCAGATACACTGCACAGTGTTTGGCACATAGTATATTTTGGATAGATTAAATGTCAATTATCACTGTTATTGCTAATTAATTAGTCATAGCAGCTGAAGAAGTAGGCCTTGATGATGTTACCCAAGCTGGACTTAAGAAGAAAATTAAGTGATTTCTGGTATAGAATTCTCTAGATTTCACAGTGCTGCTTTGAAATTATTTCTCCAACACAGCAGTCAATGTCCTAGTTGCCCTAGGGGCTGAAGCCGACTGAAATGCAGAGAAACCAGATCTTTCTGTCGTGTTCAACAAAGTAGTTTGTTCACTGTAATTTGCCTACCTGTTTGTGCACCATTTACAATTTACAATTCAAAATGCCTTAAACCTCAAGAGAGTTTTCTTATTACTTTCAAAAGCTAGTGAGTTGACCCTGTCATGCTTCTCCTAAAAACTGAGTCATCGAAACAAAAATATATGTGCCAAATAGAAATGTTGAATAAATGTGAAAAAAATGTTTACTCTTTTTAGTAAACAAAGATTCCCCTGGGAATGAGATTAGCAGTCTATTGTTAAGAGCACAATCATGTACATTCTTGTGACAAAGGCCTTAAAAATGTGAAAATTCACCTAGTGATTTCACTGCTAGGTTTTATTTTGTAGAAATAGCCAAGGTTGTACACAAGAATTTATCCATAAGGATGTTTCCTATGGCATATTTATAATAGCAAAAAAATATTGGAAACAAGGAACAACCTTACATTTCAAAAAATAGGCTAGTTAAGACAATATAGCTATTAAAATCATGTTCTAGAACAGCAGAGAAAACACATTCAACATTTTTTTAATTTAAAGTTTAAAAAGTAGCTCATATTTTTAATAAACTTATTGGTTATTTCCAAACACTAGTTTTTCTCTCTCTTTTTTTTTTTTAATGTTTATTTATTTTTGAAAGGGAGAGAGAAAAAGAGAGACAGAGCAGGGGCAGAGAGAGAGGGAGACACAGAATCTGAAGCAGGCTCCAGGCTCTGAGCTGTCAGCACAGAGCCTGATATGGGGCGCAACCCATGAATTGTGAGATCATGACCTGAGCTGAAGTTGGAGGCTTAACCGACTGAGTCATCCAGGCGTCCCAAACACTAGTTTTTTATGTATAAACTTGAACATTATTTTATCCATTTTTTAAGAAAATCAGGATTCTAGGGGCGCCTGGGTGGCTCAGTCGGTTAAGCGGCGGACTTCGGCTCAGGCCACGATCTCTCGGTCTGTGAGTTCAAGCCCCGCGTTGGGCTCTGTGCTGACTGCTCAGAGTCTGGAGCCTGTTTCAGATTCTGTGTCTCCCTCTCTCTGTGACCCTCCCCTGTTCATGCTCTGTCTCTGTCTCAAAAATAAATAAACGTTAAAAAAAAAGAAAAGAAAATCAGGATTCTAGAAATCTGGTAACTTTTGCTTTTAATTTATCCTTAAGGATTTTAAAGACTGTTAACGCTGCTGTAAATGGAACAATTATTCTTTTTTTTTAAGCTAGTTATTTAACAGTACAGAGAAAAGCTATTGAAATAAATATATATATAGTATCTGATCAGATTTTGTTCCCTTATTAATTTAAATCACTTGTTAATTTTTCTTCTCAACTTAAATGTAAAGCAATTGATGTAAAGCAATTAATTTAAATCACTTGTTAATATTTCTTCTCGACTTCAATGTAAAGTAACTAATTCTCATGGAAGTATTTTCTTAATGTTTAGTAAAGAGAAAAAGATTCAAATAACTGTATGTAATATGATCCCTTTTTGGCAACACATACAAATGTCATTATATATGATGTATTTGCATATTATTAAATGAACCTTCCTTCTCTTTTGTAGAAGATAAACTTTCTTCTACAAAAAAATCACTCATTTTTAAAAAGATATTCATGAAAAGCAGCATGACACTTGTGTCCATGTGTGTACGAATAGAGATGCCTAACAAGACAGTAACCAAAATGTTCACTTCATATGGGGACAAAATTTCAAGTACTTTTTATTTCTTTATTTTTTATGTAGGGTTCACAAATGCTTTACATGAAAATATATTATACGATATTATATAAGAAAAAATAAGTTCTTTTCAATATGTATACCAAAATATGGTACATACTTGAGCATGCTGATACATGGATAAAGCTTTCAAAAGGAAAAGAAGAGGAATTTGATGCAAGAGAGTGAAGATCATTCATAAGGTCCAGTGCTTTTGGACAGGAAACTATCAAGGACAGGAAATGGGGACAAAGCTGGAGAAGGGAAAAAAGAATATTAAGTTTTTGAAGGGTACCTGCTATATGATGATAATGAAGAAAAAGGAAGAAGACAAAATTCACTCAATCTTCATCATGGTTTCATTGATGAATAAATTAGATTATAATCTAGTTGGGGAAAAATAATTTCTATAATGACATTAATTCCATCTACATGATATGGTGTATAAGAGAAGTAGAGAGAAAGGAAAGCCCTAGAGAACTCAATTAGGAAACACATAATAGAAGAAATAGAACTTGAGGATATGAATACACTAAAAATAGAAGAAAGGATTTTCTAGGCCTGTGAAAAAATATGATCAATGGTATACAGGTTGAAATGCACACCAGTGGACTGCAAAGGAAGCTTCATGTGGGAATAGGAAATAAAAGTATGCAGGTGGGGATGGCCTGATGAGAGAAAGCCTCAAAGGATAAACTGAGAAATTTAGGGTTGATGCTCAAGGCATTCTTGAGCAGAGGAATGACAGGAGAGGAATGTTTTAGAAAGATAAATCCAGAGATGGTATGTAAGAGGGTGAGCCGTCAGGGAAGAATCAAGGTAGGAGGCTGTTGGGAGTAATGAAGACCTGAATTCCTATCTTGACTATGGTGATAGATACACAGGGCAAACCCAAGAGATACTCTGAAAGTCTATTTAGAAATTTCTGCTATAAAAACTCAAAGTCTTAAGAATAATTCCAAGGAAACCTTGAGCTCTGTGAGACACAGATCATCAGCACCTGGGAAATCTGGAGTTGTTTATAATCTAGAAGGTAAAGGAAAGGTCAAGGAATGACTCTAAGAAGGGAAAATGAAGAAGCCTTGTTAGCAGAGGAGCAAGGGCACTGAGTTGGATAGGTTTTCTGGGACAAGCATGAGTGCCATCTGTGTCCTCTGAGGTGTCCTGGCACCTTACAGGAAGTGCTGGCTTGCCTTACACTGCAGGTAGCATCTCTAACAACTAACAAAAAGTCCAGATTACTGATTCCTTGATTCAGTTCTATCATATAAACTCTACCTAGGCAGATCCTATTCTCCTATTAAATGCATAAAGAATGTTTTGATTACTATGTAGTTATCTAAATACTGTAAAATTCAGTTACTCCCTTGTACATTTTATCTGGGTATTAGAAAAGTGAACACCCAACAAATATGTCCATGTCATTTTCAAAGAAGTCTTTCTTCTGATAAGACTTCTTCACAGTTTAGAACTTGTTGACATACTAAATACCACAGATAAGGTTTCGGTTAAAAATATTTCATTCTTTAAAGAGGACAGGTTCTTTTTCCTTCCCTCTCAAATAAAACCTCAGGGTGAGTGAGTGAGTGAGAGAGCAAGCAAGAGAAAGAGTGAATGAGAGAAAGAGCAAGAGAAAGAGAAAGCAAAAGAGAAAACAAAAGAAAAAGAAAGAAGAGAGAGAAAAGATTATGAGAAAGATTGAAAAAGAAAGAGAATGAGAAAAATTGAAAGAGAAAGGGAGATGCAAGGAACAAAAGAAAAGCACAGTGTGAAAAATGTCTAGCTTTCCTTCCTGTCGTATGCATTTCCTCTACACAGTGGAGCCCACTTAAAGAAACAGACTCATTCCCTGAATGAGATACATTCCCTGAATCATAAGCTCAAGGGACAATAACATCTACCCTCATGGTATCAATAAGAGGAGATAATATTTGTAAAATGCTTAACATAGTGCCTGGCACACTAATTACTCAGAATGAGAACACAAAATCATGATCAACAAAAACAATAGCAAGTCAAGACACTATTTTATACAGCATGATTTTAATTACATGAAATTACATGGAAAAACATCAGAAATACCTTAAAAAGTTAAGAGTTCTCAGCAAAACAGATGATGAACAAAATGCAAAGGCATCTACCAAATGGAAGAAAATATTTGCAAACCACATAGCTGATAAGGGGTTAATATCCAAAATATATAAAGAACTCATACACTCAATAGCAAAAAACCCCAAATAATCCAATTAAAAATGGGCAAAAGACCTGCACAGACATTTTTCCAAAGAAGATATTCAAATGCCAACAGGTACATGAAAAGGTGCTCAACATCACTGACCATCAGGGAAGTGCAAATTAAAACAACAATGAAATATCACCTTACACCTATTACAATGGATATCCTCAAAAAGACAAGAGATAACAAGTGCTAGCGAGGATGTGGGAAAAAGGGAACCCGTGTGCACTATGGGAGGGATTGTAAATTGATACAGCTACTATGGAAAACAGTATGGAGTTTCCTTAAAAACAGAACATCAAAATAGAACTATCATATAATCCAGCAATTCCACCTCTGGGTATATATCTGAGGGACATAAAATCACTATCTCAAACAGATAGCTGCACTCCCATTTTCAGTGCAGCATTATTCACAAGAGCTAAGACCTAAGCATCCGTCAATGGATGGATGAATGTGATATCTGTCTGTCTGTCTATCTATCCATCCATCTATCCATAGGAATATTACTCAGCTATAAAAAAAGAAGGAAATCCATCCATCCGTCCATCCATCTATATGAATATTACTCAGCTATAAAAAAAAGAAGGAAATCCTGACATTTGCTACAGCACAGATGGACCCTGAGGTCCATCCACTTATGCTAAGTGAAATAAAAACAAATATTATGTGAGCTCACTTATATGTGGAATCTATAAAAAGCTGAACTCATAGAAATAGAGAGCTGGCTGGTGGCTGCCAAGGGCTTAGGGAGTGAGGAAGTAAACATAGTTAAAGGTACCAGCTTGTAGTTTTAAGATGAATAAGTTCTGGGGATCTAATGTACAGCATGGTGACTATAGGTTATACTGTATTATATATTTGAAAGCTGCTAAGAGAATAGATCTTATAAGTTCTCACCACACATACACACACACACACAAAACACTTATAATAATATTATATATTATATATTGTTAAATATAATATATAATAAATTTTATATATTTATTATGTATAATATTATATGTTATATATTATATAATAACTTATAATAATAAGGTTATAATAAACATGTGAGCATATGATGTGATGTGACTTTTTAATATGGTAGAAACATTGGAAATGTTACAATTTTTTAAATCCTGAAGAATTCCCTTATCCTATTTTAACTTTTTAAAAATGACACATATTGGGGCACCAGGGGTGGCTCAGTCAGTTGAGCATCCAACTTCAGCTCAGGTCATGATCTCGCAGTGGTGAGTTCAAGCCCCATACCAGGCTCTCTGCTGTCAGTGCAAAGCCCGCTTCAGATCCTCTGTCCCCTTCTCTCTGCCCCTCGCCCCGCTTGCACTCTCTCAAAAATAAAAATAAACATTAAAAAAATAAAAACAAATAAAAACAACAGATTATAAACACTATACTAGAATGGAAGATCTTTCATCCAATGAGCTTAAACTGGACCATAACATAATTCTATCTGATTTGTAGAGAAATATCAATTATTAATAACTGAAAAGCACAAAGTTTGTAGATGGCTCTAAAGTTTTTTAGAAGCAATGTTTCCAAAGGCTACAAGATCAGCAAGCTATTCCACAGAGCCTTTTTCTCTACAATGAGATACCATGTTCTACTATTTCCATAGGAGAAAGCCAGGGTTTCTGGTGATGCTGCTGTTAAATCTAAGGGGGAAAGGGGTGGTGGTGGAAACTGAGAAGTGTTGAGGAAAGCCTCTGTGTCCAGAATCGAAGAAAGAATTAAAATATTTATACTTCTAAACACTAATAATTCCAAGCCCTTAAATCTATTAGACTTTTCTTTTAAAGCAGTTTAACCCTCATCCATGAGGGCTTGCCTATCTTGCTATTATGGGCTGAATGTACCCCCCAAAAAGTCATATAGCCCTAACCCCCAATGTGATTGTATAGGGAAGTGGGACCTTTGGGAGGTAATTATTCATGGATTAGGTCACAAAGGTGGGATCCTCATGATGGGATTAGTGCCCTTATAACAAGAGGAACACAGAGATCTTGCTTTCTCCATGCAATGTGAATATAGACCATGAACAGCATATCTATAAGACAGGAAAAGAGCCCTCACCAAAAACTGAATCTGCAGGTACCTTGGTCTTAGATGTCCCAGCCTCCAGAAACATGAGAAATAAATATCTGTTGTTTGATCCAGCCAGTCTACAGTATTTTGTTATGGCACACTGAGCTAAGACCCTCTCTTTTCTCCTATCCCATATTACACCCTGGCTTGTCCCCTGTCACTAATACCTACTAGAGGACAGTAATAAACAAAGATCTAATTGTTTTTTACAATTGTTTCACAAACGTACTCATGAAAATACTTTGCTCCTTGATGTTAATTTCAAATGCTGAACATTTTATGCTTCTCAAAAAAAAAAAACAAAAAACTTAATAAAAACTAAACTATCCTCATTGGTTTTTGTTTACTGTAAGACAAATGGATTTTGGGCACAAAATGTTGTTCACCATTCCTGGATTACATATTAAAGTACAGAATTAAATATCGTCCCTCATATACAAAAATTAGCTGAATTAGAATCAGTGACAATTTTTCACTCAGCCTCTACTGTGTAAAAGCACTATGGGAGATAAAAAGTATGAAACAAGAGCTTCCCTCAAAATGTTTACCTATATTTGCTATTATCCAAACCTAAGGTATACCCTCAACAATCCAATAAATCACTTCAATTTTCTTAAAAGTAATACTATCAGATTCATGAGATCCATCCTTTCCTATTAACTTCACACAAATCATGCCTGCTGGAACAGACTACAGTGGCAAAAAGTAAAATGTCACAATGTTCCTAGTGGTCATTGATAAGCACTCACTAATTAGTTTATTACCAGTAAGAAAGGGAAGGAGGGAGGGACAAAGCAAAGAAGAAGGGCAGAGAAACAGAAAAGGAAAAAAAAAAGGTTATGCTAACGAAGTTGTCTGTTTTAAGATAACCAGGACCAAGGTTTAAGAAGATAAACATGACTTTTTTTCTTACTCTGAAAGAAACACTTAGAATTACTTTAAGAAATACATGGAAATTGGCCTAAATAAAACACTTTAGACCTACACTAGTGTGGATCTCTATAGGTCACCTAATACTCTCACCAGCTTAACCAGTGCCAGGACTCAGAAGAGCTCTTCATGCTTCTTTAGCATTTTAAACGGTTTAAATAACATGAGGATTAAGGGAATAAAGAAAACCACCAACACTAGCCCAATGATATGCTTATAACCTCCTGGGCCCACCATTTGAAGTGAAGAAGAGTCTACTACATTACTCTGTCTTCACACTGGTTTGCAGAATTCAGGATTAGAATTTCCCAGCAGTTCCTACCAGTTGGTTTCAAAATAATTTGAACGTGAAGACATCCATGTCAGTTTGTTTAAAATGTGTTTTCCTTCCGCTGAATGCTTATTTCACTGTTGTTTTCTCAAGGAGACAGTGAGAAGTCATTCAAGTGCTCATTCACTGCTTTCTCCAGGCCAATTACAAAAGATAAGAAGCTGACAGTAGACAAGAAGAAACCTGCTTTTATCTTCATGCTTTGTTGCAACCCGATGAGCAATAAGAAGTTCAGGGCAATATTTAGCCATATCCTTTCCCTGTTCTGTAAAAAAATTATAGCTTAGTCCTCATTTGTAAAGTCTCAGCATGCTTCCTTCTTTTACAACCTTTTCTACAGACTGTAATGGAAAAGCTACCTCATGGCACCTTATATAACATAAGTCGTCTCTGGGGTTTTGCCATGGCTGGTAATTTGTCTTTGGAACCAAAAATCTGCCCTATGCCTCCTTGGGCTGTTTTTTGTATTTTTTTTTTTTAATTCCAACTTATTTCCCCAGAAGAGAGTTGTTCTCTCTACTTACTTGTTGAAAACCTTTTTTCTAACATTAATTTTCAAATTAACTGTTGGCCCAAGGTTGCAGATCAGCTCTGCAACTTTTCTAAAGATTTGCATATCAAGCCAGAGAAGTAGGGTCTGGTTTGCTTTTGTGGAAAAAGTGATACAGACAGAATTGGAAACTACCACTTAAAAATTCCAAGTTCCAAATCTCACTGAAAATATTTGGGGCTTGAATTCCATTTTTATCCCCATCTAAGAAAAAGCTGGTACCAGAAAACTGTTTGTAAAGTTCCTAATATTCCTCAGTCATCAAATATCTTTTCCAAAACAGCATTCTGATCGGTATAATTCAAATGAATCACCAATAACACAATTAAATTCCACCCAAAATATTCCTGTACTAAAATTCAAAGGAAAGTGCTTGGCAAAATGCATCTTAGACCTGCCAAACCCCAAAAATTTGAAAACAAATAACTCCAGGATGCTTTGCCAAGCCCCCAAAAGCCAATGGCTGCCACTCTTTGAGAATGCATGTTTCTGAACATCCTCTACTTAGACTTCATAGTCTAAGCTCTTAAGTGTCAAAGGTCAAGAACCACCAACCAAAGAACTAATAAGACTGAAGCTCTAGGTAAATAAACTTAAAACTCCAAAGCTCTAGCAGGTAAATTCTCACACAGTTCATCTGTTGATTTTTTTTTTTTTTCATTCAAGGAGCATTTTAGCCTTGGGATTACCTTTCACTCAACAAGGATCACCTACATTCTAACTCTTGTGGTTATTACAGCAAATCATGGGGTGTTGAGAACTTGGCTTCCTCCATCTTAATAAAACAGTTGAAGTCCTAGAGGCAGTTAATCCCTGGAAGGCTTTGTGATCCCATCCCCTGACATGTTTGATAAATATGGAAATTGTAAAATGTTCTGACTTGTTAAAATTTTTTCAGCCTGCTTAACGTGCTCTTTGGCCTTAACATGCACAAAATGCTGACTTGGCATGCCCAGGGGCTCCCATCACCTTCTCTGTTGTGTATACACTGACAACCCCTAAAGCATAAATAAGTCACACATCACAAAGAAATGTTTATTCTATACTCTAAGAGGGACTCTCCTTTTCTCAAGGAAACAAAAGTATGGCAAAGGGGAGGGAAGAAGGGTGTGTACAAAAAAATGTGGCAGAAAGGAGCGGGGGAGGGAGGACCTCAATTCTAAATTATTTGAAAGCTGGAGACCATTAAAAAAATCTGGGTTGGGACAGGTGTGTCTACAGTTGGCTGAAAGACTCTAAACAAATCTTTCAGAGTCTGAAATTACTATGGTAAGAAACAACTATTCCTCTTTGTTTTTCACTTTACAAAATGTAATGAATAATATCGTTTTCTTCCAGGACCTTTTGTAATTCTAATGAGTCAACTCCCCTTTAGCACTATTCAAAGTCAAGAAAATGAAATACTATTATGGCCTGTGTATCTGGCCATCAGTGAGCAAGAAGGCAAGCTCTATTGTTATAAGTAGGCCCAACTTCTACTCATCTCAAATAACTAGTCATCTTGGAGATCGAATAAACAACTACATAAATACCAGAAAGAGGGCCTGTGACAATACAACCTGGGTGTGGTGTCTAGAAATCCTGCAGACTCCTCCAGGCATAGTATCCACAGAGAAATTCTATGAAGAAACCACAAAAACAATATGCTGATGAAATGCTCATGATGCATTGGAATACTTCAGAATTTATAGCCAGCCATACTGACCAGTCACAGCAATTCCTGATACTCCCAGATTTAACCAACAAATTCCCAACACTGACCATTTCCAGAAGATTGTCTTTATGATGTCTCCTGAGCTGTTGCTTGTGTCAAACTTAGAACTGTGAGAGCAAGACACATGGCAGAATGGAAACAGGCCTCACCGATGCGGGGGTAGGCACACGGTAGTGCAGAGAAAAGGAAGCAATAAAGAGCTGAGTAGCAGAGAGCCAGAGGGAGAAGGAAAGAAGCCAAGAGTCAGGATGGTATACATACTATTAAAACCATTCAAAAATAATTGAAAATTAGTTGTAGCTCTGCAGACAGTTCTGAGGGCCTACGTAGGTTTATGGTAGGTGGCAAACAGGCCACCAGATCATTCCAAAGGGCAAGAACTTGGCAAGGGAAGGAAACAAGAGTGAAAATGTTGGTATTTCAGCCAAGTCTTGTTACCCCAATTAAAGAAAGAAGGAAAGCGGACAAAAGCTGGCTTTAGGAGAGAAAATAATCAAAATGATGGAGAATATTATCTCCTGCCTTCCCATCAATACCATGTTTCTTAAAAATAGCTGTACCTCAAAGTAGCAGGACATGTACCCAGGCACCTGGGTGGCTCAGTCGGTTAAGCATCTGACTTCGGCTCAGGTCATGATCTCACGGTCTGTGAGTTCGATCCCCACATCAGGTTCTGTGCTGACAGCTGGGAGCCTGGAGCCTGCTTTGGATTCTGTGTCTCCCTTTCTCTCTGTGCCCCTCCCCCACTCGTGCTCTGTCTCTCAAAAAAAAAAAAAAAATGAATAACGTTAAAAAAAAATTAAAAAAAAAAAAGCAGCAGGAGGACATGAAGAAAATAACGCTGCAGAGAGAAAAGGAGACCAGCCAAATCAATGACTGAGTCATCCAGCTCTGAGAGGCAGAATGCTCTGGAGTCTAGGTCAAGACTTCTCAAACCTTAAGGTGCATGAGAATCACCTGGAACTTGTTAAAATGCAGAGTTTGATTACTTAGGTCTAAAGTAGGGCCAGAGCTTTTGCAGTTCCAACAAGCTCCCAGGTGATGCTAATATTGCTGGTCCACAAACCACGCTGTGAGTAGCAAAGGTTAGTATGGATCTTGGTCAGGTAAATTCTGGCTTGCCCATGACCCTGGGCAAGTTACTTCCTAATTTCTCAGTTTCCTCATTTATTAAACGAAGATAGCAATGCCTACTTCATAAAACTGACATGAGAAATAAATAAAACTATTTAGCCTAATGCCTACCTATTACCACTACTAACATATTTCCCAAAGTGTACACATACCATTGGTATTACAAGGGCAAAATTTTAAAAGTTGTAATTTGTAGGCAATATTTTCATAAGCAAAGAAAAAAATTACTGTTACCTTAAACTCAAGACTTCATGGGTATTATCACTTAAGATAAAGCTAAGTTTAAAAGAAAAAGTCACTCTAAAAAATTACTAAGTAAATTAAGGTACAAGAGGTACATGGATATGACAAAAATGATGAGGGTGATACTCAACTGACTGAAGTTTGGAAAACATCAATGAACACAGTTACAAAGTTTCTGAAGGGAGGGGCTTGACCCGATTATCCCATTATAAGGAGCATGTATTTCAGAATCCCGAATCCCGAATGTATTTCAAAACCTTCTGGTCACTCAGGGCTTAGAAACCACACTTTAACCAAATGAGAGCCTCACCCACACTTACTTGTGTATATTGTATACCTACGCTATCCTAAAGGCTAGGGAAAACAATTCCATGGAATAAAGCCATTTTCCCCTTAGATATGTAAATTAACCAATCTAAATTACCTCCCAAAAGTGGGCTAAATAATAGAATTATGCCTCCAAGGAAGGAAAGCTATGATTTCATAAATCCAGTATTATGATGTTTCCTCTTTTCCCACAAACATTTTGTAACACCATCCTAAGGTAATTTGTGGTCAAAGAGATGGATGTGGATGACTGAACACTTTGCAAACGAATTTGTCATACCCTTTAACAACAACCTTTAGAGCTAAGACAGGAAGTCTGAAGTCATATATGAGTTGGAAAAGAGGCAGCATGTTTGCGAGTAGTGTGGTTTTCAAAAGAGAACTATAAAAGGATTACTGATGTATTTTGCATCTGATGTCTGGTACACTCAGAGTAATTTACCATTCTTACAATTGTGCTGTAGCTAGTTGGTGGTTCTATTCAAGTTAATGAGTAAAAAGAAAGTGAACACAGATATGTCAGAACTTCACTCATTCATTTGTCCATGATGCAAACCACTTCTTTGCTGAACTGGATAAGAGTTTCAAATATTGGAAGAGTATTTTCTCAAGTTTTCTATGCCATGCATAATACTAATGGCGGTCGAGTTGACACACTTCAAGTTTAATCTGGATTACTAAAAGTTTCTCCATCACTTTCTTAAGTCTAGACAATTAACAAAACAACAAATCAAGTCCTGATTTGGGTTTGCCGATTTCCACAGTCTACTGTGGCTGATTTCAAGTTGCCCATAGGACCTCAGTAAACATGGAGTTGGAAGAGATGTGCGGTAATATCACACCACTACATAGTATTTTCAATACAGATGCAAGAGACACAAATAATTTCAAGAATATAAATAATAGTAAAATGTAGTAAAAAGAATTATGAGGTAATAAGTTTTGAGCATTTTTTTTTCTTTTGGGGGCATTTTTTTCAATATCATTTATTTAATTATAAGTTTATATCATTTAATTTGTAATGATAACCAACTGACAAAATTTCTGAAAATGTAATAATTGGCTCTTGGGAGCTTGCAGGGGCTGGATCTAGCACATCACTCACCAAGAACCTCTTCCTACACATTGTTGCTAATACCACCAGATTTACTACAAATTTTGAGTTTTCTAAGTTAAAAACCTCTTAGAAAATACGGTAAACCTTGTGTATTAGAGACAACAACAATAAAAATAAACCTACAAATATTACAGTCAGAATTTTTTATGTAACCAAGTTTGCAGTTAACAATAGAAAACTAATGGGGGGGGGGGCGCCTGGATGGCTCAGTCGGTTAAGCGTCTGAGTTTGGCTCAGGTCTGGATCTCATGGTTCGTGAGTTCAAGCCCCACGTCGGGCTGTCTGACATCTCAGAGCCTGGAGCCTGCTTTGGGTTCTGTGTCTACCTGTCTCTGCCCCTTCCTGACTCACACTCTGTCTCTATTTCTCTCTCTCTCAAAAATAAACACAACATTAAAAAAAAAAAAAGAGGGCCGCCTAGGTGGCTCCATTGGTTAAGCATTCGACTCTTGATTTTGGCTCAGGTCATGATCTCATGGTTCATAATTTCAAGCCCCGCATGATAGTGCAGAGACTACCTGGAATTCTCTCTCTCTGCCCCTCCTCTGCTCATGCGCTCTCTCTCTCTCTCTCTCTCTCTCTCTCTCTTTCTCAGAATAAACTTAAAAAGGAAAAGAATAAAGAAAACTTATGAAATAGGCCCCAAAGCGTTTAGAAAAGCAACTGATAAAAGCACCTTTGCCTCTTGGGGGAAAGAAATGGAGGCAACAGATATTTATCAAGCTAAGAATAAAGATATTTGCGTCAACTTTTGCAAATAAAACTGGTCAGAAAGACTTGATTTCCTAGGCGAACCAAAAATAAAATAAATAACTGCTTATGAATGAATCATAAATATTCTTTCTATAGACAACCACCAAATATGAATACTTTACATATCATTACATGATAATGTCAACTTTTTAATTTGTAAATAATAAAAGAGGAAATTATTAGGAAATCCAAAGCTATTTCATTAATCCCTCTAGCCAAAATAAACTGCTCAGGGAATGAGAGAACTTACTCCACAAAATGGTCATTTATGATGTTAACTAGTACTTTTAAAGACTTTCAAAAACAGGTCTGCATTGTTTTGGTAAATCTTTGAAAAACTAAAAGTAGTTAAGTTGCTCTCAGTCCCTTAGAAAAAAGTTCAATTAACCAGCTAATATTAAAAGGGTGAAAATTCAGCTACCTTCCCTTTCATGGAAGACATGCTTGTGTGAATGACTTTCCAAAACCGACTATAATATCCTATGGAATTGTTTCTTTCAAAAGTAAGCCTTCAAAGCTGAGGGAAATGTACAGCACACACGTTGTTTATCTCTACAAGATGGAGCATATGGAAAAATTTATAACTGTCAAGTCTTATTATGCTGCAAAACAAACATGTGGACGTATACAACAGGGATAAATATAGTGAGATTCGTTCACAAATTGGAGATGCTGGAAGCACATGGAAAAGTTTACAAAAATTGCAATGTTTAAGAGATCAGGAGGACAGTGGTGCTGGCCTGGCTTTACAAAAGATCGTATGCAATAGATTCCACTGCTCCTTCTGAATTATAACACAGGTTTGGGCATGCAGGTTAATTTGAGAAGCAGCCCTTACAGAAAAGGAAAGAAGAAAAACAACTCCTGTCTTGTGTTAAAAATTCCAAAACAACATTATGGATACTCAAAAAACAAAACAAAAAAAAAACAAAAAAACAAAACTAAAACAGAAATAAAACAATTAAAATCATAAACTGAAAACCACTGAGTGATAAATATTCTAAAGAAAATAGACTTGAAAAATTATTTTAACAGAATATTTGTTATAAAGCAAACAATTTAGTTTTCTTAAGAACTTTAATGAATAGCAATATGTACTGCTGAATCAGGCAATTTTAAAATATAAGTCATTTTTGCCATGACTTTCAGGTAAAAAAGAAAAAAGGAAAAAAAGGCACCAAATCTACATTTTAAAATGTGGAATTTTTCAGTCTCTCCCTAGTTATTTCAGTGTGGTCTAATATTGTAATATACATTATCTCATAAGTCTAATTTTCACATATAAAGCTTTAATGAAAAAAACAAACAAACCCTCCCCCCAAATTTCTCAAGATCAGCCATGCCCTGAAGAAAAACTCTTCCTAAGTGGAGTATAACAACAGAGAAGTACTCCCAAGGAAATAAAAGTATTCTCTGTCTGAAGCGCCCATTTACTAAGTGCACAGGCTGGAATAAGGCTTGGTTGTTCTTTCTATTTTCTTCAGTTCTCAAGTTATTACTTTAACAGGCAAAGAATAACTACACAGCAAAACTCTTTGACGGAAGCACATACTTTCCACACACTCTAAGTGTCACAGGCCTGTTTAGAGAAAGGCCAAACAATCTATGGTATCTTAGTCAGAGGGCCAGAATTAGATGTTTCTGACTAACGAGACTATTTCTGCCTCTACCAGGGCCTGATTTTGTAAGGTTACTGAAGAGATTTATCTGTTCCTCACTTGGCTTTAAAAATAAAGATTAAGCCACGTAACCTCTGCTTCGCTTCCTAGAATATTGTGGGGCTACAATAAATAATGCCCATAAAAGCTTTGATCTCTTCAGGGGGAAAAAATGAATTCTGACAGAGGCAAGAAAGGTTTTAGAGGTTCCTGAGAGACTAATGCTAGGTCAAGGTGGAACACAAGGAACAGATAAACCACCAATCGTTGGAAAATGTCTGTTAACCTTTCTTATTTATTTTCC
The DNA here is from genome assembly GCF_027475565.1 of Acinonyx jubatus. Lineage (NCBI taxonomy): Eukaryota > Metazoa > Chordata > Mammalia > Carnivora > Felidae > Acinonyx > Acinonyx jubatus. Next base: position 111,663,588 of record NC_069386.1, on the reverse strand, counting down.
AGGTAAAAATGGTCTTTGAAACTAAGCCCATAAACTGTCATCTAGATCATATCCAATTTCTACTTCTATTGTATCCACTTATGCCATCACTACAAATTATAACATCAGAGCAGGTAAGAGACAACTAGAGTAAGTAGACTCACGATTGGAAAACCAGAGGAAAATTTAGGGTGCTTGGTTTCTAGGCCTGGTTTCTCCCGACATGAAAAATAAATGAGGAATTAGAAAGTATTTTTAAAAAATAGATCTCAGGATCCTTTATAGTCCCATCTGCCTCTCTCATGAGAAGTCATCGATATGGCTGCCAAGATTTCTTGGTGGGAAAATTATTTTGTAAGATGAAACAATTGCACTTAATTGAACCTTAGTTTCTGGATATGTGCCAGAATTTGCATTTAAGTTATTAAGGACTGGGGTACAATGGTTTCAATTGAATCGTCTCTCTAAAGGCTCTCATGTCTGTAATCCACATAATTTATATATTTTCAACTATTGTGTATATAATGACGGCAACAGTTTACTTTTTTTTCTCTAGAAGTTTGATTTACAATAGCCACACATTTCAAATACCATATACTTACTAACATACTATATGACAACAGAGCATCATTTAGAGATTTAAAATGTGACAAGAAATCACACAGAGCAAAAAAAGGAGAAAATAAGAGAGTATATAAACAATCTTAGCAAAATTTCTACATCTTGACATAATCTGTGTTTGTTCCACTGACCACAATCTTAATCCTTAGGGTTTGAAATCTACCATATAACCAATCTTTAATCACTACCATCTTCTAGGAAAGAATCCTATGTCACTTGTAATTTCCAGCTTTAACTAATCCTGATATTTTTTTTGTTTTGCAAAGATACCTGAATGTGGTATTGTTATAAATCTTAGTCTATATCATTAATAAGTTGGTATCAAGGTCAGTAACAAGAAGGTAATAATAATAATAGACCTCTGACGACTGTGCCCACCTTTTTATACTCCAAAATAAGGAGGCACAGCTCTCCCAGAGGGATGAGATCATGAACATAAAATACCACATTTTTTCTAACTCTCACTTTCAAATTCATTTAATCTCTCTGAGCATATCCATTATACCCTGGGGCCTCTCATCAGGGTATAGTATTTTCCATTCTCCCAGAGGAAGACATGGCCCTCTCAGTGTCCACAATATCAGTGGCAGCTCTTGCTGCCCCAACCATTCCTAATACAGTCAAGCAAAAGGAAGTGGGGAGATAAGGAAGCTGCTCTGATTGTTCTTTCCTATCCAACTCTAGAAGTACTTTTTCCTTTAGAAATAGAGTTAATTTTTTAAATGGCAACTGGAATCCACCTTCTGAGGTTTTGGCAGTTGTAAAATAGTAACAAGGTAAGATTTCCTTGTATATTAGTACTCAACAAGGGGAGGTTAATGTTATATTTTCTTCCTTACATATCCCACCCAAGAATATAACTCAGAATCTGTAAGTTGGTGAGAAAGTAAGTCTTCACTTTTTAGAGTTGTTTTCCTTGTATTAGTTCATGTTTTTACAGAGTATCTGAGCGTGTGTATAAAGCAAAAACAGCTCATTCTGAATACTTTAAAACTGACATCCTGCCAACCTTCCTAATAAACAAATACCTTAAGTTTTTATCTTTAAAAATAAGAAGGAAAAAAAAGAAAACAAAAGTCAGACCCTGGAAATAAAAGATAAAAGGATGAAATCCATGAATATAAACTCCCAAGCAGTTTTATGTGAGAGGAAATAGGTAAATTAAATTATCAGAATCCAAAAGAATCAGAAATCTTATTGCAACTGGGAAGCAAACCTATCCCCACCACAAATTTAGGATGTATTTAACTTTGGAAGCCTAAATTCTTACTTCTGCTTGAAATCCAAGGTACATGATGGTAAATTTACCTAATTTGCAACATTAGTAACACCAGGCTCTTCAGATGAGCTCCCCACCCCACCCCCCCCCCCCCCCAATTCTCTGGGTAAACTGCCAGAGAAAAACTTGAAAAAAAATTATATGGCTACTCTTGTTCCCCAAAGGGCTTTTTTGTAACTGTCTAGCATAGCCTTTACTCTGGGGGACTTTAAAATGACAGATTTACCTTTTTGGCTGCAAGTGGTATGTGGGTCTGCCTGCATATGTGCACAAGGGACATCCATTATTTAACTAACTCTAGATGACGATAATTTTGCATCACATGGAATTATATAAATAATTATCTTCCTGACTTCTTGTTATAGACCTGAGGAGGCAAATAACCTTTAACCTGGGTGGTTCAGCAGATGAAGCGTCTGGCTCTTGATTTCAGTTCAGTTCATGATTTCACAGTTCATGAGATTAAGCCCCACATAGGGCTCTGTGCTGACAGGGTGGAGCCTGCTTGGGATTCTCCCTCTCCCTCACTCTCTGGCCCTCCCTTGCTCACTCTCTCTTTCTCAAAGTAAATAAACGTTTTTTAAATAAAATAAAAATAAAAACAAAAGTCTAATCTGTTCTGGGTCAAAAAGAGTTCTGACAAATTCTATCTTCCAGTGGTATATAAAAGGGTCAGTAATTGCAAGATTAGGAATAGTTCCCTGTAAAATTTTTCTAATTATGTTTTTGACTCAAGCAAGATGCACTAAAAAAATAAACAAAAGCTCCCTCAAACTACACTATCAAATAGTCAAAACAGTGGTCATATCGGTAAGTCAAGGAAAATTAATGTATACGATCCAATTTTATCTCAGATTTAAAAAGAAAGAAAAAGAAAGAAAGAAAGAAAGAAAGAAAGAAAGAAAGAAAGAAAGAAAGAAAGAAAGATAGAAAGAAAGAAAGGGGTCTTTCTTAGGAACAACAGGATCAAACACAATCTTTATCAACTACTTTCCATAATGAAGCTTTCATAAATAAACTTGATGAAAATGCTTCATAGCTAGCAGGTTACATTCAGCCAGAATATGAATGCTTTCCGGAGCATTCATTTTTCCCCGTCAGGGATGATTCAGCTCCATTGCCTCCTTCAGCCTAGCAGAGACTGAAAAGGAGAGGATCATTAATCCATCAACAGGCTCCCTGAAGCAGTCTTCCTGTGTGCAGTTGCCTGTGGGGAGGGCTATGAAGGGACCAAAAAAGTCTAAACCATAGCCTTCTGCCCTCCTGGTGCTTTCTATTTAGCCTGAAGAACAAGACAATTCAATGGGCTTTGTTATCTTTTAGGATACACCAAATTGAAGACTGCATGATTTAAATACAACTTCTACTTGAAAAACTTCACAAAATTATCCGTGGAAATGTCATCCAAATAAAGCTGGAAGACTGAATGAAAGTTGGCAGAAGTGCTGATGTTAAGTGGCATTTTACACTCAAAAGCATCCAAATGGGGGGGAAAATGTGGTGTTTGTAGTACAGAATAAAAACAAACATTAAGAGATTTTAAAATAAGGAAATGTGTGAGGAGAGAAAAATAAGAGCATGTGTTGAAAAGCAGTCTTACTCTTTCTACATTTACTTCTGTTTAAAGAAATATTCAAAGCTAAATACAGGAATACCATATGTAGCTCTAAACCCTCACAAATGTTCTGGTAAAGGATGGTTTTTCTCCTCCTGTTGTTAATTAACAACAACATTTCACAAAATGTTACTGAGTGTCTACTACTATAGACCAGGCACTACACTAGGGAATACATTGATGAACAAAAAGAACATGGCTCCTGCCTTCAGGGATCTTGAGAAGAGACAAGGAACACTGCGTTGATAGAGTAATATGGGACAGAACAGAGGACACCAACCCTACAGGAAGGTCCATTTGAGGAAGTAAAGTTTTGGTTGAGACCAAAGACTAAGCAAGAATTAGACAAGGAGGGATGATGAAAGAGGGAGAGAAACAGAATGTGAAATAGCCCAGAGGCAAGAGGGAGAAAAACAAAATGGAAAGAAATTAAATTCAATAGGGAGAGGGACTTAGATAAGGAGAACAATGCTGCAAGATAATGCTGAAGAGAAACAAGTAGGTCCTTGTTCAAGAAGGCTCCTAAGGGCAATAAGAAGTCACTGGAATGTTTAGAAAAGGGAATAACATTATCAGGTTTGCATTTTTTAGAAGATCATTCTAGAGGCGCCTGGGTGGCTCAGTCAGTTGAGCATCCAACTCTTGATTTCAGCTCAGGTCATGATCCTAGGGTCATGGGATTGAGTCCAATGTTGGGCTCTGCACTGAGCATGGAGTCTGCTTAAGATTCTCTCTCTCTCCCTCTGCTCCTCTCCCCTGTTCATGTGTGCACTCTCTTTCTCCCTCCCTAAAAAATAATTTTTAAGAAAGATCATTCCATTTACAGTGTGGATATGGAATAGTGTGGTGAGGGGTGAATGGTACAAGGCTACTGGCACAATTCTGTGAGAGATGATAGTTCCTTGGACTGGAATGGTGACATCCAAAAGAGAGAGAGAGAGAGAGAGAGAGAGAGAGAGAAAGAAAGAGAGGGAGATGTGGATTAAAAAAAAAGGGAGACAGAGAGATGTGGAAAACTTCAGGAAATAATTAGGAGATAGTATTATCAGAATTCTACTTGGTGATGGAATGTAGAGAGAAAAGAACAAAAAAACAAGGGTATTTTCCATGTCTCTGACTTGAACCACTGGAAGATGAAGTCACTGAAAGTAGATCAGATGGGAAAGGAATGAGATTAGGATTGGAAATAAAACGTAAAATCCTTGGGAAGCCAGAAACTAAATTAAGTTGCAAAATGAGTAGAAGGTAAAAAGTTGAGAATATGATAGGGAAGGGACAGATACAGTGCTAAATGTGTAGTTGAAGTAGAACAATTTTTAAGGATAAATTTAATAAACTTAGGAGCCAGTAGAAAGGGAGGTCATGATAATACAAAGACCTTTCTTCTGAGTGCTTACTTTGTACCAGCCACAGAGCTTAGCATTTTAAGGATATTCTCTCTTTTAATCTTCACAACCACCCTAAGACATAGGTATTATTATTCCCAAATAACACATGAGGAAACCAAGGCTGAGAGATATTATATAATTTGCCTAAAATTTCATAACAGTAGACCCCAAATTGGAGTCCAAGTATGAATGATTATAAGGCCCATGCTCATAACCACTAGGCTACAAACAGAATTTGGGAGATGGGATTTGAGAAAAATCAAGATCCCTCTAAGGTGGAAAAGAATGGAATCCAGACTTTAGGAAATAAAGGAAAACTTTTTTTCCTAATGGAAGGGACAGAGGAAAATAACCACATGAGAAGGTTTATACATTAGACAGCAGTTGAGGAAGGAGTTTTCCATTTGAAGGTTCTATCTTTCCTACTGACTTGGAAGTAGTCATTTGCTGTGTACCAAGACAGAATTAATGAGTAAGATGTTTGAGAAGAGTAGAAAATGACTAAAATTGTCATTCATTCACAGAACAAAGTTTTTTGAGTGCCTACTCTGTATTGGGTACTATCGTAGGCCCTGGGGTTACAGTAGTGAAGAAAAAGAAAAAAAAAGATAATGTTCCCTGTGCACATGATCTTTACATTCTTGTAGGGAACACATCAAATAAACAAGTAAATAAATATGGTAATTTCACACTGTGATATGATAATGAAGGAAATTAAGCCAGGTAATGGGACTAAAAGTGTTTAGGCAGAGCTGTTTACATGAGATGATCAGGGGAAGGTCTGTGTGAGGCAGTGGACAGGAGATGAGACTGGAAGGAGAAGCCCCAGCTGAAGCATATTGTCCTGGCAAATGAAGGAAAGAGTTCTTTAGGAAATAAAACAAGATCTCTGGGTAATGCTGAAAGGACAAATGAGGTGGATGCCCATGTGTTTATAGTTACATGAAGCTGCCTCGCTCTATATTCTTCTCCAAATAAACTCAGCAACTCAGGAGAAAGTGTAGAAAAAGCTCCAGAGTCACCCACATTTGGGAATTTACCAGGCAGATCTGACTGATAATGGGGCATAGGAGTTTAGTAAGTTGACAAGAGACAAGTTAGATTTAAGGTCCACGGAACCTGAAGTGAAGAGAAAGGATGGTGAGGAACTTGTCCAATATAAGCGCAAGTCCCCACAAGGCTGAAGATTTGGTGATAAGCTGGAAAGATAAAGAAATTATGGCCAGAGGGGAAAACACTTGAATTTTATAAAAGAGGTGAAAGGTGGGTAGAAAAGTGGCATGGAAGAAAAGGGTATCAAAGATGCATTTTTTAAAAGAAATGGGGAGAAAAGAGCATTGGAAGAAGAATAACAGCCAAAATGGAGGTACACATACAAGACTTACAAGACGACAGGTGAAGTGGAGGGGAGGGGGGACAATGACAGCTAAACCAACTATTTCTTTTCTGTGTTAAGTAGCAAAGGCATCCTCAGTGAAGCAGAGTATTTTATAGCAGGTGAAGAATGGTGGCCTACAAGTAGTAGGGGGGACTTTAAAGGACAGTGGCTGGGCATACAACAGTGGAGGTGTGGGAAAATGTAAGCATCCTCTCAGAAGGGCTGGAGGGGAAATAGTACCTCAGGGGAGAGCCAGACCTCAAGTAAGGAGACCTACCTAAGAGTGGCTTACCAATGCTGAAATTTCAGACATGCCTGTCATCATTGGCATCCGATCCTTGTGTGAAGGAACCATTTCTCAGGGTGTGATGTTCTCCATCTACAATTCTCTTTTGCCCCGATTCCTCTAATATGACATTAACATAGTAAGGAAGAAATCCAAGAGAACCACGAGTCTGGAATAAACATCCTTTTAGACAAATAAAAAAAAAATATGCTTTGGAAAATAAAGAAAAACCCAGAGCTGCCATGTTGACATCAGAACAGTAAAGCAGTTTATTTAGAGAGTCATTTGAACAAGGCAGACACAGTTTAAGGACCCAGGGGGGTTTTCAGTTTCCACCATCTGGTTATTTCCCCAAGTCTTCTGCCATGCATCACAAAGCTCTCTGTGAATCCACTTAAAAAGGAAAGAGCTAACATTCCTCTTTATTTGCTTTAACACTGCCCTCAATAAAAAGTGGTACATCCAAAGGATAAATATTCAGCCACAAAAATCACATTGCAAAAATATATTTATTTATGTGGGAAGGTGTTCTCTTTTTATTGTTAAGAATTAATAGCAAGTTATAAATTAAGATGTTGAATATGATCTCATTTTTGTAACTAATGTTTTTTATTGTGATAAAGTATACATAAAGCTTACCATTTTGACTATTTTCAAGTATACAGTTCAGTGACATTAAATGTATTCACACTGTTATGCAACTATCACCACCATCCCTCTTCAGAAATTTTTTATCTTCTCAAACTTAAACTTTGTACCCATTACACACACACAAAAATGAATGTTTACATAGGAGCATAGAAAAAGTCTAAACAAATATATACCAAAATGTTAATGGCAGATAATGCAATTATAAGTGGTTATTCTTTTCTACCTTTTAGTCCTCAATATTTTCTGATTTTTTTCTAAAAGAACTGCATTTCTAGTATAATTTTTTAAAGTAAATTTAAGTAATTTTTTAAAAAGACATTGACAAAAGAAAAGTTCAAAAGAAAAGAAAAACAAGATTAGGGGCCATGTTCATCACTTTCTTTAAATATGGACTAGTTACTAAAATATATTCAAAAAAATAAATAAAATAAAATATATTCCATAAATGATCTAAACCAACTCAAATTTTCTATGTATTTTTTAGAGTATATATAAAAGCCAATTAATTATCAATTGTCTAATAAACACTGTAATGCTTGAAAATAAAAATGATTACTATAGCGTAGATAGCTAATTGTCCCCCATTGCCCATTTTCCCCTTTTTCCTAGTAATAAGAACCCCAATTCTTGGCTGGGTACACTGATGACCAATCAAAAGACAATTATTTCCTAGTTTTCCCTCTTATAGTTAGTTGTGGCCACATGACTAAATTTTAGCCAAAGAGAAACTGCTATGTGCAACTTCCCAAAAGTGCCCTTAAAGGAAAGGAGCACACTCTTGTTCTCTCCTCACTAGCTGTATCACTGATGTAATGGCTCAAGCTCTAGCAGCCATCTTGGGCCACAAGGCAATGCTAGGGATAAGGAAGCAGTAAGACATCTTTTTGTCATATGTGGTCCACCTAATCTTAACTGAAACAATTACTTTCTTTTTTTTTTTTAATTTTTTTTTCAACGTTTATTTATTTTTGGGACAGAGAGAGACAGAGCATGAACGGGCGAGGGGCAGAGAGAGAGGGAGACACAGAATCGGAAACAGGCTCCAGGCTCTGAGCCATGAGCCCAGAGCCTGACGCGGGGCTCGAACTCACCGACCGCGAGATCGTGACCTGGCTGAAGTCGGACGCTTAACCAACTGAGCCACCCAGGCGCCCTGAAACCATTACTTTCTAAATTGTTTTCCTTCCAGCATATCTGATATTCAGTCCTATACCTTTGTCAACCATAATCATAAAAGGAATACTGGTAAATAATAAAGATGACCAATTCTTAACCTTCTTTCTACTTGAATTCTATACAGAATCCACCACTGTCAACCAGGCCAACTTTCTGAAACTTTTCTTCAGTGAAATAATACTTTGTAGATTTTGGTTCCATCTCTTTAATTTATTCTTCTTCTGTTCCCTTACAGGGCTCCTTTACAATCTGGCTCAATTTCTCGAAACTGTTTGGACTCTGATTAATTTTTTCATATGTGTTTAATCGCTGTTACAGTGATCAAAATGTCCCTGAAGCAGTCTGCTATGGAGGGACTTCATCGTGTCCCTTCAAAACTTCTATGTTGAAGCCCTAAATCTCAGTGAGATGGTATTTGGAGATGGGGCCTTTGAGAGGTAATCAGATTTAGTGAAGTCATGAGGGTGTGGCCTCAGGATGAAATTAGTGCTTATATGAGAAGAAACACCAAAGAACTTGCTGCTTTTTCTTTCTCTCCCCCCAGCCATTTGAGGACACAGTGAAAAGGTAAGCCAGGAAAAGTCACCGAGTTGACTGGCATTTAATCTTGGACTTCCAAGCCTCCAAAACTGTGAGAAAATAAACTTCTCTTGTTTAAGTACCCAGTCTATAGTATTTAATTAAAACAGCCTAGGCAAACTAATATATAGTCATTCATTCAATTATTAGTGAATACCTAATAACTAATCAGTTATTGAATGCTTACTATATGCCAAGAACATTACATGTTTTATCTCTAACCCTCTCAGTAACCCTGAAAGCTCTAGGTAATTATATTCATTTCAGAAATAAGAGGCCTGAGGCCCAAAGAACAATTACCCGAGTTCCCGTAGCTGGCAAGTAGAAGAGTCAGACTTTGAGTTCAGGCTTACTTACTCTAAAGTTCACTAAACATTATACCCCATGGGTATAATGAACAGAATACAAGTTTCTGCCTCAAAGAGTTTACGGTATTTTAGAGAGGCAATCCAGAGAAATACAAAGCTGAATAATTCAAAAGGTTAATAACAGTACATGTCAAAAACAAAAAATAGTAAGAAATACTAGGAGTTCCTAGAGGGAGAGATCACTGAGTTTAAGAGATCATGAAATGCTTCCATTTCTCCCCCATATAGAGAATTATTTTTAAACCAAATCCTTGTTAAAGCTCATCCAAACCAAGTAAATAAAGTGATGAGACATTTCAACCTTGGAATAAAGGTAAGACCTTAGTAGAACTTGCTTTGACATTTAAATTAGTACCTTTAAAAGTCACCAAAAAGACACTTGCTTCTACAAGGTATGCCACAGGTGATTTGTTTCATTATATCTTAGTCTTTATAAGAAAAAAATTACAAAGAAACTTGGCTTTTTTAAATTGTCCACTAAAATGAACCAGTTATTAAGTAAAAAGGAACAGGAAAAGTAGTTGAAACTATTTTCTGAAAGGTTGTGAAATTATATTGTCTGCTTGTTTTTGAAAATACAGGTATCTCCTGCTTTTCAAAAGTTTACATTATTACCCCCACTTCAATTTTATAGAAGACCTTCATTAGTACGTGTGCTCTCTCACCGGGGAAAACAAACAAACAAACAAACAAACAAAGCTCAAGAGAATTTTTGCTTTTACAAAAAGACAAAAAGCAAAACCAGCATTTAGCATTTGTTTTGTAGGGAGCACCCCAGCAGAGAGAGGCCCTGCCCAGCTCCTTGGGAGGGAACCACACTCAGCAGCATCTCAGCATCAAGCCCCCAAAGCTTTGAACTTTGTCTGTTGAACATCTGTGCTTTATCTCAATATATTTTGTGTATCCGTTAGCAAGATGTGTCCTAAGGTATCAGAAAAGCCTACAAGAGGTTTATTTGGAAATCTAGGAATCCTCACATTTTTTTCTTTTTTTTTTTTCTGATCTTAAGAGATTTATTATTTTTTCAATATATGAAATTTATTGTCAAATTGGTTTCCACACAACACCCAGTGTTCATCCCAAAAGGTGCCCTCCTCAATACCCATCCTCACATTTTTTCAATATAAATTAATGGTAATTGCTTCTTCACTTTATACCAGCTCTGCCTACAAAAGATTTCCTAGGAATGCTCTACTTTTGGATAGTGGGGGAAACCTGTAATCTTAAAATATCTGAGAAATTCCTTTATTAAAGTAAGAAGTGCTATATACGGTCAAGTAAAATTTTAACAAGTCATAGATTAGACAGGAATGTGGGACACACAGGACCCGCCTCAATTTTGGAACAATATATCTTAAATTTTCTTTATGTAGCTGATTAGCTACCAAACAGTTTTTAAATAGATAATTCTGGGGGCACTTGGGTGGTCAGTCGGTTAAGCGTCTGACTCCTAATTTCAGCTCAGGTCATGATCTCAGGGTCACGGGATAGAGTCCCACTTTGGGCTCCATGGTGAGCATAGAGGCTGCTTAAGATTCTTTCCCCTGCCCCTCTCCCCTGCTCACTCTCTCTCTCATAGATAGATAGATAGATAGATAGATAGATAGATAGATAGATAGATTCTGGAGTTAAAAGAAAATTGTAATGTGGGATACTTTTATAAAAATTTAAAATTTCCCATGGAAATCTATGATAATCTGCACATAAAATCTAGGAGAAAAAACAAATGCAGTATTGATCTATAAGAAGCAAATTCAATTTCTATGTTCTATTGGTTGTGAGAATAAAATCATTTCTAACACAAAAATGATCTACTTTGATAATGCCTTTTAATTCAACAAAAAATTAGAGTTATTAATTAGAATCTGGTTTTGTGACAAAATATTATACTTTCATTATAAATATAAAATCTCCTCCTGACTGGAAACTTGGAAAATGAAGAAAAGGATACAGAAAAGAACACAGCCACGTCCTTACCAACTCCAAACACTAACATTTCCTTCTACTTAGGATATTTTTATATTTGTTAAACATTTTGATCATTCTATATAAATTAAATAGCATTCTTTCCTGCTTTCTTGCTTTTTTGATTCACTTAAACATATGGTATTTTTCCCATGTTGTTATAAAACCTTCAGAGAAGTCACTTTTAATTCCAGGAAACATTCCAGTGAAATTTACTTAACTACAATTCACTTTAAACAACTAGGCTGCTTTTTGTTATGTTAATAATGTGCTGAACTGTATTCTGCTTTTTCCAATTCACAAATTAATTTCCTTAGCATAGATTCTAGCGGTGAAATTACTAGCCAGAGTCATACAATCACTAAATGGCAAGACCTGGGTAAAGAGACATGGTAGAGTCAACTTGTACTGATTCATGAGTGCTGACTGTTAGATTTTCAGAAATTTTCTAAACCAGTTGTTAAATATAGATAGCAATATAAATTAAATTTTGTAAATGTACAATTAAATAGATTTTATTAAAGCAAATATGGTAGACACTTAAACTCACCATTTATTAATTCTGTTGCTACAGTTTACCATTATCTGTGCTGGAAGTTATTTACATCTACTGTATCTATATGGTGAGAATACTACTATATAATCCTATCTATTGAGCATCTCTCCCAATGCCACATTCAGTGATGTCATATTGGTAGCATGAAATTGGCCATAGTGGGAGCATTCATATCATGGAAATTGGAAAATGCTACAAATTAGGGCTTTTACTCCCCTAAAGAATCCACAAAATTAACCTGATTATTCAATGGTGAGCTATCCATGTATCTTGTTTTATCCTGAAACTGCCTATTTTTCTACCTATCAGCGCCTTTAAAAAGCCCTCAAAAAGGTGGGAGCAGACACTGACAACTAAGTACGTTAATCAGTTTTCCTACTTGAGTCATTCAGTAAATGTTTAGAAAGTATTTCTGAAGAGTACTATGTTGACTGGCTGTAATACAGAAATGCTTAAGTCTTCAAGTAAGGAAGATAAGATCTGCACAAATAATGATTTAACAAGATAAAAAAAATGATAAATACCATAAGATAAAATGATACAGGAATGCAAAGAAAAAAAGAGATTATGTCCTGCTGAAGAATTTTAAAAGGTCCACTGAAGATACAGCATTTTTAGATGAATAAATGTCAGAGAAAAGTGAAATGGTTGCTTAAGACTACCAAACCTGCTTCTTTTCACAGCACTTTTACATACCTGCTTTATAACCTATCACTCCCCCATCCTATGCTGCAATGACTATTACTCTTTATACCTCTGCCCCACCACACTACTCATACCTTCCAGAGCAAAGCTTTATCTTTATATCCCCACCATAACAGATGTTCAATAAATGTGTCTTTCATGAATGAGGACCTTGCCACTCTCCATCAAAAAGTGGAGTCTAGGGGTGCCTGGCTGGCTCAGTCGGTAAAGCATGTGACTCTTGATCCAGGGCTGTGAGTTCAAGCCCCGCACTGAGTGAGGAGCCTACTTTAAAAAAATAATATAAATAAAATATATATATAGTTTAAAGTGGAGTCTATTTTTCTCCCCTTGAACTTAGATGGACTTGTGACTGTTCTGAGCAACAGAGCAGGAAAGAAATGATGTTCTATGATTTCCAAGACTGTGTCATAGAGAGGATACAGCTTCTGCCTGGCTCTCTCACTTTTTGGAATGCATGCTCTGGGGAACCCAGACAGCCCACTTAAGGAAACCCAAACTCATCCATTTGGAGAGATCACAAGGAGAGATACATGTGGAAAGGAACGGGAGCCTTCCCAGCCAACAGCCAACAACCACTGCCAGACATATGAATGAATGAGCCTTCAGATGATTCCAGTTCCCAGCGTCTGAGTTTTCCAGCTTCAGACCTTGTGGAACAAAGAGAAGTCATCCCTGCTGTGCCCTGTCCAGACTCCTGATCCACAGAATCTGTGAGCATAATAACTGATTGTTCTACATCACTAAATTTGGGGTAATTTGTTACACAACCTTGGGAACAGGAACAATACAACTGCCACACTTAAGATCTGCATTTCAACTAAATTCAAAAAGATTTTCAACTGGCTTACAAAATTAAATATAATGCAAATAGGGCAAAGATAAAACAGAAGTAGAAACTCATAAAACAAAGTAGAAACAAATGTCATGCATACAATATATTATTATAACAATAACAACAGCTAATAGCTAATGCTCCATGCATAAGACACTACAAAGAGCATTGATTTAACCCTCCTAACAGCCCCACAAGGATACTGGTGCTATCTCTATTTTATATATCACACACAAATCAGAAATAAAATACCTCAAGGCTAAAACTATGAAAAACATATTTTTATCTTGCTTTATTGATTCAGATGGCACGTTTTGGATTCTTGTAATGGATCATCATCGTAACTATTCCTAATATAGACCAGAGGTTGGCAAATATTTTCTTTAAGGGCCAGATAACAAAAACTTCAGTCTTTGAAGGTTACATAGTCTTCGTTGCATACCCTTCCTTGTTATCAATTTGTTTGTTTGTTTATTACAACCCTTTAAAAGTGTAAAACCATTCTTAGCTTATGGGCACTACAAAAATGTGTTGTGGGCTGGACACTGGGTCATAGTTTGCCCAAAAGACTACTATAGGGAAATGCTGCATACTACAAGAATAATAAACCCACTTTTATTATAATACTTATAATAGCCTTTACAGTTATGCTAAATTAAGAAAGCATCATTTCTGGCTTCAGCCTATTATTCCCACTAAAACCACAAGCTTCCCTGAACTGTTGATAAATGAAAATGTAGACCCAAACATCCATACTTTCTATTACAATAAACATCTATTCATAATTGACATCTACACACTTTGAAAAGGTCTAGAAGACTGTCTGAAAGAAATTATCTCTCCAGGGTCCAACCGCTTCTCTAGGCATCTACATAGATAACTCTATGTTTGTTTATTGAGATTCGTGACAGCCCAGTGTGACTGATAAAACACTTCTAACCTTTAGTGTTGCTCCTTTGCAAGAAAATGTTTATTATTCTTGGCAGGGAATGATGGAAACTGGTAAGAAATAGCCAGACTACCTTCATATGTAAGTGAACTGGAATTTTTAGGGAACAGTTCCCCCTAGTAAATTTGTCTACATACTGCTTAATCAACCAAATTTACAGCTGTTAACAGGTTGTGCCTCTGTATTCCCAAATATATAAATATACTTAATCAGAATGAAAACGGGTTTGGAGTCCAGTTGTTTAAACTGGAATTGGTTCAGCCTGTACCTAACTGTAGTTAAAGCGACTCTCAAGGAGAATCACAATCTTAGTAGAAAAGTTGTTTTCCAGTTTTCTCAAAGCTATGGATATGCTGCTCGGCAAACACTTCTGTGATCATCTATAGCCACAATTACACAATCTCATTTAAAACACAATGCCCAATCTAATGCCAAATCAAACACACAAGTTTTCAAATTGAAGATCCAAATTAGGAAGAAGCTAATTACTTAAATTCAGTTGGAGGAGGAAAGATTTTTGAGAGCCTGTAAATCAGAAGGCCCTTAGAAATTGGAATTTGGAAACTGGAGTACTAAAGTGAGGAAATGAAGTCATAGGTATTAAAAATGTTTTCATTTTGCTTAGAAATGCAAAAGTAAATAAAGTTTAAGTAAAAAATAATAAGTATGTTTATAGACAGCTCTCTTTACAGACTAAGAATAGATAGGAGTTGATTACTAGTAGCTAAGGTGTTGGCCATGTCATGTTCATAGAAATGATTTGCCTTGCTGAATTAGTTAAAATAGTCATGGAGAAAAATAACCAATCCAATCACTAAAAAGACACAGCTAGCCAATTTACATCCTCCATTTTTAAAAATCCCTGGAAAATTTGAAGTATTATTTCAAGACATCTGATATTTTTATTATGTATGTATGATTCACTACATTTCTTTCATCCAAAAAATCATCCAAAAGACAAAGAAATAAAAATGTATTTGTGATCAGTACAAAATAGAGCAGCTAACAATACAGAAAAATCTAACACTGTAAAAATAGCAATTTTGAACCTATATTACTACATATTTGACAAACTCTATTTATTACAAGTTGAGCTTAAACAATGCCACACCCCGTATGAAACCTAAACCTTTGTGATACTCAAATGGCATAATATCTGCCAAATTCTCCTTTCCTCAAATTACTACAGCATGACTTAAAACTAAGTGTCCACAGTAAAAGCTGTTCAGAAGAAACAGCTCAGGTATATAAATTTTCTAACTACTGGGAAGGGATCCAATAACATTTAAAATAATGACATTTAAGCAAAAGTATCTATTTATAAGCATCTGAATTTTTCTGACACAGGAAATATTTTTATATTGGCAAAACAGAGCCTACTACTCTAAAACCTTATATATTTGTAGTAGAAAGACAGAGGAAGATTTGGGCTGAAAAAATAAAAATGAATAAATCATATAGGACACCAAACAACTATCAGCTTCTCCAATGAAGCTATACATCTGATTACCCCAGATTTAAATGGTTTTTTTTCTCTCAACTTATGTAGCATCTGTGGACTAATCACATGGTCAAGCAGTTGATTATATATCTGTATTGTTTTCAAGTGACTTCTTATGTTACTTTACGTCTTTAAAATCTTTTGACTCTCACAGTCATCTAAACACATCAATAAGCAATTCTTATGAACTACTCACTTCTTTAAAACTCTCCTTAGTGCTGTGGAAAGATAGGTTCCGGTTTACATATAAAGAGCTTTGAATATCACTTAAGGATTTGCACTTAATTTAGTGGGTCATGGCAAGCCCCTGAAAAGGAGTGAAATGGTAATAGGAATATTTGAAGAGAGTATTCTAGACATCTTCTGCAGGTTGGATTAGGAGACTGGAGGAAAAACAAAACAAACTTAAGAAACTATTCAATTGTCCACAAATAGGCGGCCAGTGCCTGAACTAGAGTGGTAGGAGGGGAAGGAGAAATGCGCATTAAAGCAAATCAATAGATTGAGGGAGCCGAAAATCAATAGGGAGAAAGTGGTGATTTATTAAGTATGAGAATAAGAGAATGGTCAAAGATGATTAATTTCAGTTCAGCAAACATTTATGAAAACTCTACTTTGTGTAAGGCACTCAAAAATACAAAAATAGATCATCTCTCAAGGTGCTCAAAAACAAGGCAGACAGACAATATCTTCAAAAATGATAAAGTTTGACCTTAATGCATATAATAATATAGTTGAAAACAACATGTTACTGTAGTCCAGAGGATGACACAATCAATCCTGAGTAGAATTGGGAAGACTAACGTTTTAAGCCTGAGCGACTATTGGAATAATGGTACTCTTGCCAAATAATGTGCGTTCTTTCTTCAAAATGTATCTTAATCCATCTCCCTTAAATCTCTTTCTACAAACAAAGTCCAAGCACAGGTCCTAAGTAGAGCAAATCAAGTTAATTAACAAAGCGTTAGTCAACTGCTTTCATCATGCTACTACTCTCTTACTATTCTGAGGGGCAGGAGAGGACTTTGGTGACTTCCAGTGAGTTTGAGGACCAACCTGTTGTTTTCAAAAAGGTCACTTCTCTCACGCCTTTCATCCTACCTTCCATCTGAGTTCTTATTTTAGTCAGAAGACTTTTACATTCCTTTTTATCCTGGTGAAAGAAATATATCCTTTCTGTAAAGGTGATTTAAGGAGCACTTGACTCATGAGTCAGAAATCTGAGACTGCACAGTGGCTCTGCCACCTCCTGGTTATGTGATATTGAGCAAGTTGGTCTGCGCTCTTACTTCTGTATCTGAGTAAATAAAGTCAACCTGTGGAGATATTTTGAGGGTTTGTGTGAAATTTTTATAAAGTAGGAAGAGTCAGGATATAAATTTCTGTAAATATGAAGATGATTAGAGATCCATATCAGCTAAAATCAATTCTTTACCTAATGAGTGATCAGTCTACATAGTTCAGGGCCTAGATCAAGGACTGGCCATCCCAAGTTTCTTAGTCCATTTGTTTTGGCATGCCAGGCTAATGGGGGTGGTTTTTAATCTATATCATTGGAGTGATTTCCCAAGACCCAGAAGCTTTTGGCTTTGTATCCCTATCCAAGACAAATAAACTGAAGTTTTCATCTATAAAGAAAAACAAAACCCTAACTGGCCTTTTTGAAAAGCTTAATTAGATTAGAATTTCCAATAACTGCTCCCAGTCTGTTTTTTAAAGCATTTGTAGTTTGGGAAACTTAAAACTCTTTTTAATTCACTATTCTCCTCCTCTATGAAAATGTTTTGCTAGAATCCTCTATCTAGTCTAAATGCTGTCCAACAGAACTTTCTGAAATGATGGTTATGTTCCATATCACTGGCCGCTTCTAGCGATTGAGCATCTAATAATGCAGCTAGTGCATCTAAAGAAATAATTTTTTACTTTAATCTTAATTAAATTTAAATGGTCACAGGTATCTATTGGCTACCATTTTGGACAGCTCAGGTCTATTCCATGTGTGCCAAAGACATACCCACTAAAATATAAAATCTACTGACAAGGTTGGCAGCCAGAGTGTCCATACCACCCTAGTTATAAAAATTCTGCTAGGTAACCGGCAGAATAGGAGAAGATATTTGCAAATGGCATATCGGGCAAAGGGTCAGCATCCAAAATCTATTAAGAAGTTATAAAACTCAACACCCAAAGAATAAATAATCCAGTGAAGAAACGGACAAAAGACATGAACAGACACTTTTCCAAAGAAGACATCCAGATGGCTAACGGACACAAAAACTGTTCAACATCACTCATCATCAGAGAAATACAAATCAAAATCACAATGAGATACCACCTCACACCAGTCAGAATGGCTAAAATTAACAACTCAGACAACAACAGATGTTGGTGCGGATGCGGAGAAAGAGGAACCTGTTTGCACTTCAGAAATGCAAACTGGTGCAGCCATTCTGGAAAAAAGTATGGAGGTTCCTCAGAAAATTAAAAATATAACTACCTTACGACCCAGAAATTGCACTACTAAGTATTTATCCAAAGGATACAGGTGGGCTGTTTCAAAGGGGCACATTCACCCCAATGTTTATAGCGGCACTACTGACAGTAGCCAAAGTATGGAAAGAGCCCAAATATCCACCAACAGATGAATGAATAATATACATTATGAATGAATATATATACATACACAAACACAGACAGTGGAGTATTACTCGGTGATCAAAAAGAATGAAATCTTGCCATTTGCAACAATGTGGATGGAACTAGAGTGTATTATGCTAAGTGAAATTAGTCACAGAAAGACAAATACCATATAACTTCACTCATATGAGGAATTTAAGATACAAAACAGATGAACATAAGGAAAGGGAAGTGAAAATAATATAAAAACAGGGAGGGGGACAAAACATGAAAGACTTAAATATAGAGAACAAGCTGAGGGTTGCTGGAAGGTTTGTGGGTGGGGAGTGGCCTAAATGGGCAAGGGGCATTAAGGAGGACACTGGTTGGGATGAGCACTGGGTGTTACATGTAGGGATGAATCACTGGATTCTACTACTGAAATCATTATTGCAGTATATGCTAACTAACTTGGATGTAAATTAAAAAGTAAAAATTCCACTGAAGCTCTTCAGAGTCGGGAGCTAGCTCCCACAAGTGCACCGGCACAACCATGACTCATGTCATTCTTCATAGTGTTCCCTATGCTCTGTGTGCCCTTCCCCCTATTGTGTGTCAAGAAAACTCCTACTATCTTTCAAGGTCAATTCAAATGTCACTTTACCCCTACCTATGATCCTCCTTTGAGATTTTTTAAAGCAGCACAGTAGAGTGAAAAGAGCTGTATTTAAGAATAAGGCAGATTAAAGTTTAAATCCTGGAAATAGTCCCTACTAGCCAGAATTTACTAAATCTTGAACAGATGTTGAGCCTCAATTTTCTCACTTGTAAAATAGTATTAAAAAAAATACCAATTTTGCAAATTTGTTGTAAGATTAAAAATTCTGAGCCATATCATAGTATATGGCTAACATTTATTAGGCATCTACTTGTATCAGTCATTGTGCAAGTAAAACACATGAATTTGTTCATTTCATTTTCACAGCAACCTCAAAAGTAATATTCCTTTACCTATTTACCCATATATTCAACAGTTTTACTCATTTATTCATTCAACAAACATTTGACAGCCTAATGTGCCTCATAAGAAACTGAGGATAAGAGAGTGAACAAACAAAAAAAATTTAAAAAAAAAAAGAGAGTGAACAAAGTCCTGGCACTGATAGATCTTAGACTCCAGTGAAAAAGACAGGAGTAAGCAAGAAAACAGATAGATACATAATATAATATCAGTACTTTTAAGTGTTATGGAGAAAAATAAAGCAGGATAAAATAGAGAAAAATGAAGGATGCTATTTAATAGAAGAGGTTGCCTAGCAAGGCCTCTCTATTGAGATGATAATTGAGAAGTGAAGTAAATAAAGTTGGAGGATGAGTTCTGTACAAATACATAGGAAAAATGCTCCAGAAGAAACACATTGGGAACTATTATGTAGCAGACCCTATTCTACATGCTAGAAATATATGAGTAAGCCAGACAGAGTGATTGTCTTCTAGGATTTTACATTATTGTGAATAAATGAATAAAACCATTTAGTCTCAGAAGCAAAAAGTTCAATGAAGAAAAGGGAAAAATATAAGGAAATAGAGAGTGATGGAAGAAAGCACTATTATTTCTACTCACAGATGAGAATACTGTGGTTATACTGAGGTTAAAAAACAAGTAAGTTGTAGAATAGCTCATTCTTTTAATTACTATGCCATTGTCTCCATCACCACTACTACCACCGCCACCCTACCTCTCACCCACACTATAAAATCTCCACTGGGAATCAGAGAAAGGCAAGGATCATAGTCTATTCTTTGTTACACCCCTACTATCAGTGCAATGGCACACAGGAGATGCAAAATGAGGTCGAATTACCTCAGATTTCCACTCTAGACATAACATGAAAACTCCACTATAATTAAAGAGACCATGAACCTAAGACTAGGAAGATGGCTCTGCTTATTAAGGAAATCCTATTTAAAAACTTAAAACAAGAAATAAAATATAACATTTAAAGGAAAAAGTGATAGGTTTTGGAAGGGGGTCAGAGTGAGAGTGAGCTACTCAAATGGCCCTAGTGCATATTACATTACTGTAACACTGAACTAATTACATGAGCTTGGTGAAGGGCGGCATGGGAGACTAACAAATGGGGGAGGAATAACAAAGTTATCATTACACAAATGTTAACCCAACTGGTGACAAGTCAGCAGTACATATCAGGACTTATTGACACTATTTGCCCAAGTATTTTCTTCATTGTAAATCCTTAAGATTTAAATACTTCAAGTTACAAAGCTGCTTCCTATCACTTAGCAAACTAGTTTACAACTGTCAGCACTCATAAACCAAAGGAAGAAAACCCCAAGGCCATATGGAAAAAATTCTCACCATGCCATAATAATCTCTTTAATCTGTGTGAAAACATCTTACTCATAAATATTGTACTTTTTTTCCTAATTAAAAGGCAACACATTTATTTGTGAAAATCTGGAAAATTCAGAACTATATAAAGGAGAAAATATAAACTTTAATTCAATCACCTAAAGACAAACACTGTCAATATGACGATGTATTTCTTTTTCTATATGTATGTTTGTGCATGTTTATTGGTTGTTGTGTGAATGATCGTTGTTTTTTATAGAACCGTTATCAACTTTTTACATAGCTTTGTATCTTGCAATTTTTCATTAACATTAATTAACATTAACATTATATGAAGAGAAACTTTTCCATATTTTAAAATATGAATTTTAATAATGGTAAAATATTCTACTGTATGCAACTAACCATCTCTGTATTGTTGATTCCAAATTTATGCCATTAAAAATGCTGAAATGAACATATTGTACTTAATCCATATTAAAAACAATGATCTTCTCAGAATAAATTCCAAAAAGTAAAACTACTGGTTTAAATTACATAAATATAATTTTATAAGTGCTGTCAAATGTAATGCCAGTTTACACTTCCCCTATTGAGTTATCTTAGGAGTTTCACTCCATACTCACCCACAAAAGGCATCATATTTTTCTAAAGTATGCAAGGCAAAAAAATAACATGACTCTATTTTAATTTGCATTTATTTCATTAATGAAGGTAAATATTTTTCTTTTCTCTATTAGCCACTTGTACTTCTGTGAATTTTTTTAAGTTTATTTTATTTAGAGAAAGGGAGAGTGTGCGCAAGCGTGCATGCAAGCAGGGAAGGGGCAAAGAGAGAGGGAGCGCGTGAATCCCAAGCAGGCTCTGTGCTATCAGGGCAAAGCCCAACACAGGGCTTGATCCCATGAACCATGAGATCATGACTAGAGCCAATATCATGCCCTGAGTCAAGATCAAGAGTTGGACACTTAACTCACTGAGCCACTCAGGTGCCCCTCTTCGGTGAATTCTTATTTTAATATATTATTTGGCCATTTTTCTATTATAGGTTACCATTTTCCCCTTCTCATTAATTTAAAAGAATACTTCACATAGAAAGATATTTGCCCTAAAAAAAAAAAAAAAAGATAATTGCACGTTACCAACATATACTTAGGAGTATTTCTACCTCTTTATTGTTGGCTTTTAAAGTTCTTCTAATGTAAAGACATTTAAAATTTTCATTTAGTCATATTTATCAGCACTTTGTTATTAATTTGCTCCATTGCATTTATACCTTTGCTTAATACCTTTCTCCTATAATTGGGTTGAAGCTACCAAAAACTATTTATAGTTAGAAAATCTGCTGGTGAATTTCCAGTAATTTGGGGAAATGATCTAACCTAGATCACTCTAACCATACACATATACAGTCACTTCTCTTCTTTCTAAACATATAGAAATATTAGATAAGATATACATAGATTTTTATTTTGTAAACATAGATGAGCTTCAAATTAATTTTAAAAATCCCCAAATACCAGGGGTGAGAAATAGAAATCAGAAGAGAACAGTATCTCACTTCTTTGTTTAAATTTATTCCTATTTTATTGGTTTTTTCTATTGTAAATGGAATTATTTTCTTAATTTCATTTTCACATTTTCATTGATGGCATATAGAAATACAAGTCATTTGGTTTATTGATCTTGAATCTTTCAAACTTGCAGAACTCATTTATTTTCTCTAATTATTTTTTTTTCTTTTTGGGAATTCTTTTGGGGTTTCCATATATAAAAGATCAGGTAAGGGGCGCCTGGGTGGCGCAGTCGGTTAAGCGTCCGACTTCAGCCAGGTCACGATCTCGCCGTCCGTGAGTTCGAGCCCCGCGTCAGGCTCCGGGCTGATGGCTCAGAGCCTGGAGCCTGTTTCCGATTCTGTGTCTCCCTCTCTCTCTGCCCCTCGCCCGTTCATGCTCTGTCTCTCTCTGTCCCAAAAATAAATAAACGTTGAAAAAAAAAAAAAAGAAAAAAGATCAGGTAATCTGCAAACAAAGACAATTTTACCTTTTCCTTTCCAAACTATTGCCTTTTATTTCTTTTTCTTACCTAAGTGCCCTGGCTAGAACCTCTGCACAATGTTTAATAAAAGTGACAAAAGCCATTATTAAAATAATTTTTAAAAGACCTTAAAAAAAAAAAAAGGAAAGACATCCCATGTTTCATGGATTTGAATGCTTAATATGGTTAAGATGGCAATACTCCTCATTTGGTCTAAGATTAACACAAATTCTTATCAGAATTCCAGTTGCCTTTTTTTTTTTATAGAAATGGACAAACTAATTCTAAAAACCACATGAAAATGCAAAGGAGTCAGAATAGCCAACAATCTTGGAAAAGAACAAAAGTGGAGGACTCGCTTCCCAATTTCAAAAGTTACTAAAAAGTTACAATTATCAAGACAGTGTAGTAGTGACATAAGGACAGGTAGATCAATGGAATAGATTTATGAGTTCAGAAATAAACCCATACATACATCTACAGCCAGCTGATTTTCAACAAGCATGCCAAGATCATTCAATGAGGAAAAAATAGTCTTTTCAAAAAAATTCTGAGACAAGTGGATATTCACATGCAAAAGAATGAAGTTGCACCCTTACCTGATACTATATGCAAAAATTATCTCAAAAGGGAATAAAGACCTACATGCAAAAGCTACAACCATAAACATAGAGTGTATCTTTGTGACTTCAGGTACATTTGGAAATAAACTCTTAAATATGATACCATAAGCACAAGCAACAAAAAAAAACACAAATAAATTGGAATTCATTAAAATGTTTTAAATTTTGCTTCAAAAGACCCTATCAAGAAAGTGAAAAGACAACACACAGAATGAAAGAAAATAACCAAATCATGTACCTGATAGGGGTCTAATATCCAGACTATGTAAAGAACTCATACAACTCAATACTATAAAGATAAATTACCTATTAAAATAAGGAAGCAAAATATCTGAATAGACCTTTCACTAAAGAAGACATATAAATAGCCAATAAGCACATGAAAAGATGTTCAATATTATTAGTCATTAGGAAAATGCAATTCAAAACCATGAGATACATCTTCATAATCATTTCGGACAGCATCCATAAATTTAAAAAAAAAATAAAAGAGTAAGTGTTAACAAAGATGTGGAGAAATTGGAACCCTTACATATTGCTGGTGGGAATGTAACAGATAACAGTTTGATAGTTCCTCAAATAGTTAAACATGGAATTACTGTATAACCCAGAAATTCCACTCCTGGGTATAGGCTGAAGAAAACTGAAACCATATGTCCACACAAAAATCTGCACACAAACATTCATAGGAGGATTATTCATAATAGCCAACAAGTAGGAACAAGCCAAATGTCCATCAACTAAAATATGGTATACCCATACAATGGAATATTATTTAGCCATAAAAGGAATTAAGCACTAACACATGCTACAATATGGATGAAATTTTAATAAAACATTATACTAAGGAAAAGAAGCCAGACACAAAAGACCACATTTTGTGTGATTTCATTTATATAAAATGTCCACAGTGGGCAAATATAGACAGAAAGTAGATTTGTGGTTGCCAGGGGCCAGTGGAAGGCAGAAGACTGCTAATAGGTACAGTGTTTCATTTTGGGATGATGAAAACGTTCTGGAATTAGATAGTGGTAATGGTTGCACAACTCTGAATATGCTAAAAAAAAAAAAAAACCACTGAATTGAACCCCTAATAATGGTGAATTTTATTGTATATAAATTGTATCTCAATATTTTAAAGATTTTAAAAATTAAAAGCAGAACAATAAACATAAAAGTTAATATTGTACCAGCCCAGGTATTTATGAGACCAGAAATTCCACTTTATAAATTTATTATCATGGTAGCTAGGTTTGTTATAGCAAAAGACTGAAAATGATTTAAATGCCCATTAATATGGGACTGGGTAATAACTTACCACATAACATTATTAGATACTCTGAAGCTATTTTTAAAAATTAGCAGCTCTCTATATATTGAAAAGCAAAAATTTCCAAGAAATATTGTTAAGAAAACAAAGTACAAAACAGTATATAAAGCATGCTACCAGTTATGTTAAAAATACACACACATACTCATCTATGATTGTATATGCTATATTTATTTCTATTTATTTTTAATGTTTATTTATTTTTGACAAAGAGAGAGACAGAGCATGAGCGGGGGAGGGTCAGAGAGAGAGGGAGACACAGAATCCGAAGCAGGCTCCAGACTCTGAGCTGTCAGCACAGAGCCTGATGTGGGACTCAAACTCATGAACCATGAGATCATGACCTGAGCTGAAGTACGATGCCCAACTGACTAAGCCACCCAGGCACCCCTATGCAATATTTAAAGAGATAGTGACTAATAATTTTCTAGAATAATTGAAACAACTTTATATCAACAGATTTAAAAACAGATAAATCAACCTGCCATAAAAATTAAAATGGTCTCAAAAAGAAACAGAAAATTTGAATAACTATTAGAAAATTTAAAAGCTAATATAAAATCTACCCATAAAAGAAACTGTTTGCAGTACATATATCCAACAAACGATTGGTATCTGTAATGTATAAAGAACTGCTACATGTCAATAAGAAAAAAGGAGACAATCCAAATGGGCAAAAACTCGAATAGGTACTTTACCAAAAAGACTATCCAAATGGCCAATAAGTATATGAAAAAGGTGATAATGTATTTAACCATTAAGAAAAGGCAAATATACAGCATACTATGACAGTCAACATCACTAGAATGGCTAAAATAAATAAATACCAAGTCCCAATAAGAATGTGGAACAAGGGGCGCCTGGGTGGCTCAGTTGGTTAAGCATCCAATTTTGGCTCAGGTCATGATCTCACAGTTCACAAGTTCTAGCCCTGTGTCAGGCTGGGCTCTGTGCTGACAGCTCAGAGCCTAGAGCCCACTTTGGATTCTATGTCTCCTTCTCTCTCTGCCCCTCCCCCACCTTGTGTTTTCTCTCTCTCTCTCTCTCTCTCTCTCTCTCTCTCTCTCTCTCTCTCTCCCTCCCTCCCTGTCCCTCCTTCCCTCCCTCCCTCTCTCCCGTTCTCTCTCTCTCTCTCAAACATAAATGAACATTAAAAAATATTTTAAAAGGGGGCACCTGGGTGGCTCAGTTGGTTGAGCGTCCGACTTTGGGTCAGGTCATGATCTCGTGGTCTGTGAATTCGAGCCCGTGTTGGGCTCTGTGCCGACAGCTCAGAGTCTGGAGCCTGCTTCAGATTCTGTGTCTCCCTCTCTCTCTGACCCTCCCCCACTCATGCTCTGTCTCTCTCTTTGTCAAAAATAAATAAACATTAAAAAAATTAAAAAAACAAAGTGGAACAATCAGAACTCAAACACTGCTGGTAAAAATGAAAATTAGTTAAACAACTTAATTGGCAACCACTAAACCTCTAAAGCTGAACACAGGCAAAAGCAATGACCCAGTAATTCAACTCCTAGGTTAAAGGGGCATGTAAATATGTTCACCAAAAAGCATACAGAAAAATGTTCGTAACAGCCCTATTCACATTAGCCAGACATGGAAAAGTACCCCAACATGCATTAATAGGATAACGGGTAAATAAATGTAGTATATTCTATTGCATGATTATTCTAGTAATGGAATACTACATGGCAAATAAAATGAATAAACTCCAATTACACAAAACATGATGAATCTCAGAAATATATTGTTGAGTGAAAGGAGTCATATGCAACAGAATTCATTCCATATGACTGCACTTATATATAATTCAAAACCAACCAAACAAACAAACAAACAAACACACCCAATCTATGGTTTAGAAATTGGAGTAGTGGTCACAACTGGAGAGCAGCAGTGGCTGAAAGGGCACACAATGAAGACTTCTAGGGTGTTAGTAATGTTTAGTTTCTTTTTTTTTTTTTTAATGTTTATTTATTTTTGAGAGAGAGAGCATGAGCAGAGGAGGGGCAGAGAGAGGGAGACACAGAACCTGAAGCAGGCTCCAGGCTCTGAGCTGTCAGCACAGACCCCGACGCGGGGCTCGAACTCAAGAACCATGAGATCATGACCTGAGCCAAAGTTGGTCGCTCAACCCAGTGAGCCAGCTAGGTGCCCCAGTAATGTTTAGTTTCTTGATCTGGATTATGGTTACATGGATTTGTTCAGTTTGTGAAAATTCATTGAACTGTACATTTATGATTTATGCACTTTTCCATATGTATGTGATACTTTATTTTAATCTACAAAAACAAGCAAAAACAACATCCTACCTAAAAACTTCACTAGGTACACAGGGTATAAAATAAGTGTTACCATATCCTTAGGGAATATATCCTATATTAGACAAATTTTTCTAGATATTAGAAAATTAGGAAAAGCTACCAAGCTTATTCTATGATCAAAAAGGTATAATACTAGAAGGAAAAGTCACAGGGCATTCCTAAACAAAATATTAACAAAAGAAATCTAGCAATGTATTATTTTCAAGTAACTAAATAGAGTTTGGGAATACAAGAACTGTTTAACACTGGAAAATCCATTAACAAATTTTATTACATTAACAGAAGAAAGAAAATTCATATGATTTATCTCAGTAGGTACACAAAAACCATTTAAAATTCACTACTTTATTAAAATTTGTTTAAATGTTTTTATTTGTTTTTGAGAGAGAGAGAGAGAGAGAGAGAGAGAGAGAGAGAGACAGAGCATGAGCAGGTGAGGAGCAGAGAGAGAGGGAGACCCAGAATCTGAAGCAGGCTCCAGGCTCTGAGTTGTCAGCACAGAGTCCGACATGGGGCTCAAACTCACAAACCATGAGATCATGACCTGAGTCAAAGTCTCATGCTCAACCAACAGAGCCACCCAGGAACCCCTTGATTCACTACTTTAAAAAATGCCCACCAATCCAGCAACAAAGAAAATTTCTAACATGAAAAATGATATGTTAGAAGGAGTCTCTTTAAGTCAGGAACAAACCAAGGTCCCACTATCACCACTTCTATTCAAGAATTGAGTAGTGTAAGATTTGGAAAGGAAAAGAAACACTGCCACTGCATATAATCTGATTCTTTCCCTGGAAAATCTAAGACAATGTACAAACCATTTTAATAAACATATAAAGCAAATTTGCTGGCCTTAAAATCTATATATAAAAATCAATTTTCTGAGGCAACAACCAATTTGTTTAACAAAAAATAACTCCCATTTTTAAAACTATTAAAAGCTCATTAATAAATCTAATAAGGGTGTGCTTCAATTCTGTGTCTCTCTCTCTGCCCCTCCCCTGCTTGTACTCTGTCTCTCTCTCAAAAAAAAAAAAAAAAATGAATAAACATTTAAAAAAAAATTTTTAAGGAAAGGTTTCTCCCTCTCTCCCCCCCCTTGTTCACACTCTATCTCTCTCTCAAAAATAAACATTAAAAATTTTTTTCAAATCAATAGATCTAATACATAGTGTATAAGATCTTTAAAGATAAAACTCTATAATTATTAAAGAAGGCCTAAATAAATAAACCATATTCATGAATGACAAAATTCAATATTATAAATATGTAAATTCTCCTCAATTTAATTTATGAACTCAATGTAATTCTCATACAAACACAAGAGGATCTTTTTGTGTGAGAACATATCACAGAGGAGAGGGACAGACTTATCAGTGATTGGTATCAGAGAGAGAGGCAAAGGACTTTTTAAAACCTTAAAATCCAGATTTCAAGGGTGATGTCTGAGTTTTGTTTTTGTCCATTTCTGGTCTTATCATTTTCAGGGGTAACAGCTCTCTCCATGAGGCTCATTTTTTCTAAAATATTCCAGAACTTCACAAATCAAAGAAAACAATAATCGAATAAATACCTTAAGGTCAGATAAAAGTTACCCACTGGATAAAGGAAGCAAACTCAATCCAGGAAGCCATCTGATTCTTAATAAACAGTATACAAAATAGTAATTTAAAACAAAAACACAAACAAAATCTCATTACAACCAATCTTAACCTCAAAGAAATAAAACACTTAAGTTTAGAATTCTCTACCAAAAGAAAGGGAGAATATATTATTTATATATTCTACTAAATCTTGACAGCAATCCTACTAAATGTGAATATAGAAAGACATAGAAGAGTCTAAGAAATGTCTTTTCAGTACTTTCACATTCTCAATCACTTAGAAAACCTGGGGAATTAATTTTTATAGGACAAGAAAGATAAAAATGGAAGTAACCCAAGGAAACAGATAGCAGAAAAACAATTCAGCACTCTTAGAAACTTGGGGACATGCTCTAGAGTTTAATATTAATGAAATGATCAGCTTAGAATATCAACTTAAAGTAGTTTTGAATAGTGGTTAGGAAAATATCAGCCCACAGGAATTTTCCACAGGCCTTCCCAGATTTATTACTCATGGCAGTAAATAGGAATGGCCTAAGGAAGTATACTTTTACTATGGGTTAGATTTTCTGTTTGTTCTTTTTTTTTCTTTATTTTTACTTTCCTACTACTAGGATTTTTTTTTTTTAAGATCCATACTGCTTAAGGCTCTGGACTATGCTAACTTTCATAAGTATATTTACAGACTTCCCTACCTTTTACACCTTTGAGCCCTTGCTCATTCAGTTCCTTTAAAGTAGAATGTCCTTGGAACCCATCTAACATATATCAAAATCCTACTCTGCATTCAAGGCACAATTTAAATGTCATTTCCTCCCTGATGATTTAAACAGTAATAATTAACTGCTTCTCTGTCCTATGTTAATTTTAAGGGGAAAGGAGCTGACAGTGAGCCTCTACTACATGCCAAGTATTCTATAAAAGAATTTTATTTCAATCTTCTCAACAGTCCTACAAGTATTTTCTCCATTTTGCAGAATAAGAAACCAAGGTGATGAGAGGTTACACAACAACACAATAATAAGTCATGGAGTTGAGATTCAAATGAAGCCCATTGATTTCAAAGTCCAGGATCTTCATATAATTTCAGGTTGCTCTATTATAGCCTTTATCATAGGCTGCCATAATGAGTTGTTTATGTCAGTCTTCTCTCATAGGTTATGAGATCTTTGAAGTCAAAACCCTATCATAGTTAGGTTTGAAGCCTCCTGTCCTAGCATAGTGCCTAATATGCAGAACATATAACACTCTAGTAGTGCCATAAGTAATGTGAAGAAACTAATACGCTGTTCATTTTCCTCACAGAATTAGCTCTCATGAGGGGCACCTGGATGGCTCAGTTGGTTGACAGTCCAACTCCTGGTTTCAGCTCGGGTCATGATCTCACAGTTCCATGGGTTCAAGTCCTGCATCAGGTCCTTCACTGGTGGTGTGGAGCCTGCTTGGGATTCTCCCCCTCATTCTGCCCCTTCCCTGCTTGTGCTCTCTTTGTCTCTCTCAAAATAAATAAATATACTTTAAAGAGACAGAGAGAGAGAGAAGTAGCTCTCATGTGATCTCCTGACCATAAAAAATAAGTACCTGAAGCCATAACAGAACAATTGGGACCAGAGCTGTCCTCCTGCTATAAACAGTGAGAAAACTAAACAAAATATATAAAGGAACTACTGTCACACATTGGACAAAAGTCAGTGGAGGACTAAGATCCCTAAGTGCAGGGAAATGAACAAGGTAAGTCGCTAAAATATCCCCAAAATGTCTGTCAGGAAGCACTTTCTGGAATGCAACATAGGGAGTGCTAACCTAAGCAGAGTATAAATACCTTGTTGAATTGGGGTGACTGAGTTCAGAGATTAAAGAGGAGGAAAGGGATGGAATCTGTAGAAGAGAGAACTCAAAAGAAGGGAGCTATGCAGAGAAGAGTTCAAGAAGTCTGCACAGGGGTCTTCTTGAGACTATGGGTAAAAATTAACCTGTGCAAGTACAGAATAAATGTCACAAAGCCAATTAAAGTATCATAAGTGGTAATCTGAATAATATCTAGAACTCATACAATGCTGTATGACATTTTCACCAGCTAAAGTAGAGACCTGGATAAATATCTAGAGCATAGAAACTCCAGAAGGGTCACACACTAGTAGCAACGCTAAACTAGCTCTACAGTACTGATTCTTAAAAGTTAGAGTGCATCAGAATAACCTGGAAGGTTTGTTAAAACACAGATTGTTAAGCATCACCCCACCCCCACCCCCACCCCCAGTTTTTTATTCAGTTATTATGGCACAAAGTTCTAGAATATACATTTGTAACAAGTTCCCAGGTAATAATGATGCTGTTGGTCCAGGTTCCACACTTTGAGGACCACTGCCCTAAAGTAAAGACAACTCTAGACACACTAAAAAACACTTCAAAAGAATTGAACTGATCCACAATTAACTTACTACTTGTTATAACTAAGCCTAACAGTCTTAACAGAAAGATAGTAAATTCTGCACTCAACAACAGAACATTCACAATATCCATCATCTAATCCAAAATTATCAGACATGCAAAGAATCAAGAAAATGAGACCCATATAGAAAACATTAGAAAATAAAACAGACATGTAAATAACAAAAATAAATAGCAGATAAAGACTATAAAAGAACTACATTTATGCTCGTAGATGTAAAGGAAAACATGAAAATAAGTAGAGATATAAAAGACTAAAACAAACAACAAAACAAAAACCCAGAGCTTCTAGAAATGAAAAACAGAATATATGAAGTGAAAAATTCATTCATGTAATTCATCACAGATTAGACACAAGAAAAGATCACTGAACTTGAAGCACAACAATAGAAATTATCCAAACTGAGGCACAGACAGGAAAAGACAAAAACAGGCTCACCATCTGTGGAACAGTATCAGTTGAGTTTAACGTGTTAAAAGGAAAAAACACAAAACATTGTCAACCTAGAATTCTATATCTAGCAAAAATATCCTTCAAAAATTTTTGATATTTTTTCAGGAAAACAAAGACTCAGAATTTATTGCATGCATGTCTGCACTATAAGAAATGTTAAAGAGGGGCACCTGGGTGGCCGAGTTGGTTAAGTATCCAACTTTGGCTCAGGTCATGATCTTACGGTTCATGAGTTCAAGCCCCACATTGGGCTCTGTGCTGACAGCTTAGAGCCTGGAGCCTGCTTCAGATTCTGTGTGTGTCTCTCTCTCTGCCCCACCCTTGCTTGTGCTCTGTCTCTCTCTGTGTCTCAAAAAGGAATAAACGCTAAGAATAAAATAAAACAAAAAATAAAAAAAAGAAATGTTAAAGAACATTCTTCAGGATGATGCTAAACACTGCCAGATGAAAACTTGGATCTATGCAAAGTAATGAAGAATACCAGAAATAATAAATATATGGCATTTAATATTAATATTTGGTGGGGCGCCTGGGTGGCTCAGTCGGTTAAGCGTCCAACTTCAGCTCAGGTCACGATCTCGCGGTCCGTGAGTTCGAGCCCCGCGTCGGGCTCTGGGCTGACGGTTCAGAGCCTGGAGCCTGCTTCCGATTCTATGTCTCCCTCTCTCTCTGCCCCTCCCCCGTTCATGCTCTGTCTCTCTCTGTCTCAAAAATAAATAAACGTTAAAAAAAATATTTAAAAAAATATTAATATTTGGTTTTAATACTTAATATTTGTTAATAAATATTAAATATATATTTATAAATTGTTTGCATTTAAATTTAATACTGTTTTATATATTATTTATAAACTTTTAATTTAAGTCAATAAATGTATTAAATAAATGTATTTTTAACATTTAATATTAAAATAAGTATATAACAGACTTTCCTCCTCATTTACTTAATTCCTTCAAACATAATTGACTGTTTAAAGCAAAAAAAAAAAAAATCCCCTTTTAACAAGTCTTTGTTCAGTACTACCAGGTGTCACACATTATGCCAAAGTCTGGGGATAGAGAGATAAATTAGGAATAATATTTGCCCTCATGAAGTTTATGAGGGAGACAGAAAATAAGTACTACAATAATATGTTATTGAGGGTTTTAAGAAGAGCATGTTACTGGCTAAAATTGGGGCAAGGAAGGAAGCAGTCAATTCTGCTTAGAGGTGAGTGCTAAGAAAACCCTTTACCCAAATGCAATGCCTGAGTTAAGATTTGAAAGATACATAGGTTTTTGATAAGTGAATTTGGAGATGGATGAGTATAGGAAAACACAATGTATTCTAGAAAGAAGAGGCATGAGATAGTATGAGAGTCAGAAAGGGATGAGATGAGACTAGAGAAATAGAGATGGTAGATCATAAAAAGCTGTATCTTGAAAAGGAGCATAGATTCCATAGACAACTGGGAGTACCTGATAACATTTTAATTATAGAATAACATTTTCTTTTGTGTTTTTGTGTCTTTGTGGGTTTGTTTGTTTTAAAGAATATTTTGATAAAAGAACAGAAAAGGATGGGGTATATGGATGGATTTGGAGAGGGAATAAGAGATAGAGTATACTATATAACTTAAGAAATAACTATGAAGATCTAAACTAAGGCAACGATGAATCACTCTCTCCTTGATACACTTCCTTCACTTGCCGTCTAGGGCACCGCACCTGATTTCTTCCTTATCTCAACTGGTTGCTTCTTCTTAGTGTCCTTAGTCAACTTCTTTTTTTCCTCCTCCACCCTGCTCCAGTGTAGCTATATTAGTGTTGAAGTGCCTTGTGCTCAGTTCTTGTCCCTTTTCTCTACCTACTAATTCTAGTCTTTTGTTTTAAATACCATATATTTGCTCATGCTAAGCAAAATAAGTCAGAGAAAGACAAATACCATAGGATTTCACTCATATGTGGAATTTAAGAAACAACAAATGAACATAGAGGGGAAAAAGAGAGGCAAACCAGAAAACAGACTCTCAACTACAGAGAACAAACTGAGGGTTGCTCTTGGAGGGAGGTGTGGGGGGGAGGGTGTTTAAATGGGTGATGGATATTTAGGAATGCACTTATTGTGATGGGTATTGTATGTAAGTGATGAATCACTAGATTCTATAGATGAAACTGTTACACTGTATGTTAACTAATTTAAATAACAACTTGAAGGAAAAAGAAAAACGAAAAATGAAATACCATATATTTGCATATGACTCCCAAATTTATTTCCACTGGAATTCTAAACTCACATATCTGTCTATTCCATACATCCACTTGGATATGAAATAGGCACCTCAAAGTTAACAAGTCCAATAATTCAACACCTCCCCTCTAAACTTGTTCTACCATCAGCCTTCCCATCTCAATTGATGGGAAATCCTATTACTTGGGACAAAAAGACTTAGATTTATCTTGACTGTCTTATGCTTGATGTCTAATCTATTAGAAACTCCCATCAGTTCTCTCTTCAAAATATATTGAATCCAACCTCATTTCACCACTTGTACTACCATCAACCACTCCATCCAACCCATCTTCATTTCTTGATTTAAACATTCCAACAAACTTCTATCTGGTCTCTGTTTCAGCCCTTGCCCATACAACCTATTCTCAACCCAGCAGCCAAAGTGACTCATTTAAAATACAAATCAGGTATTTCTCCCCTGCTCAACACTTCCTTCATCCAAATGCCCCACAAAGGCCCTACATGAGCTGACCACTGTTACCTCTATGACCTCATTTCCCATGACTCTTCCCTTTGCTCTCTCTACTCCAGATGTACTGGCTTCCTTGGTGTTCCATGAACTCACCAGAAATGCTCTCATCTTACAGCCTTTGTGCTGGCTATTCCCTCTGTGTGGAAAGCTTTTCCCCAGATATTCTCATGGCTCATTCCCTAACCTTTTTCAGGTTTTTGCTGAAATTTCATCTTCTCAGTGAGGTCTATACAGACCACTATATTTTTAATTGCAACTCTCTCCCACCATATGCACATCCAAACCCCCTTTCCTATCCTACTTTTTCTCTTTTCATGGCATTAACACCTTCTAAAATATTATACAATTTACTTGACACTTAGATATATTCTTTATTATCTGTCTTCCCTGCATGTTTCATGGGAGTGGGGACCTATTTTTGTTCACTGCTACAGCCCAATCAACCAAAACCAAGCCTGGCACTTTGTAGCTGCTAACAAAGTATTCCTTGAATGAATAAATTGTACCACTGATGCAGAGAAGGCAGATATGAGAAAGGTGAAGAATATATTATTAGTAGAACTTGGCCATCAATAGTATTTGGAGCATAAAGGAAAAAAAGAAGTGTGGGTTGACACACATATGTCTAACTTGGGACAGAGGGAGCAAGAAAAAATTTGTGGGGGAAAAAATCCCAAGTTCAGTTTTGGGCATGTGGAGTAAATGACTGAGTTACATCCTTTGTGAGTTTGTCTTACAGCTCAAATCCTGAAGGTCAAAGCCAAAAAACTTTAATCTGGTAACCAGTCAGTTTTGATAGAGGCTACTTTTTTAGTTTTTATTTTTGTTATTTTTCATTTCTCTGAAATGTTTTAAATATTTTTAATGTAAAGGGGATGTTTTTGTTTAGCTAACCTTTTGAAAGTTCTTTTTTTAATTGCGGTAAAATACATATTAAATTTTTTTACCATCATCATTTGTAAGTACATAGTTCAATAGTGTTAGGTATATTCACATTGTTGTGCAACCAATCTCCAGAACTTTTTCATCTTGCAAAATTAAAACACTACACCCATTAAACAACATCTCATTTGCCCCTTCTCCCTTCCCTACCAACCATCATTCTACTTTCTGTCTCTATGAATTTGACCACTCTAGATCCTTCATATAAGTGGAATCATATACTATTTGTCTTTTTTGACTATTTGACTTGCTTATTTCACTCATCATAATGTCCTGAAGGTTCACACATGTTGTAGCATAGATCAGAATTCCTTCCAAGACTGACTAATATTCCACTGTATGCGTATACCATCTTTTGTTTATCCATTCATCCACTGATGGACATTTGAGTTGATTCACTTTTTGACTATTGTGAATAATGCTGCTATAAACATGAGCATACAAATATCTCTTCCATTCTCTACAATGTTGAGATGATTAAGGGAAATGTCAGAGAAGATCATAACCTGGGGATGGAAAGACTGATGGGCAAGAACTAATATTTTGCCAAAGAATCCAGGGAAACTTCAAAGACAATCTGGCAGAAGCAACAGTCTTAGACATGTATAGATGACTTAAAAATCAACCAGAGGGGACCCCTCCCTGCCTCGAATCTTGCTTAGCTATAGTTACACAGAGGAGCACCAGCTTCTCATTTTACATTTCTAACTGCAAAACTAGACACTACTACTCTACCCTACCTGGGTGTGATAATAATTTATAAGTTAATGTTAATAGGTATATTTTTAAGATGAAAGACAGAGAGTAACCTTCCTATATTAAAATAAATTAAAGATAAAACTTGGCAGCACAGTCAGCGAATGTATTCAACTATTAACTTATCCTTCAGGCAATGCCTTTGTTGGCTTAATATATCAAAAGCTTTCTTTTTTCAAGATCATTCTTGTCTACTTAGCAATAATACACATTGAAATTAAAACTGGCTAAAAACATTTAGCCAAGAGAGCAAGGAAGGCATTTTCCCTCAAAAAAGAGTGGTTAGTATGTATTTTTAAAACCCTTATACAATATTTTATTTTTCCTTTCAAAGAACAACATGGAAATTAACAATCCAAAAGGAAAGAAAGAAAGAAAGAAAAAGAAAAAGAAAAAAATACACATAACTCTGACACTATAAAACTCTGAAAAACCAAGTTCTACCTCAGAATTCAGTTTCAAAGCAATGTTAATACTGATGATGTATATAAATATGTGACTTCCTATGAATACACATAATAGTTAACATACAGTTAAACACAGGATTTTTCAGCATTTCTTTTATACTTTGTAGTTGACCTCATAAAAAAATAAAAAATAAGGAGTGATACTTTTTTATTATTTTAGTAAATGTGTTTCTTAGCAACTTATAAGACACAGAGTCTATAACAGACTTTTCATGAGAGAATTTATACTATATACAAACTTCCTAACACCTAACAGTGCCCAGCTCTTACCAAGTAGTCAAAAATATTTATAAATGAAATGAGTAAAAGAACAAATGAGTGAACAAACCCAATGAACTGGTTATTCTGATGTGGCTATGTGTTTATTGGTTTCATAGCACTATCTTTTTTTTTAATATGAAATGTATTATCAAATTGGTTTCCATACAACACCCAGTGCTCCTCCCAACAGGTGCCCTCTTCAGTGCCCATCACCCATCCTCCCCTCCCTCCCACTTACCATCAACCCTCAGTTTACTCTCAGTTTTCAAGAGTCTCTTATGGTTTGGCTCTCTCCCTCTCTAACTAAGAGCTGCCATGTCATCATCTTGGTTTTGGTGCTAATCAAAATGAATCAAATCATAAACAATGTTTCCTGGAAAGAATATATTTCCCCTTCTAACCTCCTATGTTAAGTCCTTTTAATTTCAGGAAGATATTTTAGGAATGAGTAGAAAAGAATAAAGCTCCTTGCAGAAGCAACAGGCATGTTTTGATACTCACATAAATAGATGATTCCTGATTCTCAATTTATGGTCAAAGACACTCTCTGCTTCTTTGCCAAATGACAACGAGTAAGGTTGGTTGTAAACAAACAGGGAGTACACCACCAAAAACAGTCAGACTGCATCTTAGAAATCAACTAGTTTAAAAAAAAAAAAAATTAAAAAAAAAAAAAAAGAAAAGAAAAGGGGCGCCTGGGTGGCGCAGTCGGTTAAGCGTCCGACTTCAGCCAGGTCACGATCTTGCAGTCCGGGAGTTCGAGCCCCGCGTCAGGCTCCGGGCTGATGGCTCAGAGCCTGGAGCCTGTTTCCGATTCTGTGTCTCCCTCTCTCTCTTGCCCCTCCCCCGTTCATGCTCTGTCTCTCTCTGTCCCAAAATAAATAAACGTTGGAAAAAAAAAAAATTAAAAAAAA
Organism: Acinonyx jubatus; assembly: GCF_027475565.1. NCBI lineage: Eukaryota > Metazoa > Chordata > Mammalia > Carnivora > Felidae > Acinonyx > Acinonyx jubatus. The sequence continues at coordinate 111,625,861 of NC_069386.1, read as the reverse complement.
AAAAGAAATCAACTAGTTTTAGTCCCTGTCTGATGAATACATTTCTTCTATTGCCACAGGCCCAGAAGCTAATTTGGGAGCACCCTGGAAAATTCACTATTTAATTCCTAATTCAGTCCATTCCACTTTTATGGACATCTCTAAGGACCAGAGAACTCTTCTTTATATGGAGCCAAAATCTATCTCCATAAAACAGCTTATATTCTGGAGCCTCACAGTCTCATTCTAAACCACTCTTATATAGGATTGCCCACCAAATATTAGGAGATAGCTATTATGACCCTTCTTTCTTTAGGTTGCTTGCATGAGAAATCCTCTTATCATTTTAAGCCATTATCTTCTGGATGTGCTTGAAGCTTGTCACTCTTTTTATTTTTTAAGTTTATTTATTAATTTGGGCGAGGGGTACAAGCGGGGGAGGGGCAGAGAGAGGGAGAGAGAGAATCCCAAGCAGGTTCCGTGGTGTCAGTGCAGAGCCTCATGCGGGGTCTAATCTCACAAACCGAGAGATCATGACCTGACCTGAAATCAAAGTCAGATACCTAACTGACTGAGCCACCCAGGCACCTGAAGCTTGTCACTCTAAAGTATAATAATCTAGTAAAGAATAGTCTGATGCACATTAGAATAAAGCAGGACTATCACTAACCCTACTCCAGACATTCTATTAGCATAGTCTAAGATCATACTGTGTTTTTTCAAAAGGAACATACAGTTGTTCATACTGAGTTTTAACTTAAAGATGTTAAGTCTTTTTTTTCTACCCCTACATCTAAGTCACTTCTCCCCCATTCTGTAATACACAGTATTGTATATTACAGTAGAAACTTGTTCTCAGTAAATTTTATCTTCATAACCAAGCCCATCATCCCACTATGTTTGGACTTTTTTGACTTCTGTCTCTATCGCCTAATAATTTTAGCCCCCCTTCCCCAGCTGGGTATTACCTGCAAATCTGATCAGTGTGCCAACTATATTTTCCTTTAATTCTTTGTTTATATATTATATAACATGAAGCTGGTGACAGAATCCTATAGTATCCCAGAGTCTTCATTCTAAGTTAACACTCTTTCCATTAAATAACATTCTCTCAGATGGTTGTTCAATCAGTTGCCTATCAACATGACTGTGTTATCATATCACTCTCATCCACAATGATATCAAGATGGGCCATGTTAAAAAGGTGCATGAAATTCAGACACTTGTATCTTGTGATTAGTGGCCTAAGAACCCTTCCAAAGAAGAATAAAGTTAGGTTAACCTACCATAACATTTTTTTCAGAAACTCAGGCTGGCTCCTAGAGACCAACATTTTTCCCTTTGAGTACTGAACAACCACCTGCTAAATCATCTAACCTGGAATCTTACTGAGGATTCCCTTCAGATTTGCCAAATGTAGGGAACAGAAAGAGAGACAACATACAGATGCCTTAGGCTCAGTGATTTTTTCCCTCTCTTTCCCCCCCTGCTAAAGCTCCATCCCAAGGGATTCTGACCAAGCTGCAGACAGAAGCACAGGGAAAAAAAATAGCAACAATGAGTTTTCCAAATTTAAATGCCCACCCAGCTCCTGTTCCCAACTGCCCTTCCCATGTTCTTTATACTAATAAAGAGGAGCAGTCATTATCTACTATTTTTGACTTGTCTGCACTACTCTTCTTCTCCATTAGTATATGCTATGGAGTTAACTACCTTGAAATGGTTCATATTAAGGTTTCACTTTTCACCCTCTCTGAAAAGAAACAAATGCTAAAATGTTAACACAGCTATAGTCTGTGAGCAAAGAAGAGAATAGCTTCAGATGCAGCTGTATAGCCATTCCTTTTTGGGTTTGCTTTTCACTCTATCACCTACTTACCACAAATTATACACATTTATAGGTTTTTAGCTTTAAAATATACCAAAGTACTAATAGGTAAAAGCTACTATGATTCTTCAGTTAAAAAACTCAAAGTATCAATGCTTGGTTCTTAGGCAGTAATCATACCCAGTAATTGTTCATGACAGATCAGAATTTAAAGTAATGAATTTTACAGTCAGTTAAAAATGAAGAAAAATATACTACAAAGATAATTCTAACATTTGTTAAAAAAATTCATAACTTCGGGCATTCATTAATCTTTTAAATCTTTAAGTTTAATGAAACGTTTCTGAACTTGCAATTCACTTAAATATTTATTGAGTTTCTACTATAGACCTATTACTATGCATGTTTCTAGGGGGTCCTGGCTGTAGTTAGGGACAGTTAGGGACAGAAGACATCTTAGCACGTAAAGACCTGATCATATGAAAAAGAGAAGCCAATTCAGAATAAAAACACATGAAATACTACACTCCCTACTGATATTCTCTAAATAGCCACTGGACTTGAAAGATTTTGTTTATCTATTTTTGCTTTTGCTTTTACTTGATTGTCCTATTAGGAACACTGACAAAATTAATTAAATGGTGTTAAAAGTCAAATCACTATACCTGGCTACCATTTGAAAAAAAAGAATCATTTTGTAATTTCCTCTGGAAAATTAGAATCAGGTTCAAACTTAAGGATGTTTTATAGGTGAGGCATATAACAGCCTACACTGGGAAAAATTCAGGGGTAGGCATGTAAATGCAAGCACAGCAGGCAATTTCAAAGAAAGAAATTATATCCTCCAGGCTAAGGTAATGGCATAACACAGGAAATTCCAAATGCAAGTTCTCTCTACAATTGTGGCCTTATAGCGGGGTTGCCCATCAACCTGCCACCCTCTACCCTAGCAAAAATTAAAAGTCATGTAGCTGTGGTTGTGGTTGTTATTTTAAGTATCTTATTTCCATATCAAAATGTAAGACCAAAAATCATTAACTCACGCAATATTTTAAAAATATCTTTCTTTTAGAAAATGTGTCAGGAATTTCTAATGTATTCTGCATTGCATCTATCATAGACATCATAAAAGAGTAGAATCACAGAATTTCAGAGTTGAAACCTGGATATCATCTAGTCTACAGGTTTCATTTTTCAAAGGTCTGGAGAACTTAAATGATTTGCCTGAAGTCAAGCAGCCAGTTAGTGGATACATCAAAAATAATAATCACACATAATTTTGTTACCTGGACACTGTTGGACACTGTGTCCAACAGAGCCCACTGATAATCCTTATTTTATAGGAATCATACTTTGCCTGACAAATATTTACTTTTTAAGCATCTGCTGATTCAGAAATCTAAGTTTTCATTTAAATAAAACTAAAACAGCTCTCAGCAAATTCATAACTAAAGAAAAATGAATAAAGATATTGTATAGTATAAACTACATTTTACCAACCATATTATAATAGTCTAAGTGTATAATAATCAAATAGCATCACATATAATTAAAATTTCAACGTGTCAAAATAGAAGATTAAAGTACTTTGAATACATAGGGGCCATCTCTATTTATTTATTTATTTAATTTTTTTAGGGGCCATCACTTTCAATGGCTGGTTCCTTGACCTTGCCTTTAATTTACACAGTTCAATGAATCATAGTGCTTCTTCCTGCTGTAATAGAAATATGCCTCAAAAAAACTATTTTTTAAAAAGATTGGCAAACATGAAATATTCCCAAGTCATGTCTGTGAAAAGATTAGTGCATCATCAGTTTTCTATTAAGCCTGATCCTGGAAAAAATATATCTGATGGTGTTTTTCATTTTCTAAATCAGATTCTGATGGAAGCATACATTTTTGAATTACAAGGAAAAGTTCTTGGCTTCTTACTGTGGCAAGAAAGCAGATCATCTGAACTACCTGATATTTCCTGTTTGCTGGTTGTTGTTGGATTTTGTTTGTTTGCTTTGTATTATTGTTTTCAATGTTTTCCAAGGCAATGGAACACTAGCTACTACCTGAGCAATTCAGTAAGAAAGGACTGAGGATGAGTATCTCTCAGCATTATACAAAAAACTCTCATTTCAGCTATTTCATTCCTCTAAACTTTGGCTGAACCACACTGACTGTTATTTTGCCGAGGAAGCAACTGCCAAGTTATCCACAGGCACATACACACAGACAAACCACAATATGGAGAATGTCAGCCGTTACTCCTAAGAATATCTTCACTAAAGTATGTGCTGAGTAATGAGGAGTTATTCAGTTAAGTTCAGATACATGTACAGTTAGAATGGGCCTTCAGAGATAAAGAATCAACGGATATAATAATTGACCCAGACAAGAGTTAAGAAAGTCAATACTAAGTATATTACATGTTCTTCATCAAAACTAGAGAAAACAATGTTCTGGGAGTTCCATAAAGCCTACTGATTTAAAAATCCTAAATAATCCTAGATAACAAATTCAAGCTTACTATGAACCTTTACAAATAAGTAAAGGGCTTCGGGGAAATCAGAACCTCTAAAAGGCTGTAATACATCTTTCAGATGCTGGCTTCAAAATGGAAAACTTACAACTTGTGCCTGCTCTTAAAACTTAGGGTGAGCGGGGCACCTGGGTGGCGCAGTCGGTTAAGCGTCCGACTTCAGCCAGGTCACGATCTCGCGTTCCGTGAGTTCGAGCCCCGCGTCAGGCTCTGGGCTGATGGCTCAGAGCCTGGAGCCTGTTTCCGATTCTGTGTCTCCCTCTCTCTCTGCCCCTCCCCCATTCATGCTCTGTCTCTCTCTGTCCCAAAAATAAATAAACGTTGAAAAAAAAAATTTTTTTTAAAACTTAGGGTGAGCCACTTTCTTAAAACTTTGCTTAGTTGATAAAGAAAGGATAATTAAGGATAATAAAAGATCTTTTTTCCTGACAACCTTAAACATTTCCAGTCTTGAGAAACATATTTTTAAAAGTCCAAGATCTTTCATGGTAATTTCACTGCCCACTGAAATACCAAGTCAGATGCAAATGATATTTTGGAACACTGTATATGGAAAAGAGGTCAAACATTATTATAAAGGGCTTCCTCAGAGGAACAATGAAAAGAAATAACACATGTCAATTAGTACAGGATTCACAGTGTTCTGTGCATGCCCCATATTATATTACACTCTATAGTAGCCAATTTCCTTCAAGATTCAATAAAATAAAACAATACTTCCATTGTTACCATGGTATTCTTTGACCTCCTAATAATTACTAAGAGTTAATTAATCTGATATATCCTTCTCTGTATGTTTTAAAGCATCCTTTTAATCTATAGAATATGCAAGAACTTTTGACTTATGAATATATTTAATTTTTATTATAGGCCAACTATTATTATAAGTGCTTAGAAGTGTGAAGAACAAAAATTAAGAGGATGAATCATCTCTGTCTCCAAGAAACTTACAATGTAGTTTGGGAAAAAGGACTCACATATAAGCACACAGCACATGTGTGCCCACACAGAAAGAATTAAACTACAACAAAGGAAAAACATCAAGGTACAGTGGAAACAGTTATGCAAACCGAAATGAGACTTTCTACAAAAGTAGAAAAAACCTATACTCTTTAAGTGTGAATGCTATGAAAGACAAAACCTAAAAACTGCTCTAGTAAAGAAAACTAAAGATACATGCCAAAAAATTTCCTAGCACCTAATCCTAGGATTGGGGGGAAAGTAGCTATAAAATTCGTACTGGAAAATAGGAAAAATCTGAATATGGACCATAAAGTAAATAATAATATAGCACTGAGTTTGATGAATATACTATAGTCATGTAAAAGAGTATCTCTGTTCTTAAAAGAAACATGCTACGGGCACCTGGGTGGCCTAGTCAGTTAGGTGTCCAACTTTGGTCAAGATCTCACGGTTTATGAGTTCAAGCTCTGCATCAGGCTCACTGCTGTCAGCACAGAGCATGCTTGGGATCCTCTGTCTGCCTCTCACTCTGCCCCCCCTCCACTCATTCACTATCTCTCTCTCTCTCTCTCTCTCTCTCTCTCTCAAAAATAAATAAACATTTAAAAAATTTTAAATAAAGAAAAAAACAGGATGAAGTATTTAGGGTGAATGGTCACAACCTTTGCAATTTACTAGCAAATGATTCTGAACAAAAGCATAATAATATGTATGTATATGTATATTTAAGAGAGAAAGGAAATGTGGCACAGTGGGTAAAACTAAGTGAATGGCATATGGGAGTTAATTACACCACACTTGTAACTTTTCTGTGTGCTTGAAATTTTTTTTAATAAATTTTTTAATTCAATGAACATTTAAGCTAAAAAAGACCTTAGAAATTATCTAATTCAATCTTAAATCTAACTTTACAAAGAAGAAAAAGACCTGACAATTTGGGATATATGATTAATAGCATAGATCACTAGTCTCCCAACTTTTTAGTGTGTGCCTCATTAGGAAAGCATTTGGGCAGGCACCCCGTCAATATATGTATTTTAATTATCTTATTACTTCAATTTGGGGATTAATTGGTTTTGTACATTATACAACTTGGCACATATTTTCATCTCATCCTAGTTAATTTTTATTTTTTTATGTGTAAAGTTCTAATATTTTCTTTGTGCACCACGGTAGAGCATCCTTGCATCCTCTATCCCTACCCCTACCTTGGTGACCACAGGCATAGACAACTCTAATCACAAAAGAGGCATATATAATATGTATAGATAGAATGCCACAAAAGGTCTGACTAATGTAGGATCTGAAGTATTGTAGGGCTTAGATGGGTAAATAGAGAGGAGAGAAAGGCAGAGGGGCCAAAATGAATAAAGACACACAAAAGGCGAAGAAGTGTAAAAAAAAAAAAAATACAGCAGTTTTGGCAATTCATACAGAAGAGCAGTGACACAAAATGTTAATGGTCAGATTGATGATAGACTGTGAAAGGAGAAAGGACATACATAGGTAATGAGAAACTTATAAAGTTTAGACTAAGAGATGTCTTGAAATCACCAATGTTTACAATTAATACCTGGCAGTGTCTTGCAAAATTAGTTCAGAAAGATACATAAATTATTACTAGATTATTCATCAGGAATTGCCAGAACTTCTAAGAATCAAAGTAAATCTTAAATGAAAACTTCATTCTGCCTAATTTTTTTAGTTGCCTAAATTACAGCTAACTCTTAAATAAGACGGGTTTGAAATTCGTGGGTCCCCCTACATGTAGACTTTTTTCAATAAATACAAGACAGTACTATAAATGTATTTTCTCTTCCTTATGATGTTCTTAATAACAGTTTCTTTACTCTAGCTTACTTTATAGTAAGAATACAGTATGTAATACATATAATATATAAAATATATGTTAATTGACTGTTTATGTTATATGTAAGGCTTCTGGTCAACAGTAAGCTATCAGTAGTTAAGTTTTGGAGAAGTCAAAGGTTATGTGCAGAATTTTGATTGTGCAGGGGTCAGTACCCCTAAACTCCACATTGTTCAAGGGTCAACTGTGGATCACTATAGACCTAGGTTGTTTTCATTCCACCAAGGTGATTTTCCATCAAGAGATAATACCTAACGATTTTCAGCACAGACCACTTGTTTTGTCATTGCTATTTCTAATCCAAACTGCCAGCTGGTCACACTTTTTCCTCCAAAATATAAAAAAAACCAAATAGCTGATATGATATGCTTATTACTATAATTGAGAACTTTTGTAAAGTATTTATTTATTTTTGAGACAGGGCAAGTGGGGGAGAGGCAAAGAAATTGGGGATAAAGGATCTGAAGTGGGCTTTGCACTGACCGCAGCCAGAGCGCTGTGGGGCTCAAACTCATGAACCACGAGATCATGACCTGAGCTGAAGTTGGACACTCAACCAACTGAGCCACCCAGGTCCTCTATAATTGAGAACATTTTAAAAAACTAAGGACTATAGCTCTGTGGGCTCATCTTAAATCATTGCAGAGCCTTAAAATCAAGTTTAAGTATCTCTTAAACATCATTATATATAGAAAGTAAAATTCATCCCTATTGTCAGCTACCTCATAATTTAGGTGGTAGTTTGCAGTAGGAAAATACTGACAAATTTGTATTTATTTTGTGCATTGATACATGTTAGTGCAGAGCTGTCCAAGTGGTGTCATTGAACCTTAGTATAAACTCATTATTTTTTTTTATTCACAATGATGTCAACATAAGGTGGCCTATGCAGAATTCTTTTTTTTTTTTTAATAAACAGACCAGTGAGATCTGAACCTATTTTCATAATGGATAAATTAAGTATAATATATGAACTACAAAGATAATCCTATCATTCTACTTGGCTTAGATTCTTACTTTAACCACTATATTGCTTGATTCTCGTTCCTCACTGATAATAAAACACAATATTTAACTTCCCCAAGTTATTTTGGAAATTAGTTGCTTAACCAATACCATGTAATAGTAATACATAGTTTCAATGCATTCGTATTTTAGTAATAATTTGGTTTAAGAGAACACACTGAGAAGAATCAACAATATAGAGGCTTTATCAAGGAAGTGAAAAAAAGGAAACTAATAGATAAAGATTGAGATGGTCTACTAGAACTTGCTGTTCCTTTTTTTATCGTCATCATTGTAGCTGTATAGATCCTCTATGCAGAGTGAAAGATGGCTGCTAGATGCTCAGGGTGTAATAATTTCCTTTATAAAATGATCTCCTTTGATACCATTCCAGCAACTCTATAAAACCAAAGATAACAGGTGACATGTCGGTCTCTTCAATAATATATGTTGTTATATTTATGTTTATATTTATACTATAGCAACGTATATATATTAAATGATACTGCTTTTGCTGCTGAACTGTACCCCTAACACCTCTTTACAATATTTGTTTCCTTTTTTAGTTGAGATACAATTTTATTGAACTATGAAAAACTGCAAGTATTTTTAAAGTATAATTTGATTACCTTTGAATTATACATACACCTGCAAAATGATCACCACAATTAAGATAATGAAAATATCAATTACCCCCAATGGTTTCTTTCTGTCTCTGTTTAAAAAAAATTTTTTTTTAACGTTTATCTATTATTGAGAGACAGAGAGAGACAGAGCATGAGTATGGGATGGGCAGAGAGAGGTGGAGACACAGAATCCAAAGCAGGCTCCAGGCTCTGAGCTGTCAGCACAGAGCCTGACACGGGGCTCGAACTCACAAACCACAAGACCGTGACCTGAGCCGAAGTTGGACGCCCAACCAACTGAGCCACCCAGGCGCCCCTCTTTCTGTCTCTGTTTAATCCCTTCCTCTTCCCCTACTCTCATCCCTAGACACCAGTGATCCGCTATCACTATACGGTAGTTTTCAGTTTCTAGAATTTTAAACAAATGAAATTATACAGTATGTACTCTTGTTTTTTGTCTGTCTTCTTTCATTCAGCCTAATTATTTTAAAAGCTGTCCATGTTGTTGCATGTGCCAATACTTAGTATTTTTTCATTGTCAAGTAGTATTCCCTTGTATTGATACACTACAGTTTGTTTATCCATTCACTTGTTGATGGGCACTTGCATGATTTTCAGTTTGAAACTATTACAAAATAAGACTGCTATTATATTCATGTGTAAGTCTTATATGAAAATATGCTTTTAATTCTCTTGGGTAAAAAGCTAAGTAGAATGGCTGGACCATATGGTAGGTATATTTTTAACATTTAAGAAACTGCCAGAGAGTAGAGTGGTAGTTATCAGGAACAGAGGGTAGGGGAAATGGGGAGATATTAGTCAAAAGGTTCAAACTTCTGCTTAAAAGGTTAGCAAGTTCTGGGGATTTAATACACACCATAATGATAACAGCTAATAATACTGTATTATATACTTAACACTTGCTAAGAGAGTAGATCTTACTGTTCTCACTACAAAAAAGAAATGCTAATTATGCAATGTGATGTACATTAGTTAATGCTATGGTGGCAATCCTTTTGCAATATATAAAAGTATCAACTCAATACTTTGTATGCCTTGCTTTCACATGTTATATGTCAATTATATCTCAATGAATTTGGAAAAAAGAAAAATAACTGCAAAACTGCTTTTGAAAGTGGTTGTACTATTTTATGTTCCCACCAGCCGGGCATGAGAGTTCTAGATCCTCCACATCCTTGCCAACACTTGGTACGTCAATCTTTTTTTTTTTTTTAAGTTTATTTAGAGAGAAAGAGAGACCACAAGCAGGGGAGGGGCAGAGAGAAGGAGAGACAGAAGCCCAAGCAGGTCCACACCATCAGTGCAGAACCCAATGCAGGGCTCGAACTCATGAACCGTAAATCATAACCTGAGCCAAAATCGAGAGTCAGATGCCCAACCAACTGCACCAGCCAGGAACCCCTATATAGTCAGTCTTTTTAACTATAGTCATACCAATAAGTGTGGTATCTCATTTTAATTTGCACTCATTTTAATTTGCATTTCCCTAATTAATGATGTTGAGCTTCTTTTCATGTGCTCATTTGTCATCCATATATCTTCTTTGGTAAAAGAGCTGTTCAAATCCTTTCTCTGTCTATCTTTTGTTGGGTTGTCTAGTTTCTTATTATTTAGTTTTCAGAGTTTTTTATATATTCTGAGTATAAGTCCTTTATCATATGTAGGTCTTGTAAATATTAACTCATACTCTGTGGCTTGTCTTTTTATTACCTTTTAAAGAGTAGAAATCTCTAACTTTGAAGAAGTTCAATTTATCAATTTGTTCTTTTACAAATCATGCTTTTGGAGTTATAGACAAGAAATATCCATCTAACCCAAGGGAACAAATATTTTTCTCTTTAAGCTTTCCTTTAGGAGTTTATTTTTTCAAGTTTATTCATTTTTGAGAGAGAAAGAGTGCACACAGGGGACGGGCAGAGAGAGAGGGAGGGAGAGAGAGAATCCCAAGCTGGCTCTGCACTGACAGCGCAGAGCCTGATGCAGGGTTCGATCTCATGAACTTTGAGATCAGACCTGAGCCAAGATCAAGAGTCAGATGCTTAACCAACTGAGCCACCCAGGTGCCCCTGTGGCTCAGTCAGTGAAGCGACTGACTTCGGCTCAGGTCATGGTCTCACAGCTCATGAGTTTGAGCCCTGCGTCAGGCTCTGTGCTGACAGCTCAGAGCCTGGAGCCTGCTTCAGATTCTGTGTCTCCCCCTCTCTCTCTGCACCCCTCCTGCTCACACTCGTGTGTGTGTGTGTGTGTGTGTGTGAGTGCATCTCAAAGATAAACATTTAAAAAAAAATTTTTTTAAAGATAAAACCATCAATTCTAAAAGCCAAGCAATATATATATATATCTTTATATATATCTTATATATGTCTTTATATATATATATCTTTATATATATATTATATATATTATATTATATTATTATATATATAAAGATATATATATATATATAAAGATGTATTATATATATCCTTAAAGAAGACAAAGTATAAACTTCAGTAGGATTTATTTTATAGTCTCTAGTACATAGTAAGCATTGTGCAGGCACCATCACTCCGTTCTTTCATTTAATAATTTATATAATTTAAACAAAAAGCCATAATTTTTAATTTAATAACCTGCAGTAACAGAACATATATTTAATGTCCATTATTTGCTCAGAGGTATATAAGACTCCAATCAAAAGAAATAGAAGATAGTATTTCTATCACACTGATATCCACTTGGAAAGGAAATTATTCAGCAATAAAAAAAAGTCTTCAATAAGTCAGCATAAATATAATATAGTAGAAGCTTGGTTGAAAAGTAAAAACAGGGCCAGATGGGATTATCATGAAGATTCCTTCAAGAAAATTATATATCAGGTTTTGAGAGAAATATTGGTGAGATTAGGATAAATGAGATCAATTGATAAGAAAGGGCATAATTTTATTTAAGAAAGATTATCCCATGGCACCAGGTAGGACAGGTTAAAAAGGAAAATGACTAATGCTAGGGAGATCAAGAAGAAGACTTGCTATAATCCAGGCATAAGTATTGGGGGCCCAGACCAGACAGTGGCTATTGGAATAAATGCCTTGCGATACATAAACAATCTGAAAGCAAAAGTATTTAGTTTTGGGGTTTTTTTTTAATTTTTTTAACGTTTTTTTATTTATTTTTGAGACAGGGAGAGACAGAGCATGAACAGGGGAGGATCAGAGAGAGGGAGACACAGAATCCGAAACAGGCTCCAGGCTCTGAGCTGTCAGCACAGAGCCCGACGTGGGGCTCGAACCCACGGACCATGAGATCATGACCTGAGCCGAAGTCGGACACCTAACCGACTGAGCCACCCAGGCGCCCCAAAAGTATGTAGTTATTTAAAATGTTCAAATCTGTTAGATATCAGAGTTTAATAGTATATTTTAACTGCATTTAAATATTTAGAACCATACAAAACTCACAATTGCATTTTTAACTATTTTTTTGTAGGGAAAAAAAACATCTCTCCACTCTTGTCTTGAAGAGTAGTGAGGCTCAGGCCTACAGAGCTGTTTACAGTGAATTCTGAGAGGTTGCCATTGCCAAGCCTGCCCACATTGTAGCTTCATGTTTATATGACAGCAAGTCAATAGAGTACATTCTTCTTTTTTTCTCCAGCAAAATGAGTACACTAGCTTTTAGCATATGGAAGCACTTTCATATTGCAAGTTCTGGTGGGAGGGGGAGGAGGAGAATTTGCAAATGCCATCAAGTGAAATGTGCACTTTCAAATGAGGCTGATTAGACAAGGTTTCATGTGGCAAAAGTTGTATCCAATAAGTCTTTTCTTTCTCCAGGAAGAGAATGTTCAATTTTGTATAAAATGCAGTGGTGACCAAAAAAGACGGAAACTAAGCAAAAACTATGACATTTGGTCTTCAGAACATCTTCGGAGATATTCAGAAAAGCACTTTTATTTGAGTACTGAGGACTGAAATTCAAATGAATTTGTTTAATTCTTATTTTCAACTTCTTTAGAAATATAGAAGTGGTGGCAGCAGGAATACGGCAGAATAGGGTAGCAGTTGGTTAGAAAAAGCAGTCGCGTCCTTTGAGGACCATGCTCAAACTCTTCTGATCTGGTTTCATGCCTATCTCTGCCCCATCCTCACTCTCTCTCCCCTCCTAATTCTCTGCCTCGTTTACCTTTAAACACAGCTGAGGTTTCCCCCTGGAAAAGGAAGTGGAGTAAATGTGGAGACGTATGGGATGCGTAAAGAAGAAAACTAAAAGATATGATAGAGCTAATATCAATGGACTGGCTTTCATGAGAAGGCCCTGATGAGTGCAGGAGGTCTGGAGGAAGGAATGCAGGGGCAGGATGTATGAACTGAGGTATCCTTTATCTTCTCCAGGAAACATATCCAAAAGTCATTAGCTATGAGGATAAAAGGCAAGAATCAAGAGCTTTAACCTTTTCAACTTCCTTAATTTCTCTAATTCAAATATTCCAGTGCTAAAGAGAGGAATCTTGGCTGAAACACCTACATGAACAAATAACAAAGGAAAAAAAAAACTTTTTTGTATAAATACCAGTAATTTAGCTACAGGGAAACCTAAAATGTGCAAATAATAACCTAAATCACAGACTTGACATTATAAATAATCCTGAAATACAAACCTAGAAAGAATTTGAGCCAGCTGTAACAAAAATTTGCTCCTCTTCTTTTCTCACCATCACCAAACCCTACTTATAGCTTTAGAGGGAAAATAACGAAGAGGAACAGAAAGGTAGAGAAAGAGGGAGAACAAAAAAATAATAATAATAATAACAGGATACAAAGGAATAGTGGTAGAAATGAAAAAATGTGAATGGATTTCTATCTTAGCAAAAGCCCAGAAGTAAACTTAAAGTTACCAAAAGAAATGAGGCTGACTCTCAGACCCCATTCTCCAAGGCTGATACAAAATTATACAAAGAATATTATGGAATACAATTAGCACCAACATTATTTTTATCCTGTATGTGTACTTATATTTTGATTAATATTATTACCTGACTTTAACTTTTCTAGGTGAATGAAAAGATGCTGACAGAAAGTTTCAATGATTGCCTTTTCTTTGTGAATCAAACCCAAGAAACCTGGGGGTAGGCGGAGGAAGGGAGGGAGGGAGAGAGAGAGAGACAGAGAGGGGAGAGAGAGAGAAGATAAAAGTAAATTCTTGTTCTACTTATCTATGCCAAAGGGCTTGGCCAGGCCCATAGATGAAGCAGGCCAGGGATCAGAGACCTTGAATTGCTTGCTACTTAATACCTGTTCTGCTCCAGGGGACTCTGAAGTGTTTGCTTTGATAGTGCAAGGCTAACCACCAGTTTTGAGAGTTGGCCTCAGGGAACATTTTTTTAAATTAGTCACTTCATACAGCAACACTTCTTCAGGAAAATGATGAAATAGTTCCAAACTGTCCTGAAGTCCCAGCTCATCCTCATTTCTGGCTCTGGGAGTTCAAATCATTCAGCAGCACCACAAAGAAGTTTATTTTTTTTTTAAGTTTATTTATTTTAAGAGAGACAAAGAAAGCACGAGCAGGGAAGGTGCAGAGAGAGAGGGAGAGAGAGAGAATTCCAATTCCATACCATGAGCGTGGAGCCCAATGCAGGGCTCAAATGCATGAACCGTGAGATCATCACCTGAGCCAAAACCAAGAGTCAGATGGTCAACTAACTGATCTACCTGGACAACCCTCACAGAGGTTTTTTTTACAACTAAATCAAGTTTTCTAGTTTTTAGTCAATCAACCAACGTGTATTAGAGAGCACAGTGCAACAGAGATGCAAGAAGTAAAAGGATTTGGCTTTTACAGAACTGGAAATCTAGGTGGGCAGGGAAGTTAACTGAATAAACTACAGATAAATAAATACACTGTTTCGTATTGGCACTAATATAACAGGAATTCAAAGATTAAAACCTACAGTGTACCAGAGAAGTCTAAAGTGGCTTCATGAAAAAGGTAGAAGGGACATAATGAGTTCTGAGCTAAGAAATAATCAGTAAGGGGGCAAATAAATAAATAAATAAACAAACAAACCTAAAGAAAAAAGAAAGAATCAGTAAAATATAAAAATGGGGCGCCTGGGTGGCTCAGTCGGTTGAGCATCCGACTTCGGCTCAGGTCATGATCTCACGTGAGTTCGAGCCCCGCGTTGGGCTCTGTGCTGACAGCTCAGAGCCTGGAGCCTGTTTCAGATTCTGTGTCTCCCTCTCTCTCTCTGCCCCTTCTCCACTCATGCTCTGTCTCTGTCTCTCTCTCTCCCTGTCAATAATAAACATTAAAAAATTTAATATATATATATACATTAATATATATATAATCAATGATGAAGACCAAAAACAAAAAGTAAAACTGAACATAGTATAAGGAATGAGGGTGGTGCCTGGTATGAGGTATAAATAAGCAGTTAAGTAAAGTAGGTATTTGTTAAGAAACATGGTTGAATAAATAGGATGAGGCTGGTTTAGGGAACTTTTTGCATGCCAAAAAGACTAATATACACTTAAAGATTAGGCTTTAAAGATCTTAAAGATCAGAAGTGATTATTAATCAGAGAAGCAGAAGCATGAATTTCTTTAGAAAGGCTGGTTTAACAGCAGCATGAAGGTAAAGACTGGAAGCCAGAACAGAAGTTGGTGGAGTCATTTAGGTGTGAAGTGATGAGAACCTCAACTAGCATAATAGCATCCATTTGTGAAGATTCAACAATATTTATTGAATGCCTGGATGTTTATCATGTGCATGTGGTATTACTAGCCCACAGAAACTGTGAGATGAGAAATGTTCATTGTTTTAAGCTGTTAAATTTTAGAGTGATTTTTTAAAGTAATCTCCACACCCAATGTGGGGCTCAAACTCACAACCTCAAGATCATGAGTCACATGTTCCACCTGCTGAGCCAGCCAGGCTCCCCAGGATAATTTGTTATAGCAATAGATAACTAATGCAGAAGTGAAGCCAGCAAAGATGACACCAAGTAAGGTTAGAAAGGCAGGAGGGGAACCAGAAAATATACTGCCACTAAAAGACCAGGGCGGGGGAGAGTGGGGAAGGGCGGGGGAGGAATGTTTCAAGTAGAAGATAAGTAGATAGGGTCAGACATAAAAGAGGAATATAGCTTTAAAAAAAGTTATTGAATTTGGTGTAGTTCACAACTAATTAAAATGAGATAATATACAAGCAAGTGCTTAGAATAAATGGTGATCAAATTGTTACTTTCTTCTTTAAGAATAGAATGGTAGGTTGGGGCGCCTGGGTGGCGCAGTCGGTTAAGCGTCCGACTTCAGCCAGGTCACGATCTCGCGGTCCGTGAGTTCGAGCCCCACGTCAGGCTCTGGGCTGATGGCTCAGAGCCTGGAGCCTGTTTCCGATTCTGTGTCTCCCTCTCTCTCTGCCCCTCCCCCATTCATACTCTGTCTCTCTCTGTCCCAAAAATAAATAAACGTTGAAAAAAAAATATTAAAAAAAAAAAAGAATAGAATGGTAGGGAAGTAGTATAGGCAACTGATAGACACTATAAATTTAATCAATTTATATTCCTAAGTCTATATAGGTCAACCTATATAGATTAATTGGCTGTAATTATGTAATACATGTAATCATATGTAATATATGATTAATTGGCTGTAAGTCTCATGTATAGTAGTATTTTGTAAAAAAAAAACACTTGCTTTGATCTAATGTCCTAACTTAAGTCCTGTACTCTCCCCATAACAAAATAAGCTTTTAATTTATTCAAACCTCTGTCTCATCACCTACCACACCGTGCTATAAATTAGTTACATGTTTGCCATCCCTACTACACATAAGTTCCTCCAAAGCAGGAACCTATAGCTTATTCATCTTTGAAGTGTCAGTACCTAGAACAATACCTAATCCACTGCAGGTTTTCAGTGGCCAATTGAAAATTACTCCAACTCATCTTCAATTTCCTTTACCAAAAAAGACTGCCTATCTCAAGATGGCAAAGAAGTTTCATCTCAAGTACCAAATCCAATTGATTGGTAATGATGTCTTAAGTCCTGGGGAAGAAACATGAGGCTCAGTATAGGCCCTGTGAAAACAGTGTGATGCTCATCATGATGCCTCATAGTCATAAGTGAGAAGTTTGAGAAGAGTATATTAATAGTTTGCCATCTCCAAATTATTTAAATGTAAAGACTTTTCAAAAATTTTAATAAAACATGATCTGATTTTTTAAAAAAAGAAAGAAAATACTGAATATAGTTTAAGAAATATCTTTCCAAACATATTCATAGATCACCAATCATTTTTGAGGAGTTAAGATTTTTCTTCCATTTCTGTCTCTGTTGGATAGTATCTCTTCACTGTAATTGCCTACTTAGTATTGTCCCACTTGCCCACCTTAGAAAACTAGCTGAGGCTCTTCTATCATGTATGTTCGCTACTGTATTTTTCTTTTTCAATGTTTATTTATTTTTGAGAGAGAGAGAGAGAGAAAACACAGCAGGGGAGAGACAAAGATCCTCCTTACAGAGGATCTGAAGCGTGCTCTGTGCTGACAGCAGCGAGCCTGATGTGGGGCTTGAACTCACGAACCATGAGATCATGACCTGAGCCAAAGTTGGACGCTCAACCCACTGAGCCACCCAGTCGCCCTGCTTCTGCATTTTTCTACTGATTGTACAGATTTTACCTCTGATATTAAAAAGACATTTGAGTGTCCTTTTCCTATCCAACTTAGTGATACTCAGTGAATTAAACTGAGTATGTTGCTCAAAAGATAAATCCCCAGACAATAAAAGTGGGCAAGTTAGCATCAATTGTTAGACACCATCCATTTAAGTGGTTCCTGTATCAAATTTTGCATGAGTCTCTTGAGTTTCAATGTCTTCATTTCTGTAAATGCAACTGCATTTGAGACTCAGTCTTAACTCATTTCTAACTAAAAGTTCCATCTCAATTATACTGAACCAATCAACCCTGAATCCATATTCTCTTGTGTCTTTCTTTCCAGATCATTCCAAATGTTGCATTAGAATGACAAAATATTTATTTGAGTATATCAGAATCTAAAATTCTGTATGCCCTTCCCTTCAAATTGATAACTGTCTGAATGACTTAAGTAATGAAGTAATTAAGATGCTATTTTTAGGAGAAATTTAAGTAGAAACTTAAGAAATAAGAAAACGGGGTAAATTTATATAAAAATTAACATTTAAAAAACATTAGATGTTCAAAGGTCTATGTAAAAAATAAACCAATTAAATTTTTAACTTTTAAAGTGGTCCTGATACACCAAATTAATAGATTAACTTTGTTCCTTAAAATAGAAATAGGCTACTATCAATCTTAAGAAGTTATAATCTGGACAAATCTTAGACTGAAAATGTTTATGGGCATTCACACAGAACAGCTGCCACCCAGGATGACTAAAATAACACAAATTAGATGTAATTGAGTTAAAAGACCACACCAGGTTTGTAATTCAATTTGTCCTATGTGGTTTGGGTTTTGTGTTTTTTTTTCCCCCTCCAGCAAACCACAGTTTGAAAACTTCATCAAATGAGAAGTACAAAGGAATAGGAATATATAATGAAAATATTTAGCATGAACAATTTACATAAAATTTACTTTAACAGTTTAAACAATCGTTTTTAAGGTCTGAGTGCAACAATCACTTATTTAAGCTTTCTTTGAGGGTCCTATTCACTAAAACTTCTTACTGCCAATTTCTCACTCTATTGTAATAGCCTACCTATAAAGTGAGTTTTGTTTTGATGTAGCTTTCCAACCTAGAAGTACACAATAGATTCCAGGTTAGATTCAAGGCCACTTATGGAGTTCACTCCAAAATCCTTAGGGTCATTAATGAGAGTCAAAAGTAGAGCCAGAATTTTTACCACAGTGGACCTTTCAGCAGCCTTAGATATGGTTGATTATACACTGCTGATAGATGTGGCTAATTACATTGTCATCACCATGCTGATAATTTTGATATTTATAGGACTAGCCAGTATAGACCTTTTCCTAGAAGACGGTTTAAATAAGATGTCCTGAAACTAACCAATCTCAAACCCTTGTTGGGATCTATTCATACAGGGCAATTTGGTCAGAGATTTTTAAGGAAAGCGGGTTTAGAAATCTAGTGTTGCCTCTCACCGTGCCTTTTCCATTAGAAGTCATGGATTTGAAACAAAGTTTGAGGTGAAGGATTTTTCCAAATGAATAGGTTACACAATCAGCTCTCAGTTCATGCCATGCTAATAACTCTACATAAAGCCAAAGGGTCTGATGTAATTAGCCGGCTTCACTTCAGAAAATTCTCCTTAACAAGATTTCTCTGATAATTACAGTTTAAGCAGAACACAGCAACAGGAGTGTGTATCAACTTGATAACCACTCAGAAAACAAACCTGCCTTTTTTTTGATATTGATTACATATAATCTGGACTCTTACAGGTATTAAAAAGTCATCTTGCTCTGGGAAGAAAATATATTTTTCCTGAGACACTCTTGTTCCTTTGATTTTTGGCTCCGGCAAATACAACAGACGTGAAAGGCACCTGGCCTAATAATTCCTCCTTGCATAACACTCCAGAACACATCACGAGCCTATCCTCTCTAAAGCCCAGGTTCTTCCAGCTTTCCTAAGGCTCCAAAACCACATACAAGAAGCTTAACCTTCTTAGGTTTTTCAGAAAGTAAGGTTATTAATCATGTCAAATGATGAGAGAAGATGATTTTTTAAATCATATTTTAATAATACTGGTATCAGGGAGGCAATTTTTTTTTAATTACGAGAGTTAGCTATTCAGTATTCTGCCTGCTGTCTGACACCACCTGAAGAATACTATAAATCTTTGTGAAAGACAAGGCCGAGAAGTACTACTGGCTAATTATAGGGGTCTCATGTATAAACCAGATGCTGAATACAAGATGGCTAAGATTATTGCCAGCTAAGACATGCATAAGGCACTCAAACTATCTTGGGAGCCCAATCATTATTTTTATGCAAAAAAAAAAAAAAAATGTGGTTCCATTCTTAAAGGCAGAAGAATGCACTAATGTTGCAATGCTATCTTCTATCTTAAATTCATTCGCAGTGAAAGTCATCTCTACAACTTTAAAATGTCTGCCTCCACTGAATTAAATAAATCTCAAATTATCTAGCCATATGCACGTATAACATACTAGTCACACAGAACAAAAATATGCCCAAGAGGCGGTCTGGAATATATTAAGAACCATGTATTCTTCAAGACCCAGTTCAAATCCTATATATTACAGTTCATTCCCCTCTCTCCATTTTCCAAATTTTCTATAACACTATCAAACTGCCTTCATTTTAATAACAATTTTTTAGAATACAAAGCTGCAATTCAGTTGAAGTTTGCAAGCAAAGAGAGGAAAAACAACAGATTAAAGTATGTCAGTGGTATCCTCTCCAATTGCCCTGCTTGGTCACTTGACTGATTTGAATTCTAAATTTCAAGAGGAATCAAAAAGCAGTCTTGTTTTACCTGCAAAGCTATACTCCAAGACCAACTACTAAGTCTACAGATAGAAAGAAAACATGTTCTACTCGCATAAGAAGTAAACAAACTTAAATGTGGGACTAACTCAACACCAGCCATCTTTCAAAATTCATATGAAACTGCTGAATAAGAAAACAGATCCATCTTTACAACATAGTTCAAAATGTCTTGTTTCAGCTGAGACTGGTTTGAAGCATTCCAGAGTAGTTTACCTACTGAGATATAAACATAACCATTCTGTTTCAGCATAGGTTATACAAGATTCATATGTGTTTATAAATACTTTGATTGTGAAATATATACTTTAAAAATTGTAATCTTAATTTTTCAAATCATAACAGAATAGTCTCCAGATGCAGAAAACACACAGCAAACACTGCTGGGCTTTATGCGATCAAGGGTCAGTTTTGTTCACCAGTTGGACATTAAACTTTGAAAAAATTCTCACATCCCCTCGGGGTGACATCAATTCGGAAAGAAGTACAATGAGAAAGAATGTATTTCTTTAAACTCTTCCTCAAATAAATATCTCCTTTCATCTACAATTGTTTTTTCCTTAAGAGAGTTTACTGGTGTTTTGCATCAACCAAAAGAACAACAGGTCTTTTGCAAGGAGGTTAAGAGTCCCTTCATGTTTTTGTAACAAGAAGCAATCAATCACAAGGTGAAAAGTAGAATTCAGAAAGAGAACCTGACACAGTAACTCCACAGAAAGGGTTAGAATTCAAATAAAGTGGCAAATTTTACATATGATTTTCTATTCCAAGATTGTCTAAGTGACAGAACTCATGGAGTATATTTGAACAACATAAAAATACAAATATACCCCTGCCCCCCCCCCAAAAAAATATGGGTTACTAACTTTGTAAAACGCAGCAAATGACTCAGAATACTAGAGTTGGAAAGAGCTATGTATGTAAAAACATCTTGGATTTACTCCTACAATGTTATACACTTTTACTTTTATGTTAGTAAAAGTACTAACTTTTACTAAAGTACTAAAGAAAAGTACTAAAGTACTAAAGTACTTTAGTGCTAAAGTGCTAAAGAAAAGTGCTTTTCTCACTTTCAAGAACTTTCTTAAATAATGCAAACACCACCCTACTGCTATTAATTTATATAGAATCTTTTACCAAGCAGCACAAAATAACTGGCAGTGGTTATCTTTATTATTTCAGAAAACATCCCTGGGTAAGTTAAGACTCAGAAATAATCTATTACATGTTACAGATGGGGAAATTTAAGAGCAAGGAGTGACCTGCCATCACAAAGTGAGTCAGTGATGGGCTGGGACTGATTCCCCAATTTCTGACTCCTAACCCTTTGCTCCTGGTAGATGATGGTACGTCTTAAATATTTAAACGCTCAAAAATGTATAATAAGTGCAAACATCTCACAAGTACTTTCTCAGAACTTCCCCTTCACTTTGACTCAGTCCTACATTTTTGGTGGTAACATTAATACTTGACAGTTATGAAGTCCTTTGAATGGCTTACTTTGAACATTAAAGGAAACATTCAAGGGAAGAGTGACAAATAAGTAGCACAAGTTTCATCTATTTCAATGTTATTAAATTATCTATACTCATAATGAACCACAATCTACATCAAGCACAGAAAAGTTTCAGTTTATCAGAATGTATTCTCTAAAATTGTCTAAAACTTTAAAAAATCCCTAAAAGATCACCTAACACCTTCATTTTACAGATTCCAAATTTGCTCCCTGAATTAATTTGGGAATTTAAATTAAGTGCTAAACAGAAGCAATTGAGGAGAGAGGACTTAGGCATATAGAAAAGGGAAAACCAGATGTATACATACCACAAACAGCCCTGGTTATATTTAATTTCCAGCAATGCCAGTAATTGGGGGTAGGAGAGGAAAAAGGGAGGGGGTAAAGTGTTAACGTCAGTGATGTCCTTTGAACTGGGTCCAACAATGTTTCTAAGACACTCTAATTTTTAAGGAAAACATTCTTCCCCCAGCCAGCAACTGCAAGCTCCTTCCTTATTTAATTGGCAGCAGGATCAATACTTGCTTGTTGTAATTTTTTTCTCTATTACCTACTAATCATCCATATGAGATTATCATGAGAAGAGGAAAAGGACAAGCTAGCCCAGAGATGACACTATGTGGTAGAAGGTGAAAAAATGTGATAAATCATCTGTATGTACTAATATGAAAAGATCTCCAAGATACATTATAGATTCTAAAAAGGAAGTATACCGAATTAGAGGCAGTATATGATACCACTTCTGTGGGGCGAAAAGACACCCAAACACACATCCAGAGCAATACTATATGTTTTTCATAACCTATCTACCTACCTGCATGTCTACCTCTAAGTCAGTGCATAGAAGAAGGTCTGAAGGAGAGACCCCAGACTGAAAATAGTCATTTTCTGATGTCTGTGGGGAGATGATTAGGATTGGGATGATGGGATTGGGATAGGAATGTCAAAGTAGCCTCCACAATCTCAATGCTCTGAAGATGTGAATATATTACTTACATAATAAAAAAGAACTGTAAAAAAGAATCAGACAAGTACAAAAGGACAAAAGTTAATCAGGAATATGCAAAGGTCAGGCAGAAGCAGGCCTAGGCACACAAGCATGAGAAAGCCTCTGCTTCCTTATGAACTCAAGGTCAAGAGCCACTATTTTCCTTCATTCAGTTTACTCCTTAAACGTGCCATCTCTGGCTCTGTCCTGTTGACTCTTAACAATGCATCAGTGTGAAGGCTCTTAGTGAGTTCTTACCTATTCTTTACTCCCTTGTTAAGTGAAATAAGTCAGGAGTAGTAGGTAGATGGGGGTAATTCTTAATTCGTGAACTATACCAGGAATCTACTATGGCTTTTTTCTCCTATCCTCGACCTATAAAAATAGGAGCTGGCTCTTGGCTATCTATAGTAATCAGAAGGAGGCACTCCTCTAATACTGTTACAAACTAGCTCATCACTGCTCTGGCTCCAGTACCTTCTGGAATTAAGTCCTTTCTCCTGGCTGGCCTCAGGTAGAAGTAGTCTACAGCTCTTAATCTGACCTCTGCTCTAATGGTTGTTCCTAATGCTTGGTTCTGTACACATGACTTGTTTCTTTTGTCCTATTTTGTCAAGAGTATTCTTTGTAAAGTCTTGGTTTCCTCAGTGGTTCCATACAAGCAGTATTCTTGTGTATGGAGTAAGAGTATTCTGTGTGTATGGAGCAAGAAACGGTATGATCAAAAGCACAGAAGAGAGCAAGCTCAGGGAACTACAAGGAAACAGGTAGGACAGAGTGAATGTACATGTGTGCTTGGCAGCAGAGAGTCAGGATGGGGAGTAGGGGCAGGGATTGGGGCAGAAAATAAAGTGAGAATAAACAGACTGGGGGCCACATTATGAAACACTTGCATGACAACCTAAGGAGGTAGACTTTATCCCTTCAATGTAATAGGGACCCATCATGGGTTTTTAAGCCAGAGAAAGATATGATTAGATCTGTCTTTAAAGAAATTTGACAGCATTATGGAGGATGGCTTGGAAAAGGAAAGCCTGAAATAGATAAGCAGCTCTCCTAAGAACTGAAATGAAAGGTGAAAAGGGCCTGTTCAGGGCAATGGCTATGAGAAGGGAGAAAAGGAAACAAACATATTCAAAAGCAATTTTGGAGACAGAAGAGATAGGACTTGTTGATAGATTGGTTGTGGAGACTAAGAAAACATAAGGACTCAAGATGTATGTGAGGTTTCCAGCTGAGAGGATGGGGAGGCCATTAAAGAAGAGAGAGAATAGGGGAAGGGGGGTTTGTTTAGAGAGTGTGTGGAAAACTGAGTTTGGAAATTGTTGAGCTACATGCTGGCATATCAACTCTTAGTAAGCTCCAAAAGGATAATGATCTTGTTTGCTAATTTTCTCTGTGCTGCACCTAGTGTAAAGCCATGTGCATTTAAGTCAAGTTTGTGAGGATGCTAATAATGCTAACCCATTCCAGGATAATTGAGACTTGACAATATTTAAGGTATCTCTTCAAAGTCCCTACGTGGAAAGGAAATATGAGACAAGGAGGTTTGTTTTACTTTTCTGTCAAATTTCTTTTTTAGTAGTTTCCAAAATAAATTTCCAATAATAATAGGGCTTTTAACAAGAAGGTCTATTACCAAGAGCAGCCTGTGGCAGACCATAATACCTCTCACAAGTCTGCATTCTACACATTCCAATAATCAAGTCACATCACCTTTAATTCTCTTTCTTGTTCAGGAACCTGTACTACCACTTAAGATTCTAAAACCTGCCACTCCTAATAGTCAAACATAATCAGAGCCATTTAAACAATCTGAAAACAAAATAACAAAAAACACTGCTGTGTTTTATTTGAAAACTCTTAAGAGGGGGGATATAGAAAAAAAAAGGGCACCATTTGTTCTGGTTGATGTTGTTGTGCAATGTTTTCTGGGGTTTGCCTTGTAGACATGTTGAAATCATAACTGAATAAATCAGCTCCGGCAACACAAAGAAACAATGTTCCCCTCCCCCTTGGACGCCTGAAGGAAAAATGGCATCTTCTCCATGATGTGCACACTTTGGAGCTGCTTTGTTTTTAATCCTCTGCCAAGTCAAGTTTTAGTCTTATTTTAATCTCAGAAACCACAGTAAATTCCAAATCTTTGACAAGTAAATGCTTTCTTCCTTGCCAGAATCCCACTCACTTTCCTTTCTAACTCTTAGAACTTAAGAGTTCAATAATGCCTGCACTGCTGATCTCTTTTTATAAGGAAGAAAATAAATACACTATAAATTATATTTCCTGATATTTACAAGTTAGTCTACATGTGAAATAGGTTAAGATAAAGTTGTTATCTTTCCTGCCCATCATTTTTAAAAATATATATTCACATGTACTGTGGGAGGAGGAACAGATTGGAAGTCAGGATCAGGGCTCAAGCCTCATTCATTTTAGTTGGCTGGGCAATGTTAGTCGAGCAACTTAAACTTGGTTTCCTTATATGAAAAAGTTAGGGAAATAGGCTGGATGGTTTTTAAAGGCCCTTCCCTTGTACTTTAAAATACTGATTTTTAAAGATCATAGCTATTACCTGATTTCTCTTTTTTT
Organism: Acinonyx jubatus; assembly: GCF_027475565.1. Taxonomy (NCBI): domain Eukaryota; kingdom Metazoa; phylum Chordata; class Mammalia; order Carnivora; family Felidae; genus Acinonyx; species Acinonyx jubatus. The sequence goes on along the minus strand of NC_069386.1, from coordinate 111,600,434 downwards.
TTTAACACATGGAAAGCAGTCACTCAAGAAAATACTCCTAAGAAAAAAACTAGTTTTTGTGGTAAATGGAATAACCTCAGAAATTACCTAATCCATGGAGCTTTGAAACTATATTCTAAGAGTTATATACTGTTTTGTTTATTGGAAAGATTCTACAGTTTAAAGAAAAAGATTGCAAACTACTAATCTAATCCAACTCTGTCATTACAGATGAAAAAAACAAAGATCAGGATCAGAGGAAGAAATATATCAAAGCCATAAAATACCATGCAGCTATTAAACATGATGGCAAGAGAAAAGAAAGGTCATGATAAATGTAAAAAGAAGTGAGGATATTAAACTGTGTATTTAAAAAAACTGTGTATAAGTATAAATCTATTGTTTCAGGGTAATATATTCATTATATCACTTTCATCAAAATGCATGTCATAACACAATGTTCAAATAACACAAAATATACAGTGAAAACTGCAACAAATGATCCAAAACCTCAACATCAAGAAACATTCAGGATTAACAATTAGTGAATATCACCCAACACAGGTAGTCACAGGGACAGATGATGGATGAACAGGAATAAATTTATCATTTCTGGGATGAGAATACACTAACTTTAAAAATATATATATTAATTTAATTTTACTTAAACTAAATAGAAACTAAAACTGAAGAATTTTAAACCTTAAATGCTTCTTCACTCAGAAAGCAGTAACTGAGAAAAATAAAAATCCCTCAAAGTTAAGAAAAATGATTTAAAAAACCTTAAACAGTAGATCAATATTATTAAACAGTAGATTAATATTACTCTTTTAACTTTTAGATTGTATTGACGGATTTGTTGCTATGAAAGATAAAGAGATTAACAATTACCAATTCCCTCCCACCTACCTCCCAACCTTTGCTTTACTTCGCCATGTTGTATAACGTTTACATTCTGTTCTCTTACCAGTTTCCATTGTTGCTAAATCTTACATTTATATCTAAATGTATTTAATAATCACAACCAGTTTTTATTTTGAGCCATATCTTGGTTGACTCCATTTTAACAAGTACATTTTTCAGAAAGATCTCACAGATGCTATATTCTCTAGATTCTTTCATATTTGAAGATTTATATGCCTATTGCCTTTATTCCTCAGAAACAACATGGCTAGCTAGATACAATGCTCTTGGGTCAATACTTTGAGTCATACCTTCTTTTATCAGAACTTTGTTGGGGCATCTGGATGGCTCAGTCAGTTGAGCATCCAACTCTTGATTTCAGCTCAGTTCTTGATCTCACAGTTGTGAGATCTAGCCCCACACTGGGCTCTGTGCTGGCGTTGACCATGGAGCCTGCTTAAGATTCTCTCCCCCTCCCTCTCCCTCTGTCCCTCCCCTGCTCCTGCATGCTCTCTCTCAAGAAATAAAAAAAGAAGAAAAGAAAAAAGAAAGAAAGAGAAAACACTTTGTTGACACTGTTCTTCCAGTGTTGCACTTTGTTGTGGAGAAATCTGAGAACAGTCTAGTTTTCTCCTTTGGAGATAACTTTTGCTTTTGCATGAATGACTGAAGGAGTCTTTCTTCAGTAATAATCAGAATATAAGTTGATACTGATTCTTTTTTTTACTAATGTCAGTATTCAAAGTAACTTTTTGATCTGCAAATTTAGTTTTTCACTTCAGTGACGTTTCACTCTATCAATTTTCTAAATACTTTTTTAGTCCCATTTGTAGGGTTATCTTCCTCACAGACACCAGTAATCTTTTTCTTGACTCTTCTTTGTATCTCATCTATCATTGTTAACCAATTTGCTTTAACCTTTCTTTTACCCCTCTGTGTTTATGGTGAGTATTTCCAGCTTTTGCTCCAAGCCATTAAATTTTCAGCCACCTCTCTTCTATTCCCTACTGGTTCTGTATCACTTATTAGTTCTTCAACAGTGCTGTTCTAGTCCTTAATTTGTTTCCTTAGCTCTATAATCTCATTTTTTATCAATATGAACTTTTAAAAATTTATTTCTATCTGTATATTGTGTGTGATTGTATTTGTGTGTGTATAATATACATGTACTATAAAAGCCCAAAAGGCGGTACACCAAAATTTTAACAGCTCTCTGTAGCAGTGATTTTTTTTTAACTTTTCCCCTATCTAGATTTCCTAAATTTTTTCCACAGTGAACATATCTATTACTTGTACACTGATATTGATAGACACATACACATATATGTAAATATCATATATGTATTTTTAGGGAAAAACTGTATTTCTAGAAAAAGATACTGGAAAATATTAGGTGAAATAATTTGTCTAAGCAAGTTATTGGTAGGATTGTATCCTTTAATTCTGCTGTGCTCTTTCCAAGATGTTTGCTTCTGACAAGATAGCTGTAGAACTGAAATATCCAGCCACAGCTTAACCATCTTTATCTCAATGATCCAAAATGTATAACTTTCCAAGAATAACATTCTTCCTCAAGTTAATGTGTAGTTGTAGTGTTTGAAAGATAGGAAATTAACTGTGTGAGCTATCAGATGACCAGCATATAATCTATATCGTAGACAGAGATGCACAGTGGATATGAGTGAAAACCACTCCTACTTTCTTTCTGACTGATTTTGTTCTGTTTCAGAGGTTAAGCAAATATAGACCTCAGATGACTTTTCCATCAAAACTCTATCTAGAAAAGAAATTCCTCTCAGAGTCTGGAAAGCTATTGATTAATATGTCTAGGCTCTATCCACTGTTTTTGAAAATATATTTCTCTTAAATTTATTTCTTCTTTGCTATATCGTGGGTATATTGCTATACTTACATTAACTCTGATACCATCAAATTCCTAAAATTTTGGGACAGGGTCCTGGAACAAAAGCAATTTTTTTAAACAAAAGATAAAAATTATAGAATCTTCTGAAACATTGAGCTGAAAAAATAAGAACCTTCATTGATAGTTAAAAAAAATGTAATTTATAAAAAAGAATCACAAAAGATCTGAATTTTTTAGGAAGAAATAAAATGATATCATAAAAAGGCCTAGTGAAATGGAATCAAGCTATTCCCGAATTTGAGTCTCAGCTCCTACCAATCATTTAACTTCTCTGAACTTGATTCTTCATATTCATCTACTCAATGGATGAACAGTATTTATTTCTGTCAAGTAATATACTTATATGCGTATTAAAAAGTATTAACTTCATATTTGCACTTTTATATAAAATTTATAAAGTAATTTTACAAAGATGGTCTCATTCTCGGTAGGAATGGACAAATACATAATTGGTAAAAAATGTTAGCTGTCAAAAAATATATATATACACACATACATACTAGAAAGAAGATACAGCATGATAATTCTTTACTGCTTTATAAACTAATCATTATCTATCTAATAACACTTAGAGATATATTTATCCCTGGGCTATCTTTATTTTTCAAAGCCAAATTTAAAAAAATAAATAAATAAAGTACTGACCAAAGAAACCCAGGAGAAGAAAACAGGAACATCATGGAAGTTGAAAACTCATAATCTAAATTTCAGAATTGATAACATTGGCAACTGATTGCTATTTTACACATGTAAACCTTAATAGGTTATAGAATAAAGCATAAAAATGAAGAATCTAGAAATCAAGTATGCAAGAAATGTCATTTATAATAGGTCAATTTAAAAAAAGTGACTTGAGGGGTGCCTGGGTGACTCTGTCGGTTAAGCAGCTGACTTCAGCTCAGGTCATGATCTCAGAGCTCCTGATTGCAAATCCCAAGTCAGGCTCAGTGCTGACAGCTCAGAGCCTAGAGCCTGCTTCAAATTCTGTGTCTCCCTCTCTCTCTGCCCCTCCCCAGCTCACACACTCTCTCTCTGTCTCTTTCAAAAATAAATAAACATTAAAAAAAATTTTTTTAAAGTGACTTGAAAACTGACTACAATAAAAGACGTAGCAAGTAACCTCTGAAGCTTCCTTGAAATATAATAGAAAAAGTCATGATAAATTTAAAGAAAGACCAGAAAAGGCAAGGTAAGGGGCAAAAGATAGGTTTTCAAGAAAATATTAAAAACCCCCCTTATCAGTCTGGGAAATTTCTTTTTAGTGTCTGGAAAATTCTAACAAAGAAAACTAGACGTCATAACTGTGTTCACATAATAACTTTGGATGCCCAAAGTCATTTTACAATTTACAAATTGCATTTAAAAATTTTACAATTTAGCAATGCAAGTGAAAATAGATGAACATTTTGAAAGAGGATACATTAGTAAAACTTGTTTTTACTAAAATAAGAGCTGGAGCATCTTCAAAAAGTATTGAGACCTTATTCACTTTGCTCCAGCTCTATTTCATCAAATTTGCATTCAGTCCTCCAACACTATTCCAGAAGCCTGTCCCAAGTAAGTATAGGGATAAAAATAAAAAGGAATACTTTTTCACTATAGCTTTTATCCAAATTTCCTGTTTACTGTATTCAGTCTTGATTTCACATGAAGTTTATTTGACAAGCACTTGGTGGTAAAACTAGACACCAAATTTTTCCTTCATGAAAACCAACGTGGGTGGCTTCTCTGTATTTTTCATCTTTTTACAAGAGGGTACCTCTTTGTGGTGGCATAAGACCTCATATAGTTGTGTGAGACATTCTGCTGCCCAGAATGACTAGGCATTCAGTTAATTTCACCTCTCTTGTGTTCTACTGCATGAATAGTTATCAGAAGGTTTGGCCAATCTAAAGAAAGGGAAGGGAAGAAATGCATAAAGAAAATCATCATCATCAAATAAAAATAAAGCTTAATGTACAGAGCTCTTTGCTAAGCATTATGCTAAATAAACAGATATGATCCCTGCCTTCCAGAAGCCTCCATGCTAGAGCAGATGATGGCGACACCGAGATGTAAACAGACTTTCACAATGTAGAACAGAGACTTGACGACTGCCAGTAGAGCAGAAATAAATCAACAACAGCTAAATATTTACAAAATGTGAGAGATTTATTATGTGTAATGTACTCTGTACAATACACAGAATAATCTCTGGAATTAGTGAGCGCTGAGTAAAGATACGTTTCTTTTGTGTCCTGATCCTACTCTCTCTCTGACTGCTTGTGTAACCTTAGGTTTTAAACTACAGTGACTATCTGCTGTTGCCCTATAAAAATGGAACAATGAAATCCTCCAGGTTGCATTCGCTGTAAGTGCAGAGGCTCATGAAAATATAGCACAGAAAATTAGATGATAATTTCTAATGAATTGAATCAGGATAGAAATTCAATTTTTAAATCCCTTATAAAAAATATCCTTGCATAATATACTTGATGATACCAACTTAACCATTTGGAACATGAACTTTTGAAACAGCTGATCTGAAATTTTGACTAGAGATAGGGAATGTGTTACACAAATGGTATTGTTATTCCCCAGCAAATGTTACCTGTTTTATTTCTCTGAAATTTCCTCTAACCATTCTCATTTCCTTTTTCCTTTTCTCCAATTTCCCTTCTTTTCACCTTTTCTTGTCCTCCTCTAACTGTGGGATCTACAAATACAAGCTCCCTAAATAGTGAGAAGGACCAGGAAACCTTTTCCCTTCAGATTCAAAATAGAAGGGAGACTGTTCTTTAAATATTTTAACTACATCATTAAAATACTCCAAATTAAAAGACCTTACAGACTATCTGGGCTCTAGTCACAGGGAACATCTTTCAGTACCTCAAATGTGTGTGTCATGTTTTTTTATACCAAAGTGCTTTCCAGTGCTTGGATCATCCTTTCACGCACTCTCTCCAACTTTAACCAACACCTACTCACCTTTTCCTAAAAATAAACCTTCAGTTTTGCTTCTGTACTTTATATATGTTCACAGCCTCCTGGATTTCTCCTCCTAGAGTGGCACTTTCAACATCCTATTTTATTCACCAATTAACTTATATCTACCTCCACAAGACTGAGAGAGCCACGTAGGCAGGAGCTAGGACTTCTCATTATCACCTGGAATTAGCACAACACCTGGAACATGGTAGACACTTAATAAAGCTTTGTTGAAGAAATGAAATGACCAAGGCAATAACCTGACCAAAATCAATTAAAATATGTTCTATACCTCCAGAGCAGCATCACCCAACAGAGTTTTCTGCAATAATGAAAATATTCAAATATCTGTGTTGTTCAATACGATAGCCATTGGTGTGGCTATTGAGTGCTTGAAATGTAAACAGTGTAACTAAATTTTTAATTGTATTTAATTTTCATTCATTCTTAAAGCCACATGTGGCTATCACTAACATATTACAGCTCTAGAATCTCAATGAGAATATAAACTATTATGCATGATTTGATTTGCTTATACCATTTAACACATTGAACTTTCAGTTAAAATTATTCTGCTCAAACGATTAAAATTTCCAAAGTGAAATTTCTCTTAACAGAGTATGTACTTTTTGAGGTTAGGAATTTTATCTTGTTCATCATCTTCTTATATACAGTAGGTATTTTAAAAACAATGTTCAGTTTAACTGAATGATGATACCAGTTGGTCAAATTTAAAAACGTTGGTGTCTCTTTTTCTTCTTTCCAGTTTAAAAATAGCAGGTAAAACTAAAAAACAGACAACTACCATTAAAGAAAACAGAACAAAAAAAGAAGTTATGTGTGTTATCTGAACTGATTGTCCTCTCTAGCATCAAGCAGCTACCTGAAGTCTTTACTTTCAGAAAAGGAATTAAGGAAAGTCGCTTCCTAAATATGTACCACATCTCCACATCTTCACCTCTGCTCCAACTTTGCTCACGCTATTTTCTTTGCCAAAAGCCTAACTCTTACCCCAATGCCATCATAATCTGTCCAAAATCTACATGTACTACAATGTCTAGCTCACATGCCCCTCCTTCATGAAGCATTCACCTTTACAAAAAAGAATGGGATCTCTCTTATCTACACAGTCCTCTCAGATGATTCAAGTCTGCTTTGTTCTATAGATGTTTGTCAAGTTCATTAAATACAATTAGTGTTAGCCACATAGAATTTAATGCCTCACTTTTCTTAACTATCAGCACTATCTATATATAATGTTTTACTTTTATAATAACAAATTCTGAAAATTAAAAATCTTCTTGGATTGAGTCAAACATCTTTTACATATTAGCCTGTTTCTTGATTTGGTGTATTTCCAAACCTAGAAAAATATCTTTCCTATGAAACAGAAGAAATCAGAAACAAGAGGAGGCAGACACTGTGTCATGCAAAACCAGCCACTGAGTGACAGAAAAGATATGTGTGGCAAAATTCCAAGCTACATTCCTAGAACAAACTCTTAGTCCCCAAAGAGATTCTGTTTTCTTATACTATTTGAAAGTACCTTCTTCAAGTCCTAAGTGTATATTGTTTTTTTTGTGATCCAGGCATAAGCAATAACAGTACCATCATCATTTATATTTCTAGATCCAAGATATGTGCATCAGTATTAACTAGCTGACAACAAAATTCTTCACATTTCTGAGTACAGACTTTCATGGAATTTTCTTCTGTCCTTTTAAGCAAAAGGAGGAGGAGGACGACGAGGAGGATGAGGAGGGGAAGAATTATTATTTTACTAGAGAAAGGCAAAAATAAAATTAACTATCCTCAATTGTGTCTTCACTGTAACTCATCTCCTTTTAACTACTTCTCACTACAACTACCCCCCCCCCCCATCTTTTCTCCTCCCTCTTTCTCCTCAGTCCTAGCAAATGGCCTTACTTTTCTTAATGAGATGTCTGAGGTCATGTGGAATATCCTCTCTCAGCATCTGTCCTCTCTAGCAGGAAGCTCCCCTGTACCTTTACCCATCTTTTGTCCTCCTTTACCTCTGATCTCTAAATATTCCCTCCCAATGTCAATACCTCAACCTATATACTTGATCTCCTTGCTTCCAGACTCCAGGATCTGTCACTCAGTGATCGACTCTCTATCCCCAGTACCTTCTCTCTCCTTCTCTAAAGGCTCCTCTCCTTTACCTCTGCCTACAAAGATGTTTATTTTCCCATTAAAACAAAAACAAAAACAAAAAAAGATGAAGAAGGAAACAAGCCTTCCTTTCACCTTAGTCCTTCTATGACTAACATTTCATTTCTCTACTCCCATACATCTCCTAAACCTTGAAAGAGTAGTTTACAATAGTTAAATTCATTTTTATAAGGTCTTTAACTTCCTGGATTTTTCCACCCATATCACTGTACTATCTTCTCAAAGGCCATCTGTAATCTCAAAACCACCAAACCCAGGGGTCTTTTTTAATCCTCATTCATTTCCTCCTCTGTGGAGTGTACGACACTTCAGACTAAACTTTCACTAAAATTTTTTCACCTCTTGTTTCCAAATAACATGCTGGTACAGAGAGCAAACATGACAGCCTGCACCTACACCAACAAAATGCCTATGATCATTTCCCTCACTCATGAGACACAGGAAAAGAAGCAACAGACTCACTGGGTCCATCCCAAGTGGGAAAATTAGCCCAAAGAATCTCACCTATTCGATGAGCTCAGGAATGACACTATAACCTTGGCACTAAGACTGCAAGCCTCTGATTCCTCATACCATTCTGTTGATTATCAGTCATAACGGCTTCTGTGATGTTTAAATAGAACAATGGAGTTAACTCAAGTTAGAGAGCTATTGTAACTGATTTCCCAAAAATTCGGGGTTGGGGTTGGGTGACGGCACAGTTCTTTGGCAAAAAGGCCATTCACTATAAGTGGAAAGGCTTTGGGGGAGGACAGTAGAGACTGCAAGGACAGTTACTGCAGCCTCAGTAACACAGGGTGACACAGCATAAGAGAGACCTCTTGATAGACCTCTTTCCTTTTTGACCACTCTTGCTAACTTCTTTTCTTCTATTCAAACCTCAAAAGGTATGTATTCCTTAAGGTTTCCTCTTTAATCTTCTCTTCCTGTTTCTTTCTCCTCCTTTACCATTTTTGTAAAAGAAAACAAAATGCCCCATATACATTCATCTCAAGCACTTATTAATCTTTGTTAATTCCCCAAGTCAGCTCCTCCTCCTCATATTCCTGTTTTTGTTAATGGTATCACCACTGCCCTAGTTACCCAGATGAAAATCTTCCCTCAAATTCTCTTTTCCTTTTTTGCTCACATCCAATCATTGCTCAGTTCTGCTGATTCTGCCTACCAATTGTTTCTCCTTTCTCTTCCATTTCCACTCCCATACCTTACTTACGTCAGGCCCTTATTATATGTAATCTGGGTCTCTGCAATGGCCTCTTAATTTCACTTCTTAGTTCTAGTTTCTCCCTACTCTGTTGTATTCTTCCAGTTAATCAAGTTAAAGCACAGCTATTGGCTCCTATCCTCTTGCTGCTTAAAAGCCTCATGGAGTCTCCACTGCCTAGAAAATAAAGTTCAAAATCTCCAGTTAATTTTTTTAAGTTTATTTTTATTTATTTTGAGAGAGACAGAGAGCAAGCAGGGGAGAGACAGAAAGAGGGAGACAGTATCCCAAGCAGGCTCCATGCCATCAGTGCAGAGCCCAATGTGAGGCTTGAACTCATAAACCGTGAGATCAAGACCTGAGCAGAAATCAAGAGTTGGACACGTAACCAACCGAGGCACCCAGGTGCCCCTCTTCAGTTAACTTTTAAAACCTTCCATGACCTGGCTCCAGGCTTCACTTCCCATTTTATCTCCCACCACTCTCTTCCATAAAATCTATACTTCATCCTACCTCAGCTACTCCCTGTTCCTAAATAACTCCACATCTCCACCTCTGCTCCATCTTTGCTCACATTTTTATCTTTGCCAAAAGGCTAACTCTTACCCCAACCCCACCTTAATCTGTCCAAATCCTACATGTACTACAGCGTCCAGTTCATAAGCCCTCTTTCACGAAGCATTCATCTTAATAAGAGGATGAGATCTGGCTTGTCCACAGAGTCCTTTCAGATGGTTCTTCCTGCTTTGTTCTGTAGATGTTTGTATATTTATGCTCTCTCCCTCACTAAATAGTAAGTTCTCTGAGGATAGAAACAAAATCTTAATCATTTTTCTCCTTATGCAATGCTTAGCATGGTGTCCTACAGTAGATAGGACTAGAATATGTGCTGAATTAATGAAGTCTCACAAAATAGTTGGTGTAATTATGGACACTCAGTTGAAAATACCCAAAAACATCTCATTCAAAAATAGTTCCATGCTAAAAAACAAAACAAAACAACCACAACAAAAATTTTTGCTTTTAGAATCCTCAGAGAGCTCTGAAGTTGCATTTTCCCCAAAATCTCATTGCATGCAGTGTTGCTGAAAACTTACAAAGTTTGAACATTTTTAAAATTCCAGTTATCATTTTCTTTATGAATGAAGCCAGGGAGAATTTTCTACCTTTGGTTTGGGCAGCATTTGATTATCTGAGGAGATGATCTTTTGTAATGATACCATTATTTTAGGATCAACAAAACTTACAGTAGCAACAAAAATTAAAGGAATTCTGGAATTAAAACACTGGAAAGAGTGACTAATACTTTATTCATTCTGGTCGTCATTTATCCTGATGAAGATTTATTTATCTGATTTATCTGATGAAGAACTTATTTTAAATACCTGTATACTAGTTTGACCATTCTAATAGCCTTTGGAAACATCTACTGCTTTTACCAACATTTGTAAATCACATGGGGTTATTTGCTCAAAAGAACATGAGGGGCAGAAATGTTTCCATATGCTAGAAAATGGTTTCATCATTTTAATAGGATGGGGGGAAATGTGGTTTATTTTGCAAATAAACACTAAGCTATAGAAGGTGTCCTTATGAGAATAAGTTATCTTCAGGTCTAACCATAAACAACTTTGCAGCCACAAGAGATCACCTCACAAAAGAATAGAAAAGTATAAAGTCAATTACGGTTTACGTAAGTTAAAAAATGCTACTATGGTTGAAATATAATTTAATATCTAAATTTGCCTTGATAAAGAGACCCATTCTTTTGTGACACTTGTGATCATATGATCAAGAGGAGACAGGTTTCAACTTCCCAATTTCAACTTTAACCATTCTTACTCCACTCTGCCCAAGCCTTTTAAACCAAGACGACAATAAGCCTTGGAAAAAAAAATGGATTCTCCCTTAAATGCTAAAGGTAGTTGCCTCATTTTAGTAACAAATAATTTAATTTACATTTCTATTCTTCTGAAAATGTTCATAACAATTTCACTTGATAATAGCACACTACCAGAGAAGAAAGAAAAAGACCAAAAGCCCTTTGACATCCGGATGATACTGTTATTACAAACCTCATCCAGCTCTAGACCAAATGAGTGATACTATATTTCAGTGGACAAACCACAGGCTACCAACTGCATATTCTGTTAGCAAATTTGCCATAAAAGCAAACATACTGTACCACTGCATGTTGAGCAGCATCTATCTCCAGACCCCAATTCCTACTGCAAGAGATCTATACTACATCTACTCTGTTCCAGAAGATGTCCAGAGTTCACTATGTCTTGTAAGAAATAAGGAGATAACATTTCTATGAACAAAGAAGTTCAAAATGTCCCCTAATCTAAACTCAACCTAGGATGATTCTAGAACTAACCACGCTTCATGAGACTCAATTTTTCAAAAAGGGTCCTATCTGCTAAGTTCCTATAGATTATAATAAATTATTATGTATATCTGGACTCTGGTATGCAATAGGAATAGTAACCAAATGTCCAATTAACTACTTATTCTAGATATAACTCCAAAAGTCAGACAGCTTTTCCTTAACAGATAGGACAGCTATTTACTTAATTTTGTCACAGTGGCCATATTTATTTATGATCAGTATTCATTTCTGAAAAATTTCATGTTTCCTATAGTTGTAAATGTTTTGCTGGAGTATGTCAAGTTCTCGAAAATAAGAGAGTAAAGAGTGTTTTTTAAAAAATATCTTACTGAAGACATTGTTTTTTAGGCAGATTTTTCCATTATCATAAATACCTTAATACACAAGGTAATTTAAGTGTTAAATGTTAGTGACTGCCTGATATATTATACAAATTAAGATAAAGTTTTTTGTTTTAAGACCAAATATTTGCCTTTCTACAAAAAACATCTTAAACCTGAATGTTCTTAAGTTGAATTGAGTCTTATCTCCCAAGTAATCTCCCAAATAAAAACTCTTGGTCTTTATTGTCTTATCAATTACATTATCTTCCTATATCACAGGGGCTTGGATTATTTGGGAAAACAACAGGGGCTTGGGATCATATTTGGGAAAATAACAGAGTGAAACATTTTGAAGAAAATCAACTAACAGAAAAATGTTAAATGTCCCAAGAAGAAAGGGGTACTTGGCCATTTAAGGTTATCACTGGCCTGGTTATATACCAAAAGATTTCACCAAAATGGTACAACTGAAGCCATCTAGAAGTTATCATGGTCTTACTGTGCACAAACCACATTATTTTATCAGACTCCCATTACTGAATGACACTTTCTTTCTTGCTTTAGACATTTTAATACCATTTAATCAATGGAAAATTTTGACATTCATATACTCATATTTTCCTTACTCTTCCTGATTCTTATCTGGAAGACAGTTTAGCTTGTGTTGTTTTTTATTGTTGATTTTATGATTTAACTGTTAAGGGTTACACAAGGGAAGTCTTGCTTTACCCTTGACTACTATGAGAACACCTAAATAAATATTTTAATATAGTAAGACATTCAAGCTAGGTATGATTCTATCTTTCTCTTTGGTGAAAAGCTACCTGATCTATCCAACAATCACAATGACTCTGAAATACATCTTTGAATCTTCATGATCTACTCCCAGTCCTTTAGATTTCAAAGGGACTCTATCAAGTATCTTATAATCTATAAGGTTCGTAAGAGCTGTATCTGTTCGGTTTTGGCCACTATACCATGCCTAGTGCTTAGCCTGACTGGCACATAGTAGGTGTTCACAAATACAACTTTATTGCACTGATGAAATTCTTGAACCAGTTACTAGTTCACCCACTAAGGATGTTACTAAACATCTCTGAGACAGTTTATTTATTAAAAAAAAGAAGAAGAAGAATCCTCATAGAGTTATTCCTATGATTAAATAATTTTTAATTATTAAATATACAGTTTAGTAGTAACAAAGTACAGTACTATAATTATCTTTTAATGTAAAACTATATTTTAAGGCATACTAGAATAAATATAGCTGATTTTTTTAATATGACTACATTATAAATTGGTGTGATTCAAATTAATTTCACAACTACATTTTTATAAAATAATAATAATAATAATAATAATAAAGGGCCAAAAATACAATGAGGAGCAGAAATATTAAATACAGAGACAAAGAAGGAAAAAAATCCTCATAAATAAGGCAATGTTTTGAAAGAAAATAACTTCCTTATATATATGTGGCTTAAAACAAAACTAATACTTTCCAAGTGACAAACCTGGCACAAAATAGCAACTGGGAGATTTATTTTTGCTAAAATTATCATCCAACTCTGTCCAAAAAAAAAAATCTTTACTTCTTAGAGGCACGTACTCTAAGATGAAATTGTCTTGGTAGTGAAGGGGAAAAAAGCCCATTAAATGTGCTTTATATTTTCTTTTTCTTTCTAGTACTTGTTTCTTTAAAAATTAAGTCTAAAGCGCCATCTACTGTGTCTGTTAGGATCACATCACCTTTGTTGGTTTAACAGAGTACTGAAGAAACAAAATGAAGCAAATTTAGAATCTATTACTTTAAAGTCCTATTCCTAGGAAATAAAAGAGCGTGTAATTTTTTCCCGTTACATATTTTTATACAATATACTTAAATGTAAATACTTAAGACACATACATTATAGTGCCTCAGCAATCATTTTCCTTGCTTTCTTTTTACTTCCTTCTTAGACACTTCACTTCCTTCTTCCTTCCTTTGTTTTTGGTAAGAAAAACATCACAATACGGAGTAAAATACTTCTATACAGTAGACAAACAAATACTAATAATAGCAAAGTTTTGAGCTCTTACTGCGTGCCAAATAGTGTTTTAAGTGGTTTTTACTCAATATCTCATGCAATCCTCACAAAAATCCATTGAGATGAATGTCATTAGTATTATCTCCATTTTACAGGTAAGGAAATCGAAGCAGAGAGAAATTATTAAACATTTTACCCAAGGTAACATGGCTAGTAAGCGACCAAAGTATGATTTGAATTTAGACATTCTGGCTCCAGAACCCATCTCTTAACCATGATACCAAGCTTTCTATTACTATTAATGGGTTCAAATAATTATCAACGATACTCTGTCATCGGAACTGCATAGGATAGGGACACATGGCTGACTCAGTTGATAGAGCATGCAACTCTTGATCTCAGGGTTCTGAGTTCAAGCCCTACGGTGCATATAGAGATTACATAAAAATAAAATCTTTAAAAAAAAAAAAAAAAGGAGAAGAACCACATAGGACAAACACTACGTCATGCTTTACTTCAATACATTCTAACATTACTCTATCTTTAGGCTTTTTGCATATATATCTATTTTTAGGAGATATTATTTTATGTAGAGAACTTGTTAAAATACCTGGATCCTACTATGGAGATTCTGATTTGATATGTCTGAGCTACAATTTGAAGGCGCTGTTTTTAACAAGTTCCCCCCAGTGACTCTCACAGGCCACACTGGAGCCCTGCAGTTAGAACTATTGAGCTTTAAGACATATTTTATTTTTGGGCTATCCATCTGCTCTTAAATTATAGTTCTACTGACTTTTCTCTTACTTTAAGAGTTTAAACACAGAGAACTATGAAGGCAAACTGTCATAAATTTAAATATGTGGGGGATTTGTGTCTATACTGACTTTTAAAATAGGGAAGCAAAGGATTGGTAACCAGAAATTTTAAATTCTGTTTTAATAACTGCAGAAGAATAAAGAAGAAATGAAGTTAGCCTCCCTAGCTACTCCATATGCCAAATCTTTTCTGACTCTCCAGAAAACATATTCTCTGTACCAGTGGTTTTCAAAAGTTACACCAGGGATTCTTGTGGAGAAGGAGAAGAGAAGGCAAGGATTCAGCAGCATCCCTATCCCACCCTCACTTAATCAAAATAAAATTTCCACGGATAATGTTTGAAATCATTGACTTACTCCACTAACACTGGTGCAATTAACTGCTGTTTGTTTCACATGTATACATCACCAAGCAAATAAAACCAAGCATCTCAAGGTAAGGGCCTGTCACTCATGGCTTTTTTGAAGGATGGATGAATGGATGGATATAGATATACTAGGTGGTCAGCCCGCAGCTTGTGACAGTGGCTATCTTCTTTATTAACCCATAGGGTCTTTTTCATTACGTAGATGTAGGCTTTACTGAGAAAATATCAATGCATTAAAAAAATCTCAGGTCACTTATAAACATGGTGTATCTATAATGTAATGAAATGGGTATTTTCACAAGTATCTATAACTTACATATCTAAATGACATGCAAGTTATACATAGATGATACACACATGAAATGTAAGCTATATATAAGTGATATAGTAAGTGAAATGATGTTTGTGAAATAAATCAACCAAATTTATTCTAAAGGAAATCCTGCCATTTGCAACAACATGGATGAAACTGGGGGACTTTATATTAAGTGAAATGAGCCAGACAGAGAAATACAAATACTGTATGATCTCACTTATATGTGGAATCTAAAAAAGTCAAACTCATAGAAACAGAAAGTAGAATGCAATTAGCAGGGGCTGGGGTGGAAAAAATGGAGAAATGCTGGTCAAAGGTATAAGCCTTTGGTTATAAGATGAATAAGTTCTAAGGATCTAATGTATAGCATGATAACTATATCTAATAATACTGTACTGTGTATTTGAAATTTACTGAAAGTAAATTTAGAATGTTCTCAAGACACACACAAAAGTAGTAACCATGTGACATGATGTGTGTGTTACTTAACTTGGCTGTGGTAATCATTTCACAATGTGTACCTATACCAAATCATCACATTCCACATCTTAAATATATGCAATTTCATCAACTATACCTCAATAAACCTGGGAGGGAAAGCAAAGCAGTTCACCTAAAGATTTTTTTTAAAAAAAAGCTTATTCTAATACTACTATTACACAAATATTTTTGCAATTTTTCATTAATTCAGAAATCATAGAAGCAATAAAAGAAAACTAGTTCTAGTACTTTATATTTAATTTACATTTAAAATGTACTTAGTTTGCTCATTCACCTTATTCATCATGCTTGATTCTAAATGGCAGTTAGTTATATCAAAAATCAAAAATAACCCACAAAATGAAGACCTGCTACCATAGAAAATAGTCAAAAGAATGTTCTAGGAGTTATCCCCCCCCCAAAAAAAGAAGAAACATGAATAAAATGAGTATATAATCTTACATGACCATTTTAAGGGAAATAGCATTTATTTGGATGCACTACTGCTGGCATTAAAAAAAAGAAAAAGAAACTCAAACACCGTATTTTTAAATCACTATACTTTATAATTACAACTATTGCTACAGAGGTGTGTGTGTGTGTATACATATACATATATACATATACATATACATACATATATACATATACATATACATACATATATACATATACATATACATACATATATATATATATATGTGTATATATATATATATATATATCCTTTGCCCTAAGTCTTCCTTTCATGGGAGGAATCAAAGCCAAGTCCATTACTGGGATTTCACAGTCTTCCTCTTGGAAGACTTGGCAGGCTTGTAACTTCAATATATTGATGTTATTCCTGCTACTTTATGTAAACCTTCACTTCAAGTTTGGTGTGTCTGACACCACATTGCCCAATTCTTCCACTATTCCAAATACTCTGAAGAAGCTTCCCAGAAATCCCTGTTTGGATCAGCAAAAGCAATTTGGTGTCATCAGCAGATTTCACCATTTCCTTTTGGAGTCATTAAAACATTAAACAAGCATGATCTTGGTATCAACCCTTGGAGTTCCTACTATTAACCTCTCTCCAGCTGAAGTCAAGCCATTCTCTGCTATGTTGTGATTCCCATCATAAAATCAGGATGTGTTTATTTGCTAAAAGTTTAAACTTTGATGGATATTTTTTTAACCGAAAGTTGCAAAATGCATTACGAAAGTAAAGAGAAAAAAAATTCCCAAAGGAAAGGCCAAATAAACCAGCAAAGAGAAACAGCCCCTACTTGAGTTGCCTTATCCCAGTACTCAAACCACCTCATATTCAACTGATTCTAAAACCTCCACAGAATTTTGACCTTTGCCCTCCAATTATTTACTTCTTTTATAATTGTATGAGAAACCTTATTAGGCACATTTGAAAATTCTATATGAATTATAACCAGCAGGTTCCAACCACTTTATTAGCTTTTTCCCCTCTTCATTACATTTGAAGGGAAAAAAGCAAACAGTCCTTACGGAGAAAAGTGAAAAAGCAAATAGCTTTCTCCTCAAACTGGTCTGTACTCTGAACAAGAGAAATCACTCTTTCTTTTATTCAAGTGCAAATCTGTTTGAAGCTTTCATTCTGCTTTCCCAGCCTGCTCTCTGCAGCTGCCTAAAAGATGAGACGTGGGAATGAAAGAAAACTAGATTGGGGCCAAAAAGCAGTACTGTCCACATGCAAACTGGCTCAAAGAGCAGCAAGGCTTCTGTAGGTCCCTTCCCCCATTTGCCAACCTAGCAGACCCCCAGCCAAAAGGAGAGGGTGCTGTGCTAGCCCATGTCCAATCTTGTCTAAATAACAACTTCTCCCATGTAATTAGGGGAAAGATAAGGTTACTAGACACCCTCCACCACCCTTGCCCCAGTCCTGACACAGTGCCTGAGGTGTTCTCAGGACCAACTTTTTAGCTCTAAGTTAGATGGAATGAGGCAGAGTCAGGGACTGATGGAAAGACCCTCACAGATCTCTTTTAAGCTGCTTGTGAAGCAGGAGACTGGCCGAGGCAGAGCAGCAATAAGCAGAATTTATTTTACTTATCTTACCCCGTGCAAAATCAAGGCAAAATCTTACTCCCAAAAAGCCAAATCTGCTGTAGACTTTCAGAAAGTCTGGCAGCCCATTAGCCTACATGCAAGAGTGTTAGGTAACCTTATAATCCCAGTGATCTACTCGGGCCAAACAGTGAACTACACAATAGAGAAAGTTCACCATCAAAATCAAACTCTGCTGGGATGAGAAGAGTATTCTCAAGGGTTTTTACTCAGATGTCATTATAACTCTATGTTATTTTTAATACTGTTCTTTGGATTTTGCCCCACACAGAATTCCCAAGTTACAGGGGGACCACGAACAATGTCCAGATGTATAAAAAGCAAAAATACTTCCCTCCTACTTGTGGATTCCAAGATAAACACCACAAGAAGCACGTGTGACTAAACTCAGAGCTCATTCCAAATTAAATACTGCATCATGTGCACAGTGTAGGACTTAAAAAACAAAACTGCACAAATATTCTACACGGTTCATAAGCCAGACTTGGGTGAGCACATGACCATGTTATAAGGAAACATGAATTGGAGAGTAGGGGTAAAGGGTGAGAAAAGTCTTAGTCATGACCTTTCCCAGAAAATTGGTGCTATTTTCAGAGAACACTTGTATAATATGGGACATAGATGAAAGATGAAATCGTATTTTTCTTTGTTTTTTTTTCTACTGATGACCCTCAATTCAAAAACCACCTAGCAAATAGAAAACCCTACAAAGATTTCAAATTCCCTAGCTAAGCCATGCACAAACATCATTAAATACACACACACACACACACACACACACACACACACACACACACAATGAATACTTAAATGTCTGGCTAGCCAGCCCAGACAGAATGCTTTTGACCTATAAACTGGGTTCTGAACAGAGCACATGGAACTTTAGGGGGCAGGGTAACAGGACATTCAGGTCATGTGAAAAGACTTCCACATTATTTTTATTGTGTTTCAAAAATTAAAGTATAAAATGGATGGATGGATGAATAGATTAGGCAGACAGAGGAGGAGTTTGGCTAACTAAGTGAGTTTAATTTTTCTCCCTCAACTTATCCTAAGTAAAAGCTTATAATAAATTAAGATTTGGAAATGTTTACTGAAATATCTTGTTTTCTAAAAATTAGGTAATAATGATAGATACAAAAGAATATATATACTTATGTAGGTTATGATGCATAATGATAAAAATATATACCTATAAACCCATCATCCAATTTATGAATTAGAATATTCCCAGTCCCAATCAAGCTACACATGGCCCTTCCTGAATCCTATCTTCCTGCTTCTCTCCCAATCGTCATCACTATTCTGAATTGTGCATTTATTTTATTCTCGAGTTTTAAAAAATAGTTTTTACTGCAGCTGATGGCATATTCAAATGTATTTGGTAATCCCCCTTTGTGCATGCTTCCATAATGGGGAGATAAAAAAGTAAAGTCCTTACCTCAATGTATGGAAAAAAGTATCTGCCTGTATGTCTATCTTCCCCTACATGTAAGTACCTTAAGATCAGGAATTATGTCTTATTTGCTCTAACTTCCCAGTACCTAGCAGAG
This sequence comes from Acinonyx jubatus, assembly GCF_027475565.1. Taxonomy (NCBI): domain Eukaryota; kingdom Metazoa; phylum Chordata; class Mammalia; order Carnivora; family Felidae; genus Acinonyx; species Acinonyx jubatus. The sequence goes on along the minus strand of NC_069386.1, from coordinate 111,580,908 downwards.
TAATAGGCACAGAATATGTCAAATAATTATTTTTCAACTAATCTTTCAAATTAGAGCCCAAATGTCTTAAATGTTTCACAATCAGAGCTGGCCAACAACATCAAATATTGCTCTTTTGAACATTACCTTTCTTCTATGATAGATCTCCTATCCCCGGGCCCCAGGGCCCAAGTTTATCTCCCTAGACTGCAAATCAACATAACAGTCACTCATTACCTCATCACACACTAGATAAAATCTTAGATGGCACTGAAACTGTCAAATGAGACTGTTTTCCTCAAGGGTCATAGAGTGCTCGCTTCTTAGTCTGGTAGAAAACATTACCACATGAAAGTTGAACTTAGTAGTATTTGAGCTATACTTAACCACAGATATCAATGAGACATGGAGGCGTCAATTGTTTTCTACTTAAGGACAGCATCACCTACATAGCAAACTATATACAAAATGAGAGAGATGTCCCTGCTATTTGACAGCAAAGAGTTTCATAACTACCTTAAAATATCTTTACATTATGTACTGAACCCAAGTCTCTCAGGGGCTGTGTTCTAAAGGATAAGCCTACACCCTCAATTATGTCACCATTATGCAATATACTCATGATCACAAACAAATTTGTCCTTCAGCCTGGAAGAGCAAAACCGACAGTCAATGTGGCTTCAGATACAAGATTATGTTGTGAGACCTCCCCCAAAAGTATTAGTATTCGAAAATTTCTCTGACTCATCTCTTCATTCTGATCAAAGCACAAGATTAAGATTAAGATTATCCAAAATATCTTTCTGAGTGTGGAGAGGAGTCAGGAGAGATGTTCCTGAAGAACTTAAGCAGTCATAAGACCTCAATCTAAAAGATCTTTCTTAAGAGACAATTGCAATGTTACCACAAAAGGTTTAACGGTTATACTTTAGGAAGCAAAGTTTAGGGAACTGTCACATAGCTATCTGTAGTCCAGAATTAGTTCTTATATTGTAAAAAATGAAAATTAAAAAAATGTTAAAACACTACAGCACAGGCCAGTCTACAAAACCCACAGCTTTTCACAAATACAGCTGAGAAATTTTAGTCAGGAATCTGTATTGATCTTGATAGCATTCCAGGGAAAAACCTTGAGGAGATGAACATCTTTCTCACAAGGCTTTTAGTGCTCTATTTCAAACACTTAATGCAAAAAAAAGAAAAAGGAAAAAAGAAAACAAAATCACTCATCTGTGCCTATCATTTACCAGATATGACCATTTCCTAATTTATCTCAGCCAACTTTAAGATGTCTTCACTATTACCACTGCATTTTGGTATCAAGATAAAGATGTGATAAGAGAACTAAGAATACTTTCAAATGGACTACTGGGAGAGACTGGTCAAAAAGATGGGCAAATGACTGCAAAAATCATCTCAGTGTGCCACTCCACGTTCAACAAAGCAGTTCACCTGCTCAATTACTAATGGTGAAACATCTCCACTTAGACTGAGACAAAGACACACTCCATTTTCTCCACCTATCTGCCAGCCTCCATCTAAATATGAGTTTTATAACCAAAGGGTTATTCTCACTATACAAGTCAAAGAAAAACAACAGCTTGTAACACTATGATGTCAGTCAATTGTGAGGGCATTTATTTGACGGTGACTTTCTACAAAAGTAGAACTACTATCATTCCCGCTGGAACCAGTTGGCCCTTTTTTTTTTTTTTTTTTTTTGGTGATATTTCTGAGAGTATATCTTGCCTGAGTCACAAAAGAAGGAAACAACTATTCTGTTCTCACCATCTCAACCCCTAGCATTTCTTTTTTTTTTTTTGATATTTATTTATTTTTGAGAGAGAGAGACACAGAGTGCAAGTGGGGGAGGGGCAGAGAGAGAAGGAGACACAGAATCCAAAGCAAGCTCCAGCTCTGAGCTGTCAGCATAGAGCCCAAGGCGGGGCTCGAACCCACAAACCGTGAGATCATGACCTGAGCCGAAGTCAGACACTCAACCCACTGAGCCACCCAGGCGCCCCTCAACCCCTAGCATTTCTATACTGGTTTGTAACTAGGATAACATAAAGACAGTAAGAAGGGGGCACCTGAATGGCTCAGTTAGTTAAGCATCCGACTTCAGCTCAGGTCATTATCTCACCGGTCATGAGATCAAGCCCCATGTTGGGCTCTGTGCTGACAGCTCAGAGCCTAGAGCCTGTTTCAGATTCTGTGTCTTACTCTCTCTCTGCCCTCCCCTGCTTGCACGGTCTCTCTCTCTCTCTCTCAAAAATAAACATTAAACGTTAAAAAAAAAAAAAGACAGTAGGAAACAGGTGTGATATATGCTAGAGGACATTATATTTTGCTCTTAGTAGCTTGTTCTTTTTTGGCTTCCTATAATTGTATTCCATACTGATTGATGGAACAGCTTTGAATATTAGTAAAGACAACTGCTGGAATCCTTGTTCATCCCCTTAATGACAAGCTACCTAATATAACCAAACACACACAATGCAATTAATCCAAACCACCTTATTTCATCATATTATAAATACTGCATTTATATGTATATAAATATATCTGTGCTTCAAAGAAGCAAGAAATGAAAAGACAGAATGGGAGAAAATACTTGAAAATCAAATATCTGATAAGGGACTTAGAGTCAGAATATAGAATGAGCCTTAACTATTCAATAATAAAAAGACAAACCATCCAATTTAAAATGTGCAAAGGAGGGGCGCCGGGGTGGCTCAGTTGGTTGAGCATCCGACTTTGGCTCAGGTCATAATCTGATGGTTCGTGAGTTCAAGCCCTGCGTTGGGCTCTGTGCTGACTGCTCAGAGCCTGGAGCCTGCTTCAGATTCTGTGTCTCCCTCTCTCTCTGCCCCTCCCCTACTCATACTCTGTCTCTCTCTCTCTCTCTCCATCAAAAATAAGAAATAAAAACATTAAAATATGCAAAGGAAAAAAAACGGGGTGCCTGGGAGGCTCGGTCAGTTAAGCGTTCAATTTTGGCTCAGGTCATAATCTCATGGTTCATGGGTTTGAGCCCCCCACTTCAGGCTCTGTGCTGATACCTCAAGAGCTTGGAGCCTGCTTCGGATTCTGTGTCTCCCTCTCTCTCTGCCCCTTCCCGCTTGTGCTCTGTCTCTCTCTGTCTCAAAAATAAAAGAACATTAAAAAAAATAAAAAATAAATAAATAAAATGTGCAAAGAATTTCAATAGACATTTCTCCAAAGAAGACATACGAAGGTTAATGGGCACATGAAAAGACTGTCAACATGTTTAGTCATTAGGGAAATACAAGTCAAAACCACAAAGAGGGGCGCCTGGGTGGCTCCGTTGGTTAAGTGTCTGTCTCTTGATTTAGACTCAGTCATGGCCTCATAGTCATAAGATTGAGCCGCACTTTGGGCTCTGCACTGAGCATCGAGCCTGATTGGGAATCTCGCTCTCCCTCTCTCTCCCTCTGCCCCTACCCCACTCCTGCGCAAGTGCATATGCACAGGCTCTCTCTCAAAATAAATAAATAAACATTTTTAAAAAACACAAGGAGATACCACTTCATACCTATTACTATGATGGTCATAATTAAAATAAAATTTTAAAAAGACAAGTGTTGGCGAGGGTATGGAAAAATTAGAACTCTCAATCATTGCTGATGAGATTGGAAAATGGTAAGCCCACTTTGGAAAACAGCTTGGCAGCTCCTCAAAATGTTAAACACCGAGCTACTATATGACTCAGCAATTCTACTCCTAGGTATATAATCAAGAGAAATGAAAACATCTGTACGCACAAAAACTTGAACATGCATGGTGATAACTGCACTATTCATAATAGCCAAAAAGTATAAACAAACCAAATATCCATCAACTGATGAATGAGACATATCCATACAATGGCAGATTACTTGGCAATGAAAAGGAATGAAGTACTGATAAGTATTGATAACATGCTACAATATGAATAAACTTTGAAAACATTATGCCAAGTGAAAAGACGCCAGTCATCAATGCCACATATTGTATGACTGCATTTTAACAAAATTTCCAGCCTAGGCAAATCCATAGAGACAAAAAAGAAAAAAATAGTAGTTGCCAGGAACTGGGAGGATGTGGAAATGGAGAGTGACTGATTAGGTATGAAGTTTCTTTTTGGGGTGATGAAAAGGTGTGGTAGAGTTGCACAAATCTGTGAATATGCTTTAAAAAAAACACTAAATTACATACCTTAAAAGGATGAATTGTATGGTATGTGAATTATACCTCAAAAAAGGTATTTAAAAAACATTTCTGTTATTTGAAGGCTTTTTGTTCTTTTAAAAAAAATTTTTTTAATGTTTCTTGAGAGACAGAAAGACACAGAGAGTGAGAAGGGGAGGGGTAGAGAGAGGTAGAATCCGAAGCAGGCTCCAGGCTCTGAGCTGTCAGCACAGAGCCCAATGCGGGGCTTGAACTTGCAAACTGTGAGATCATGACCTGAGCCAAAGTCGGTCACCCAACCTACTCAGCCACCCAGGCGACCCGGCTTTTTGTTCTTTTTAACATAGCAAGCGTTATGAGGTCTATAATGGTATATCTATTTTCTAATACATATTCTTGAATATGAAAGCTCTGGCATTCAACAAATAGATGATCTACTGACACTAACCTCTGACGTAGAATTCACCTGCAGTGAAATTCCCCTCTCTTCCTATCTTTTATTCCTTTACTCAACCTTGACTTAGTTCCTACACTCATTATAACATAAAGTGCTCAGCAAGCCCTAGAGCCTGAAGTAGTAAATAATAGATGTCATCAGTCCCTATCATTTTTGAAATAGAGAACTAAAATTGGGCTATTTATCCAGGCAAAGCAAAAGAATTCACATTAAAATTTAAGAGTTGTATTTACAGAATTGGTATTACATACATCCCTATCTTATGACTGGTATATCTTCTGGTTATCTTTGAAAGTGCACTATATCTTAAACTTCAAAGTAATTGTCCACACACTCTTTTATGTGTGAAAAGCATTAAGGGAAAGTCTTTCTGGTATATCCAAAAATTAACTCTCTCAGAAAGGATTCCAGTATAAACCTATCTTACACCAAGTGCACTACAACTAAGATTTATTCATTTTTTCAACCGAAAATTTTTGAGCAGTCACACCTGCCAAATGCTGGGATTACATAAATGAATTAAATTAGACACAGACTCTACCATAAAACAATTCACCATTATGGAGAAACACAGAATGCCCTATGAACAGGCAATGACAATGGTGTGCTCCAGGGGAGGAGTGTGTATGGTGCTGTCAGGAAAGTGTTCAAACTCAGAAACGTGAATTCTACAAAGGGCAAGGAAGTTTTAAACTCTAATCAGGAGACAGATTATTGAGGTCCCCATCTGATCCTACTATTCATTCATCACATTTAAGGACCCCCATCCCATTAATAAGAGACGAGTAATGAACTGTATGCTCTAGATGCCTGAATTACTAGCCCCTAAGTAGCTAATTTTCAAATACATCATTAAGGGTACCTTTTTTTTTTTTTTTTACTTCCAGGAAAGGTTCACTCTGATAGGAGAATGACATTGAGGATATGAAAGAAACAAAACTAAAATTAAAAAATATTCATTTCCATGTTATTTAACATATACTCTACAAAGAAGGGGTCAAGATTTTAAATTCAGATATTTTAAGCTCCCTTTACCTATAGGGGCACCTGGCTGGTTCAGTCAGTAAAGCATGCAACTCTTGATTTCAGTATTGGGAGTTCAAGCCCCATAATGGGTTTAGAGCTTACATTAAAAAAAAAAAAAAAAAAAAGGCTAAGCTCCCTTTACCTATAACTCTCAGAAAGTAGGAAAAACATCTTCTTAACCATGGTATCCTAAGCTAGATTCTTTGACTCTCATTAAATACATGTCAAATAAATGAATAATCAAAAAAAGAAATCAGCAACAAATGCCATTTTACTTATTCCTTAACAATATGCCTGTTTCCTTTCTTCTTTTCCCTTTTCTTGCCCTTCTACTTCTTTTCTCTTTTATCTTCATCTGTTCTTTCCTTCTTTCCTCTTTTACTTTAAACCTATGTCTTCAGAAGGCCACCAGCTGCTCTGAATGGCCATTGTTTTGCTAGATTGAGCCCGGTGTTAGCAATAGAGCATTTGCATTTTCTAATTATAAAGCTCCACCTAGTGGTCTAAGTTCCTTTTATTTATTTGTTTGTTTGTTTATGGTCATTATTTGTTTTTTTTATTATATGAAATTTATTGTCAAATTAGTTTCCATACAACACCCAGTGCTCATCCCAAAAGATACCCTCTTCAATTAAGCTCCTTTTATCTAGAAGGTATCAGATAATGAAACTGGAAAACCTGAAGTTAACCAAGAAACATCAGTGAATTCCAGTTCTTCTGTTAGTCTTCTGGCAGTTATCAGATACACTGATTTGTCTTTTCATATCTACAACCAAGTTGTCAGGAACTACCGATGTTGATACTCTACAAAGATTCATAGTCATACATATATTTACTTTTTTCCCTTCCCTAAAGCAAACAAATTATGTTACTTTAATTCTGGAAGAATTAGCAAAGATACAATCTATTGAGATATTTTATTTAAATTATACTTTAAAAACTATAAAATACAAATCTGATATTTTCCTCTACTTGTGATAATGTTTCCTAAACTTACCTGATCATAATTTACAAGATATTAAGTGACATTGTCCTAGTGTCCCAGAATCAGTGACAAAGGCCCACAGGTGAGAGCCAGAGGCAGTTAATGCACAATCTGAGGGAAAGCACTAAAAATTATGTCCATTTAGCTCCCCCTGGGGTTTGCTAAGAAGTAACAAAACTGGCTGGTGCATCCAATCAACCTTCCCAGGGCAGAACTAAGGCAAAGCAAAGGAGAGCCTGGCAGTTTGACCTCATAGGGGTATCACTAAAAAGTGGGTACTTCGAGAGAATGGTGATAGAGGTTGGGAGATGAAGATGTCTGCAAGAAGGAGAAACTGTCAGCATGGTCCCAGGTTGGCTGCTTCTGAGCTGCGGGACCTATATGCACCTACACATAGAGATACATGTAGTTAACCGTCTGAAGTTTCTGAAACAAGAGGGCTAGCTAGATTAGTCCATGCCCAAAGCCAAAACCCCAAAACAGAACGGTAGAGTATTTGGCTTACCTTCTAAGAAAAGGACTGGGACCCTCAGCAGGCACATAAGAGGGCTTTATCAGTTCCAATGTTCCCAAGTGCAGAAGCATGACGTAAAAGAAAGATGGGGAAAGAAGGAGCCCGGGGGTACATCCACCCTGTGAAGAATGGACCACCACCAGGGACCAGTGGGAGAAGCCATGATTACACTTCTCATTGACAGAAGGGATCCAGATGAACTTGGCCACTACTTAAAGAAACAATCATCTATGCTAAGATCACCACATTGGTGGAGGCCACCACTATCTGGCAGAACTAGATTTAGAACACTGCTCTCTACTAACCACTCTGAAGACCCCTTCTCCCCTATTCCCGTACTCTCTTGCCAACATGGAAGGCCTGGATTTTGAAAAGGAGAATGAACGCACTACCTCTGAGCTAGACCACAAGCAGCCTGAGTCACAGCTCTAGCCTGCACTGGGAGGATATACTTCCCAAAGTTTTATGCTGGTGTAGACTATTTTAATAACAACATGCATATTTATATATATATTTATATACATACTCCTATACAAACACACATATACAAACACATGAAAAAGTTTTTGCTTGAAGTCTTCAAGTTCTTGCTTGAAGTCTCACACAGAAAATTTGAAAACAATACTTATATCCTAATAAATTGAACTTGCTCAATAAATCGGTTACCGTAATGAACTACCAGAGCACTTGTTAAAAACACAGATTCCCGGCCCTCCTCTGAGGATTCAGATTTTCCAGGCCTGGGGTGAAGTTTACGAATTTATTTTTTGTTTGTTTGATACTTAACCCTTGTGTGATACTTATGATCACACAAATTTGAGAAACACTGTTCTAGGAGGAACCAATTAAACTCCTGAGCATTGCACACCTGCTTTATGAAAGGGCTCTCATGCTTTCCCAGTCTTTCATCTTACTCTACACTACAAACAGAAATGTTGCTATTTCCGCAAGTAGTATTACATCTTCACCTCTCTTCCTCTTAATACCTACTTTTCTTAAGATGACCTTTTCTCTTTATGTATGTGGCTAAATATCATGTAGAGCACTTTTAACCTTCTATTTTATCACATTTACTTGTTTATATGTCAAACTTCTTTCTTTGAGACTAAGAATTATTAGAGGGCAAGAGTGACACCCTAACTTGTCCTGTATTCCCAGGACATAGCACAGAGCCTAACATATGGCAGGTGCCCTATCAATGTTTGTTGAGTGGATTAACTAATGTGCCCAGACCCCTAGATGACCATGTATTATAGGAACTCAACTACCATAAAATCTTATACAATAGTAAAACTTCAAAGTAATAATCCTCATTTAGATTATCTTTTTCTCGCCTTGCAGTTTTTCCTTTATGTACCCACTCTATTTATCTATTAACAGACCAAATGAGAAAGCAGATGAGATATAAACATGGCTCCATATTTATATGAGAGAGATACAAACGGACACAAAACTGCCATATTTTATGTTACAGACAAAGTATACAAAAGAAAAAATGCAAAGTTTATATCAAATAGGTTTATAATTAATTAGGCCACATTCTTCAAATAGTAAAATTTGAATTTGCTTTTAATCAATCTCCAACTGCAAAATAACTTCATAGCAAAGAATTCCATAAGAAAAAGAAAAGATTATTGGGAGAACATATGTCACCTGAGAAATGTAAAAGAAATGATTATATAAAACATTTGGTTCCAGGGCCTCTGGGTGGCTCAGTCAGTTAAGCGTCCAACTTCAGCTCAGGTCATGATCTCTCAATTCGTGGGTTCGAGCCCCATGTCAGGCTCTGTGCTGACAGTTTAGAGCCTGGAGCCTGCTTCGGATTCTGTGTCTCCCTCTCTCTCTGCCCCTCCCCCACTCATGCTCTCTCTTTCTCTTCCTCCCTTCCCCCCCCCAAAAATAAGTAAACATTAAAAAAAATTTTTTGTGGTTGCTTTTTATACCTAAAATTAACAACTGAAAGTTTTTTCCTTCACACTACTACACAGCCATGTTAAAAACAAGATATTCTTATAAATATGATAGTGCCATACATAGAAAAAATAAAAACAGTTAAGTGCTGATAAATGTATACATAAATTTTAAGTTCTTTCAACTAAAAATAAACAACGGTTTTCCCCTGTCCATCCTCTGAAAAAGAAAAAGATAAAACAAATTAAGCTTTCTTTTCTAGTGTTGCAGGGACTATTCTTAGGCCAACCCAAAAGTCAGTACCAAGCTGTTGGTTTGCCAGTTCAATTACAGATGTTTAAGGAGTTAAATATTAGACTTCTAAGCCTCTATTCTAACTATGAGTGGTCTAGGAAGAGAGTAATAAACTTTACAAACCTATTTACTTGTGTGTACCCCTTACTACAGTGTAAGTTCCTTTAAGTTTAGAAGAGTCTTAGTCCCTAAATCTCTGAAAGAACTATGAAACTCTTTCCGAATGGTCAAACATGTCATGTATCAGTTCAATTTGTTTCTTAGTGCCCTCTTCCCTGGATCTTATCTCCCCCTGCTCCAATCTGTACTGGTCATCTCTAAACCCGCTGTCAGCTGACATCCTGAACATTCTTTTACCATCATCCTAGGATTTCGTTTATCTCTCTCCAATACTATATCCCTGCTTTGCTTGGATTTCATGTCTTCTTTTTTCTTTCATGTCTCTTCCAAGTCTTACCTCTCTTGTCGATCATTCAGTTGCTTCCTGAGAAAGGATGTATAGGAGATACATTTTTTGAGACCGTGCATGTTGGAAGATAACTTTATTCTACCCTCGTAATCAGTGTGTGTTAGTGGTACAGCGGTGAGCGTAGCTGCCTTCCATCCTCATAACTGTATAGATAAAGAAATAGATGTTTGTGATAATTTTCCCTCAGAACTTTGAAGGCACTACTCCAGTGTTTATTAGCTTCCAGTATTACTTTTGAAAAGACTCCCTCTTCCTTTCTTTGTGACTTGTTTTTACTCTCTGGTGCTCTGAAATGTCCAGGTAGTATCTTTTTTTCCCCATTCATAGTGTTGAGCACTTTCAATCCACAAATTTATGACCTTCAGTTCTGGAAAATTTTCTTCTATCGTTTCACTGATAATTTCTTTCCTTCCATTTGCTTTGGCCTCTCTCTTTGAATGTCCTACTAAAAAAAGTTAGACCTCCTACATGAATTTGCTGTATTTTTAACATTTGTCTAATATTTGTGCATCTCTTTGACTTTTATTTTCTAGGAGATTTCCTCAATCTCCTGATTTATTATTTTTTTAAGTTCTTCTGTTATATTCTATGAGCTCCTTTTCTCTGAATATCCCTTTTGCAACCTGTTATTCTTGTTTCATGCAAGAATATATTCTCTACCTCACAGAGATAATTATGTCAAGTACTATACTAAATGGTTTCTATTCACCATATTTAAATATCTCAAATTCAATTTATACAGGACTGCACTCCTGATCTTCCCCCTAAAACACGCTCTACCCGTCTTCCTCTTGTCAGTTGATAGCAATTCTAAACATCCAGTTCCTCAGATCAAAAGTCTAGGCTCCTCTCTTTGTTTCAAACAACATATCCCAACCCATCAGAAAATCTTGTTGGCTGAACCTCCAAAATCTATACAGAATTCAACCACTCATCATCTTCAGTGCTACTCCACTGATTAAGTCACCATCATCTCTCACCTAGGTTACTATGAAAGCCTCGGAACAATTTTCTCTGCCTTTATCCTTAGCCCCCTACAGTCTGTTCTCAAGACAGCAACCAGAGGGAGCCTTTTCAAGCCTCATTCAAGTCTTTGCTCAAATGTCACCTTCTCAATGATGCCAACCCTAACAACCCCTAATTCTGCACCTGCTCTCTTCCTTAATTCATTTCTCCCTGACCCTGCTCTACTTGTTCTTTTCTTACAGCAGTTAGTATCTTTAGCATACAGTTTCTGATTATTGCTTTTCCCCCACTAGAATGCAGGCTGCACAAAAGAAGGGATCTTCATTGTTTTGTTCACTGATGTATCCCTAACACATTGAAGAATGACTAATAATAAATATTTGTTGAATGAATAACTTTTATATATATGAGAGTAGTGAGGCCTACAGAGATTAACTTGTCAAGGAGACACATCCAAAACATGAAAAACCTGGTTAGAACCCATGCTGGCCTGCTACCAAAGTCTACATGTTTAATTTAGAATGTTCCTTGATATATCTGTGATTAAAATGAGGTAAGTCCTCCATAGACTTCCAAGTCTGAAGGCGTTTTTTCTTATATTTCTAACAAAGGGAAAAATGCATTCCTTTGTATAAATTCAGAGGGAAAATGTTTATGCAAATGTCTCAGGCTGTAGAATGTGATGGCATTTAACTCAACACAAAAGCCAGCAGATGAAGGAAGACTGGAAACTTCTTTGAGCTCCTCAACTACCTAGATGGCAACAAGGTTGCCAGAGAAACTTCTAAGTAAGAATCTCTGACCCCCTGGTAGGATATGTACTGCTTCCTCCCACTTCTACTTAGCAAGGCATGCCTTTGAGGTACACAGTATATTTACTTTTTCCAGGATTTTCCAATCTTTCTTCCAAAGATTTACTTTAAACACATGCTATTATGTATTTTAACTGGACTATTGAAAAGGTTTTGGCTACTTTCTCTATTCCTATTCAAATCTCTAAATTACATATTCTCCTTAAATAAGAACTAAGAAGGAAAAAAGCTTCAGGCTCCAAAAGGAAATATTACTTTTTTTGCATTGGCAAGCTTAGAAAGTAAGGATAGAGAATTTACATGTTGTAAGTTTAGACAATACTAACAAAGAGAATCAAACTCCTGTGGTAGAAGTATATAATTTGATAAATATTCTATGTGTTATGTAAGAATGACACATTCCACCCCCTAAAGTCAAGAGGAAAGTTGGGGTAAGGCTTTTATGTGTCTTTGGCAGTAGTCTGGTAGGCAGGACCTAAAGTGCAGGAAAATAAGACCCTTATGCTTATTTTCCTTCACACTATTTGCCTGATGTCATTTCCCTCCAGCAAGGATGATAGAAGCCAATAAAACTAAAGGAAACAGTTCTGGAAAAAATAGTACGCTATTGCTAAAGTAGGAGAGACAGCAAGTAGTAAGGAGTCTATTCCTAAAAAATTCATTCAGGTCCTTTCCTTTCTCTAAAGTACCACAATTTTTCCATTCACTATTAAACTCAAATCTATCCAGTAAACCTGACTCAGGTATTGCAACAGACAGTTGCAGCTTTTGCTTGACTAGCATCTGATCCCCACTTCTAATAAATATACCCTATTTCTTCTGGAAAACCCCAGATTCTCAGACCATGTGTTGTGGGAGGGGCTATATCCCCAAGAGTAGGGGTGGAGTGTGCCACCCAGGTCCAGCAGGGGCACCAGATCCTCCCAGCCACAGCAGGCATATGACCAAGCTAGTCTGATCAAAACAAACCCCAAGAACTTGTATAGGAGCTACAAAGAGGAGACAACATAGGTCTAAAGCTGTTTTGCCAAAAGCAGACCCTAAGAATGAGGTTAATACTGAAGGAAGTAGAAACAAAAGATCAAGAGAAAGAAAACTAAGTCCTGATGAAATTATTTGATTTCTCTGGATTAAATTTCACTTGAAGCTATACTACACCCAGACTAGGAAATGGGGAAGAAAATGTGTGTGTGTGTGTGTGTGTGTGTGTGTGTACATATATACATATTTTAATAGAAGGCATTCTAATAGGAGGCATTTGATAAACATATACTATTGCTGCAGTAAGCACTGAAAATCATACTTGATTTCTGGAAAAACTAGAATTGCAGAAATGAGACAAAGATCAATTCTCAGGGTTATTAGAATAATGTAAGTAACTATTTTATTTACTCAGGCTGCTAGCAAAAGCCAGAAAGATAGTAGAGGCAGAGTGGATACAGTATTTCTAGAATTATTTCTACTGCTTATTCTGCAAACAGATATTGAGTCTTTGACTAACCAAATGAATAATGAAATATGGTATCATTAAGAATAGCATCCTCTTGGGGTGCCTGGGGGACTCAGTTAAGCGTCCAACTCTTGATTTCAGCTGAGATCATGATCTCAAAACTTGTGAGATCTAGCCCTGCATCGGGCTCTGTGCTGTCAGTGTGGAGCCTGTTTGGGATTCTCTCTCTCTCCCTCTCTCTGCCCCTCCCCTGCTCGCTTCCATGCACTGGCTCTCTCTCAAAATAAATAAATAAACATTTAAAAAAACTGCATCCTCTTCCCCAATGAGCAGTTTTTCTGATTATTCCAAAGCCTTTTCCTTTCTTACTTGCTTCCTACCTCTGTCCCTTTCAACTTCATTTCCTTTCTCTATTCAGACACCAAGATCTTGCCAGCACCATGAGAAATTACTCTCACAGTCTTACTATATTAAAATTAAAGCATCATCCACTAATTTTATGTAAATAATATATACTTTAGTCCTAAAGCCAACATCTTACTTAACAATGAAATGCTAGGACATATCCACTAGAATCAGATGCAGGGTAAGGATGCTCACTATCTCCACTACTGTTCAACACTGAACTGAAAGTATTAGCCAGTGAAATAGGCAAGAGGCTTATAAATTGGGGGGAAAAAAGTAAAATAACCTTTATTTTCAGATAATGTAATAGGGTTACATCGAAAACCCTCTAGAATCAATAATATAAACTAACTGAAAACAATAAAAGAATTCAACAATAGCCTTCATGTATAAGCATATTGAACAGCTAAAGAATAAAGTGGAAGAACAAATTCTACTAAATATAACAACAAATAAGAAAGTATTCTTAGGGATAAATTAAAAAGAAATGTGCGAAACCTATATGAGAGAAACTTTAAGACACTCTTGAAAGATACAAAAGTAGATGTGAACAGATAAAAAGATATCTGGTATTCTTGGCTAGGATGATTCAACATCATAAAATTATCAGTTCACCTTGAATTACCTTATAAATTTAATGCAATTCTAATAAAAACACCAATAACCTTTTGTAGGGGAGCTGGACAACCTGAGACTAAAATTCAAATGGAAAAATAAACAGGCAAAAATAGCCAGGAAAACACAGAAAGAGAAAAACTATGAGAGGCAACCACCCTACCAAACATTAGAATATAATATAAAACCTCTATAATTAAAACATGTAGTATTAGTACACGAATAGACAGACCATGAAGTAGAATAGAGTCCAAAGCCAGACCGAAATGCATATAAAACTCAGTAATCTCAAGTTGGTGGCATCTCAGTGGAACAAAGATGGATTTTTAAAATAAATAAATAAACAGTGATGGGACAACTGTTTAGTCATTTGGAAAAACATAAAACTAGATCCATACATCAAATCATTCACACAAATAAACCCCAAAAGGATCAGAGATTGAAAGGTAAAATATAAAACTAGAGTCAATTTTATTATTCACATCAGTTATGTTCTACAAAGTCTCCACCAACACTGAATTAGCAAATACTGAATCCTTTTCCTAGGGAAAATACAGAATTAGGTTCCCCAAGCCTCTGGTCATAATATTTTCATCAACCAACCAATACATACCTTGCTTTATGTGTGCTTCTGTTTAAAGACATCATATTTAATATATGCTGTTGATTCATTAACACTGAACCGTCAGCAAAACTATGTAACTCATGCCTAAAATAAGCTTATCTATTATAATACTTGATGAGCCCCATAACAACCTGCTTGTACTTAGGAACGCTGGAGAGCACTGCAAAGGGGCCATTTTAAACAGCAAAATCACCAACAAAAAGCACAAAAATATGAAAACAACACTTGTTTACAATATGAGAGCTGAGAGAAGGCTGAGCATCACATTTTCAACCTCAGGTGTAACTGTGGGCAATGGATGATTCAAATTTTTCTCCACTCTGCAAATATCTGCACCTGACTACAAAAACACCAAGAGTATTAATTTGGGAGTTACAAATAAACTTTAGTGAGATGGCAAATTCACAAATACAGAATCTACAAACAATAAAGATGAACTATATGTGCATACTTGAAGAAAACATGGGTGGCTTCCCCTTTAACTTCAGTATTAGGAAAGGCTTTCTATGACTCAAAACCCAAATATACTTAGAAGAAAATATGGATGCATTCGACTACTAAAAAATTTATGTATGGTGGGGCGTCTGGGTGGCTCAGTTGGTTGAGCGTCCAACTCTTGATTTAGCTCAGGTCATGATCCCAAGATCATGGGATTGAGCCGCGTATCAAGCTCCGTACTGATCATGGAGCCTGCCTGAGATTCTTTCTCTCTCATTCTCTCCCTCTGCCTCTCTCCCTGATTCGCATCCTCTCTCCCTCTAAAATTAAAAAAAAAAAAATATGTATGGCAAAAAAAAAAATGTACAAAGGTCAAAAGAAAGCTAACAGAGAAAATATTTATAAAATACATCATAAAGGGCTAATATCACTAATGAATTTTTAAATCCTTAAAAATTATGGGAAAGACAGGAGATGGGTTAAATGGGTGCTGGGTATTAAGAAGGGCACATGTTGTGATGAGCACTACGGATTATATGTATGATGAATCACAAAATTCTATTCCTAAAACCAACATTACACTATATCTTAACTAACTAGAATTTAAATAAAAACTTATAAAAAATTAAGGGAAAGAAAACCATAAACCTAAAAGAAAAATGTACTAAAAAATTAACAATTTACACAAAAGGATACAAAAATGGCCTTTAAACATAACAAGAGATGTTCAATCTTACTCATAATAAGAGAAATTAACTCAGATACCATTTCTTAGCCATCAGCTAGGCAAAATTAACAAGTATACTTGTTAATTAACACACTATTTTGACACTCTTATGCATGGCTGGTAGGAATGCAAATTAGTACAACTCTTATGGAAAATTTGGCAATTAATAACAAACTACATGTGACTTTACCTTTTGACTAAGCAACCCCACTTCTAGAAATTTACCATGAAGATAAACTTGCAGCAATACTGACATGCATATGCACAAGGTCATTCGTTTGCAGCATTTCTGCACATACTAGAAAATAACCTAAATGTCCATATATAGGAAAGTGGTTGAATAAACTAATAAACTATAGCGTATCCACACAAGAGAAAGTTATAAAAAAGAATGAGAAAGATGTCTATGGACTGACAGAATTATTTTCAGGTTAGATTGCATGATTCCATTTATACAAAATACATATTCATACAAAATACAAAATACAAATTCATAGAGACCGATCCCAAATTTGTTATAGACAGATAATAAATTACCAGAGACTAGGAAGAGAGGGGAGGAGAGAATGACTGCTAATGGGTATGGAGTTTCTTTTTGGGGTGATGAAAATGTTCTAGCATAAGAAGTGGTGGTGGTTGAAAAGGATAACTATTATTGCATGTTAATCGTATCTCAATAAAACTTTTTGAAAAAAGAGTATATCATGCTGCTTTGTGTATAAAGAAATAACATCTGCATGTATATGCTTTTGTACCAAAAGAAACACTAGAAACATATGAGATTGGTTATCTATTGGAGATAGGTAGGACACAATGGAATGATGAACAGCTAGAAATAGGAGAGAAGGAATGGGGGATGGGAGTGACTTTTCTTTAAGTGTATCTTTTGGTATACTTCAAACTTTTAGAACTATGGTAAATATAAATACATAAAATCAATCAGGGTGAGTAAAATTCTAAAATGATATACTAACAAAACTATATTCCAAATGTATAACACAGTCACACTGGGATGGGAGGGGTAGAGAAGAAACCAAAGTAACTTTTAAACACAGCATTTGAATTATATTCCCTCAGACTAAAGATTTTTTTAACTTCAGATGAATTGTAAATTCTAAATAGTAGGAGGCTTCCCCCAAAAGCTTTAGGTCAGCATTTGTAAAACTACTTTCTGTGTATTCTATGTTTGAGTAAACAAGTAAATATACTGTACTTTGAACAATGAGACATGAACTATGAACATCAGAGAAGGGAGTTACAAATGTAGAAAAGTGGAAGAAGAGAATGAATCCTGTGATGGTGGATTAGAATTAGAAGTACCAGAACGGATTCATAATTTTATATAGACAGAAACAGGTAAAGATATAGACATAAATGTAGAAAGAGATACATATGTATGTATACACACACACACACATGCTTTCCCCCTAGGTCTGTCTGCTATGAGGATCTAGAATCAGGGAGCACACCATATGCCCAGATTTTGGTTTCTAAATACTACATTAAAAAGAATAAGGACTACTTCTACAGGTAGGGCTAGGAAAGCACAAGAAGAGCATAAAACATGGTTTTATGTTAGAAAGTAAGAAAGTGTTTAAAGAATGATGAGTATATGTCAAAAGAACATAGAAACTAGCTTGAAGGTATTCCCACTGACCTAATCTGGGATAATTTCAGCATCAAAATAAAGGATAGTAATGATTTACAGCCCACTGAATTTTTAAAAAACCATCATGAGTCCATACTTATAAAAATAAATACATAAATAAATGGAGAAAAAGGAAACTTATACTAGAAAGCCAATTAACAAATACAGGTAAAATGGGCGCATTACAAAATCACCAGTTGATAACCATCGTAGTAATAACTGATTCATGAAAGAAGCATCAATAAATGCTAAAAATACAGTGAAAGTTTGAAGACTAACAGGAAATTCCTGACTCTCAACTACCTCTTCACAAGATACTTATTAATTCCAAAGGGAAAAATAGAAATTTTACAGTGGAAAACTTGACACACACTTCCTAAGCAAAGTGATTAAAGTTAATATCATCAGTAATGGGACAAATCAATATCATGTGTCTTCTGATATGATACACTGAAAAGGCCACAAGTCACTTCTGTGGTATTCCTGCCACAAAAAGCATATCCTACAACTAATCATAAGAAGACTCAAATTAAAAGACATTCTACTATTTAGGTGCATATTTAGATAAAGGGGCATGCAAAGTTAGGTAAAGGAACAAAACATCCATAACCACATTTAACCTTACATTTAACACTCATCCATTGATGATTACTGCCTAACTCGTAATTTTTCATAAAGGTTACAAAATTATAATCTTCTATTTCTATCATTCCTTCCATATTTCGTAGCTGGAATTCTTCTGTAAAGGGTTCTTTGATTTCCCAAAAGTATAATTAATACAGAAAATAGAGTAAATGCTGAATTCTTCCCTTTAAATTGCCAATTTTCACACTAAGGAATTAGTGCCCTACGTTCTTCAACGGTTTCCTGTGAGATGTTGGGTATTTTTCTTCTTATTATAATGATATATATGATATGTATACATTAAATGTGTTTCAACCGTGTGCTTGGTTGGTTTTTTGTTTGTTGGCTTTTTGTTTGTCTTTGAGGCCCAAATTTTCTCATTATGACCAATGGAGCCCTTTGAAGTTCAGTTTCAGACATAATGAATTTGAAGAGCCCATGGAACATATAAGAAGATAGACCAAACAGACAATTGAAAAGTTTCTGGGGGCGCCTGGGTGGCTCACTCCGTTAAGTGTCTGACTCTCAGTTTTGGCTCAAGTCACAATCTCACTATTCAAGGAATTGAGCCCTGTGTTAGGCTCTGCACTGACAGCATGGAGCCTGCTTGGGATTCTCTCTCTCCCTCTCCCTCTGTCCCTCTCTCTCTGCCTTTCTCACCCTCTCTCTCTCTCTCTTTCTCAAAATAAATAAACATTTTTTAAAAATAGAAATAAAAGGGTTCTGAAAAAAGAGAGCAAAAAAAAATCTATATAGAAGTGCACAGGGGGATTTTGTAATATGTATGTTAAAATTAATACATTCAATGAACATTAGCTTCATCTGTCCCTGTTTGGTTCTTTCTCCTTTCCTTCTATTTATATTATGATGGTTACTATGTCCCAGATTATTAGACAAAGATCCTACCTTCAATGAGCTTAACAGGAAAGATACCATAATTACCATAACTGTCCATTCTACATGCCACATGACAAATACAGGTCAGGACAAACATATCACAGAATAAAATCAGTGTTAAAGAAATCAAAATAAGGGATTATATTCATCTAAAGTAATCCTAACAGAAGTAGTATCTGAGTCAACCAAAGGTTGATTTTCATAAATAATAAGAAGGAAAGCGAGCCAGGGAAATGAAGGAAAGAAGGGCAGTATGGTGAGGAGACCCAGTACAGGGAGGGACACTTCAGGAGTACTGAAGAGGGAGGAAAATGCAAAATGATTTGGATAGAAGGTGAAGAGAGTGGACTATTTATAAAAAAAAAAAAAATAGTGGGATCTAAAAGAACTTTCTACAATGTGGACATTTTCTGTATCTGTGCCATCCTATACAGCAGCCACTTTCACATGTGCCTATTAAACACTTAAACATAGCCACTGAGACTAAAGAACCTAATGTTTAGTTTTATTTAAGTTCATTTAATTTTGGCACAAAAACAGACACATAGACCAATGGAATAGAATAGAAACCCCAGAACTAGACCCACAAGCGTATGGCCAACTAATCTTTGACAAAGCAGGAAAGAATATCCAATGGAAAAAAGACAGTCTCTTTAACAAATGGTGCTGGGAGAACTGGACAGCAACATGCAGAAGATTGAAACTAGACCACTTTCTCACACCATTCACAAAAATAAACTCAAAATGGATAAAGGACCTGAATGTGAGACAGGAAACCATCAAAACCCTAGAGGAGAAAGCAGGAAAAGACCTCTCTGACCTCAGCCATAGCAATTTCTTACTGGACACATCCCCAAAGGCAAGGGAATTAAAAGCAAAAATCAACTACTGGGACCTTATGAAGATGAAAAGCTTCTGCACAGCAAAGGAAACAACCAACAAAACTAAAAGGCAACCAACGGAATGGGAAAAGATATTTGCAAATATGACATATCAGACAAAGGGCTAGTATCCAAAATCTATAAAGAGTTCACCAAACTCCACACCCGAAAAACAAATAACCCAGTGAAGAAATGGGCAGAAAACATGAATAGACACTTCTCTAAAGAAGACATCCGGATGGCCAACAAGCACGTGAAAAGATGCTCAATGTCGCTCCTCATCAGGGAAATACAAATCAAAACCACACTCAGATATCACCTCACGTCAGTCAGAGTGGCCAAAATGAACAAATCAGGAGACTATAGATGCTGGAGAGGATGTGGAGAAACGGGAACCCTCTTGCACTGTTGGTGGGAACGCAAATTGGTGAAGCCACTCTAGAAAACAGTGTGGAGGTTCCTCAAAAAATTAAAAATAGACCTACCCTATGACCCAGCAATAGCACTGCTAGGAATTTACCCAAGGGATACAGGAGTACTGATGCATAGGGGCACTTGTACCCCAATGTTTATAGCAGCACTCTCAACAATAGCCAAATTATGGAAAGAGCCTAAATGTCCATCAACTGATGAATGGATAAAGAAATTGTGGTTTTATATACACAATGGAGTACTACATGGCAATGAGAAAGAATGAAATATGGCCCTTTGTAGCAACGTGGATGGAACTGGAGAGTGTGATGTTAAGTGAAATAAGCCATACAGAGAAAGACAGATACCATATGGTTTCACTCTTATGTGGATCCTGAGAAACTTAACAGAAACCCATGGGGGAGGGAAGGAAAAAAAAAAAAAAAGAGGTTAGAGTGGAAGAGAGCCAAAGCATAAGAGACTGTTAAAAACTGAGAACAAACTAAGGGTTGATGGGGGGTGAGAGGGAGGGGAGGGTGGGTGATGGGTATTGAGGAGGGCACCTTTTGGGATGAGCACTGGGTGTTGTATGGAAACCAATTTGACAATAAATTTCATATACTGAAAAAATAAATAAATAAAAATGAATCTGACTGTATTGACACTAAAAAAAAAAGTTCATTTAATTTAAAGTGAATAGCTACAGATCGGCATTGAGGACGGCACTTGTTGGGATGAGCACTAGGTGTTGGATGGAAACCAATTTGACAATAAATTATATTTTAAAATAAATAAATAAAATGAATAGCTACCTATGGCTAATGGCTACCATATCAGACAGCACAGTATTAGAATAAAAACTCAGTGAAGACAGGTATTTTTGTCTGTTGAATGAATAAATGAACGAATGCACACTCAAATAATCCAAAAGGTATATCTTACAGAAATGTACAACACATGGTTAGAAAAGTATATTAGAGATAGTTTATATGGCTTTGAATACAAACAGCTTAAACTTTGCTACCTAATAAAGAACCACTGACATTTTCTTTTTTATTATTATTATTTTATTTACTTTGAGAGAGAGAGCATAAGCAGGGAAGGAACAGAGAGAGAGGGAGAGAGAGAGAATCCCAAGCAGGGTCTGCACTGTTAGCACAGAGCCCGACGCCAGGCTCAAACCCACGAACAGTGAGATTATGACCTGAGCAGAAATCAAGAGTGGACACTTAACCGACTGAGCCACACAGGTGCCCCATGAACCACTGACATTTTATTAATAAAAGAAGCATAATAATTGTTTTAGGATAAATAATCTGGCAGCAGTGAGCAGGTACTGACAGGACAAAGTGTGGAAAAAAAGAGAAATGGGTAGCTAATTATAGTTGCTTAGGTTAGAGATTCTCAAACTTGACTACATCAGCCAAGACCCTATCTCCAAATAAGGGCACAAGCCCAGAGACCAAGGATTAGGACTTGAACATATCTTTCTGGGGAACACTCAACCCACTACAGACCTCTTCACAGTCTTAAAAAAGTACTGAGGTTCCCAAAGAGCTTTCTTAAATGTGGGTGACATTCATCCATATTTACCATATTATAAATTAAAACTAAGCACTTAAGCACTTATCTATTCATTTATTTCAAAATAACAATAATAAACTCACTGCATGTTGACTTGAACAACATGCTTTTATGAAAAATAACTATTCCCCCCCCCAAAAAAAAACCTCATGAAAAGAGTGTCAATGGTTTGTTTGGTTTTTTTTTTTAAGTTTATTTACTCATTTTGAGAGAGAGGTACATGAGGTACATACAAGCAGGGGAGGGACAGAGAGAGACGGAGACAGAATCCCAAGCAGGCTCCATCCATGCTGTCAGTGCAGAGCCCAGTGCAGAGTTCGATCTCGCAAACCATGAGATCATGACCTGAGCCAAAATCAAGAGTCAGATGTTGATCTGACTGAGCCACCCAGTCACCCCAAGAGCGGCACTGCTTTATGTGTTTGCAAATCACAATAGAAGACGGCTAGATTCTCATATCTACTTCTACAATCTATTGCAATGTAGAGTTTTGGTTGAAGTATCTGAAGATAATCTGGCCTCACACAAATATGTAGTTTAAAAAAAAATGAAGTGTTTCAATGACTTTTTCAGATAACAACAGATGTTATTCCTTGACAGTACACCAATACTCAACAAGTGGTCATTTTTTTAAAGATCTCCTACAACATGAACTCTGAAACTGTATCAAAGATCATTTTGTGCTGTTACATTAAAATCCATTTCTTTACTTTGCATTTTGAGTGGATATTTACCCAGGCATGATTCTATAATACCATGCATTGGTCACGTGAAATATGTTCATTCTGTAGATCTTCCCAATGTTAACACATTTCAAATACGATCAATCTCATCAGAAAAGTCATTAAGTATTGGGAGGTTTTCCACATTTTTGTTTTTGCTTGAAATTTTTGTCATTGCTAATGACAAAATTCTGTTTGTTCATTTTGGGGAAAATTTCTACCAAATACCAAATTCTGAACAACTACATAGTTTGTCTACCAGTCATTTTTTTTTCCCTAGTAAAAATGGTGTCCCATGAGGGGGAGGGGGAACAGCTAGCTCAGCCCCCAACTCAAACAGCTGCAAAAGTGTTATTCATTGAGACAACCATAAAACTTCAGAATGCAGGAGTGCCTTGTGAGTATTTACCACATTGTCAAAAGAGTAATAATAAAACATGTACTTAAGGGGCAAGACCTAATGAAATTAAGACTCATTCTTAAGTAAAACTAGACTTTTTTTCACAAGCATGTGGCAGTGAAGAATGCATGGATTCCTAATACAGTTTGTACCATGGCCTTAATTTGTGCTAAGGCAACTACAAGTGTACCCATCACTGTTTTTTCACCATCAGTGCAAATGTCTACACAGTGAAAAAGGCAAATAACGATTTAGTATAAATATGAAAACAATGACTTTGCACACTCCTGAAGAGCTCCAGAGACTACCTCCCCAGGAGTCTCCAGATCAAATTTTGAGGACAACTGCCATAGATAAGTGTTCTTCAACTTTGATGTGCATCAGAATCATCTATGACCCCAAACTAATGAATTAAATATCTTCATATGTTGACAAAGCACCATTACAGTTATCTTAGGTGCACCAAAGGTTGATAACTCTTGACCTAGATGGTATATGATAGATAAAACTAGGCTTATAGCAGTGGGAATAAACAGCAGGAGATAGTTAGCAAAAACTAAAAGTCTTTACAGATGAATGAAGTGTGAGAATATGAAGAAAATTTAAAACACCAAAAGCTTTGAGTCTCGATTACTGAAAAAAATGGCGATACCATTAAGAGAATGAGAGAAGTCCTGAGGAGACTATAAGGAACTAGAGAAATAGGAAGGAAGATGTATTATTTGTTCCTAAATCTTCCTCAACAGAATTAATCCCCTCTTGCTCTATGCTTTCACTAATTGTTGTTTTTATCTCCATTTTTAAACTTACTTCACTTAAAATTTTACCTCATCCTGCATTATATTACAGAGAGCTGTTTATATGTCAATCTCCCACTCAGTAGAAATTAAACTCCCCGAGTGCCTGAGTGTGCCTGGGAGTGCCAGCCCTGGGCTCAAACAGTATGATCTTGGAAGTGTTACTTAATCTCTCTAGACTCAGTTTTATCATGTCTAAAATAGGGATAAATGATCTACTTTTTAGGGTAACTGTAAGGATCAGAGATAAATTTTCATAGGAATTAGCATAATGCCTAGCACACAGTAAAACTCCATAAGTAACAATAATAAAATCAATCAGCATAGTTGCATTTCCCTTAAAAGTACTCCTTTTACAGCTAAGACTTTTTTGAGTGAATACAGACCTTCACTAATTCTCACTGTAAAGCAAACACATTAACAGGTCATTCACAATTAATTATAGAAACGATACCATAATTTGTGAACTGAATCATCCAACTTATCCTTTAGAAAAATGGGCAACAAGAAGTACAAGTGTATAACAGGTTTTGTTTTTTTTGGAATGCCACATCTCATGCTGCATAAAAAGTAGAAGAAAAAAATCTCAAAATAAAACTCCTAGATTGCTAGTGGATTTAACTTACTCCTGCTATCCTTAAACCTCATATATACAGATAATTTATAATTTATGGCAGAGGAATGAAATTCTTTTCCCTATTTATGTAACTGAAACACACATCTGGTCTAAAAGACAGCAGTTTGCAAGAGTCATTTCATAGAACAGAATAGAAGGTCAGTACAAAACTCCATTTAGATGAAATAGAAACAGAGCTGAGGAGAGAATGGGAAGGGGTAATCCTAAGGGAGGTAAAATGCAACTCTCACAGCTGGCTTTCAGCCAGCCTGGCTAAGCTTACATCTCCTGACTTGCCAAAAATAACATTAGGGTCTTTTTGACCACAAGCAGTTAGGGCTATAGCTTTAGGTTTCAACTAAAAATAACTATAAAAAACTCTCCAAAAATATATCAAAGTGTGATGAGAATTTTTAAAACTCTATCATGATCCAATAAATGTTGTTTCTATTACAATCAGAAATGATGTGCATCCTACCCCCTTATTTCTATATGGCATGCATGAAGAAGGTTGTAACTCTAGAGAAAAAACTCTGGAGTGTCTTATCAGGATGCTTTCAGTTACAAGTTAATAAAAATCCAATTCAAAGTGGCTTAAAATAACACTTCTCCAGCTTCTGTACACATATCAATCATCTAGACATCCTATTAAAATGGAGATTGCAATTCAGTAGTACTAGAGTAGGGACTGAAATTCTTCCTTCCCAAGAAGCTCACAGGTGATGCTCACGCTACCAGTCCATAGACCACAACTTCACTACCAAGGACTTAAACCATAAGGAAATACATCGACTAACATATCTGGAAACCCAGGGGTAAGACTGTTCAAAGATGTTATCAGGGCCCCAAGGCTTTTCTATCTCTCTGCTCTATCACCCAAATTGTCAGCTTCATCCTAAGGTTGAATATTTTCCTCCCTCACTCCACCAATGCTATCATTTGATTCTGAATCCACTGCATCAACTTTTCCTGCTTTTTGGAATCCTGTTATATTGGCACATCTTTAAAATCTTGACTGCATTCTGTAAAATGGCTTTCTAAGCTCCTTCATCTACTAGAATTCATACTAGAGTAAAACGATAAAAAAATAATTTCAAAATACTTTATCAAAATAAAATGACAAAGAAGTTTATTATTTCAGAATATATAAAATTATAGCATAATAAGAATAAGAATAGCAACAGGATATATAGTAGTAACCTAATAGTAAAGTAAGAAACAAATTCATATTGTGGGATATACAAATGAATAAATAAACGGTTAAAGAAATATGGCCTTTGGTCTTGAATCTATCAATGTTTCCAAGAAAGCAAAACTTGTCCCAGGTCAATTTCATGGTACGTAAATTATACCTGAACAAAACTGTTAAAAAACAAAAACAAAAAAACCTTCCCTCTACTAATACAGAGCAACAACTTGTGAAGAAAAATGTCTATGAAAGATGTAGCCACATGTCACAAATGCCAAACATCTACTATTCAGTTTAAACAAAAATCAGTGTCACATAAATATAAAAAGCAATACCAAAAATGTGGACTGCCTGCTCTGATCTAATGTTGCTCTACGTCACAGAACTCCTGGACTCAGGAAATGTAATGTTCTCTGTAAGAGGTACTCTTTGCTAGTAAACAGAAAGTAAAAGCTGGAGTCAACTATCTGGGCTCAAAACTTGCACAACAGTTGTTCCTAGGAAACGCCTGGCAAACATCTCAGTCATAATTCACTAACAGATGAGACATTTTTAAAAACTATTAATACTTGAGAAATTTGATCATTTTACAGATTGGGCTCACTATTTCATAGGGATCTCATCTTTCATTTAGCACTAACATTGCAAAGGAAGAACTATTGTTTCAAAATCAGATCTATGATACCCAATATAAATCATTATACAAGACCATCTTCAGATATAGGTCTATGCTTTTCAACTTGAATTCTAATTGGTACCTAATCCAAGTCACTGCATAAACCTAGCACTACGTAAATCTAGTGAAATGTAACAAATTAAACAGTATTATTACTCAAAATAGCCAAGCTACAGAAACAATCTAAGGCTCTGTCAACTGATGCACGGATAAAGAAGATGTGGACAAAAGAAGATGTGTGCACACATACCAGAATAGTCTGTCATCTGTGACAATGTGGAAGAGCCTAAAGGACATTATGTTAAGTGAAATAAGTGAAATAGAGAAAGACAGATACTATATGATCTCACTTATATGCAGAATCTTAAAAAAAAAAAAAGGCTGGATTCATAAAAATTGAAAGTAGAATGGTGGTTAGCAGAAGCTGGAGTGGAGGAAATGGGGAAATGTTGGTCAAGAGCACAAGTCTTCAATTATAAAATGAATAAGTTCTAGGGATCTAACTTCCAACAAAATGAAAAAGAAATCTCTCTCTGGCCTCCAGGAATCTGCTTATTCTGGTTATTACTTCTCCTTCAACCTAATAGGTATTTATTTGCCTCACAGAAGTAAAAATCTGGAAGCAGAGTCCAGAGCTGACATCCAGTGATATCAACATCCTTAGCACATTAGTTTATCACATCATGGGCACAAGATAGTTAGTTGCTGCTCCTTCAAGGCAAAAAGGGATAAGCAATGAAGGACCATGCCAGAACATCATTTCCCTTTTATCTGGAAAGTAAAAGCTTTCTTGGAAGCTTCCCTCTCCCCACTAATAAGCCTTCCCTTAAATGTTGTGGCAAACTGTATTTTCCAAAGAGGCCACGCCAACATATCCCATCCCACATGTTCTTTTTATGGTGTGACAGACATCTCTAAGTGAGAGGTCATGTCCTCTCCCTCTGAATCTGGGAGGGGACTTGTGACAGTGTCAACCAACAGAGTACAGCAGAAGTGATGCTATGTGACTTCTGAGGCAGGGTCATAAAAAGAATGCAGCTTCCATCTGGGGCTCTCTCCCTCAAGAAGCTCTCAGAACCCAGAGAACATGTTGAGACCACGTATGACTGTTCCAGCTGGGCCCCTAGCAGACACAAGCATTAACTGCCAAGAAGCATGAACAAGACTTCAAAGGATTCCAGCCCCTAGTCTTTGAGTCTTCTAACTGAGGCCTCAGACATCATGGAGTAGAAACAAGCTGTTTTGATTAGCCTTATCTGAATTCCTAACCCATATGAGAAACAATAAATCATAATCACTGTTTTAAGTCACTACTTTGGAATAATTTATTAAGTAGCAATAAAGAACTAAAACAGATATCATTGACCAGAACTGGGTCACATGCCTACCCTCTACTGCCAAAGAACCCAGGAAATCAGAGAACCTGATTGCCATGAACTTTTAGCTAAGTTGGGCACACTGCCAGTGAAACACAACCAGGGTTCTATTCACAAGGGAAAGATAGAAATGAGTATTGGGTAGGCAACTAACAGTACCTACCACAACCACTCACTTAAAATTTATTATCTCCTACCTTATATCATGTTGATCTTTCCTTAACTATATGTCTTATAACCAATAATAGCAAAGACTATTTCATTATAAAATCCTTTCAATGGTGGTTACTCTAAAAATATTAGCTATTTAACTTCTGAAGGGAAATATTTAGGTTACACTATAGAAAGAATTCTAGATCCTAGAAACTGTGAGGTTCTGTGCATTTATTTCAAAATGCACAGGAAAGGTTTTATAACTTTTTTCTATAGTTTTGTTTTCAGAATAATTTCTCTGGAAAAATGCTGGAGCAACTGAAGAAATGAATAAGCTTTGAAGATCCCTTTTGGTATACAGACAAATACCAACTGACCCCAGAGTTAGAATGAGTCAGCACAATGGTGTCTGGAAATCCTGCCCAGAGCTGGCCAATATAGGCACTGCCCCAAACCTTTATGTAGAGATAAACATTGGCGCAGGCTAATTAACAATTGCAGAGTACTTTGTGGGGCTCCTGGGTGGCTCAGTCAGTTGCGAGTCCAACTTTGGCTCAGGTCATGATCTCACTTTTGTAGGTTCAAGCTCCACATCAGGCTCTGTGCTGACAGCTCATGACCTGGAGCCTACTTCAGATTCTGTGTCTCCCTCTCTCTCTCTCCCTTCCCCACTCACGCTCTCTCGGTCTCAAAAATAAATAAATGTTAAAAAAATGTAATTTAAAAAATTGCAGGGTACTTTGTAAACATAAAATGTTAAATATTTATTTTTAAATAGTCACATCGATTTAAGACTAAATGGTAACTTACTCGTATTAGAGCAGGAACCTCACTATAAATCCCAAAATGTACTAATTCCTAAGTACTCCAGATCACTCATGATTTTTACTGAGTCACTGCCTCTATTTCTTTCAGTAATAAGAATAAAAATATAAAAACCAGACGTTATTGCAATTATAAAATAAATCTTAACATTAGTCAGAAGACATTCCAAAATTTCTATTTTAGCTTATCAGAAGTTAAATGCATTATCTGAATTTTGAAAACCCTGATTCATCATTCAAAAAACTGAAGCTGGTAAGAGTCACTAATTCATGTTCAGGTGGTTATAAAAATATCAACTAATATTCACATAGTACTTCAGAATTTACAAAGTCCTTTCATAGATATAGATATAGATATAGTCCTATATAATTATTACATACAAAAGTGCTTTGTAAACTGTAAAAACCTCTATAAAGGTTAGTAATCTAGCAATATATATTTATTATTATTTATTAACATTATTAGTAATAATAATATTAAGCCTTATGAAGCAAGAGCTTTTATCCCCTTTCTACAAATAAGGATACTAAGGCTCAGAAAGGAAAATTGACGGATCTATAATCACAAAGCTAGTTGAAATGCATTTGGTTCTTAAAATCACATTTTCTGACTTGAAGTTCTAGGTACTTTCTACTGCATCACACTGTTTCTACAAGATGTTTACTTTTCAAAGCTTGGTTGCAGAGACTGGAAAAAAAGGTAAAAGGAGAGGTCTATTGTTGGACAGAGAACTGTCATGTCCAAAGCTGTGAGGCAGGCCAAGCTCATGCTCCTGGACAACCAAACAAAAACAAACAAACAAACAAAAAGAGGTTAATTCAATAATAGTCTACGAATGAAACCAATTTTAGTAAATTTAAGGTAAGAGCATTAAAAAAACTTTTCAGGGACACCTGGGTGGCTCAGTCGGTTAATCGGCCAACTTCAGCTCAGGTCAGGTCATGATCTCATTATTCATGAGTTCGAGCCCCATGTCAGGCTCTGTGCAGACAGCTTGGAGCCTGGAGCCTGCTTTGGGTTCTGTGTCTCCCTCTCTCTCTGCCCCTCCCCCACTTGCACTCTGTCTCTCTCTCTCAAAATTTAAAAAAAAAAAATTTTTTAGGGGCGCCTGGGTGGCTCAGTCGATTGACTGTCTGACTTCGGCTCAGGTCATGATATCACAGTTCATGAGTTCGAGCCCCATGTCAGGCTCTGTGCTGACAGCTCAGAGCCTGGAGCCTGCTTCAGATTCTGTGTCTCCCTCTCTCTCTGCTCCTCCCCTGTTCACGCGTTGTCTCTCTCTCTCAAAAATTAATAAAGATTAGAAAAAAAAATTTTAATTAAAAAAGCATTTTTAATTAAAAAAATTTTTTAATAAAAAAAATTTAAAAACTTTTCACATTACAACATTTTCAGCATTTCTTTAAAATACTGCACTTTGGTCCTCATCACTACAAGCATTGCTTTATTCCAGTTCAGGCCAGAGCTGTTCCTCCCTTAAACATATACACTAAAGGTCCTTTGAGTCATGATGCTTATAAAAACTACCTCAAGTTGTAACTTCCTAGGAACTTTAAATTAAACTCGTGAACAGCCAGTTTTACTGGACACATCTGGCCATGAAACTAAAATGTCTCCTGTCTAGTCACAGCACGCATTGAGTTTTCATGAAATATCTCAAAGCAGAATCTTAGGAGGTTGTCTGAACTTCAGATGTTCCCCAAGAGAGGTCCAAAATACAATTACTTAGTAATTATTTTCCTAAAACAGCATACTTATCCCAGGACTAATGCTACAAGTTTGCCAATTCCACCTTGAGAATACAGAAACCCAACACGTCTTTAGCATATTCACTGGCAGATAAAAGGCATTAATGATACTCTTAATATACACGTATGATTTATACAGGTAAAAAAGCAATCAAAGCTGAAAAAGCAATCAAATACTTGTAAGTCTACAAGTATTTCTCTTACTTGAGATACTGATACCACTAACATAGAGGTACCTCCACAGTTACACTTCCACACAGCAATCAAAAAAGCATAAAGCAAAGTGTGAGACTTTCCATTGAAAAAGGCTTGGAAGAAATCATTCTGAGTATTGAACAGCTTTTAGTATAACAAAAAGCAACAAAGCAGAATAGTTTTCACTACTGCATTTTAAGAAGTAGTGTTCCATTGTGAATAAGAACACATATGTTAGAATCAGACAGATCTGAGTTCAAACCCTACCCCTTCCACTTACTAGCCTTTGTGATTCTGGGAAAGTTAGTTAATCCTTATATAAGCCTTAAACTGTAAAACAGGAATAATACAACCTACCTTACAAAGTTACTTAAAATGTTAAATCAAAAATATTTGAAATGCACTCACTACAACACCTGAAACAAAAGTAAATATTCAATAAGGTATAGTTATTTATTATTAAGTCTTTCAAGACTAGAACAATTTCAACAATTACTTACTTTTGCCAGTAAACCAATTAACACAAACTCTGAGATACTAAATAAGGTCCCTGATCTTGAAAGGGATGTCAAAAACCAAACATTTAGGATCAAAATTTAATTTTAGGGGCACCTTGGTGGCTCAGTGCCCAACTCTTGATTTTGGCTCAAGTCATGATCTCACGGTTCATGAGATTGAGCCCAAAGTTGGGCTCTGTGCTGACAGCACAGAGCCTGCTTAGGATTCTCTCTCTCTCCCTCTCTACCCCTCCCCTGCTCTCCCTCTAAAAAAATAAATAAATACTTTAATTTTTTTTAATTTAATTTTAAAAGAAGCTTAGGTTTTCAAACTGTTAATGGTAAGAACAAGGGCCCTGCTGTCTTTTTAATCCTAAACACTTTTCTCTCCTATGACCATCAAAATAGGATTAAGGAGCAATCATTTGATTTAAATGTTTTCTTTTAATAAAACATTTCCCAGCAGAGACTGAATCAACATTAAGAGAATCAAAACAAATAGAAGAATGTGAATTTGATAAGGTTATATCTTTTTCAATATCAAGGATATAAACAAAAGGCAAAAAATGGGCAGGGAACAAATTGTTCAAATGAGAAATATCTAACTTTTAATATCTTCTATTTTAAATTATCTTATTTGTATTGGAAGACAAAACCTTTAAACCACAGATGTTACATATTTACATAAACTCTTCAATGCATGGAAAATTTTTTAAATCTTACAAAGTTAATTAAGTGCCCACTTAAATTTTTGCACTCAATAAAGGAAAACATTCTAACTAGGGTAAAGTTGTTTTCTGTTTTAAAACTAAAACTTTGCCTAAGATGTCAAACTCTATTAAAAATTATGAACTATCAGAGGAATAAATTTACTAACTTAATAAACTTGTAACAGGAAGAAACTTAGCACGTCTAACTCCATATTGCTTCTATTTCCCTTGCTGCTGTGACCTACAGCTTAGGAACTTCTGATTAGCACTGTACATAAGTATGTTAATCATTGAAGGAATTTTGCTTATGGCAAAAACTGCTTTTTTACCCAAAACCTATCTCACTTGAGGAGATAAGGAAGTATGTACAGAAATGACTATGCTATGCTTAAGATTTACAGGAACACATGACCAGATTCCTATACTGAAAGATCAACTGACCAAAGATAAAGAAGTTACATGACCATCTTCCAATGTCTACAGATGTCAGTCACATTTTGACTCCAACCCCCAATGCTTCTGAACAGAGCAGGATGTGATCAAAGATATACTTTGAGAAAAATTTATAGCAGTGGTATGTACCTATACAGAAAAGAGATGAGCAGACCAGTGCAGGGCCACCTAGGTGGCTCAGTCAGTTGAGCATCTAACTCTTCATTTCAGCTCAGGTTATGACCCAGGATTGTGGGATTGAGCCCCACATAGGGCTATATGCTGGGTGTGGAGCCTGCTTAAGATTCTCTCTCCCTCTCCCTCTCTCTCTCTCTCTCTCTCTCTCTCTCTCTCTCGCCCTCTGCTCCTCTCCCCCGCTTGCTCTCTCTCTCTCTCTCCTTCCCTCTCAAATAAAAATAAAATAAAAATTGTTTAAAAAAGACCTTAATTGTTTTAAAAAAAGTAATAATATGAGAAAGATGTAGCAAGTGATATTATTCAATCACGCAAATGATTTCTTGAGGGGTCTTAGACAAATGACCTCATTTGTCTGCATCCCTGCTCTCACTTGAAAATTGAAGTTTGCCACTCAGCCACAACCTTAAGATTCTCAATGGGAAAATTCTACAAACACATCAAGGCACTGTGTTAACAGATATAAAATAACACTAAAGACTACGACCTACAACTTGCTTTCATTTCTAGCTTTTTCTTAGCAACATAACTTTGGAATTATGCTTATGCCTCATCAGTTTAACCACTATCTATCTGTCTCCAAAAAAAAGCAATCCCTTTCTGAATAAGAATGTACCGAAAGGGAAAGAGTCAAGATTAGACATGATAGGGGCACCTAGTTGGTTCAGTTGGTGGAGTGTATGACTCTTGATCTCAGGGTTTTGAGTTTGAGCCCTATGTTGGGTATAGAGATTACTTAAAAATAAAATCTTTACAAAAAAAAAAAAAGATGAGACATGATAGAGTTTTAATAGAGCCTATGAAGGTCTAACTACCTGCCTTTATTTCTCTCTTTGTAATCTATAGTCCCAAGTAAAGGACAGAGAAGGGGTACAAAGCTCCTTACATAACTGTTAGAAACAAAAAGAGAACAGTGGACAAGATACAGGTCTCCCCCATTATCCAAAAGCATTCCTATGAAACCCTTCATAATGCAAAAAGGCATAAAGTGGAGAAGCAATTACTATTAATGTATATGGAAAAAGTTTTGAGCATTCCCAGATCCAAAAAATCACCTCTCTTAGGTTTTCTGATACCTTAGGACAGACACATCTTGCTAACAGATGCACAAAATAAATTGAGATAAAGCACAGATGCTCAAAGACACAGTTCAAAGCTCTGGCAGCTTAATACTGAGATGCTGAGTGTAGTTCTCGGGGAAGGAGTTGGGCAGCGCCACTCTCCCTGGTCAGGTGCATGCTGCCTCTATTATAAGGGCTCGCTGTAAAACAAATGTGGAATGCTATTTCTGCTTTTCATCTTTTTTCATAAAAGTTAACATCCTCTTCAGATTTCTTTCAGTTACTTATAGAAGGCTTAAGGACAATGTACAGTGCCTAGCAAAGAGTTTTGCTCACAATTGCTGAAGATGGAATTAAAAAGAAAAAGAAGACAGTATGAGATACAAAGAATAAGTGAGTTAAGCAGGCATTAAGAGGGTGCAGGCAGTAATAGCATCCATCAGCAAAACAGCTAGGATACAACAGTAAAACATGATTTTTCTGTCTGAGGAACTTACAGCTTTGTGAAGAAGAAAATTTGGAGGAAAGAGATAATATACACCATGCATCTGGAATGACGTAATACTCAAATTAATAAGTAATGGCTACCTTTTACTGAATGTGTCAAACACGGTGCAAAGAACATTACAGACATTATCTCATTTAATCCTCACACCCCCATGAGTCAGATATTATTATCCCTGCTTTTCATATGGGAAACTAAGACCTGGAGCTAGGATAAATAACTTACTCAGGGTCATAAAATCAGCAAATAGTGGGGCTATGATTCAAACCAACATCTAAGGCCAAAGCCACTCTTAACCACCAGGAACCAGGCTGATGATACTGAAGCTGATGGGAAGTAAGCAGGTACTGAATAGATTTTGAAATGTAGCCAGCTAGATTTGCTGAAAGATGAAGAGCAGGGTATAATTGAAAAGGTGTTAGGTAATATCTATAGAACCAGATGACTATATCAATGAGATGCAATGCCTTATCAAAAGACAATCCCTTTCTGGCCCCTACTTTCCTTCTCTAGATACAACCAATGGGCATTTCTTTGAGCTGTGAGAGCCAGTTCATAAAGCATATAAAAGCACCCCAACCTGGGGCGCCTGGGTGGCGCAGTCGGTTAAGCGTCCGACTTCAGCCAGGTCACGATCTCGCGGTCCATGAGTTCGAGCCCCGTGTCAGGCTCTGGGCTGATGGCTTGGAGCCTGGAGCCTGTTTCTGATTCTGTGTCTCCCTCTCTCTCTGCCCCTCCCCCGTTCATGCTCTGTCTCTCTCTGTCCCCCCAAAAAAAAACGTTGAAAAAAAAAAAGCACCCCAACCTACTCTCCTTTTTAACTTTCTATTTTGAAATAATCTTAGACTCACCAAACAGTTGCTAAAAGAGTAGAGTTCCTATATACCCTTCAACTAGCTTCAGCTAATGTTAACATCTTGTGTAACCATAGTACAACTATCAAAACCAATAAGTTACAAGTGATGCAATACTAGTAACTAAATTTTGCCAGTTGTGAGTAATTGCAAATAAAGTTTCCATAAATATTCTTGCACATATCTAGTGATGCCCTATGTCTCAGGGGTCCCCAGGACCATGCTCTGGGAGATGATTCACTGAAAGGACTCACAGGTCTCAGAAAAGCTGTTACCTTCAGTTATAGCTTTTTAGAGCAAAAGGATACAGACTGAAATAAGCAAAGAGAAAAGGAATATAAGCAAAGTCCAGTAGAAACCAGGCACAAGCTTCCAGGTGTCATCCCACAGTGGAGTTGCATGGACATGCTTAATTTCCCCAGCGATGATGTGTGACAACACGTGTGAAGTGTTATCAACCAGAAAAGCATGCCCAAGCCCTGGTATCCAGAGATTTTACTGGGAGTCAGTCACAAGGCATCTAGGACCTGCATGACTAACCACAGCTTTCAGATTCCAGTCCCCATAGGTGTTCACCATAAATCAAATTGTTTGCATAAACTATCTGATCCAACTGGTACTGTGTGGTCCAAGGCCTCCAGCATATGAAAACACTCTTCTAGAAAGAATATTCCAAGGGCACCGAATTTGTCTCAGAGACAAGAGCCAATCTTTAAGATACGCCTTTCTCGGGAATGTGCTGGGTTTGGGCAATTCACACCAGTTAATTCTTTCCTACACAACCTATGAGTGCATTTCTGAGCTATCTCATTCATTTTAACAATGGCATGATATTGTATTTTCTGGATGCACCACCACTAATTTAGCCTACTTATTAAACTTTAAGCTGTTTCTAGCTTTTGGCTTCTCTCAACACTAAAAACAAAGTTTTAGAAGTTATAAAGAGCTACACAAAAGAAAATACAACTTTCTGGAATTATTGTCAGTAATGATACACAAAGATTTAGTCTAGTATGAGTTTTAGTCACTTGAATGAATAAAAGGGTAGCTTTCAGAGTAACTTGATTTCAATTGTGAATGAACAAACAGAAGGCACTTATGGAAAACAAAAAAGTTGTAAAGGACATTTCTCATCGCATAGAAGTCCTATAGTGTTTGCTTTTGGCAGTTATAGGAAGTAATCAAAATAAACCAAAAATCAGGGGCACCCTGGGTGGCTCAGTCGGTTAAGCATCTGACCTCAGCTCTGGTCATGACCTCAGTTCATGTGTTTTAGCCCCGCATCAGGCTCTGGGCTGACAGCTCAGAGTCTGGGGCCTGCTTTGGACTCTGTGTCTCCCTCTCTCTCTGCCCTATCTTTGCTAGTACTCTCTCTCTGTATCACTCAAAAATAAATAAACATTAAAAAAAATTTTTTAAGTAAACCAAAAATCACATGAGCATACAATAACGTTACACAATAACAAACTATAGCTCTAGAGTTTCGATAACTTTTATATATATATATCTAGAGTCTAGGATTCTTATTTTACAATCAGAATGCTTCATTAGGCTTTCACAATAAATGCCAAGTACTGAGTTTTTATGTTAATAAGAATAAATGTCAAAATTAGGGGTGCATACACTCTCCCCTATCCTGTAAGTCATAAACATAATACTCTAATTTTGTAACTAATAAAGCCTTAATTATTTTAAATGTATGGGCCTAGATGCCTATTTTTTTTAATTTTTTTAAGTCTGTATTTAAATTCCAGTTAGTTAACTTACAATGTAATATTCATTTCAGGTGTACAATTTAATGATTCAACACTTCCATACAACATATTTTTTTCATTTTTAATGCTTATTAATAGCTAAGATAAGATATAACCCTACAAGATTAAACTTACTTTGCATGATGGGACAGCTAAAGGTAGAAAAGAAGTCCTGGGCACCTGGGTGGCTTGGTCGGTTAAGCATCCTATTGTTGATTTTGGCTCAGATCACAATCTCACAGTTGGTGAGATCGAGCCCTATGTCAGGCTCTGTGCTGACAGTGTGGAGCTTGCTTGGGATTCTCTCTCTCCCTTTCTCTCTGCCCCTCCCTTGCTCATGCTCTCTAGAAAGGAAGGAATGAAGTCCTGGCCCATGTGAAGTTTACCAATAAACTGAGAAAAAAAGAATGTATTTTTATGCTTTTGTCAAATAATAACAAAATGCTTAACCTTACAATATGTGCCTCACAAAAAGAGAGACAAATAATTTCCACTAGTTAATGATTTAAAACACTTATGTCTTTAAAATAAGAAATATACATATTTTAATTCATTTTTCTGCAAACAGCTTTAAACATTTAAAAAACATTAATATTTTGAAAAAAACTTTGTTATGCAATAAATTAGAGTAATGCATATTCTTAAAAGGCACATAATCAAGAACAACAATCAAGATGACAACAACAGGAAAATTGGTTATAATCACATCTCAGTAAAATAGTTTGTATTTTAACAACAACTTTCAATGAAAATAAGACATTTTCTTCTTAGATTGTTTAAATAGTATATCCAAATTTTTCTTGATATACCACTTTTCTAAGTTCACTTATTCCCATATACTAGTCCCATATATATGGTCCCATATACTAGTCCCATAGACATATATGTCACTAGTTCCCATATACTAGAAAATATTTATACCATTATCAAGAAATAAAGATAGAACAAGATAGAAGGGAAAGAGAAAAGAAATCTCAATGCTATTCATATACTAACAATTGAAATTAACTTTGTTGAATTCTCAGAGTAGCTGGGTGGCTCAGTCAATTAAGTGGCTGACTTCAGCTCAGGTCATGATCTCACAGTTTGCAGGTTCAGGCTCCGCCTCAGGCTCTATGCTGACAGCTCAGAGCCTGGAGCCTGCTTTGAATTCTGTGTTTCCCTCTATGTCCCTCTCCCGCTCGTGCTCTCTCTCAAAAATAAACAAACATTTAAAAAAAAAAAAACTTTGTTGAATTTTCTGAAACACTAAAAATTTAGACCTTGGCACTTTGTGCATTTTTTGCATCTGGGTTGGCTTGTTCAAAATACAATTTGAAGCATTTTTGAAGAAGCATCTTGAAAGTTAAAAAGTTAAACTCCTTTTATCAATGTATTTTTATTCCCCTTTATTCAAATAGGTTATAAAACTCTAAGATGGAAAACAAGACAAATTAACAACATGGCTAGCATGGCATATTATAAAGGTTAGTATAAAAAACAAGGCGGGAATGTCAGCAGTAAGCATAAAAAAATCAAATTATGTTCAAAAAAATAAAGAAAAATATTCAAATGGATGTAAATATTATATATATATGGTAAGTATATTTTTATAAGCCTTAATTATAAATTTTTTTAAACTTTTCAGGTCTCTTCACAAAACTCTTAAAATTAGTTCCCTCCTCCATAAACAATAGGTGCATTACCAGTAACCCATACTAAAACTTAATCATCATTTAATAAATTACTTTCCTTATTCAGCTCAAGAGATAAAACTTTACTTTCAGTTCTTCTTTACAGATGTTGAAGTTAGTATACAACTCTGTGATATTATTTCAGGGTCCCATATATACTCTTTTAAAAATTAAGATATAACTGACATCTCACATTATATTAGTATCAGGTATACAATATGATTCAATAATTGTAATTTTATTAGCTGTTATTTCCTAAATATTACTTGTCCATAGTATGAGGCCCTGGAAATCAGAGAAATAGAAGACATAATCCTGTCTTTAAGAAGTCGACAGTTCAGGGGCGCCTGAGTGGCTCAGTCGGTTGAGCGTCCAACTTCAGCTCAAGTCATGATCTCACAGTTGGTGAGTTCGTGCCCCACATCGGGCTCTGTGCTGTCAGCTCAGAGGCTCTGTGCTGTCAGCTCAGAGCCTGGAGCCTGGAGCCTGCTTTGGATTCTATGTCTCCCTCTCCCTTTGCCCCTCCCCCACTGGCACTCTCTGTCTCTCAAAAATAAATAAAAACGTTAAAAAAAAAAAAAGAAGTTTATGTTCATTATTATTCTGTAAGTCTCAGAGAAAAAGATAATCCCACTACAGAAAAAAGTACCAAAACTGGCATCCAAAAGATCTTGCATTCTACCCATTAATTGCCCTCTCCTATGCTAAGTATCCTTGAACAAGTCAGGTCACGCTCAGCCTGTGTCATCTGTAAAATGAAGGAGTTAATCTAAGTGACCTTTAAGACCCTTTTGGCAAGAAAAGCCTATTATTGTAATCTGATACATAATTTACAATATGTGTAATAACTATTCTGTGTATGGTAATTAGAAGTCTGTGATAACAAGGCAACATAAATAACCATAACCACAATTTATTTTATGCGAGCAATATTTAAATTCTTCTCTTATGTTATTTTCAACCAGTATCTACAAACAGTTTTAGAGTGTTCTGGTTTTTTTCCAATACTAGGATGGACACACTTTTAAAGACAAAGATTCTGCATCATACATCCCAATAGCAGAATGTCCCTTACACCTCAGCCCCATAAACTACAGGAAACAGGATTCTGCAAGACTTATAGAACTGCATTCTCAAAACATAGTCTGTAAATATGTTCAATGGTCTGTAAATTCTGAGAATTTTTAACTTTTATGTCATGTCAGTGATGGCCTCAAAATATTAGTATAGACACTTTATAAATGAAAACTGCAACATGATGTCAGTGTCTGTTTTCAATCAAGTGATGCCAAGTCATATCACACTAATTGTCAGGGGCTAATGAGAAAAGAGTAATGGCAGACTTTAAATGTATATGCATTCACACCCAGGTGACGGCCAAATGATGTCACCCTTCCCAAACAGAAGAAGGTTCTGTAGAGAGAAAAGAGGTAGGAAAGTTGAGTCACCATATGACCTACAGGAGAATATGTATATGTATACATAACAGAAGAATATGTATATGTATATACACATACATATATGTATACATATACATATTCTTTCTCCCTCTGTATTATATACATATATATATAATCCAAAAGAACCTGTGCCATAAATTAATTTATTTACGTTGCAAGCAATAATTTGATTTAGCAAATCATCATTAACAGCACAGTAATTAATTTGAATGGTACTGTATTGTTTGTAAATGCAACCCACATTTATGGTCTCATACTGTGATTTGATACAAAAAGTCATTAGCTTATTTCATTAATTCTTTATGTTTCTGTAATATTAAAATAAAACCGAAGTCAACACTGGGGGTTCATGAAAATATTACTTGCATTTAAAATTAGATCAATACCTGGGTGGCTCAGTCAGTTAAGCGTCCAACTTGGGCTCAGGTCATGATCTCACGGTTCATGAGTTCGAGCCCGAGTCGGGCTCTGTGCTGGCAGCTCAGAGCCTGGAGCCTTCTTCAGAATTCTGTGTCTCCCTCTCTCTCTGCCTCACCCTATTCTCACACTCTGTCTCTGTCTCTCTCAAAAATAAATAAACATTAAAAAAATGTTTAAATAAATAAAATAAAACTAGGTCAATGCCTTAAACTAGTTGGAGGAAATACTGCTTTTATGAGCAGACTGCTCTATTCCCTTCCTCCTAATTCTATAAACTTGTGGACTTGCGGTAGCACTAGCCCTGGGTGCTTAGCCTAGAGAGAAGGGAGAAGGGAGATGGGTGCGGAATTGGGGCTGAAAACTATGACCCGTGGATCAAATCTGGCCCTCCATCTGTTTTTGAACCACAACTATACCCATTTGTTTGCAAATTGTTTACAGTTATTTTCAAGCTATAATGGCAGAGTTTAGTAGTTGCCACAGAGACAGCATAGCCCACAAAGCCTAAAATATTACTATCCGGCCCTTTACAGAAAAAGTATGCCGACATATGGCCCAGATGAGCTAATAGGGCAAAATGAGAATAGACCACTAGCATTTGAAAGTCCTGAAGCAAGCAAGCAGGCTATTTCTGGAAGAGAGATAAGACAGTAAGATTCTCTCATGGGTAAAATGAAGGTGTTAAATATTAGTTATAAACTTACAGCTTTCCTCAACTAATCATTTGTTAAGCTGTATGTGAGGCTCTGTGCTAAGTATATTTAATTCAAAAGAACAACTAGTTTCTACTATCAGAGGAATGCTTTTAAGTACCCTCCTCTAACTTTTCTAAGGATCTATTGAAGACTGAGCACTATACCACTGTTTTAAAGTTGGGCAAGTCCCATATTTACATATTAGAAAACTGAAAGATAGCAAAGTTATTAAGTTACAGTTATACGGTTAATAAATGGAGGAGTCTGAATTCTAACCCAGATCCATTTGACTCCAGAGCCCATGCTAAAAACTAGTGTAAACTGTAATTCTTCTAATACTATGGAAGTCTGTGAGGAGAAAAAATCTTCTCGCCCAAAACCCTCCAGCAAGTAAAGACTCCTTGAGGTTAAGTTTTGGCATAATTTGATTTTTCAGAGACAGAAAGCCTCCAGAGACATTTTTTAAAAGGCAATAAAAACTCTAAGAGTGTGTGTGTGTGTGTGTGTGTGTGTGTGTGTGTGTATCCTCTACTGCTTACCTGAAATTCTGTGAACCAGAGCACTATTGATCTCACACATCGAAACAAAATTTACCCCTAATGTGTCTTTATTAAGGTACACAGAAGTCTACTGTTCTAATGCTTTATATGCATTTAAAAACATACATAAAATAGAGGTTTTAGAAGTACAAGGTAAAAAGTAAATATGGATGTTTCCAATGTTTTATTCTAACACCTCAATGTATCATCTTACGTCCACCATATGAACAGTCTGCTTTGGAGATTAATGATGAAGAAGACAATGCTTTACCTTCAGCAAGTAGGGATAAGATCTAAAACGCAAATGAACCAGAGACCTAAGATGTTGATGAAAATAAATTTGGTGAAATGGTGTACATGATTTGTTTCTTGTTAGAGGAAAAGGGCTAGAACCACAGTGTAGTGGTTATTCTACTGCATATTCTCTGAGCAACTGTTTATATCTCTCCTAATAGTATCCATGAATTAGGTACACTAGGCTTATGGACAGTATGTATTTTTTTTCATATTGAGCCTCCTAGGCTGCCATACTATAAAATAAATCCTTCTTAATTTGAATACACTTAGCATACTACAAGTTTACCCCCTTCACAAGGCTGTAAGACTTTACCCATATTGAAGTAAACAGCTGTCTTCTGTAGACAATGAAATAAGTGATCTAGTCAAATACATCTAACATGTACGCAGGGATTTGGTATCCCAGTAATATCAAAGGGATGAACATAAATGTTATTCTCTATTACCTAAACTTTTATTTTTTTTTCAATATATGAAGTTTATTGTCAAGTTGGTTTCCATACAACACCCAGTGCTCATCCCAAAAGGTGCCCTCCTCAATACCCATCACCCACCCTCCCCTCCCTCTCACCCCCCATCAACCCTCAGTTTGTTCTCAGTTTTTAACAGTCTCTTATGCTTTGGCTCTCTTCCACTCTAACCTCTTTTTTTTTTTCCTTCTCTCCCCCATGGGTTTCTGTTAAGTTTCTCAGGATCCACATAAGAGTGAAACCATATGGTATCTGTCTTTCTCTGTATGGCTTATTTCACTTAGCATAACACTCTCCAACTCCATCCATGTTGCTACAAAGGGCCATATTTCGTTCTTCCTCATTGCCACGTAGTACTCCATTGTGTATATAAACCACAATTTTTTTTTAAACCACAATTTTTTTATCCACTCATCAGTTGATGGACATTTAGGCTCTTTCCATAATTTGGCTATTGTTGAGAGTGCTGCTATAAACATTGGGGTACAAGTGCCCCTATGCATCAGTACTCCTGTATCCCTTTTACCTAAACTTTTAGAGGAATCATGTCCATGAAGTCCCAAGAAATTAAATAATTATGGAAACATTTCAATTAAGTAGTAAAAATAGACCATGTGTCAATTGAAAACTTGTATCTGCTACCATTTTGTTTTAAGACAGGAACATGAACTAAAGCTTAAAATATAATGATATACTTTATCATGGTGAAAAATAATGTGTGTCAAATATGGTGAAAATCAATCAGATATTTCACAAATGTCATAAAAGAGAAAGCTATAGAAGTCCCTAGTGTGATCAATCACAAAAGCTTTAAAAAAAATGTTAGTATAACAAAATGTCAGAGGGAGAAATGGCCCTGCCTTTGTCTCCTGCAGCTTACACATGCTCTGGATATTCTCCTCCTGAGTTACTACCTGAAAATCTCAAAACTTTGAAAGAGGATTCAAGTCACTCATGGCCACCAAATCTCAGAACTGTAACATCTTTGGGGGCCCTAAAAGTCCCTAAAATGTATAATTTTATGTGCTACATACTACTCCTTCTTCACTCCATGAAAAAAAGTTAGTGAAGAGTATTCCTTATATAAACTACTCCAAAGAGCTTCTTTTTGTGACTCTCCACAAAACTAATAAAATAAAATACCTAGATCTTAATCTTGACTGAGATCATAACATCTTGTTATACAACACTAATAAAAAAAGAACAAAATAAGGCCTTGAGAGATCAGTTTTTCTTCAAACTTGAGGGAGGATATTTCTTCTCACATGCTTCTAAATAAACAACTCATCTCCAGAAAGAAGGCATGAATTTAAAATACAAGTTACTGGGGTGCCTGGGTGGCTCAGTCAGTTAAGTGTCCAACTTCAGCTCAGGTCATGATCTCAAGGTTCTTGAGTTCAAGCCCTGCATTGGGCTCTGGGCTGACAGCTCAGAGCCTGGAGCCTGCTTCAGATTCTGTGTCTCCCTCTCTCTCTGCCCCTCCCTTGCTCACACTGTCTGTCTGTCTCTCTCTCTCTCTCAAAAATAAATAAACCTTGGGGTGCCTGGGTAGTTCAGTCAGTCAAGCATCCGACTTCGGCTCAGGTCATGATCTTGCAGTTCATGGGTTCAAGCCCTGCATCAGGCTCTATGCTGACAGCTCAGAACCTGGAGCCTGCTTCGGATTCTGTGTCTCCCTCTCTCTCTCTGTCCCTCCCCCACTCATGCTCGCGCTCTCTCTCTCTCTCAGAAATAAACATTAAAAAAAATTTTTTTAATAAATAAATAAACCTTTAAAAAAAATGTTAAAATACAAGTTACTGAATTAACTTTTGAGGTTAAAACTTTCTGAACCCAAACTGAGACATTTCAGCTTTTTAAAAATTTGCCTCCACATTTTCATTATTATTTATATTAATATTTATGTTCATTCACATTTTCAGCGGTCATTAACATGCTGGTAGTGTTCATAAACTATCCAAATAAAATTAATTCTATAGACAAAAAAAATTAGTTGAAAATAAAAAAGGAAACACATTTCAGAAAGAGGAATTAGCAAGAGGCTAAGGATCAGTTAGGTTATGTTTCTTACCTTTAAGTCTTAAGCAACTTGCCTTTATAACTCAACTGGATAAAAACTACAAAACTGATTTTGAGGCTACTATAATGCAACATGAAATAAAACTTTAGGAATTTGACATTGACAAATTCTGAAGACAATAGCAATTTTTTAAAAAAAGACTGTTAGGCCAAAGCTTGAACTGCTAAAATAAAGTTTACTGATTAAACATACTTGGTAATTCTCTTTTCCTTGAGGTAACAGAAAGTTAAGACCAGAAAAGAAAGAATCATAAAAGATCCTCTAGCATAAGTGTTTCACTTGCTTTTTGTTGTTATTTCTTAAGGAAAAATTAATGTATAACTAAAAAAACACACTCTGTTTGGGTATACAGTTCTGAGTTTTGACAAACTCACACACTCATGTAGCCACACTACAATCAAGATATTGGCCATTCCCATCATGCCAACAAATTTCCTCATATCCGTTTGTTTTATTTTAATGTTTACTTTTTGAGTGACAGAGAGA
Organism: Acinonyx jubatus; assembly: GCF_027475565.1. Lineage (NCBI taxonomy): Eukaryota > Metazoa > Chordata > Mammalia > Carnivora > Felidae > Acinonyx > Acinonyx jubatus. The sequence continues at coordinate 111,536,174 of NC_069386.1, read as the reverse complement.
CAAAGCACAAGTTTGGGAGGGGCAAAGAGAGAGGGGGACACAGAATCTGAAGCCGGGTCCAGGCTCTAAACTGTCAGCACAAAGCCTGACGAAGGGCTCAAACTCTCAAACCACAAGATCACAACCTGAGCTGAAGTCAGAGGCTCAACAGACTGAGCCACCCAGGCGTCCCTCCTCATATCCATTTGTAATCAATCTCCTCACTTTCCCGCCCTGGGCCCCTGAAACCACTGACCTGATTCTCACTTTCATAGTTCTGCCCTTGGCAGAGTATCATAAAACAAATCATATAAAATGTAGCCACTTGAGTCTGGCTTCTTTCATTTAACACAGTGTTTTTGAGACTCATCAATGTTGTTTATATCAGTAGTTCATTCCTTTTTATTGTTGAGTGGTATTCTGTTACATGAATGTTCCATTATTTGAGTATGAATTTCTTTATCCATTCACCAGCTGATACACATTCATGTCATTTCTGGTGTTTGGTGACTGTGAATAAAACTACTAAAAATATTTTCATACAGATTTTTGCAGGGATATACATAATTTCTTTGCATATAAAAAAATACCTAGGAGAAAGGTTGCTGAGTCACATAGTTAAAATGTTTAACTTTACAAAAAATTGCCAAAAGTGTTTTCCAGGGTGGCTACACCATTTAGCATTTCCATCAGCATGGATGAGAGTTCCAGCTGGTCCACACTTTGATCCGTATTTGGTATAGTCAGGGTTTTGGTTTTTGGTTTTTGAGTCATTCTAATAGGTGTGTAGCTTCAGTGTGATTTTAATTTACATCTCCCTAATGACTGAGCATCTTTTCATGTGCTTATTTGCCATTTGTAGATCTTCATTAAAGTGTTTATTCACATCTTTTGCCCATTTAAAAAATTATACTGACAGTGAGTTTTCATATTTCTATCTCTAGTTACCAGTCCTTTAACATGTAAGTCATATAAGCATTCATTATCTGCCAGACTGTGGCTTGTCTCTTCATTTTCTTAAAAGTGTCTTCAAAGAGTAGAAGTATTAATGCTTTTTATGGCTCATGTTTATTGCATCATCTAAGAAATCTTTGCCTCGTTCAAAATGACAAAGACTTTCTCCTGTGTTTTCTTCTAGAAGTTTTATAGTTTTAGATTTTATGTTACAGTGGGTGATCCATTTGGAATTAGGTTTGTGTAATGGTACAAGGAATTGGTCAAGGGTTGCTTGTTTTTTACAGATATCCAATTGTTCTAGCACCATTTGTTGAAAAACTACCCCTTTTCTATTGAATTACCATAACTTCTTTGTTCAAAATTAACTGACCATCAATCTATTTTCTGGACTCTATTCTGTTCCACTGATCCGGGAATCTACCCTATCATCAATACAATGCTGTCTTAATTACTGTGGCTTTATAGTAAGTCTTGAAATCAGAGAGTGGAAGTCCTCTATACTCTCTTTTTTATAAACTGTACTGCCTATTCTCAGTCTTCTGCTTTTCCACATAAATTTCACAGTCGCCTTCTTGATTTCTACCAAAAAGCCTACTAGGATTTTGATTAGGATTGTGTGTTAAATACATAGATCCATTTGAAATGAAATGACATCTTGACAGTATTGAGTCTTCAGTCCATAAGCATGATATGTTTCCATTTATCCGGATCTTCTTTGATTTGTCTCATCAATATTCTGTAGTTTTCAACATAAAAATATTACATATATTTTGTTGTATTTACCACTAAGTATTTCATGTTCTTGGTGCTCTTATAAAAGTCAATTTCAATTTCCAATTGTTCATATCTAGTAGCTTTTGGTTTTTGTGTTAAATCTTTGGGTTTTCTATTAAAAATATATCATCTAAGGTGCACCTGGGTGGCTCAGTCAGTTAAGCGTCTGACTTCAGCTCAGGTCATGATCTTGCAGTTCATGGGTTTGAGCCCCGCATCAAGCTCTGTGCTGAGAGCTTGGAGCCTGAAGCCTCCTTCAGATTCTGTGTTTCCCTCTCTCTCTCTGCCCCTCCCCAATTCCTGCTCTGTCTCTCTCTCTCAAAATTAAATAAACATTAAATACACACACACACACACACACACACAAACACACACACACACACACAAAATCTATGAATGAAGGCAGTCTTATTTCTTCATTTCTAATCTGAATGCACTTAAATTCTTTTTCTTGCCATATTATAGTGGCTAGGATCTACAGTACATTGCTGATCAGAAATGGTACGAGTGGGCTATCTTCCTTTCTGACCGTGATGACCTGCCCACAAGAACATGGCCCTTGGCAAAGGACCTCCGCACCCATCCCTGGAAGAGAAGAGGAAGCACAAAAAGAAACACCTGGTGCAGAGCATCAATTCCTACCTCATGGGTGTGAAGTGCCCAGGGTACTACAAAATCACCACCGCCTTTAGCCATGCACAAAGGGTGGTTTTGTGTGGGAGGTGCTCCACTGTCCTATGCCAGCCAACAGAAGGAAAAGCAAGACTTAACAGAAGGATAATCCTTCAGACAGAAGCAGCACTAAAAGCAACCTGAACCAACATGAGTGGGAAACAATCCAATCAACAGATTTGGGATTTAAAAAAAAAAGAGTGGGCTTTCTTATCCTTGCTCCCAGTCTTAGGAAGATTGTACTTTACCATTAAGTGTAAGTTAAGTATGATGTTAGCTTAAGGTTTTTGCAGATACCCTTTATCAAGTTGGGAAAGTTCCCTTCAACTCCTGCTTTGCTGAGAATTTTCATCATGAATAGTTCTGATGAGTTTTGTTGACTGTTTTTCTTTCCTGCATCTACTGAGATATCTTTTTTTAATACACTGATGTGATCAGTTTTATATTTTAATGTTGCATTTAAAATCTACCTTGCATTACTGAAATAAGCTCCACTTGGTCCCTTCTTATTTATTGCTGAATTTAATCTGTTAATATTTTGTTAAGGATTTGTGTGTTTATGTTTATAATGGACACTGGTGTATAGTTTTCTTGTATGCTTTCTGGAAGATTTGTAGAATTGACATTTCTCCCTTAAATGTTTGGTAGATATTACCAGTAACACCATTTGTACCTAGACTTTTCTCTGCGAGATATTTAACTACAAATTCAATTTTTTAAACAGATATAGGATTATTTTCATTATTTCTTCCTCAAAGTTTGCATCTTTCAAAGCATTTGTCCATTTCATCTCAGTTATCAAACTTAGTGGAATAAAGCTACTCATAACATTTTCTTATCATTTAATACCTATAGGATCTATAATGATTTACCTCTTTCATTCCTGATACTACTAATTTGTTTCTTTCTCTTTTAGTTTCAGTAAAGCTTTATCAATTTTATTGATCTTTTCAAGGTACTAGCTTTCTATTTCATTGATTTTTTTCTCTATTGTTTTTCTGTTTTCAGTTTCATTGATTTCTACCCTTATCTTTATTATTTCCTTCCTACTACTTATTTTGAATTTAATTTGTTCCTTTTCTATTTCTTAGAAGCTTAGATCATTGATTTGTAATCTTCTTTCTAGGATAAATTTCCCTATAGGTACTGATTTAACTGTATTTCACAAATTTGGTATGTTGTATTTTCCTTTTGATTTACTTCAAAACATGTTCTAAGTTTTCATGATTTGCTCTTTACACATGGGTTATTTAGAAGTGTTTTACTTAATTACCAAATATTTGGGGACTTTCCAGATATGTTTATATTAGCGATTTCTTTTTTTTTTTTAATGTTTATTTATTTATTTGGGGGAGGTGTGGAGAGAGAGGGAGAGAGAATCCCAAGCAGGCTCTGCACTATCAGTGCAAAGCCCAACTTGGTGCTCAATCTCATGAACTGTGAGATCATGACCTGAGTTGAAACCAAGAGATGGACATTCAACTGATGTAGCCACCCAGGCATCCCTGTATTAGCGATTTCTAATTTAATTCTTCTTGTGGATCAAAAACATACCTCGTACCATTTCAGTCTTTTAAATCTGTTGAGTTTTATTTTACGGCCCAGAATATAGTTTATCTTGGTGAATATCTCATGTGAACTTGAAAGAAATGCATTTTCTGCAGGCAGTGAGCAGAATGTTTTGTAAATGTCAATCAGATCAAGTTGGTTATGTTATTCAGGTCTTCTGTCCTGGATTTAATTGGCTAATATTTTGTCTATTCTATCAGTTACTGAGAAGATTGCAATCTTCATGCATACAGGAATGCTGGCATACAAACATACATACGTATACAAACATATACAATGTGACAATCAAAATTAAATACAGATTATAGTTTTAAGCTTTTCTCCACATATTAAAAGTACTGCATGTTCACCAAAGAGAAATTTTAAAATTCAATAAAGTACTCATCCCACCACCCAGGTTGGTTTTACTCTTTACTCTTATTTAAATGAAATGATATCTAGAGTGTCAAAGTACCAGGCATGGTCCTGGCTCTATTCACCATCTCAGACCCACAGCCAGAGGGCAGGCTGGAATGCTTGGCTTCCCGCCCACTCCTCGGAGGCCATCAGACATTCATAGTTCTACTAAACTGAAATAAAATCTTTTCTACTTCCACGATTAAGAATTTTAAGAATTCTTTTTCTTCCTGTAAGATGCCAGTATAACTAAGTATAGCTCCTATCTGATAAGACATTCTGCTAATATTATATCTTAAGACTCTTAGAAGTAACAAACAATATTAAATATAGGATCCAAATAAGGTTAAAAGCAAATATTAAAATTTAAGTGGAGTACCAATATATATAAAATTCAAGTCCAAAGAGAAAAGCAGTATCTGTAATTCATACATTCAAAAATATTTACTGAGTGCCTACTGTGTGTTAGGCATTGTTCCTGCTCCTAAGAATAAAGCACTGAACAAAGTAGACAGTTCCTAGGACCATTCTGTGGGGTGGAGGAGACACACACAGTCAACATAAATATATAACATCCTGGATGGTGAAAATTATAATGAAGAAACATAAAGCATAATAAAGGAAATGGGGAGGCAGAGAGTGTGGTTCATACTTACATGGTCAGGAAAGTCCTCATTAATAAGATGACAGGACAGAAGAAATCATACAGACATTTAGAGGAGAAATATTTCAGACTGAGGAATAACAAACACTTCTTGAGGAGGGAGTGTTTGCTGGAATGTTTGAGGAACTATAATGAGGCATACCGTCTGCAATTTTGAAAGGGATAATAAATTAGCAACATATTGTTTTAAGCTAGTTAGTTCTGTGTAGAGCCACCTATTCAAAGTACAGTACAAAAACTTAAAAGTTCATGATTTTTCATTGAAATGAGGAAATAAGGCTAGGAAAATCCTGACACTTCCTAAAGGAAATATTTTTCAAAATCCTTCTAAAACCAATACTAACTCATCACAAAAACCAATACCATCCTGTTTTACAGAAGTACATACCCTATTTATATATTTATCTCTATAGAGAAAAACAAAGGCAAAGACAGAGAGGCATGGGAATGATAAGTACTTATTCTTTCAGAGGGTGCTATTAAAAACAAAAAAAAGTAGAGCCCTTTTCTCACTCAGGAAAATAAATTTCCTCAGAAAAGAATTGAAAAACATTAACCTACAATTACTATTTAAAAGCAAACAAATACAACTTTTAAAAAGTAAATTTTCATATTTTACATAAGATTAAGTCAAGCAACCAGCATGAATTAATAAAATAAGTACATATACTTAACTTTTCCATTCAATCAAGTAACTTTACAAAATATTTTTAAAATTCCCTTGGCCAGGGAAAACATGGATTTGAATTTATCATTTTAACCTACTACAATAAAATTTAAAAGATGAGCGTCATCCAGGATAAACTTTACAGCTCTGGACTTTACCAGGAATTACATCATATAATCCAAAATATGAATTAGAAAGCCGTTAAGAAATGTAGACCTTTTTGTATGCCACATGTTCTCCTTTGATTTCTTGCCTGGGTTTATAAATCTCCAAGGCTGCGTGGTAGTTTACAGTCTTAGTACATATTACAAAGATAGATCCAAGCTTTTAATTTTCCAAACACAAATCTAAAAATTATAATATCATAACCAAATTTTATATCAGTTTAAGGAATTTTCTTATTTTCTGTCAAGATGATGTCTGGCTAAAACTGAAAAGCCTGACAATACTAAATGCTGGTGGGGCTGCGGAACAAGCAGAACTCTCCCATGGGCTGCTAATGAGAAAGCCATCGGTACACACTTACATCTGGTGGCTTACCAACCACAAACCCTTGCAAAATGCCCACATCTTCAGATTTCCTCATCACAATTCCCACTGTGGAAAGTGTTGTCAACAGCCATCTCTCAAGGTTTCCTTACTGACACTTTCATTACTGTCACTCCCAACACTCCAAAACGTCATAGTCAACTTCTGGTAATTTGGAACCAACCAAATCCTACAGTGTACAAGACAGCACTGAACACAATAACATAATATCTCAAACTAAAATATTTCTAAAGCTGACAAATATGCCATAAAAGAAACTATAGAAATAAACACAGGCAATTCCATGTAATTCTAATAGTTAATATTTACCTCAGTGTGACAAAGTAATACAAAACATACACAGAGAGTCAACAATGAGGTGTAAGAAAAGGATTGACCTTGGGAACTTTTACAAACAACATTCAAATCTGCCCCAGACTCCAACTGTGAAAAAGATAAAGTAATCTCAACAGATGAACAAATTTAAGAAGATGCTGATATTTACTATAGTAATTAGTACTATTAACATGTCATCTGTTCTATATTTTCTTCTAATTATATTACTTGATATTGTAAGTCAGCAAATTTAACATAAAAGAAAAAAAAGGGAAAGAAAAAAAGAGAGAAAGAAAAAACTTACCGGGATTGAAAATTCCTCAGCCAAATACTTCAAGGTGGCAGCTTCTCTGGCCAAGAACTTATTTCTTTCTCTCATGTTGCCCTGAAGTTGTGCATCAAACTCCTTTCTTACCACGGAAGCAACAGAGTCAATAATTACAAGTTTAACTCTCTTTGAAATAATTTCTTCTTCCAAAGATTCAATTCTGTAAAAGTAGAATTTGTAAAACAGTGGATAAATTTAAAATATAATATAAAATAGGGTATTTCAAAGATTAACCAACTTAAAAACAATGACAACAAATTTTTCCTCCCTCACTTACAGTAATGATTACAAGTATTCAATGATCATAACTTCATAACTTATTTCCAGCTCTTCTATACATATTGCACTCTTTTGAAAATGGACCAAAATGTTTTCATCTAGTTTAATTCTCTGGTTCTCCTATGATACTGCTAATTTTAGGGTAAAACTGCTTGTCACAGCAAATCTCCAAAATGGCCCCCATTTATTCCCACCTTATAATGACAGCCTTGTGCAGACCCCTCCCATATTTACCAGGATTGGTCTGTAAGACCAATAGCATATGACATAATGATGGCATGTCACTTCTGAGAGTAAGTTATAAAAGACTACAGATGCCATTTTGGGCTCTCTTTCACTTGCCACTCTCTCAAATCACTTTCTCTGGGGGAAGCAAGTTGCCATGTTGTTAACAGTCCTATGGAGAGACCCACCTGGTGAGCAACAGAGGTCTATGGCCAACAGCCAGCAAGGAAGGGAGGCCTTCCAGAAACTATATGAGTAACCTTGGAATTATCCAAGATTCTCCAGCTCCAACTGAGCCCTGAGATAACCATAGCGCTGGCCAACAGCTTGACTACAACCTCTGGTGCAACCCTGAGCCAGAAACGCTCAGCTAAGCCACTCCCAGATACCTAACCCTCTGATACTAGGTGAGACAAGACACGTTTGCTCTTCTAAGTTGCTGAATTTGGGGGTAACCTTTCAATGAAACAAAAGTAATCAATATACTACTTAATTAACTAAATCTAAAACATTTCACTCATTTAATGTTTTCTTTTTAAAGAAACATTTCATCCAATAGGCTGTAGCAAATAAAGAACACTGAAATAATTTATTTCCCATAACCCTAATACATATGTAGAGACTTTTTTCACTCAGAAGCTGAAAGCATAAAAAACAAGAAATATATCTTCAAAGTATTACTAAACTACCAAAATCTAAAGCAGCAAACCTTTGTAGAACTTCATCGCAGCTGAGTTCCCGATAAAGATGAACCTTACTGCTTGTCAAAAGTAATTTTTCTTCAGTGTTAAAATATCTGGGAAAACGAGATTCTGCTATCTCAACCAGTCTGTGGGGAGGAAAAATAGCGCAAGTGAAAATAGTTAATGACATTCAAGGCCACAGTGCTGAACATCTAATGAATTTTACTTAGGAAATTCATAAGCCACAAGTAACACTAGAACAAAAATAGAGCAGGTATAAGCAAAATGCTTTAATATAGAATTTTAAAATGTAAGCCATCCCCAGGGCGCCTGGGTGGCTCAGTCAGTTAAACATCCGGCTTTGGCTCAGGTCATGATCTCACGGTCCGTGGGTTCGAGCCCTGCATCGGGCTCTGTGCTGACAGCTCAAAGTCAGGAGCCTGCTTCAGATTCTGTGCATCCCTCTCTCTCTGCCCCTCCCCTGCTCACACTCTGACTCTCTCTCTCTCTCAAAAATAAATAAACATTAACAATTTTTTTAATGTAAGCCATCCTTTATGAGCACTAAGAGAGGTTAGCAGTGAGAGCATTGTTTTTTAATAATTGATCACTTGACTAACAGCTGTAAGACATGTTTAGTAAATAAGAAAAATGATTTCATCATCATGAATAAAAGAAATATACTTGAACAAATATATAATATTATCATTCTAACAATCAATTATCAGTTAGTCTCCAGGTCTCAGAACAGAAAAATATACTTTCTCAATTAAAACTTAATACATGCAAAATAAATCGTATCCAATAACTCCTTGGTAAACAGGAAATTATTTTCTAAACAAATGGATGTTGTCCAATATTTCCTGAATAAACAAAACATGATTTTCTACCTATTGAATTCTGAACTCAAAGCTAGATCTGATGCATGAAGTAGGCCAAGTGCAGGAGAGTGACAAGGCAAAACAGATGTAAATATCATCAGTAATAGTGTGAGACGTGGAGCTCAGTACTAGAAATTTCAAGTGTTTCTGGCTAAAAATATAAAAATAAAAGTGTAAATCTTTGAGTGTAACTGTCTCCTATTTTAAATGATACTTTATCAGTCTGGTACTTAACCACCCAAGGATATCTGAGAGGAAGGACTATAAACACAAAAATCACTCTATACTTTATGCTCCATTTAAAGACACAAAAGTACAAAGAACAAGTGTTTTCACTTCTAGTTAATGAGTCCCAAGAAGAGGCTGAGAACTTTAAAGAAACAAAATAAGTTCCTCACATATATTATAATCAGAAATGAAAAAAGAAAAATCTAAAACAGAGAAATAAAAGAAAACTGGTCAAAAATATTTTTTAAAAGTGCATTTTGAACAATTTGAAAAGAAAAGCATCATTGGGTTGAACAGGAAGAGGAAAAATTACTTTACCAATAGATGTGTGAAGGGCAAGAACAAATGGATCAAATGAGCACTCAGGAGAAGTGCACAAGAGGGAGACAGGCGGGGTGGAATAAAGGAGGAAACAAGATAAGCAACAAAAGCGAGAAGAAATGAGATGACACTGGCAAAGGCAGGACGGGAAAATTTCAAGGGTTTGGGGAAAATGTGTAAACGTCTTGATTAGGGTAACTATTTGCTGAATTCAGAGCTGGTCAGAGAAGTCAACTAAAAGCTCTGACACTTGGAAGCCACTGATTTTTAATAGGATAGCTATGGCAACGTCTGCCAGAAACATAGAAGTTTTCCAAAACTGGATGTCCAGTGGATTAAGTACTGAGTACTTCTCTCAGTCAATGAGAGAACTGAACAGCTGACAGACAAATAATTTTCTGGCTTCAACCCTAGGCTGAATTTCAACTGGCGGCTTGAGTGTTAAAAGGCTCTGGAAGTCATTACTGCTCTCTCCTTCCATTAAGGCCCCTCAGAAGGAAGATGGTCAATGTATGGACACAAACTGACTTTACTCAGTTACCGTGCTAAATAACTGTACCAAATGATTATTCACATACCAATATGCTATAATTTTCTACGATCAGTTTCTCCAAGTGTTTTTAATTTTAGAAAAGTTCTCTAAAAAATATATAAATCAAAACCTAAATACAAATGTAGTATCTATATGCCTCACACTAATCATAGTGATCTCTTGTGACACTCTTCATCACAAAGACCTTTTCTGATTAGAGTAACAGAAAAGATCCTATCTTTTGCTCCCAGACATTAATTACATAAAGTTTGAAACTAATGCCATCTAGTGGACCTCTATTTTACCAAAGGTATTCCTTTCAAGTATGTACTTAAGATTCATTCATTTGACACGTATTTATTGGGCATCTACTATATGCCAGGCACCATTCTAGATGCTAAGGATGTGACAGTGAACAAAAAAACAAATAAACAAAACACAACTTCCCTCATGGAACCTACAGTCCACTGAGAGAGACAAACAAATTAAATATATATTATACATCAGGTAATAAGTGCTCTAAACAAAATGAACCAGGATGAGGAAACAGATTGTTACCTATGGAAGCAAGTGCTATTTTATGTAAAGTGGCCTGGGAAAGCCTCTTTAATAAGGTGAATTTGAGCAACGTTTTAAGGGAAATGAACCATTGGATATCCAGTGAAGCAGTGCATAGGAAAAGAGAATTATATATAACAAGTGCAAAAACCCATATGTAAGTAGATGCCTAAGGTTACTGAGGAATAACAAGGAGGCTAATGTAGTTGAAACACAGGAAACAAGAGGGAGAATAAAAGGAAATAAGGTCAGAGGAAATAAGACAGGGGCCAAGATCACACAAGATCCTTAGGTCTGTGGTATTTTGTTTAGATATTTAGTAAAATAGGAAACCTAGAAGTAGAACTGACATGATCTGACTTCTTTTTGCTTTAAAGAGTCACTCTACCAAATGGAAAAGAGGCTGTACACAGTGAAAGCAAGACCAGCTAATACTGTAGTCCAAATAAGAGATGATGGTGACTTGACCTGGAGAATAGCTCAGCTAATTAGAAGTAAGTGAACTCAAGGTGTAGTTCAAAAAAGGAGCTGGGGACACCTGGGTGGCTCAGTCGGTTGAGCATCTGACTTCAGCTCAGGTCATGATCTCACAGTTCGTGGGTTCGAGCCCGGCATCGAGCTCTGTGCTGACATCTCAGAGCCTGGAGCCTGCTTCAAATTCTGTATCTCCCTCTCTCTCCGTCCCTCCCCTGCTTGCACTCTGTCTCTCAAAAACGAATAAACATTAAAAAAAAAAATAGGAGCTGAAGGGAATTCTTGGCTAATTGGATGAGCATCTGGAGGAATGGAATTACCATTCATTGAAGTGGAGAAGACTGGATTCGTTCCAGGTTTTTGTTATTAGTTCCCCCTGTTACTTCACAGCTCTTGTATAAAAGCAAAGTTAAAAGCTTTACATTAGTGACCACATGCCAACTTGAAACAAAACACATGCTCAATGTAAAAAAAAAAAAGTTTTCCAAAGTTCTAGTTGAAATATAACATTATAAATGTGCTGAAATATAAGTTTATGGTTTCTCAAAGCTTCTCATACATGTGTAATATTTTCCTGTTCATCTATTCAGTATGTATTTGTTCAGCACTGTGATACAAATATAAGAATGTGAATCTATTAGTCCCTTACAGATTCCAGAAAATTCCAAAGCTTTATTTTAGTACTAAGTACTTATTTCTAATTTCATTTTCTAACATAGAGCCTCTTCAAGATCTCCCTCCTCACTAATTCACCTAGATTCACAAATGATAAGGCAGCTGAAATTAGACTAAGGAAAACCTACCCAGTCTCATGAAATCATCTCAAAAAATGGGAAGAGGGAACTGATCTCCCCTATTGTTTGCCCCCTAGGTCAAAGATCCTGGATTCATGCCAACAAGCAAAAGAAAATGGTCCTAAGACCACACCGATAATTGCCTTCATACTGAGTTAAAGTCATGGCTGGCCACTACCACTACATGCCTCCCTCCTGATACACTGAAATTCAGAAGGAGTGACACTCTAAATAGTCTAGTAGGAATTGGAGGGCATTGACTGTGGGGTGCTTGGCGCCTTGAGAGGTGCCATGCAGCTCTTCAGGTCTAAGCTTGGCCACTGCTCCCACACAGTACCAATACAACACACACCTCTCCTTTGTACAGTTAGTGTTAATAGTTACAGTTTCACATGTTTGTGATTATTTGATTAATGTCTTCCTCCCCTGTTGAACCAAATATTTCTTCCTAGTTTTCAAAGCTTTTCTGATTTCATGACAACTCAGGACTACCCACTTTTACCTCCTAAATTTCCAATCCCGTATTCCACCTCCCCAGGTTCACACCTTCCAGAGTCCTGGGCCCCATCTCTTGTTTCAATCCCTCAGTTTTCCTGATACACAAATCCATTTGTATTTCTAAGACCCAGTTTTATCTTCCTTTATCCATTTTATTTCTCCCAGAATTGTATTTTGAAAACCTCTATTACTATTTACCATCCATATCACCCTCTGTTTTTATTCTTAACTTTTGGTTTCATCTTTTCCTAATTATCTCCAATAGGGATAATACAGTATTCACTCGATTCACATATACTAGAATTCTCATGGTTGCCAAAATTTCTGTACAGTTCACTAGATTAACCTACTTATCTATATTCTCAAAGTATATATAAGCAGAGCATGTCTAAGACTATATCAGATCTTAAGCATAAGTCCAACAAATAAAAAGACTTTTCTGAATCAGTCAGAAAGGGGGACCCAGAACTCTGCCTGCTTAACATTCTCCTCCCCTCAAGGCAGTCCCCAGATACCTGAGGGTTTAGTACCAGACTCTACTATTATATAATTATTAATCAGTCTGGAGATATAATTTCAGTCTATGGTAAACAAATATGCTTAACACACTATTTTAGATTATCTTCTCAAAGACATGTAAAAATAAGCTAGTGTATTGCTTTAAAAAATAGAACTAATCTTTCCAAAGTGCTTTTAAGTACATTACCTGCAAGGTTTTCTCTTTTTGTTTTTAAATGCATTTTAAACTTAAGTAATTTTTATTCACCCCTCTGTTTTCTCCCTCCTTCTCGGTAAAAAGGCTATCTAGCAATTTATTAACCAAAATTATTTTCCACTTTTTATCACTCATCCTAAATTTTCTGTATGTAAATCCCCCTTTTTTTTTTTTTTTGAAAGAGACAGAGAGAGAGTGTATGTGTGAGCAGGGGAGGGGGTAGACGGAGAGAGTCTTAAGCAGGCTGCACACTCAGCACAGAGCGGAACACAGGGCTCAATTTCCACAACCATAAGATATGACCTGAGCCTAAATCAAGAGTCGGAAGCGTAACTGACTGAGCCACCCAGACAGCTTGCTTATAAGCACAAAATGAAGACACTGCTACATGCAGAGACATATAGAAAGCTAAAACATATTCCTTTTTGGGTCTCTTATTTTCACGCTTTTACTTCTTCTCTAAGTCCAGAAACTATCCCATGATGGCAGACACTATTAATTACCTACCAATATCCATTTCCACTTCTTCCTTGCTATGAGAACCCAATTTTATTCAGGCAGCAATGCTAACCAGACCGGGAAACTCAACACGCTTATTATGTATATCAATCTTTTTCCCCTCATTCCCCATCCTCCCTTGCCTATGGGGGTGGCCCGGTGCGAAATGTGCAGGATGATTCTGGAGGATGAAAAGGAAATCAGCAGAGGGGAAGGGGCAGCTGTTCTGGGAAAAAACAAATTTTCCTGATAAAACATATAGCTAGCCCTTTCCCTTCCCACTGCCTGTATGGGATGCCTAAAAACATAGAAGCCCTAGGTCTCTCTGTCATCACTGCGCGACAGAACCAGCGCCTGCAACCACCTACTCACTGTTGGCTGGGTATTCGGTTACTTGCAGCAGAAAGCTTTCCTAACTGATTAACTAACTCTCCCCAATAAATCCAAAGAGGGGTCAAGCAGTCCTATAACAGCACAAATGAAGTGTGACCAGGCAGTACAGAGCCAGCTCCATCCTCTGACCTGCCATGACAAACTCCAGAAGGCAGTTTGTTAAAAGAGGACTGGTACTTTTGATTCCACCTGAACCTATCACCACACCTCAGAAGGCAATCCAGGTGGCAGCCAGGTGACCACACTCTTCAGGCCTTGTGGAGAATAGACTAGAAAAGTAAAAAACATAAATTTCAACCCCTATCCTCAAATGACCTTCATAAAGGCTCCTTTACAATTAAAAAACATAAGTCCAATAAAGGGACTAAAATTTTACCTCATTGCCAGCTTGCCTTTAGCTTGTTAGTTGAAGGTTAGTCACTGACATTTTAAAAAATACCTTTCCTTTGGACAACCTGAGTTAACCAATGTCTTTCTTTACCAGTGTTAGCATCAAATACATTTCAGTGTTCAGATTTCCAGTGGCCCCATATGTGTGTATGTTTCTGGTTTTTTTTTGTTTTGTTTTGTTTTTTTACCGTATATTTGCTTAAGATTCAAATAACTCCATCACATTACAACTGACCAATACATCTTTTATCCTCAGCTTAATTGAAATATAACTGGCATATAATATTGTTTGTGTAAGTTTAAGGTGTACAATATGACAAGAGCAATATATCTTGCAAATCTCTTTTAATCCAAAGAATGCTCTTTTTTTTTTTAATCTTAACAATTAAAAAACGAGGTTGTTTGTTCTATCATTTCCCACAGTTTTCATTTTGCTGACTACATCCCTCTGGTGTTGATTTAACACGTTCCTCTCTTCTCTGTATATGTTGCAAACTGGTAGCTGGATCTGAAAGTTTGATCACATTCAGGCTTGACTATTCTTCCATCAAGAGGAATAACTAGTTTTCTTTTGTGATGCTAGTAGCCTTTTATGTTTATGAACTGTTTTCACTCACAACACTTCTGACACCAAATGTTTAGGTTTTCCACACCAAACAATTCTTCAATTCCCTGTGGACACCAAGTGGGTGTCTGACACTTAACTACCAGGAGTTAGCTCAGACCTCACAGTTTAAGGGCTCAGACCCACAAGACTGCCCTCCCCCAACTTGAGAGACTAATCGCAAGTCCCAGGCCTCTGGTACTTCTGACCAACTGAGCAACTACAAATCAGGAGTTCTGACACCCCTCCTCCTCAACTTCGATGATTTGCTAGAATGGCACACAGAATTCAAGAAGGTACTTTACTTACTATTACCAAGTTACCACAAAGAATGAAAGACACAACTCATGAAAAGATTGGGGAGGACCACATGGCACACCACCCTCCCAGCACGTTGATGTGTTCACCAACCCAGAAGCTCTCCAAACTCTACCATTTAGAGATTTTTGTAGAGATCCCATTACATAGGCAGTGTTGATTAAAGCATTGGCCATAGGCAATTAATCAGTTACCAGCCTCTTTCTCTTCCTCAGAGTTTGGGGGGATGGATGGGGCTGAAAGTTCCAACACTATAATTACATGATTGGCAACCAGCTCCCATGTGAAACTATACAGATGCCCACCAAGAGTCACTTCATTAGTATAAACTCAGGTTTTCCAAAGGTTTTAGAAGGTCTTTGGACAAGAACCAGGACAAATATGGATTTCTTATTATACCACAATATTCAATGCCTAGAACTATTAAATTGTTGGGGTGTGTAATTTGGTGACATTCTATCATTCCTTCTTCATTTATTACTGGAATACTCCTATAAAAAGACCTGTTTGGGGGTGTCTGGGTGGTTCAGTTGGTTGAGCATCTGACTTGGGCTTAGGTCATGATCCCATGGTTCATGAGTTTGAGTCCCACATTGGGGTCTCTGCTGTCAGCACAGAGCCCTCTTCAGATCCTCCGTCCCCCTCTCTCTCTGCCACTCTCACATGCACATGCGCTTGCTCTCTCTCTCAAAAACAAACATACATTTTAAAAAAGACCTATTTGCTACTCAGCAATACAGTTCATAAATCAGAAAAAGAACAGATGTTTGATTTCCTTTTTTAAAACTCATTTCAAAATAATGATTTGCTTCTCCAGAATTCTCCGACACTGATCTATTAGTTGCTTTTCATTTCATAATATTATAAACTCATGAATTTAAACATATTTCATGGGTTTTAATCTACTGTCATCATTATTCTTATTGGTGGTCAATTTGTCTCATCTTTAGCCAGCAGGAGCCTCTTCAGGTTGATTCCTGAGTCCTTCTGACACTCCCCTAAGTAGTCTTTGATGGCTCTCTTGTTACCTGATATGAGGTTTCAGACTCAACTTAAAAATTTCCTAAGCCAGTGCTAGTATCAGCCATTTCCCCCAAGGAACCCTCATTCCTTTTAGTAGGCAACGGTGTCTGGATTCCACAATATGAGAGTAATACCTGTCAGTTCATTCATTTATCAAACATTTTGTGAGCAGTTAATATGTGTCAGTCACTAGATTTGGCTTTGAAGATACAAAGATATAACACAAGCTCATAGAACTGACAAATGAGTGGCATATACTTCGAATAGATAACCAAGAGATGTAGGAGACAGCAAATAAGCTCCAGGCAAAATATCCACTTAGAACTTCTCTGGCCAGGGAATACACTTCTCTCTAACTAGTATCCCTAGAAGTGAGAGAGAGATGTGATTCATAATGACATAACTACACATAATGACACAGTTACAGAAAGACTCAAAGAACTATACCTTGACTAAAAGAACAGAACTGAATCAGTCTCCAGACCTATAAGTACTCCTGCTCATGAATGTCAATCAGAGCAGGGTCAGAGGGAGACCAGACTTATTTTCAAGTGTACAGAATTACACAAATAACCAAATACTCTCATAGAATGTTAAAGGTCCTTGCCAAAGTAAGGAAATCTTTTCTTTCCAAGCATAAATACACTATCAGTGTGTTTTTTATATCTAATACAATACTATTACAAAGATTAAAGTGAAATACTTCTCAATCAAAAAATATTTTGAAGGGTGCCTGGGTGACTCAGTCAGTTAAGTGTCTGACTCTTGATTTCAGCTCAGGTCATGATCTTGTGGTTCGTGGGTTTGAGTCCCACATCGGGTTCCAGGCCAAGGGTGGAATAGCCTGCTTGGGATTTTCTGTCTCCCTCTCTCTCTGCCCCTCCTCTGCTCTCTCTCTCTCTCTCTCTCTCTCTCTCTCTCCCTCTCAAAATAAATAAATAAACATTATAAAATGTTTTTTTTTAAATTTCCAACTTTTCCATTCACTAACTGCCAACTAGAATTACTAACAAAGCAGCTTACCTTTTGTCTTTTTTATGAATTTTCCCTCTTCCCCATTTCCACTTACATCCCTCCCTGTTTCTTAAACTTCTTTCTTCCTGACTTTCTGCAAAACACAGCTTATCCAGGAACCCCACTTAAACCAATGACAAAGGGATAGAAAAGACAAAAAGAAACTGCTTCCTGGGTTAATTTTAAGAGGAAAATTCATTTAAGACTGTATCTAGCATTTTGAGTTCTCACAGAGAAAAGGTAAATGTTAACCTGTTTGAAAATGTTAGGTGCTATAAATAAATTACAAATTTAAGCATTATGATGGAAAATAATAAAATCTCCCACCTTTCAGCACTAAATGCTGACTCTGTGTCGATGTATACAACACCTCCTTCTAATCCTCCCATGTTGGTGGGTAATGTGGCCAAAATGCTCATCATCATACAAAACTGAGTTTTTCCACAACCTGGTGGGCCTGTAATCTAAAAAAAAAAAAAAAGTTCTTTGAATAAACATCACAAGCTAGTCAAAGCAAAATTCTTTTAAGAACTTGCCATATGCACAGCCCCACTAACCTGGGTTCTCATAAAGAACATTTTAATACATCTATTGTATGTAAGAAATTAACTTCTCCCCTGTGTATCTGGATTGGTACTAGTTATGTAGTATCCTTGGGAAAAATGAGAAAACAGTCACTTCAAATCATGTTCTGTGTTCTGTAACTCAGATGAAAAACTTTGGTTGAGAGATGCTGGAGGGTACATTTATACATTCAGAACCAAGAGTTCTATATCTTTTCCTCATTAAGACATTTATGGAAGGAAATTGAAAATATTTAAGAGGCTTTAATATTTGGTTTAGCATTCCTCATGAATTAGCCTTTTAGAACAATTTTGTACTAGTCCCCTAAAAAGCTACTTTGATCTTTATTCTGCAGAGTAAAGAAGTTAGGAGTAGAGTGCTGATGTATACAATTTATTTTCAAATGCTTTAGCATAAAAAAAAAGGCATGCACGCACACACGTGTGTGTGTGTGCATGTGCGTACAAAGGGAGATAAAACAAATGTAACAAAATTCAACAACTGTTGAACCTAGGTGACTCATACTTGGAAGTGTGTGTTTTGAAATTTTACTTTGTGGAAAGTTTTCTGCAATTATAAAATGTGAAATCAGGAGAATAGAGATGGAAAAAAAAGAGGAAAATTCATATACATGCATATTCAAGTCAACTAGAAGTAGTTAACAAAAATTAATTTGAAAATGTTAAAAATATCCCCTTTAAACATACACTATTTGTCACATTGGCTATGGCATACAAACTTTAAGAACCAAAACACTATCCCTTTTGTGAAAATAACACTGTTTTTAACACAATCTTTCACAAAGGAAGGGAAAAGAACAGGAGAGGAGGAGAGAAAACAATCTCAGGGAGACAGGAAAAAGTCTAAGCTAAGACTAAGACAGACTACAAATATGAATAAACTGTCCCAGATACATCATGAAGTAGGAAGAAGTAAGAAGGGATGACCCATGAGTCTACACCATTTGTGCCAGTGGTTCTCAAATTTAAGTGAGCATTGGAATTACCTACCAAGCTTATTAACAGGAATCTCTGGTTCAGTAGGTCTGGGATGTGGCCTGGGAATTTACACTTCTAATAAATTCCCAAGTGTTGCGTATGCTGTTATACACTTTTGAGAACTACTGTTTTAAAATTTAGACTAGGGGATCTTGGGTGGCCCAGTTGGTTGAGCGTCCAACTCTTGATTTCAACTCAGGTCATGATCTTGTGGTTCGTGGGATGGAGCCCTGCGTCAGGCTCCATGTGGATTGTGCGGAGCCTGCTTGGCATTCTCTCTCCCTCTCTCTCTGCCCCTCCCCTGCTCATGTTCTCTGTCTCTCTCAAGAAGAAAATAAACATTTTTTAAAAAATAAAAATAAAAATAGTTACATATCTTATTTCTTAGTTATACAAATCTTTTCATTCTCATAAAAACTTAACACTTTTAGTGATGCAATTATAATAATGAAAATAACAAATGGAATTATATTATTCTTTAATTATTTTGTAATTCAGTGCTTGAAATGTCAAGTCCTAAGTTCCACTCATTTCAGTACTTCAATGCCATGGCTATATAGTTGAGAAAGGAACAATTGCAAACATGCAAGGGCTAAAATTTTTAAAATACATTACTTGTTGTACTTGCTATTTTCATTTTCTAGTAACTTCCCTCAAATAGCAAAAATTTTTATAGAACTTTGGCTAATAAATTTCCATCTTTCCTCATGTCAATCAATTGTTCTTACAACAGAATCAAAAGATACTACATTTTGAGATTTTTAACAATTGGTTCAAAAATAAAAACTCTTTATTTGGAAGATTTTTCAACAGTATAGAAAATACTGTTACAATTTTTTAAGTGTGCAGATAACAAAGTTTTCATAAGACACACATACCTTTGACAACAAAAATAACATCATAAAAGAAATATTTCTAAGCAATGATTTTAAAAACACTCTGCATTTTAATCTGCCTTCAAAAAGGCAATTACAGTAAAAGCTTGGATTGTGAGTAATTTGTTCTGCGAGTATTCTGCAAGACAAGCAAATATTTCTAATAAACTTTAACTTAATAAATGAGCAATGTCTTGCAATACGAGTAGTATATGACGCCGAACATCACGTGATCATAACTGGGCCAATGGTTCTTGAAATTCACTTTGATATTCAGGTGCTTTGGATTAAAAGCATGTTCCCGGAACAAACTATGCTTGCAAACCAAAGTTTTCCTTGTATTTTCTTACTCATTGTTAAAACATTCCTTTTACTTTGAAGGGATGTCTTAAGAGTGTACCACTGGTTGGTTGGTTGATTTTTAATCTGCTATGAAGCATGTTGCCTAGCCACCTGTCATTTCAAAAAGGTCAGAAAATTTGACATATCTTGTCTTTTTATTTTAAAAAATGCTTCACCCATCCTTAAATTCAACAACTCTTTTACACTCCTTGTTGTGAGATCACCAAAGAAGGCATTGTGATTCAAATGATTTTTATGGTCAGTCCCCATCTCATTACAGAGTGCTATAGAGATTCCACACTTAACCAGTCAGGTTTTTGTAAAAATCAACAACACTGATTATTGTTATCAACTTGAAGTTGAAGTTGAAGAATCAACCTCTGTGTTGCTACAGATTGCCTAAGGATGATGCAACAGAAAAGTTTAAAGAATCTTACTTAGATACCATTTTTACTATTACTATGACTAGACTAGACTAATCTATCCATCAATCCATCCCTCCATCCATCCACTCATGAATCCATCTCAGATTTTGTTGGGTTTTTTTTTTATTATTTTCTTTTAAGATTGTAAGTAATCTCTACACCCAACATGGAGCTCAAATTTGCAGTCCCAAGATCAAGAGTCACATGCTCCACCAACTGAGCCAGCCAGGCATCCCTCCATCGCAGGTATTTTCCATGCATTTTAAAGCAAGTCAGAGACATCAATATACTTTCCCCTAACAATTCAGCATATATATCATTAACATGAGTTTAATATGTATGATTCTTTTTTTCTTGTAAGGTAAATTTTACATACAGTAAAATGCATACTCTTAAGTTTACCATTTGATGAGTTCCAACAAATGTATACACATATGTAATCTAAACCCCTGAGTCAGAACATTAGCATTACCCCAGGCAATTCTCCCATAAACACTGTTTTATGTTCTAAGAAATCATTTATATTCAAGAAGTCATATAAACATTGTATGTTCAGGAGGTTTATTTGAGGGAATATATCTTCTCTGATCCATCTTTAGTTTAATGGCACACACAAAAAATTTAGTTCTTCCTGTATTTCATTACTGAAACAAAATCTAGCTAGTATGATAATCTGGGTCATGGTAGAAACCTCTGTACTTACATAGCATCTTCCCACATTGGAAAATCTGTTTTAATCCTTAATGCTTCAAACCATCTCTAATGATTTCTATATTACTTCTGACAGTATTTGTTCATAAAAGGATCCATTTAAATTGTTGCCATATTGTTTCCTATGTTTTATTTCATTCATTTTACTATAAGGAAGGACACTGTGTTCCTAATGTTATTAATAACGTATGACATTTGGTCTTTTACTATTAAGAAAACACAAAAGAGGCTTTTAAATGTCTATTATTAATTTTAGTGAAGTTTTTCTAGATATTGACTTAAGTATCATATGACTTTATTTATTTTTTTTTTATTTTAGAGAGAGAGAGAGGTTGGGGGAGAGGGAGGGAGGGAGAGAGGGAGAGAGAGAGAGAGAGAGAGAAAATCTTAAGCAGGCTCCACACTCAAGAGTGGAGCCCCACATAGGGCTCAATCCCAAGACCCTGGAATCATGACCTGAGCCAAAATCAAGAGTCAGATACTCAACCAACTGAGCCACCCAGGTGCCCCTGTATCACATGACTTTAAATGTCACTGAAAAACTTACAGAAGTTTGTCTTCCTATCCTGTGTGTTTCTTAATTATGATGCCTTCCTACTATCATTACTCAGTATTTCAAGGGACAAAATAACAGTTTTGTAATAATGAAAGTTTCATTATTAATGATAATGGATATAATTCCATATATCAAATTGTCTTCAGAATTTCAATTTTTTTTTTTGGATGTCTTCTCAGATGGAATTAGATTGTCACTAACTTTCACTTTATCAGTCATGGGATGATCATCAGCTCTGATGTGTCTATGCATGTGGTTCACTTTTAGCCCATTATAGTATGGTCTTCAATCTATAGTTTCTTTGCAGGGTTCTTTTTATGTCATTTGTCTGTTTTGTGAGATTTGGCTTAGTTAAATCCAAAATCCACCTAACTAGGTATATGTAGAACTACAATTCATCCCAGTATGTTGAAAATAAAGCTACAGCAAAGTGCCCCTGTCAACCTTCTGTATCATTTCCTCATGGACCATACCTGACACATGACAGTGTGACAGACCAAGTAAGGATGCCACTATCAATCTATGTATTAAATACTAATGAAAGTTTATTTCATTCTTTAGGCTGAAATACCAATAAAAAGTCAAAAGTTTTTTCCCACAACCTAATGAACCATCTTACATATTCCGCTTTGGAAACTGCTAGTTTTAAAGAGCCCCAAACACTCTTCATGGACCTTTTAGCATTATCAAAGACAGCATGGATCAAGTTAATCGTCAGATAACCGAGGAAAGGTAACTTGTCAGCAAAAGTTGAATGTGGATCTAGACAATGAAAAATGGTTATTCTTCAGAGTGCTAACTAATGAAAGAATACAGCACTGCCTTTCTTCACATACATCTACATGCCAGGTTTTAGATTATGTTCTAAGATTTAATGAGCTTAAACCCATTAAATGCTTTGTGATTTTTAGTGGAAAGGTAAAAAAGTCACCATTTAAATTAAAATGATATATATGAAAACATTCAGTTAACATATCAAGTCCCATGAAAATGTAAGGTATTCTCTTATTATTCCATTTTTAAAGAAAACATGTAAAAAAATCTGAAAAGTTAAACAAATATAACTGGCATTTTTTCTACTTCATTATTTTCAGGTACTATTCAGTATAGTCTTGGGAAAGGTAAAATGTTATGGGAATAACATTATAAGATTTCTGGGTTTGTTTTGTTTTGTTTTTACTTTGCATTCAAAGTTGGATAACTACATTTACTTTAAGTTATAACTTCATTAGAATATTCTAATTCTTTAGCAATCTCAAATCCTCTTCATATATTTTTTATTCTCTTCCTAGACTCAAAAAAATTTATGTTGTATGCAATTCTGATGGGTTGACTGGAGTTAAATTTCATTATTTTTTCAGGTTTACTTAGTGGGTTAAAACATTTCAACATTAATAATTTTTAGCTTCAGATAGTTTAGTTCTGAATTCTACCAGCCAAACCACAAAATTTCAAGTTGTATTCAGTTCCCAGGTTCAGCTCCAATGGTGGTTAGAAAGAGAGAACATGCCAAACCAGAATAGTCTCAGTTATTTGCTTCTTGGAAACTCAAAGTGAATACCACATTTACACACAGAAGACACCAGTAAAGTACAATCAGCTTCATATCAAGTCTGAGTTGCAACTCTGCCTGAGAAATGTAAAAGAACTGAAAGAAGATGAAGTGGTAAAGATCACCCAAATATGAACAAGGAAGCAAATATTAATAATCAGTTTAAAGGAGAAAGAGAATTATTCACAAGAAAAGAAAGTCTAATTGTACTAAAGTAGAAATGAAGCCTACTTATCTTACTCTTAAGTTAGACTGAACGGTTGAGATGAATGTGAAACCTGGACCTGTTAGGACCTAAAACCAAGTTAACTCTCCTGACGCTGAAGATGGGGGCAACAGGATGGGGGATCTGCCAAGCCAATACTTCACTAGAGAAAATTTAAGGACTGCCTGGTTCTGATCTGAGAAAGAGCTTATGGAAAATTCATATCATTTTTTTTAATGACACCCTTCACCCATCATTTGTCTCCATTTGCTCTATAATTATGTAGAAATATAATTAGGTCTTCAGACCTACCAAATTCATTTAAAAAAATAAATAATTCTCCAAATCCTAAAACAAACAAACAAACAAACAAAAGCAAACAATCTCAGAAAGGTCAGGTAACACTTTACCTTGTGAAAAAAAACTTGATCTTAAATTACTTTACATCAACATATGGAAGATTTTATCCCTTGGATTCTCTCCACCACTCCCTCTTATTTTATATTAACAACTGCTGTTTTTCAAGTACGTGGGAAGGGAGGGAAAAAGAGAAAGGAGGGGGCCAGAGCAGAAAAACACAGGAGGACATGAAAATGACAAGTACCCTAAGTTTTACAGTTAAAAAAAAAAACATCAAATAGTATCAAGGGACATAATCGTTCATTTAACAACCATATAACCTGTGCCATATAAAAGACTCCATGAAACCTTTATGGAGACCAAAGTTTATTTCTAAATCAGGAAATGAGTAAAGAATTAGGAACAATGATCCAATCAACCATATCTGCTAAACTCCTGTATTAGGACACGGGCCTGGTTATCTTGCCTTTGAAAACACTGGGCAGGATAAACAAATCATGTCTGTGGATTATATTCAAGGAACACCAATTAGAAATTTCTCCCTGGTAATCCTGCTGCTGTTGTTACACATGGAGCAGATGTTAACCTGACAATATTTTGAAGGAGATGAGACCCATGTTGGCCAACCTACAGACCCATGAGCAAGAAAAATAAATGGCTGCTACTGTTGCAAGCAGTGTAAGCAGCCAAAATTGACTAATCAAGTATTTATGTCTTGTACTTCACTGTTTATGCATCTCTATTACATGCCCAGCCCTTGTAGGCATTTAAGTTTACAACCCTGCCTTATTAGCTCCTGTGATCTTGTAGGCCACAGCTAACCTTGCCAATAAGAAAGAAAAAGAATTGTATATTTAACTGTTCTGAGGAAAACTCGGGATGTCAAAATAGGACTCTGGCATCCTGCTCCTACCTTTCTGGGATAGAATAGTCACTTTCAAACAAAACTGCCCCACTCAAGGAGGACACTTGGTCTCCTTAAATCATGAACAAAGCATAGAAATGAGTCAGGAAATACCAATAATGTAAAAATGTGTTACATCCTTTCTTAGTATTTAGAGCAAGGATCTGGGGATAATCATCCCTCTTAAATGTTGTAAAGATTTGGCAGTGCTTCACAGGTTTACTCTTCCAAGGGTACTCTTGAACGAAGACACGCAGATGTTACAGCTCTTTTTGCTGACATGAGTTTGGATCAGTTCTCAGGATTACAATATGAAAATACTTTTTTTGGTGATCTCTTTAAATACAACCTTAATTTTACTGAATCACATTAGCATCTTTATTATGCATTCTCAGCAGGGGTCATCTTGACCCCAAGGGTGAAACCTAGCTTTGATGGGACAGGGGGGAGATTTTATGCTTTTAATGTATAAAACACAGACATACACAGTATGTATAAACAGGTAGACAGTATATCTGTGGCATTAAAATCTCATGGGGAAGGAAGACTTCATTAGAAAAAGGCAGTGTCTAAAAAGCTCCTTAGGGGAGAAAATGAAAACAAGATTGAGAAACACTGATTTAATCTACATTATCCCCTATGAGAAAGCTCCATGTGGTTTGACCTCCACATAATGTAAACTTTTAATCTTAAATTTCAAACATATCTTTACTACCAACAGTCAGTAATAACAGATGCAGAATTGTCTGCTTATAAACTCCACAAGTAAGGAGTTTGATGTTCTCAGGGAATGGGACAAAGCCCTGTAGTTCAGTTCCATCCATGATTCAGCAGTGTTGGTTTCTCTTTGATTTCTCTTCTGTGGCTTCTGCTTTTGGCATAAGTAGTGCTTCTCTAGTACCACTTTTGATCTTGGTGCTATAACTGCATATACACAGATTCAGTGAAGTTCACAGAAATCAAAATTGGGGATAAAGAAATCAGGGAATTCTGAAGTTAGAGTCAGGAAAGAGCAGCTATAAAAATGCCAGCAGAACGTTTCCAGACTTATTCGTACTCTCTCAATTGTCTCCAGGCCTCATCTAAGTTTATTCTACCAGTTACCTTACCTCTGTCTCACCTCCACCAGATCTACCTTCTACCTAATGTCCACAACTCTAGGTTTGACCTTTTCACCAAAAACAAAGATTGTGCAATGCAATTAGACACCTCCATAGATACCACATTAGTGCTCTTTTGCTATGTAACAAATTACCACAAACTTCACAGCCTAAAAACAACAGTGGTTTCTTATCTCACACTTCTGTAGGTTAGCAGTCAGTCCAGACGGGCCTGACTGGGCTCTCTGCTCAGTCTCACAGAGCCAAAATCAAGGTGTCAGCTGAGCGAAATCCACTACACTGCAGCCTGCTTCCTTGCTGGCTGTCATCTGAGGGCTACTCACCGCTTCTAGAGGCCACCTACATCCCTTCTCACATGGCCCCTTCTACTTTCATGTTTTGAATATTTCTGGTTTCTCCTTCTTCTTTAGTCAGAGAAAGCTCAGTTTTCAAGGGCCCATGGAAGTAGATCATGATAATCTCCCTCTCTTAAAGTCAACTGTGTCATATAACATACCATAATAATGGGAATAATAGCTCATCATATTCACAGGTTCCAGGGATTATGACAGAGCATCTTTGGAAGGCCATTTTAGAAATTCTGCCTATCACAAAGTCTATGAGAACGGAGTGGTAATAATTTTAAGTTTTTTAAAACTTACACACACACACACACACACACACACACACACACACACACACACACACAAATACATACATATATAAACACACATAAATAGTGATAGCCAGGCCCTAAGAAAGATTCAGAGATCTCACTCTGGTATTCACACCCTTCTAGTCCCCTCCCACACTACAACAGGCATATCTGTGTAAGAGAATACAGGAGAAGTAATGCTATGTAACTTCCAAAGCTAGGTCATAAAGACATTGCCATTTCTACTTTGTTCTCTAAGATCACTTACTCTAGGGAAAGTCAGCTGCCATGTCACGAAGAGAGTCAAGCAGTCCTGTGGAGAGGTCCAGGTGGCCAGTAACTGAGCCTTCCTGCCAACAGACAGGACCAACTTACTAGCCACACAAGTGAGCCATCTTGGAAGCATCTCCTCCAACTTCAGTCAGGTTTTCTGATGACTGCAGCCTTGTCAATACCTTGACCGTAATCTCATGAGACCATAACCAGAAAACTAGTTAATATGCTCCTGAAATCCTGACTCACAGAAACTGAGAGATAATAAATATTTCCTGTTGTTTCTAGCCACTATACTTTGGAATGATTTCTTAAACAGCGATATATAACAAATTTTTAAGTATACAATACAGATATACAGATATTAGAGATATATAACTTTAAAAATACAGAAGAAAAAAAACTCCTAAAATGAAAGAATCACTTATGTTCATTAATAAAAGATCAATTAAGTAGAAATATCATATTCTTTAAATTACTATTTTGATAATTTTTTAATGGGATACAAATGAAAATAAATACTGCACCTTAGAATAGCAATAACATTAAAAATTCCTAAAGTTTGGCTTATTCCAAGATTCAAGGAGAGAGTATAAAAGAAATAGGAAGGGTTCCTAGGCAGCTCAGTCAATTAAGTGTCTGACTCTTGATTTTGGCTCAGGTCATGATCTCAGTCATAAGATCAAGCAGCACGGGGCTTGCTTGAGATTCTCTCTCTCTCCCTCTGGCCTCCCCCACTCACGCTCACTCTCTCAAAAAAAAACAAAAAACAAAAAACAAAAAGGGTGTCAAAAAAAAAAGACAGAGATACCAGGAACTAAAGCATTATAGTACAAAAGCACTGTATGAGAGTTAAAAAATAAATAACTGAAAATAAATTCATTCTCTCAACTAATATTTATTAAGAACCTTCTACATATACTAATATTGTGAATGTAACAATAAAAATAAAAAGACATAATCCCTGCCCACTTGGAATGTATTCTCCAATGAGGAAGACATGTACTAACTAATCATACACATACTACAACCGTAACAGTGACAAGTGCCACATAGAAGAACCATAGTACATGACCCAGTTCTCTAGAAACATGACAATTCTAAATATATTATGTTAAACATAATAAAATAGATTCAAAATACAGTAAGTAAAAAAAATAGAACTACAGGTAAATTTGTCAATGCAACAATGTAATAGACTATTTTAACAACCTTCTGTAAATTACTATTAGGTCAGGCTGAGAAAAAAAAAATCAGTAAAGATAAAGATTTAAACAACCCAAATAACAAGCTTAATTTAATGCTCATATGCAGAGCAGTGAATTTTAGAGAATAATAATTCTTCTCGATCACACCTAGAACATATATAAAAACTGATTCTACATTAAACCTTAAAGCAAGTTTCAGAAAACTTCAGAGAATAGGGGCATCTGGGTGGCTCAATTGGTTAAGCATGTGACTTTTGTTCAGGTCATGATCTCACAGTTTGTAGGTTCAAGCCCCACATCAGGCTCTGTGTGACAGCTCAGAGCCTGGAGCCCACTTCAGATCCTCTCTCTCTCTCAAAATAAATAAACATTTAAAAACAAAAACATTCTTTTAAAAGATAATTTTTTTAATAATTTAGGTATTTAAAAATTCCAAATAATTCATGAAAGAAGCAATCATAATAGAAATTTTAAAAAACCATTAGAACTAGGGACACCCAGGTAGTTCAGTAGGTTCAGCATCTGACTCTTGATTTTGGCTCAGGTCACAATCTCATAGTTCTTGACTTTGAGCCTTGCATCAGGCTCTGTGCTGACAATGCGGAGCCTGCTTGGGATTCTGTCTCCCTCTCTCTCTGACCACCCCCCCCCCCCCCACCGCTGCTCTCTCATAAATAAATAAATAAATAAATAAATAAATAAATAAATAGAACTAAATAAAAATGAAAATACTTTATATTAAAAAAATGAAGCACTGGATATTCATAGACTACAAGCTCAGAGTAAAATAAAGAAAAACTGAAAATTAATGGGTTAAATGGGCAAGAAGTTGGGAGGTTGAAATAATCCCAGAAAAAATGCAATTAGAAAAGAGATAATAAAATAACAGAAATCATTGAAGTAGAAGACAAAAAAAAAGAGAGGACAAGAGGACCAACAAAGAACAAAAAGCACAGTCCTTTGAAAAGACTATAAAAATATTCAAAACTTTGACCAGACTTTTCAAAAAGAAAGGGAGAAAGAAGACAAAGTAAGTAATATTAGGAATGAAAAGGGGAATAAAATTACAAATAAAACCAGATTTAAAGACAGGGAGAATATAGTGATTAACTTTATAACAATAAATTTAAAAAATTTAAGAAAATGGGCATATTCCTGAAAATATTCACCAAAACTACTCAGGGAGAATAATCCTATACATCATTAAAGGAATTTATTTCATTTTTAAATCTTCCCACAAGGAAAATACCAAGATCAGACAATTTTTCAGGCAAGTTTTATCAAATTTTCAAGAAACAAAAATTCTAATTTATACAAACTATTATAAAATATTAAAAAGAAATATTACACAATTAATTCCACCAAGTAACTCAAAATCACACAAAAATTAACTCAAACTAGATCATAAACTAAATGTAAAACCTAAAACTACAAAACTTTAGAAGAAACCACAGCAAAAATCTCTATGTCCTTGGCTGGACAAAGAATTTGTAGAAATGACATCAAAAGCACAATCTATAAAAGAAAAAAATTAAGAAACAGGACTACAGCAAAACTAAAACCTCCAAAAGCTACCATGAACAGACCAATGAACAGAGAAACCACAGACTGGAAGACAATAACTGCAAATCATGCATCTGATAAAGGACTTGTATCCAGAATATATAAAGACTGCTTACAACTCAATAACAAGAAAACAACCAACCAATTAAAAACTAGGCAAAAGATGTGAATAGACATTTCACTTAAGAAATTTACAAATGAACATATGAATAGGTGTTCAATATCACTAGTCATTAGGGAAATGAAATTAAAACTACAATGAGGGGCGCCTGGGTGGTTCAGTAGGTTGGGCATGCGACTTCAGCTCAGGTCATGATCTCACAGTTTGTGGGTTCAAGCTCCGCATTGGGCTCTGTGCTGACAGCCCAGAGCCTGGAACCTCCTTTGGATTCTGTGTCCCCCTCTCTCTCTGCTCCTCTCCCTCTCACGCTCTCTCTCTCCTTCAAAAACAAATAAACTTTAAAAAAAAAAAAAAACTACAATGAAATTGGCAACTCTGAAGCAGGCCTGGCTGCTTCAGTGGGGATAGGGCTCCCTGTGGCCCCCAAGTGGATAGAAAAATAACTACAATGAAATACCACTACACACTCACGAGAATAGCTATAATCAAGAAGATAAACAATACTAGGTGTTAGTGAGGATGTGGAGAAACAAACCATCATGCATTGCTAGTGAGAATGTGAAATGGTACAGCCACTTTGGAAAGCAGTCTGGCAGTTTTCATTAAAAAGTTAAACATACACCTTTCATATGATCTAGCCACTCCACTTCTAGGAATCTACCCAAAAGAAACAAAAACCTATGTCCACACAAAGATATATCCATGAACATTCATAGCAGCATTATTCCTGAGAGATGAATATGGAAACAATCCCAGTGTCCATCAACTGATGAATGGATAAACAAAATGTGCTATAGCCATACAATGGAATACAACTCAACAATTTAAAGGAACAAACTACTAATATATCCTATAACGTGGATGAACCTCAAAAATATCATGCTAGCAGAGCCTGGGTGACTCAGTCAGTTAAGCATCCAACTTCAGCTCAGGTAATGATCTCACGGTTCGTTGAGCCCCACACAGGGCTCTTGGCTGTCAGTGCAGATCCAGCTTGGGATCCTCTGTCTCCCTCTCTCTGCTCCTCCCCAGCTTGTACTTTCTCTTTCTCATTCTCTCCCTCTCTCCCTCTCTCTCTCTCTCTCTCTCTCTCTCTCTCTCAAAATTAAAAAATTTTAAAAAAGGGGGCGCCAGAGTGGCTCAGTCGGTTGAGCATCCAACTTCAGCTCAGGTCATGATCTCATGGTTCATGAGTTCAAGCCCCGCGTCAGGCTCTGTGCTGACAGCTCAGAGCCTGGAACCTGCTTTGGATTCTGTATCTCCCTCTCTCTCTGCCCCTCCCCTGCTCACACTCTGTCTCTGTCTCTTTCAAAAATAAATGAACATTAAAAAAAATTAAAGAAAAAAATTTAAAAAAAAAACATGCTATGTGAAAGAAACCAAACACAAAAGACTACATATGATTCCACTTGTATGAAATGTTTAGAAAAGGCAAATATATAGAGATAGAAAATTGATCAGTGGGTGCCCAGGACTGAGAATGGAAGCAGGAATTAACCTCTACATATGCATGAGGGAAATTTTTACAATGACAGAAATGTTCTAATGATATTGTGGTGGTGATTTATTATGAAGTTAGCAAATTAGTTGAATTATACAATTTAAAATGGTTGAATTTTTATAGCATTTAAATTGTGCCTTAATAAAATTGTTCTTTAAAATAATCAAATGAGGGGTGCCTGACTGGCTCCTTCAGTGGAGCATGAGATTCTTCACCTTGGGGTTGTAAGTTCAAGCCCCACATTGGGTATAGAGATTACTTGTTAAAAATCTTGAAAAAATAAAATACCGTAACCAAACGATTTATGAAAATATATTCAGGGCGCCTGGGTGACTCAGTCAGTGAAGCGTCCAACTCTTGGTTTCAGCTCAGGTCATGATCTCAGTTTCATGAGTTCAAGCCCCACGTTGGGCTCTATGCTAGCAACACAGAGCCTGCTTGGGATCCTCTCTCTCCCTCTCTCTGTCCCTCCCCCACTAGTGCTGTCTCTGTCTCTCTCAAAATAAATAAATAAACTTAAAACAAAAAAGATATTCAAGCTCATTAGTAATCAGGAAAATGAAAACTAAGATCACAGATGCCAAAGATGGGCATGAGTTTTAAAGTCTGATAATACCAAGGCAAGAAGATATGGAGCAAGAAGAATTCCTACACATCACTGGTAGGAATATATCTGTTTAGGTACAACCACTCTGGAAAACAATTTGTCCTGATTCTGCGAAGTTACATTATGCACATACCCTATTACCAGAAAATCACTCCAACATAGATACCTTAGACAGGGGCTTGATATTAAAAATTTTAGGCTTTGCAGACCATCAGACCTTTGCCACACCTAATGCAACTCTGCTTTCTATCAAGCAAACAGCCACAGACAAAACATAAACAAATGAGCATAGCTGTATTACAATAAAACTTTATTTATAAAAACAGACATCAAGCTAGATTTGATCACTGGGCAGTAGTTTACCACTTCCTGCCCTAGAGAAATACCTGTACATGCAATCCAGGAGACATGTACAACAATTTTCATAGGACTTGTTTCTATTAGCACCAAACTGTAAACAACCCAAATGTTCACTAACAGGAAAAAAGATAAATACATTGGGGCCTATTTTCAAAATGGAATATAACACAGCAGTGAAAATGAATTATACTCTTGCTACCTCAAACAACATGGATAAATCTTAGAAAACACCATTAAATGAAAAAAGTAATTCATAGAATATGATAGGATTTAATCACAGATATATGATTTAATAGAGCTCAAAAATAAAACTAAATAAGCTGTTTTTATATCTCGTATTTAAGTGCACATCCAGTAAAAGAAAACTATAAGGAAAAAATTATAGGAATGGTAAAAACTCAAGATAAAGATTACGTGTCAATAGAAGGCCAAAGATAGGATCAGGGAGAAGCCCACAGTTAGCTTCAATAGTGTCAGTATTGTTCTGGTTCTTATTAAGTCATAGGGTCATAAGGCTTCATAACTTACACATGCAGGATATAGCTCCTCCTATATACATAAAATACACATTAAAATTTTGTTAATAAAAGGTAAACAGAAATACTCTGTACTCAGTGAAAAAAAAATCCCAAAATAACTGAAGAGGCTACCTGTAACTGAAACAGAAAATATAGAACTTGCCCCTAATAAGCAGTCTGAGTATTTATGCTCCAAGTCAGCCAAGCAGATCATGACAAAATGGTTTTTAACTACCCCTTGGATTCAGAAAGAATTGACAAAAGCCAAATGAAAATGCATTAAAAATTATTCTAAAACTTAAAAAAGATAAAGTATCCGTGGGTTAATCTTTCTTAAGCTCAGTTTTTGCTATTTAGTATGTTTATTAACTGTGGAATACTGTTGTTATAAACTCATTTGAGCAGAGGTCCAGCTAGAGTGCATAAAGATAGTAGGATTATGGCACCATCTGGTGGCAGGACCCTACAACAGCAGGTTCTTGTTTTCTCTTTTTTTTTTTAATATGAAATTTATTGTCAAATTGGTTTCCATACAACACCCAGTGCTCAACCCAACAGGTGCCCTCCTCAATGCCCATCACCCCCCCTCCCCTCCCTTCCACCCCCCATCAACCCTCAGTTTATTCTCAGTTTTTAAGAGTCTCTTATGGTTTGCTTCCCTCCCTCTCTTTTTTTTCCTTCCCCTCCCCCATGGTCTTAAGTTTCTCAGGATACACATAAAAGTGAAAACATATGGTATCTGTCCTTCTCTGTATGACTTATTTTACTTAGCATAACATTCTCCAGTTCCATCCACATTGCTACAAAAGGCCATATTTCATTCTTTCTCATTGCCAAGTAGTATTCCATTGTGTTTATAAACCACAATTTCTTTATCCATTCATCAGTTGATGGACATTTAGGCTCTTTCCAGAATATGGCTACTGTTGAAAGTGCTGCTATAAACATTGGGATACAAGTGCCCCTATGCATCAGCACTCCTGTATCCCTTGGGTAAATTCCTAGCAGTGCTATTGCTGGGTCATAGGGTAGATCTATTTTTAATTTTTTGAAGAAACTCCACACTGTTTTCCAGAGTGGCTGCACCAGTTTGCATTCCCACCAACAGTGCAAGAGGGTCCATTCACCAATTATCTAATAGGCACCTACCAAGTATAGCACACACACATTTTTAAATCTTTCTCAGAATACAGGGCATAAAATAAGGTATAGTATCTAAAACAGAGTCCCCATCTTCAAATATATATATATACAGTTAAATTTATGACTATCAGAATGTTAAGAGTCTGCTCTTGCTTAGAAGTTTGTGTAAAGTATCTGTGCCCCTAGAACTCTTAAGCAAGAAGTTCCTCCAGAGCATCCTGGTAAGTCCATCAACTCACCACACCAATGCAGCTTGCAAGTAAAAGAACTGTGGTGGTTTGGGAAAGTCTCCAATCTCACTATGGAAAATACAGAGGTTCCTCAAAAAATTAAAACTAGATCCACATACAACTCAGCAATTCCACTTCTGGATATATACCCAAAAGAAATGAAAACAGTATTTCATCAAGATATCTGCACTCCAATGTTTATCACAGCAGAATTCTCAATAGCCAAGATACAGAAACAATCTAAATGCTCGTTAACTGATGAATGGATTTAAAAGTGCGGCATATATACACAATGGAATATTATTCAGCCACAGGGAAGGAAGATATCCTCCCATTTGCAACAACATGGATGGACACTGAGTACATTATACCAAGCGAGGTAAGTCAGAGAAAGAAACATACTATATATCAGTTACATGTGGAATCTAAAAAAGTTAAACCTGTAAAAAAAAAAACAGTAAAATGGTGGTTAACAGGGGGAGGCAGTGGGAAGATAAGAGTGATGGTGTTTAAGGGCACAAACTTGTAATGAGTAGTAAATAACCCATAGAGATCTAATGCACAGTATAACGAATATAGACAATAACATTGTACTATAATTATGTAATGTTGTAAATACTGCTGTATCAGCAATCATATTATAATATATAAATGTATTAAAGTAATACGATGAAAACCTTAAACTTACACAATGTTACATGTCACACTTATTCAATTAAAAAAAAAGTCCTCGAATTCTTGACACTTCTTTCAAAAGGTAGAGTCAAATTTCTCTTTCCTTGAACATGAGTTGTATTTAATGATTTGCTTCTAAGGAAGAGAATGTGGCAGAAGTTTATGATGTGTAACTGCCACAGCTAAATCATCAAAAGCATGACCACTTCCACCTTGCCTTCTTTTGGATTACTCACTCTAGGGGAAGTCAGCCATCATGGAATGAGGAACTCAAGCAGCCTGTGGAGACACCACTTGTAGAGGAACTGTGACCTGCCAACAACCACCATCAACTTCCCAGTCACGTGAGTGAGCTCCCTTGAAAATATTCTCCAGCCCCACCAAGACTTCAACATACCGCATCCCTCACCGATATCTATGAGCTAAGCCACTCCCAAATCAACGGAAATCATAAAGGTTAATTATTGTTTTAAGCCACTTAGTTTTGAAGTAATTTGTTGTGCAACAAGACATAACTAACACAACAACCTGTCACAGAACCAAAATGTATCTACGGTGGAAACTAAAAATAGCTCACTTCAGTTGAATATTCATCATTTTCTAAGTTGAAGAAACAGCAACCTAAGGAGACTTCAGGTGGTCAGCAAGGAATGTTTCGAACGTTATATTTTTGCAAAGCAACTGTACTAGGTACTGAGTGGAGAACCATGCCTTTGAGGTACAAAATAATTTATGTTTTTTCAACTAAACTTTTTCCCCTGGCTCTGAAGGTTATAGGTCTATGGGAGGTTTGGAAAGTTTCTCCTTTACCTCTGTGAGGGATCCACAAGCCACTCCACCATGCAGGGCTTCATCCAACGCAGAAAGAGTTGTAGCTAAGAACACTGGTGAGACAGAGGCAGATGTTTGCATCTTTAACCCATAAGCCTACACAAGAAAAAGAAAATGATCTTTTCAATATCCCTGTTTATTCGAAAACAGAAACCAAATCCAAACTTCAATTTCTAGCAGCTGGAACCCAAACCCATCTCTTTTTTCCTCCAACTTTTATTTGTTAAACAAATATTCAATCCATGCCCAGAGACAGTGCTAGACAATGGGGCTATGATAGAATAGACAGAACCCCTGCCCTCACAGTATGTATAGTCACCCAGCAATTGAAACCAGGACTGGAAACCAGACAGTCACCATACAATTATTAGAGATATTGTGACAGAGAAAGTGGAAAC
Source organism: Acinonyx jubatus (assembly GCF_027475565.1). Lineage (NCBI taxonomy): Eukaryota > Metazoa > Chordata > Mammalia > Carnivora > Felidae > Acinonyx > Acinonyx jubatus. Next base: position 111,500,201 of record NC_069386.1, on the reverse strand, counting down.
ACAGGAACAGTAGACCTGATCTAGATTTTGTGATCTAGGAAGACTTCATGCAAAAGCTAGATGTCTGAGCTAAAATGTGAAATAGCTGTTAAGCAAAGGAAATGTGCATGTTCCTGCCAAAGAGACAGAATATACAAAGAAAGGGAAAAAATGGGAACTAATAAAAACCACAAAAAATAAAGAGTTCATTCAGAATGGTTGAAAGATGGGTGTGTGATCACAGTGGGGCAAGTGATGAGGCTGGATAAATAAGCAAGAGACAAATCATGAAAGAGCCTTGTTGAAGTCTGGAGTCTATACCGAGAGCAACAAGGAATGACATGCTCAAGTTTTCATTTCAAACCAAGGTTGGTCTGTGAAGAATAGTTGAAGGTAGCTATGGTAGGCTGAGATGTGGTGCCCCAAAAGATATCCACATCAAATCCCTGGAAACTGTGAATGTTACCTTATTTTGAAAAAGGGCCTTTACAGATGTGATTAATATGACTTCATACCCAGCAATGTTTAAGAATGTTTGCCTCTGCAATTTATAACATTAAAAATTACTAGTATTTTATTAAATTGCCCAAATAAACTGTGGTCAAGCCATAGAACTATAACCATTCATTCATTCATTCATTCCACAGATACTGAGTACCTGCTGTATGCCATATACTATGATAAACTCTGGGAATATAATAGTACCAAACAGATAGTTTCTAACAACTTAAAGTTTACAGTTTAATAAATCTATATATCAAATTCAAGGCTCTTCTGCTTCTGTGAGGAGGTATGAAGACCAGCATATTAAATATATTAATATTTATGAGTTATAAATGTGATGACTCCTGTGTAATCTCACCCATTAAATTCTTAGATCAGTTAAACCTTGGGTTATCACATTTTTCTAAGGCTACATTCAGCTACATTAAAAAAAAAAAACAGAAAAGCTACAGAACAAAGTCATGTGGTATGCATCTGATTTAGAAATGCCTCAATATTGTCTACAATCTATCATCAGGCAACATCAGTGGGCCTGGGGACACTTTATCAAACATGTAAAGGCAGCCCAATCTGTCAAAATTAAAGTATTTCCTTTGCAACGGTTAAATGCACTAATCACAATAGATTTAGTGACACAAAGACTAAAATGAACAAACAGAATAAGACTTCAGAAATTATAGTATGTACATAAATGAGACAAAAAGGAGTATCTTATTATGATACTCCACCAGTTTTTCTTCTACTTTGGTGGCTGCTTCTTCTTAGACTCATCATTATCTAATCTGATCTTAAAATGCAGACTTCACTCAGGACTTGGTATTGGATATGCTTATCTCATTACCATATTTACACTGATGACTCCCAAATGCATACTTTTACTACAGACGTCTCCTTCACACTCCAGGCCCATATATTTAACTGCCTGTTTGCATCTCCAATTGATGTTTCACAAGCACCTCACATTCAACAAGTAGTAAATTATGCCTCCCTCAAGCCTGACACTCTTACAGCATTCCTTATCTCAGGAAGTGGTACTACCCAGTTTCCTAAAGCAAAAATCAAGGAATCATCTGTCACTTTCCTGTACCTCATCACCACCCACAGCCAAACAATCACCAGTCCTCTTCACTGTACCTCCTAAATTATCTTTCATCATAACTGACATTATGCCATCTGGGTTAACACCATACTAACAATCCATGTCACGATCACTTTCTGTTTAGAATACAGGAATAGATACCTAGATGGTCTTCATCAATATTTCCCTTGTAGACAATCACTTGTCTACGTTCAAGACTGACTTTTTAAATATACATATTAGATTATACCCTTTTATGACTTCTCATTGCACGCAGAATAAAGTCTGAAATCCTTTACATGGTCTGCAGGCCCCACGATCTGACTCCTGCTCACTTCTCTGACTTCACCTCTGAGCCACTCTGTTCCTCACTGCTATGTTCCATCCACACCAGCCTGATTTTACTGCCATGAAAGCATATGCTCCTTCTCTTCACAGGACCTTTGCATTCCTGCTTCCACTGCCTGCAAACTCCTCTCTGCTCACATCCCTTCTCAACTTGGCCTAATTCTCCCCTATCCATCCTTCAGGTTTTAGCTGAAGTGTTGCTTCCTTGGAGGAGACCTTCCTGACCCCTAAACTAAGTAATGTTCCCTGTTATTAAGTTTCAGAGCTTTTTATAATTTTCCTTCATAGGACTTATCATTACTACAACTAATCATTTATGTAATTATGTGTTTAATGTCTGACTTCTCCCACTAGACTGTAAGCTGCATGAGGAACATTACCATGCTCACTCTAATATCTCCAGGACCTGACAGAGTACCTGCCACATGACTGGCACTCAATAAATACTAATTCAAGTAATATATAACTGAACAAAAGACTCTTCCCTGGAAAAATGAACTAAGGCTAAGCCAATGTTTAACACAAGACTCAAATCTAAAGAATCCTACAAGAGTGAATGCACAACAAAGGGAAAAGATGGCTTCTTGAGCTCACATTTGGAATGGTATTGACACTGCATTCCAAATGCGAGCTCAAGAAGCCATCTTTTTGGTGGCTTTGGTGGTATTGATACCGCAGCTGAAGTGGTGGTGCAAGTGGAGCCCAGAAGTGAATTTCCTCCCCATGCTCTCTTATTTAATTCTCTAACTAGAAACATGACGTAGGTATTGACCAAACACATAGAATGACATACCTCAAATTAAAACACTTTGTTGGTGCTTTACAACTTTCAAAATAGTAACAAGTTAATTTAAACCTCATCACAGAATCATCACTATCTTAGTTCTCTTACTTCTCCCATAAAATACAGTGAGCTATTCAAAGCTCCAAGGTCAATGACAAAGCTAAGACAGTGCCAATTCCTAACTCTGATTTGAATTCTCCTTCTGACTATTCTGGCTTTGAAGTATTTTCTTAGATCACAAGCTAAATCTGAACAAAAGGAAATATTTTTATCTATTCATTAATTTCAGAAGTTTCAAATGACACTAACATCCCTTCCTTCCTACTTCACAGAATTGAACTCCACTTTATTGCTCAGTGGTTACCAAATTTCGATATAAGATAGTAAGGTAAGTAATCTACAATCCACCTAAATAAATACATTTGCAAAGCACTGAAGTGCACTGACTTCTAGGCACTCTTATTCTGGGAAAACAAGATCTTTTCTACCACGCACCAAACCTACATTTTGAAAAGCTAACATTATGACACAGAAAGTATGAAATAATCGTACTTGATGAGAATTTGTTATAAAAGACTTTTAACTTTCTCAAGAGAGAGAAAAGTTTTAAAGTATTATTTATTCAATCAATGAGCAGTGTAAATCCACTATGTGTGCTTAATAATGTAGACTGATGATAATAAAAGTTGGTATTACAGAGACAGGGGCATTCTAAAATTATGAGTGTATTATAATTTAACCGTGAAATACACAAATCCTATGCAAACAAATAAAAGACAAAGATGACCTTTTGAAATATCAATATTGGCTACAGAAAAAAAAAAACTTCCTGTTGCTTCCTCATTCCATTTTTAGGAACTGTCTCCCATGAGCTTACAAACTACATAAATTTTTCACATATATTCTCATTAAAGGACCAGTCCTATGGTGTAAGAGTCAATATTTTTTTTAATGTTTATTCCTCCATTTTTGAGAGAAAGAGAGAGAGAGAGAGAGGCAGAGACAGAAGGAGACACAGAATCCCAACCAGGCTTCCTGGTATCAGTGCCCACAAGCTGTGAGATCATGACCTGAGCCGAAATCAGAAGTTGGACATTTAACCAACTGAGCCACCCAGGCACCCCAAGAGTCAATATGTTTTTTAATTTTTTTTAACATTTATTTATTTTTGAGACAGAGAGAAACAGAGCATGAGTGGGGGAGGGACAGAGACAGAAGAGAGACACAGAATCCAAAGCAGGCTCCAGGCTCTGAGCTGTCAGCACAGAGCCCATTGCCGGGCTCAAACCCATGAACTGTGAGATCATGACCTGAGCTGAAGTTGGACACTCAACCAACTGAGCCATCCATGTGCCCCAAGAATCAATATTTTTGAGATGTTCATATCTATTTTTAATTTTGCCTCATCTCCAAAAAAATATTTTAAATGAGATAAAGGATCATCTCAAAATAAGTCATAATCAAAACATAATATATATAAATATATATGTATATATGTATATGTACCGTTTGCATCTGTGGGGCACAGGCTCTACTGACCATACACAGAAGTTCATGGACACCTCGATAACTAAGGCCAGTCATCTTCATAAGTTCCAGTGGGGAAAGACATAAAAAGTCCTAGAGAGACATAAAAAGAATATTTTAAAATATATGTGCAACAAAGATACTGGAATTAAAAGGAAACTTTCAATGGACACTGCCCATAATTTACTGCAGATTGAAGATTTATATATTCCTTATAGTATTTCCCCCATGTATGACTTAACTAAAAGATATGACGATATAATCTTATCTTCTAATTCTCTAATTCAGTTAGCATATACCAGAGGTCACACCAAGTAACTTCACATAGCAGCAGCCTCCAACCTAGGTGTATATAAACACTGCCCTGTGCTGCAGTTTAGGCACAAGTACCCAGAAAGTGTCAGGTTGAAATGAGTTTCTTACTGAGCTATGACAGCATTCAGGAAAAGTATTTATTGTCTAAAATATTCATTGTCTCTATGACAATAAAACAGACTATGGAATGAAATGTTAAATCTCATACTTTTAAGAGTGTTTCCAAGTATGAACATGAGGATTTTTTTTTTTTTTATTTTTATTTATTTTTTTGAGACAGAGAGAGACAGAGCATGAACGGGGGAGGGTCAGAGAGAGAGGGAGACACAGGATCCGAAACAGGCTCCAGGCTCTGAGCTGTCGGCACAGAGCCCGACGCGGGGCTCAAACTCACAGACCGTGAGATCATGACCTGAGCCAAAGTCGGACGCTCAACCGACTGAGCCACCCAGGCGCCCCGAGGATTATTAAATGTATAATAGAGGAACCAAAAATACCACTAATACACAAAGCAGTTTTTTTAAATTGTAGTATGCTCTGAAAATCTATCTCATTAAGGATTAAATCCTAATATAAAACATTAAGTCTAGGGGCACCTGGGTGGCTCAGTCAGTTAAGCATCTGGCTTCGACCCATGATCTCATGGCTTATGAGTTCAAGCCCCACATCGGATCTCTGCTGTCAGCACAGAACCTACTTCGGATCATCTGTCCCCCTCTCTCTCTGCCCCTCCCCCCTTCTCTCTCTTTCAAAAATAAACAAACATTAAAAACAAAACAAACAAACAAAAAATGTTAAAACTTATTTAACCTCCTAAGAGGGAGCTGCTTCACTACTGTGCCTAAAATGCAACATCTGCTTTATACATTTCTCTCGTTACATTGATAAGGATTCTATTAATTTCTCTTGCTTGCAAGAGACATTACCCATTTTGAATACTGTCTCTTCATTTGAGTCTTATTTCTCATATAACTGCAAAATTTCTTTCAATTCGACGAAACTTCTCTAGAATCCCAAATAAATAGCACGAGTATACTTCACATTATGCCATAAGCATTCTCCCCTGACCCAAGCAAAAGTATAGGAATTTAGGTAAATGAAATCACATTTGATACAACCTAAGTGGCCTGTTATTTTATTTTTGAGAGAGAGAGCACAAGCGGCAGAAGGGCAGAGAGACACAGAGACAGAAAGAGAGAGAGAATCTTAACCAGGCTTCACATCCAGCACCAAGCCCCACAGGAGCCTAATGAGGGGCTCATTCTTAAGACTCTGAAATCATGATCTGAACCAAAATCAAGAGTTGTAACTGACTGAGCCACCCAGGCATCCCAAGTAGCCTGTTATTTTAAAATAGCCTATGGAGAAGCACCATCATTCATTTTTTTTTAGAAAGTTAAATTTTCATATTTCAGGTTTAAGAGTTATTAAGGTATATTTAATATTAATTTGTACTCTGGGAATGCAAGCTGGTGCAGCCACTCTGTTAAACAGTATGGAAGTTCCTCAAAAAACTAAAAATAGAACTACCCTACGACCCAGCAATTGCACTACTAGGCATTAATCCATGGGATACAGGTGTGCTATTTCAAAGGGACACATGCACCCCCATGTTTATAGCAGCACTATCAACAATAGCCAAAGTATGGAAAGAGCCCAAATGTCCAATGACGGATGAATGGATAAAGAAGATGTGGTATGTACACACACACACACACACACACACACACACACACACACAATGGAGTATTACTCAGCAATCAAAAAGAATGAAATCTTGCCATTTGCAACTACGTGGATGGAACTGGAGGGTATAATGCTAAGTGAAATTAGTCAGTCAGAGAAAGACAAAAATCATATGGCTTCACTCATATGAGGACTTTAAGAGACCAAACAGATGAACATAAAGGAAGGGAAACAAAAATAATATAAAAACAGGGAGGGGGACAAAACAGAAGAGACTCATAAATATGTAGAACAAACTGAGGGTTAATGGAGGGGGGGAATGGGCTAAATGGGTCAGGGGCACTAAGGAAACTACTCCTGAAATTATTGTTGTACTATATGCTAACTAATTTGGATGCAAATTTTAAAAAATAAATAATAAAATTTAAAAAAATTTTTGCACTCAAAATTTCTTAGTGAGAAAGTAAATAAATTTTACCTGACAGGTAACAATTTGATGTCTGTTCAGACGGTCACACAGCTCTTGTGATAAGCCCACTCTTCTGAGCTTCTTGCTACCCATGCTTTCAGATGCAGCAGAAAAAGAACCCTGAAAAGCATTAGAAAATACCATAAGCAATAGTAGATAGGCTACCAAAACACACTACAAAATAAAAAATTCTTCAAGCTTCTTCATGTGTGAAATGAAATGTATAGTATTTAAAATATTACTGATAAAATAAAAGCTGTAGAATCTTTCTATGTCTGTCAAACATGCACACAAACAAGACAACATAAGAATGTGCATTTCACACAGTTCTTTTATATTTATTACATGAATATAAAGATATCACTTCACATTTGCATAGCATCTTAAGATTTTCAATGTATTTATAAATTTTATTTGGATGTATAATTAACTTTCAAGGAATATTTCCAAGCAGCACTCCTTAGAAAGTCTTTACTGTCAGGGCACCTGGGTGGCTCAGTCAGTTAAGCATCTGACCCTTGATTTTGACTCAGGTCATGATCTCACGATTCAGGAGATGGAGCCTCGTTGGGCTCTGCACTGTCAACATGGAGTATGCTTGGGATTCTCTCTCTCTCTCTCTCTCTCTCTCTCTCTCTCTCTCTCCCGGTCCCTCCCCTGCTCATGTGCTCTCTCTCAAAATAAATAAACTTAAAAAAAAAGTCTTTACTTTCATTGCACTGTAACAATAAATTTACTGAGCACCTACTATGTACAGGAGGCACTGTTCCAAAGCTTTATATAAATTATAACATTTAATCTTCTCAATAGCCCTATAAGGAAGGTTGATTATTGACCCAATTTTTACCTATGAGAACACTAAACTCTAGATGTTAGCTATTCCATTGTCACCAGAAAAAGTAAATGGTGGATTCAGAATTTCAACTCAGGAAGTGACCCTAAGATTTATCCTCTTAACCACTATACCCCTACTACAAGTCCATAATCATATTTAACCTCTCCTTTTTCTATGAGCCAGAACAAACCTCCGAATCAAACGAGATATTATTATTTCAGGTCTTAATTACAAACTGAAATGTGTTTTTTTTTTTTTGTATTAGCTGCTCACATTCTCACATGCAAGAAATTTCACTCTTACTGCTGAACCTAAGACTAAATGAGACTCATGAAATATGTGCCTTCAGTGAGCTAGAACACAATCACGGTGATTCCTTTCATAACACATGCAGAGAAGAGGCTGTGCATCTCGCTGAGATGACAAGATACCCTCTGGATAGAATAGAAACAGCAACTCCATTGTTCCAGGAGATAAAGCAATATTGTTAACAGAAAAGGAGTAACATTTTGGAACAAAATACATAGTACTGAAAATGTAGATAACCTGTTTATGCCCAAATTTCTACATAAAATCTAAATTCTCTGCATCAAATTAATTCTCTCCTTCCCTCTCTCCCACTTTCTCTCACATTCATGAGCCTATGCATACGCGCATACACACACACACACACACACACACACACACACACACACACTTCTCATAAGCACAAAATACATCCCTCTCATTTCCCTCAGTGGGAATTGTACCGATTCGTTTCCTAAATAGTTTACCAAGTGATATCTGCTGTATCATTTCTTAGTGTCTTTATAGATCAGGTAGTTCTGAGCAATAACACCATATAGGCTGATACATTCAATCAAAAAGAAGAACCCAAACTACCCGGACTTGTTTAACAATAACCAACTCTGCTATCTCAGCCTTCTTAGGGCCACTCCCATCATTTGCCTGCACTATTGCATGCTGCCTCTTGTTATTCCCTGCACCATCAAAAAAAAAAATTTTTTTTTGCTCCTTCAGGAGACCCTTCTTAATCACACACTCTGCTGAGCTGCTGGGCTCTGGTGTAAAGAATCATTTAAACATACTCCTTTCCCTTTGGGAACTCACAGTAAAAGATGAAAAGAGATGTATACACAAATTATCACAGTCACACGGTAAGTATCGTCATTTGCATTTAAATGTGCCAGGAAGAAGCACCAAACTGGTCTGCGAAAGTTAGGTCAGTGCTCCAATCCTGCCGGAGGTAGCTACCTAAAACTTTGCTCCAATCCTGTCACTTTCATCCTTTAAAACTACCCATGGGACCATTAGGGCACGGGATAAATTCCACACTTCTTAAGATCACATAAAGACCCTTCATAAACTGGTCTCTCATTTCCCTCTCATCCATACATCTGATGGCAAGGCCCAGATCCTGCCTTCCTGGCAGCTACTTCCCCTCCTGGGGTCTTCAATTCCTCATCTGTAAAACAAAGGTCATTCAAATATCTACCCCAAAGGAATGTAGTGAAGGTTAGAAGATTTGGATGGTGCCTCACACACAGAGCTCAAGGTTAACAACCATTACCATATCAATTCTGTCAGCAAAACATCATCTGTTGCCTCACTTCATCCGCTCTCCAGCCACAATACTGTATATTGGTAGGTTACACAAGCGCCATCCTGACTCCGACTTTCCTGCACAAACCTTGTCCCCAAGTCAATCTCTTCCAACCCAGTGTTTTCATCATACTTTATACGTATTTGTTGCATAATCTTATTAACGTATTATTACGGCTTGTTTCTTCCACCAGAGACTGTTAAATTCCTGCTCTGTGTGTGTGCGCACACATATAATCAGGGGTGAGGGAAGATATTCCATCCTGAAGGCTGAAACCTTTCCTCCTCAACAAAGTAAAAATCCTCATGAAAGATGTTCAGTGAAATCTGTTTGTAAGTAACGATAATAGCTAATATTTATTGGACCCTTATTACGTGCCAGGTACTGTTCCAAGAGCTTCCGATGTTTGACCCCTTTTACAGACTAATACTGAGGCACTGAGTTGAAAAACGCGTGAAGGGGGCGCCTGGGTGGCTCAGTCGGTTAAGCGTCCGACTTCAGCTCAGGTCATGATCTCGCAGTCTGTGAGTTCGAGCCCCGCATCAGGCTCTGGGCTGATGGCTCAGAGCCTGGAGCCTGCTTCCGATTCTGTGTCTCCCTCTCTCTCTGCCCCTCCCCCATTCATGCTCTGTCTCTCTCTGTCTCAAAAATAAATAAAACGTTAAAAAAGAAATTAAAAAAAGAAAGAAAAACGCGTTAAGTCTAACAGCTAGCAAATGGTGGAGTCCGCATTCGAATCTAGACATAGAACTCCAGATTCCACGCTGTAACTACTCTTCTTCAACACCACAGGCGAGGGGACCCCAATGTTCCCTTAAGGACCGGCTCCCCCGCCGAGACTCCCAACAGCCGGCAAATGGGAGGGCGGAGGTGGGCATCAAGAGGCGAAAACGTCACTCTAGAATCCCCTAAAAAGAACTTTTTTCTAGCAAGGAGCACAGTTCCAGCATCCCCCACAAAAGAAGGCCAAGAGCCCCCATATTTGCGGCGGAGTTCCCGTTATCATGCCTCAGGCCTAAGGGGGGAGTGTACTGGACCAAAGAGGTTTTCTCCGCTACCCCGAAAGTAATAACACAGAAAGGGGCCCAGAGAGGGGGCAGGAAATAATGAGCGCACCCCATTACCCCCCCCCCGAATGTCCCCCCACACGAATCTTTGCAGTACCGGGTAGGCAGCGTCCAACTTTCAAAGTTTCCCCCCACCCCTCACAGTTCCCCGCGGAAAGCGCCGCAAAGCAACAACCCAAATGCCGATTGGGCTGTCACTCGAAAGAAATATCCAATCAGAGGTAGGAAGAGTCCCAGGTTGATTCCACTGCTTGCTGGGAATTGTAGTTCACACCAGAATCCGTCACTGAGTCCCAGTTTCTCAATATAATGATTATCAAAATCAGGTAAAGAAACATCTGCAAGGAGAAAATTAAGCCAGGAAAAACCTTGCTTGGAATTGTCTCTTTTATTTTTTTTTGTCACTACATTTAAAAAATGCATAATGGACCAGAAAGACATGTTAGTTTTCAGAGAAGAGTTAAGAATTCACCTATAGTAGAAGAGGTTTGGAAGAGAGCTGGGATTGGTTTGGGTTTGCTTTTTTCACCACACTTTGGAGGTGAAATGGTTTGGAAATACTTAATGAAATTGCTCAAGCTGAAAACACACAATGGGGAAACGTTAAGAGCCTGTAGTTTAAGACCATGAGGGGAACCACCGAAGTTTCGGTGTAAAAGGGAACTGTTACTTTAAGACTGGGTTTCAGATTACAGTTCTGTATTTCCGAAAAAGTTTTTGCTCATCCTTTGCTCTCAGCTCTTCAGTGCATACTTCCATCTTATAATTTAGCCTACTGTATTCTAATTACTTACCTGCACTTGTTATTAGACTGTGAACTCGAGGACAGGGTCTGCAACTTATTCAGCCTGAAAAGTAGGACCTAGGACACCGTTCAATTAACGATTGTCGGGTAAGTGAGCAAATAAATCAATGGAGTTAGGCAGAAAATGGGAATTCAGAACGCAGGATTCTGCGATTATAACAGAACCCAAGTGGATAAAATAGCAATGGAGGAGCATCCAGGTCTTCTTCCTCTGGAAGAAGGCCTGGCAAAACACTGTCACCGGCGGGCGCTTAGTAAAAGCTGACTTCAAACGCTATGGAGTAAAAGAGACATGAAAAAAATCAATGAACACTGATATTTCTGCCACCCGCCCCGCTGAACGCAGAACTGAAGGTATCGAGCAGAGGAGTGGTCAAAACTGAAAGGAACGATCCTCAGCCAGGTAGCTGGTTGACTCCGCAGGTCCTAGCTTTCTCCAGTCCGAAGAGGTGGCGTCACGTGACCCAAACAAATATGGCGCCTTATTTGTATCGTCCCTCCATTGACCAATAGGAGTAGCCGCTGTCAGTCGTCCCACCCCACCCCTCCCTCCGGCAACCTCCCGAATGGGATCTATCACCTGACTGGGCTCAAACATGGCTGCGCTGGAAGCTCTATTGCTTTGGGTACCAGGAGCAGGTGAGTGTAAGGCGCCCCAGAGAAGGTGGGGGCGTTCACCACGACCCCTGTAGGGAGCGTCCCTGCGATCCAATCTCCACCGTCCTCCAGCTCTGACACACACTCATCTGATGATCTTCACTCCTCCGCCTTAAGAGAGGGCTCAAACTAGGGAGGTTCCTGCTGCATTTCTCATACTTAGGGAGGCGACCACCTGGGGATTTGGAGCCGGACTGGGTCTAAAGTTAAGTGGGGAATATGAAAGAAGATTTGTGGGTCTGCGCCCCGAGCTAATACGACTATTAAGTTTAATTAAATATTGGATGTGTGTAGAGAGATGGGATCCACCCCTCGGGGAAAGGTGGAACTTCTCAAAAAAAGATAGTAGCACGTCAAATCAAACAAAACGATAATTAGGGAAGTAAGTCCCGCTTTTCCCAGCCAGTCTAGTAGTTACTAGTTTGTCTAAATATAGTGCGTTCCGTTTCTCCTCAATGTGTGTATTGTTTCCAGGAGGCGCTCCACGAATGAGAAAATTGACAATGTGTTCTGCGTAATTCATCTCTTTCTATCTCCCTGCACTCTGTGCTGGGAAAATGCATCATCCATTTGGAAAAGAGGAAATTGCTTCTCAGAAGCAGCTTTTTGGGTTTTTCTGTGAGTGCCTTCGCAGAGGAGAATGGGAGCTGGCACAGGCATGTGTACCTCAGCTACACGAGGCACAAGGGGATATCCCAAAGAAGGTGGAAGATATACTTCAGGCGCTCGTGGTGTGTCCAGATCAGCTGAGGTAAGGGATGTCTCTTCTTCCCAGGAAGTTACAGGGCAGGAGACACAAGGTCAATATTTGGGCTCTGGTCACCTACTCTCACCTCCTCTCTGAAGAATTAGCAGAGGCAGAGTGTATTTCACATGCTCTGATAATTTACCTGTATGATACATGTTTATTAATCGGTGTTGGCTTTGAATTATCATCTGAACCAGCATTTAATCCTGGACAGCAAAGTGTGCCTGAAACCACCATCTTGATTATTATCATAAAAGTAGATGGTGGAACTGAATTGAAAAGCATTTTCTTTGCCTCCAGAAAAGCAAACGCTGCTCTTTTCTTGCTTATGATGTTGTAGTTGTAACAAAAGACTAGAAGTTAATTTACTTAAGGTTTTTATTTTGAAATAATTATATAAATATCAAAAATTATATAAATAAGGTTTACATTCACAAAATGTGCAAAAAAATACAGAGTAACCTTCCCCAGCTTCCCCCAATTGCAATATCTCATATACCTATTGTACAATGTCAAAATCAGGAAATTGACATTGGTATATTACTGTTAAGTAGATTACAGACCTTATTCAGTTTTCACCATTTTTTTAATGTGCATTTGTTTTTATGTGTGTAGTTCTGTGCAATTTTATCCATGCACAGACTCATGTAATACCAATAAAAATCAAGCTGCAGAACTCTTGCATCACCACAAAAGAATTCCCGTACTTCCTGGGAATACCTCTTTGTATTTTGAACCCTCCTTTTACCCTGGCAACCACTGTTCTCTATCTAAATTTTTAATGAAGCTCTTCCTGGCAGTGCTATTAACAGCTAGTGGTATAATAGTTAAGTGTGCTATTTAGTCTTTCCCTCACTCTTCCTTACTTTGGCAGCTATATTATATTGTATTAGTATGTAGAGAGTAGAAACTTAGGTGATTTTTTTCCCTTAAATTTGGGTTCTAGCCAGGTTCTATCTAAATTACTAACTTTGAAAAAACCCTTATGAATTCCTGTAACCCTGTTTTTAGCCTAGAGTTAATAAATTTTTATGAAATTCCTTATTTTCTTTAAGACTACTTGACTCAGTTTCTGTTTTCAACAATATACTTTAGAGAGCTTTGCTTTTTATGGTTTTCTATGTAATGTTTAAAAATAATAAAAATAAAAAGCGCCTGGGTGGCTCAGTCTGTTGGGCATCCGACTTCAGCTCAAGTCATGATCTCCCGGTCCATGAGTTCGAGCCCTGCGTCAGATTCTGTGCTGACAGCCCAGAGCCTGGAGCCTACTTCAAATTCTGTGTCTCCCTCTCACTCTGCCCCTCTCCTGCTCACGCTCTGTCTCTCTCTCTCTCTCTCTCTCTCTCTCTCTCTCTCTCTCTCAAAAATAAATAAAAACAATAAAAAATTAAAATAATAATAATAAAGACTAGATAGGGAGGTAGAGGCAGGGGTGAGACTTTTTTCCTTTTTTTTTTTTTTTAATGAAATCTAGCGCTGTTCTGGTTCTAGTTTTATTGATCTATCATATACATTTGAAAATTTCTCATTAGTACAATGTCATGCCTGTTTAGGTTTAAAACAGACTGAGCAGTGAAATCCCAATCTTGGATCACAAAAGAGAAAAGGTCAGTAGAAAGTCTTTGTTCAGAAATTCTTTCTTTTTACATTTTTCAGATGTGGACAGGACATCAACCCTCAAAGATTAGCCTGGATCTGGTTTCTTGTATTGGAAAAATGGTTCTCCCAGGAAAAGGTAAGCAGGTTTATATTCAAAGTTTTTCTGAGGCCAACACTGAGAAGAACTTGGAAGTAGCTTTAAGATTTCCTTTTTATCTGTTACTTCCTTTATTATGAGGCTTGTCATATTCCCCTCTCAGTATTGAAAGTGAGAATGGCTTGAGTTTTTATTGCTGTTTCCTTACCTAAATTTATTCATTAATCCACCAACATACATTGGTGATATGATTTTGTTAGATACCACTGTGAGTCTTGTACCTGAACAGAACTTTGCAAACCTCAGTGAAAGTGACAACATAGCAAATAAAGTATGAACCTCATAATACTCAAGTAATAGAGAATAGGCTGAGCCGAAACCTGGTTGTTCTTCCAAAAAGCTCATTTTAACTAGTCCGGTGCAGTGAAAGCTTACAGATTTAAGCCTCGTTAATTAATAATTTAATAATCCACATGAATTAAACTAAAAGTTACCAAATATAAAAACACAGTGTGCAGATTTAGTGAAAGAAACCTTATAACGAAGTGCTTTTTAAAAAAAAAAAGAAAGATTGCCATTAAAAGCCTTTTTAGAAGTATATGATAATTATCAGAAATTGCTATCCATTGGAGGAATTTCTCTGAGACAATTTTGTATTAAGCCCCAGAATTTAAGATTTTTATTTTTTAAATTTTTTTAAGATTATTACTTTGAGGGAGCAAGAGAGAGAGTGAGTGGGAGAGAGATGGAGAGAGAGAGAGAGAGAGAGAGAGAGAGAGAGAGAGAATCCCAAGCAGGCTCTGCACTGTCAGTACAGGGTTTAAACTCACCAACCAGGAGATCATAACCTGAGCCGAAGTCAAACACTTAATCAACTGAGCCACCCAGGTGCCTGTAGACTTTAGGATTTTAAAGTGAGGAACTTCTGACCCAGAAGAGAAATGAAGAAATGACTGGCCCGGGGTCACACCATAAAGTTAGTTGGCAAAACTAAGGCTGGAACCAAGATCTTCTGACTTTGAATCCCCAGCCTACTGGTTTTTCCTGCTGAACATTATTTTTAGCCTTATGGACTTAAAAGCCAGAAACCATAAATTCTGTTTTGTAAATGTAAGTCAGCCTAATTTTCTTCTTTACTCCCCTCTATCATTAGAATTAATTTTGCTTTTAGTTCCAGTTTTGCCTAACACTTCTCTTTCTCCACATTGCTATCAAAAAATACAAGAAATTACTAATCTAAATGTATTTTTTGTCCAGGCTTTTCCAAGTCTAAAAAAAGAAAAAAAAAATGACAAAAAGACTAGCCAGGAGAGGGAAAAAAGAGAAGCAAAATTAAAAAATAAGCCCAGAATGATTAAGTTAGCTATCATTGCAGATCTGAAAGGGAAAACTTGAGTTAAAATATTCAGAGTGTCTTCAGAGAGAAAAAGAAAAAATGTCTGTTGTTATTGACTAAAGATCGTTCTAGTCCAAGTATGGAATTTGTTAAACCAAGTGAACTTTCTCCTCACTGAAGGGCATTTACCTACTTTATGGCTACTTTGTTGCTTATTTTCTGTACAGTTGCTCAACCAGGTGGTTGATTTCACTTCCATGGCTCCTTAGCACAGAGTAAGAATAGTTCTTGTTTTTCCAAACATCAAGATCATTTGGTCTTAAAGCTTCAGTGCCTCAGTTATTTAAACAGTTGTGGGAATGGTTTAAACTTTAAGCAAGGACCTCAGTCTTACCTCTTTTACAAGGACTAAGATTGCAAATGGGTTCTTAAGAATAGTTCCACAAGACCAGTTGCTGTCCCAGAGTGGCCTTTATCTTTTAGGGGACTTGCTGGCTGCCTCTCCTTTTCCAGTCTCCCACCTTCTGTCAAAAGCTGACTTTTTAAATGTTTATTTTTGAGAGAGCACGAGCAGGGGAGGGACAAATAGAGGGGGACTCTGCACTGACAGCAGCAAGCCCCGATGCAGGGCTCAAACTCACAAACCAGGAGATGGGGACCTGAGCCAAAGTGGACACTCAACAGACAAAGCCACCCTGGTGTCCGAAGCTTCCTTTTTAATTATTACTTGAAACAGTGGTTCCATTTTCCCTTTTCTTCATCCGCTTTTGCCTTTTGCCTTTGTATCTTGCGGTGATTTATCTCTACATGTGGAAGCATGTTTGCAAAGATTTAACTGCAGAGATGTTCACTGCATGCTGCTTCTAATAGAGGAAAACTGGAAACAACTCCGATGTCCACAGTATAGGATTGGTTAATCTGTTTGTAAAATATCATGCCACTATTAAAATTATGTGGTAAATGAGCTTTCAGTGACATGGAAGGATGTTCATACTGTACTATGTGAAAAAAATTTTTTAGAAAACTATACATTTGAGATGTGTGCATAGAAATGGTCTGGATGCCCTTAGACCACAGTATTAATAGAAGCTCTCTTTCAGTGGGAAGATTTGGAGCATGTATATGTGTGTTTTCACTTGCCTATTTCCATATTTTAATTTTTCTGCATTGAACACACCTTGCTTTGATAGTAAGATCCATGCTTAGAAACATGGAGCAAATTCTTCCCTGTTTTAGAAATGTTAGTCATTTATGACCCTGCATAAAGTATTTTCACCAGTAAAATAATTAAAAGCTAATGAGTCTTTAGGATTCTAGATTAAAGTCCTAATATCTTAACCAGGTTTTTTTTTTTTTCAAAGGCCTGCTGTCTGGACATCTTATCTATTCCTTTCTTTTAGTCCTCAATAGAAGAATTTAACCTTTAGCTTTCCAGCATGAATTTTCTTCACCAACTTCAATCACTAGCATTATATAAGCATTCAGATGGCATAGGTGCATGAGAGAAGGATGCGGTAAGAAGAAATAGGGTTTTACACCACAAACACACCAGATCATGTTAGCCTGTGACATGATGAATGGCACTTGAGTAGAGTATGATCTTGTGTTCTAAACCCACTCCCCTCCCCCCACACACAAACGATCTTGCAGGTGCTTCTTGCTTGAGATAGGAGACTTTACCGTAAAATATGACTCCCGGAGGGGTGCCTGGGTGGCTCAGTTGGTTAAGTGTCCAACCTTGGCTCAGGTCATGATCTTGCAGTTTGTGAGTTCGAGCCCCACATCGGGCTCTGTGCTGACAGCTCGGAGTCTGGAGCCTGCTTTGGATTCTGTGTCTCCCTCTCTCTCTGCCTCTCCCCTGCTCACACTCTGTCTCTCTCTCTCTCAAAACTAAATAAACATTTTTTAAAAATTAATTTAAAAAATATGACTCCTGGAACCTTTAATCAGCCATGTGATTTATAGGTGTCTTTAAAGCAGTGTTTGTCAGGATTAGTCCTAGATTTTACTCTTATTTGTATTTGTGTCTGGAGAAAGGGAAACTATAATTTTAGTTTTATGAACCAGGTAAAGCAAGTTACTGTGAAACAAGCAGGTCCAGGAAGAGTCAGGGGCTCTTTCTTTCATACATCAGTCTTCTCTGGTGGCATGTCTCATTAACAAATATTTGATGGGATCACTTTTGCATACTTGAAATAATTAGAAAATACTTCGTAACCATTTCATCTTTAGTAAAGGTTGTTTTTAGGGGCACCTGAGTGGCTCATTCGGTTAAGCACACAACTTTGGCCCGGATCATGATCTCACAGTTTGTGAGTTCAAGCCTTGCA
This sequence comes from Acinonyx jubatus, assembly GCF_027475565.1. Classification (NCBI taxonomy): domain Eukaryota; kingdom Metazoa; phylum Chordata; class Mammalia; order Carnivora; family Felidae; genus Acinonyx; species Acinonyx jubatus. The sequence continues at coordinate 111,482,434 of NC_069386.1, read as the reverse complement.
TCAGGCTCTGTCCTGACAGCTTGGAGCGTGGAGCCTGCTTCAGATACTGTCTGTCTGTCTGTCTGTCTCTCTCTCTCTCTTTTTCTCTCTCTCTGCCCCTTACTCGCTCATGCTGCGTCTGTCTCTCAAAAATAAATAAACATTAAAAAAAATTTCTTTAATAGAGACTTGGGGCACCTGAGTGGTTAAGTAGGTTAAATGGCTGACACTCGGTTTCAGCTCAGGTCATGATCCCACAGTTCATGAGATCAAGCCCTACATTGGACTCTGCACTGACAGCACAGAGCCTGCATGGGATTCTCTCTCTCTCTCTCTCTCTCTCTCTCTCTTTCTCTCTCTCTCTCTCCCCTCCCCCCATCTTTCCCTCTCTCTGCTCCTCCCCTGCTCATGCTCTATTTCTCTCTCTCAAAATAAATAAATAAACTTAAAAAAAATAAGATATATATATATTTAAGCCATAGGTTTGTTTGATTTAAAGATTAACTAAATTTTTTTTTTTAATTTGTAAAAATATGACCGGGGTGCCTGGGTGGCTCAGTCAGTTGAGCGTCCAACTTCGGCTCAGGTCATGATCTCACGGGTATGAGTTCAAGCCTGGCGTCGGGCTCTGTACTGACAGCTCAGAGCCTGGTGCCTGTTTCAGATTCTGTGTCTCCCTCTCTCCCTGCCCCTCCCCCACTCATCCTCTGTCTCTCTCTGTCTCAGAAATAAATAAACATTAAAAAAATATATGACACACAGTACCTGGCATATAATAAGTGTTTAATAAACATTAGATCTCTTCCTCTTTCCTATTGTTTTCCACCTTATAATGAATATCAAAAATGGGTTTGGACCAAAAGAGGATCATGTGGGCCATACTTTCCCAAGCTTACTCATGACTGGGTGTTTGGACACCACAAGGACATTTCTTTGAAAAAGACCTCATATGACAGAAAAGTCACATGAAATGAGCAAAGCTTGGAATTTGAGGCTAATCAGAGTAGGAGTTAAATGTTAGTATTTAAGAGGGATATGCATCCAAATTTAGCTGTTTTTATTTAGAGAAAAAAAAAGCATCTCAAACATATCCAAGAATTTAGTGGTTAAAAGTGCTTTATCTTAGAGAAGCAGCAGAAATAAGACTAACTGAAGAGAAATATTATTTGTTAACAAAGAATATGCCTAATCTCTATGCTTCCTTCTTATGATTCTTCTAGAAATTACTCCCAAGTGTTTTCCGGAGAAAGCTTGAGTTTCTTTTATTATCAGAAGACCTCCAAAGTGACATTCCTGAGGACATCCTCAAGGTAAGAGAGTGCTGGGGAGCTATCTGCCTAGGGTTACTATCACTCGATAAGCTCAGCTCCCAAGGATCTAGCAGAGATAGGTCCCAAGGAGGTTGGCTATACTCTGTTCTCAGGCAAGACCAAGCTAGGTACATGTCCCTTTCAAGAGAGCTCAGAATTGGAATAAACTTACCTGATTTTAGAATTCTTAGAGTTGGATTGTCCAGAAGTACTAAGTATAACTGGGGATTAAAGGTGTTGTGTTTTTTTTTTTTCTTTTCATGGGAAAGGAATACATAACTTGGATTTAAGCTGGATGTTTGAATTTTTCACCAGTGTATCATAGGGAATATAAAGGGAGGAAGGAATTAGTGTTTGTTGAATACCTCTTCTATAACAGGTGCATTGAATGTGGTAATCCTCAAAACAAATTTCTGGGGGCAGATCAAACTAAATCTTAACTATATCTAAGGTGCCTGAGGTATGCTCTGACGCTCAGTACTGATTTTCTTCATGACCTGGCCACCAGCTAATTAAATACATATTAGCAGTAGGATTTAAGGTAGGGACTTACACTTGTATTAGGTCAAAGACCCATGACCCTGTGACCATCTTGGAAGCAGTTCATGAAGAAGCATCCCTCAGTACTGTCCATAGGCATGGTGCTAACGCGTGAGAAATCACCTACTGCTCCGTCCTCTTTTCTGCCTCTACCCTAACCCTGCAAACAGATTAGAGACTGTAGAGGTTCTTGCCTTAAAAAAAATTTTTTTTAATGTTTGTTTTTGAGAGGGAGAGAGAGACACACACAGAGCATGAGAAACGAAGGGGCAGAGAGAGAGAGGAAGACATAGAACTCAAAGCGGGCTCCAGGTTCTGCGCTGTCAGCACAAAAGCTGGCACAGGGCTCAAACTCATGAACTGTGAGATCATGACCTGAGCCAAGGTCAGACGCTCAACCAACTGAGCCACCCAGGCGTCCCGTAGAGGTGCTTACCTTTAAAGGCTTACCATCTAGTCAGGGAGAAAGACTAATACACACATGCCACAATTGTGGACTAAACCAGATGGCACTAATTTTGAGTACTTTGAAAGCCCAATAAAGAGGGAGAGTTGTGTGAGTTGGAGGTACGGGGAAGATTTGTTTGTTTGTTTGTTTCAAGTTTATTTATTTATTATTTTTTTAAGAGACAGAACACATGTGCATATGCAGGGGAGGGATAGAGAGAGAGGGGGACAGAGGATCTGAAGTGTGCTCTACACTGAACAGCAGAAAGCCCAATGTGGGGCTCAAACCCATGAATCGTGAGATCATCACCTGAGCCAAAATTGGATGCTCAACCAACTGAGCCACCCAGGCACCCCTTGGGGAAGACTTTAAAGGATGAGGAATGGGGTATACCTCAAAGGATGGCTAGGATTTAGAGCAGAAGTTAAAAACTGGTATATAATGTTCTTTTAAAAGTTCAATTTAAATGCCATGAGAGTGGGCATCATGTCTCATGCCCATTTGTTACCAGCGTGGTCTATCAATTTGCAGCCCTTGATTTAGATCTACAGTGCACATTTTGGAGGTGGTGAGGGGGGACTAGCTTGAGAATGGAGGCCTTGGGAGATTGAGTTATCTCTTTGCCTCAATCTTTTTTGCCTCAATCTCTTCATTTGTAAAATGATGATAATAGCAGTGCCTTGCTCTTGTAAGGGTTAATTTGATTTTTCTATGTAAAGGGCCTGGCAGGAAGTAACTACTACAGAAGTGTTTGCTACTGCTACTATTATATACACGTGCATATTTCTACCGAAAAGGGGAAAGCTTCAAGGCTTATAAATGGTAACATTCTAGACATGCCTCCCATGGATCCCTCTCTTCATCCTCTATTTAGGAGCTATATGAGGCCCTAGCACAAGATTCAGGAGGCCCTGTGCTTGATGGAAATCAGAGGCGGGATAGCTGGACCCCTCGGCTCAGCTCAGAAGCCGTCTCTGTGCTCTGGGATCTTCTGAGGCAGTCTCCCCAGCCAGCACAGGCCCTGCTGGAGCTCCTGCTTAGCGAAGACGACGGCACTGGCCTCTGTGGCTGGCCCCTGCAGAAGGCACTGGTGGACTTCATTCGAAGGGCGCTTCAGGGTGTGCAGGGCTCCGCCACTGGGCCCCCTGGTGAAGTAGATGCTATCTATGGAGCCCTGCGGACTCTGCATTGCCCTGCAGAGCCTCTCGAAGTTGAGCTGCATCTCCTTTGTGAGGAACTACTGGAGGCCTGCAGGGCTGAGGGAAACCCCCTGCAGGAGGAGCGGGTGCTCAGCTGCCTGCTCCACAAGGCAGGACGGAGCCTGCTATCCCTGTATGGCCATACTTACGCAGAGAAGGCCGCAGAAAAGCCAGCGAGGACCATACCCTCGGGAAAAGGTGTGTTCCCTTTGCTGCTTCTCCTTGTGTCTTGGTAATTCTGCTGTACCTCTGAAGTTCCTCTAGGCTAGTGCCTTCCAAGTTGCTCAGGAAATCTAGGAAAAATGATAAGGTGTTCTTCTGTAAAAGTACAGGTTTTGTAGTCCAAGATGGAATGGAGGAAAAAAATAACAAAGTAATAACAATAGCAGGAAAGAGCTTTTCAGAAGCTACTGAGAGAAATTAAAGAGTCTTTAAGATAGAAGCACAGAAAGCCTGGCTTAAGTTTTTAAAAGCGTGAATTCTCACGTCTGGTGGTTTTTCAAATGGGCTTTAGCTTAGGAAAGAAGAGCTTCCTGTTCCCTGGTAACCCTGTCTGGTTTGATTTTTAGTCTCCCCCGATCATCTAGATCCTGAGCAGGCAATGCTGGCCCTGTTCTCCAATCCTGACCCAGCCCAGGCTTGGAAATCAGCCTATTTCTACTGCTTGAGCAACAGCAAGCACTTCCTCGAGCAGATCCTGGTAAGTCAAACGTATTCATTCTCCATCACAGAAGTACCGAGGGATTCTCTATAGACCTTTTCGTTTCTCCTTTCTCTCCCACTCATTTATCTAACACAAAGCAGTCTAATTAGTGATGTGTCATTGGGTGTGTCCATCCCACAGTCCCAGGGGAAAGAAGGCTCTGAGAACCAGTATCATTGTTAATTAGAACTGCAGTCATTTTATATCCGCTCTTTGGTGGGGACTAAGATGTTGGGTATGTATAAGCTTTCTGGAAGGTGTGAGGAAGAAAAGACTGTGGCAGCAATATGTTGCCTAGCTGACGGGAATTTAATCCGTCTAACCTTCTCCTTCCAGACCGCAGCCAAGCTTTAGTTGAACTCAACAGGTATTTATTAACCTCATCCTGTGCCAGGCACTGTGCTAGGACCTGGGGTTACAACAGAAGTCAGTCTCTGCCTTCTGAGAGCTTACAGTGTGAACGTTTTGTCTTCAACTGGCCACTTTTTTCATTGTCCGGCATCTCCCTGCTCAACTAAAGCTTTCTACCCTGAGTGGCAGGTCCACAAAACTCCTTACAGCAGCCTCCGTCGGCTTACAGGTGACGGCACTCACGCTGCTGAAAGAGGAAGACTTCCCAAGTCTTGGCTGCCTACTCGACAGAGAATTCAGGCCTCTCAGTCGACTGCTCGTGCTCCTGGGCTGGACACACTGCCAGAGCCTAGCATCAGCCAAGAGTCTGCTCCAGACACTCCACAGGACCCAGGTAACTCTCATACTGCAGTGTGAGCTACTCCAAAAGTGAGTGATACCAGGCTTTGAGGTGAGGCAGAATGCAGGAGCCTGCGGTCGGTCACAGTCCCTGACCCCAGGTTCCTGACTCAGCATCTCTTCCTTCTCCATGTCAATGCAGGACCAGGGCTGTGACAAGCTCCTCAGGGATGCCTGTGATGGGCTGTGGACTCACCTAGAGGTCCTGGAGTGGTGTGTACAGCAGAGCAGGTACAGTCCTGTGCGGCCAGCCCCCTTCCCACCATTGGGCACACTTGATCCCATGCTCCACACATGTGGCCATTTCAAGCCACCTTCCACATTGACGTTTGAGTTGACAGCATTGACCAGCAACTAATAATCGTTCCAGCTATTAAGCCAGGAAAGAAACATAGGTAATGATTATCTTTACCATAGCGATGAGACTAAAACTAAAGGAAACTTTGAGGATGACGGTGATAAAAGGAACAAAAGCACACATTTCCTGAGTACTTACTATATGCCAGACATTGCTCTGAGCCTTTTCAGTGGATGATTTCACTGAAGCCTCACAATAGTTCTGTGAGGCAGATGCCAATATTGCCCTCCTTTTAAAGGTGGAACAACTTAAGCCTAGAGGTGTTGAATATCATGCCTAAAGTGACACAGCTAGTAAATGTGGTCCACGTCCTTAGGCATGTGTTATCCTGGATCACAAGTTTATTATTCTCAACAGCTGCATATTGAACTATGTGCAAAGCTGTGCTTCCCTGGTAACTTAGCCTTAGATCTTCCCATGATCCAGGTTCATGTTTTGTTCTTCACACACATGACCAACACTTCCTAAAGTAGAGTAGGCAGAAGAGGAAGTGGCCTTACTCAAAACAAAGCAGAGAAGCTTGGGTCAGCTCTTAGCTACGAAGAGTATGGAAATTGGGAAGCCTAATCTATAGGCTCTTTCTAGATCCTACTGACCAAAAAGGCCCTTTCTAGGTCCTTTCTGGATAAGTACAGCTGACTCGGTGGATGTACTTTCCTAACAGTAAATAAATGCTCTGCTGTATCCCAGACCAACTAGAATTTAGTGTTAAGGGAAATGAACCTATGCTGTATTGGGCCAGAGAGAAAGAACGAGAGGGAATAGAGATGGTCTTTCTTAGAGCAATTCTTTAAACTGACTCTCTTCCATCCTCTCAATTTTGCCCTTCAGCAACCCCATACCAAAGAGAGATCTCTTATGTCATTTACATGGTGGAGACAGCCACTCTGTGCTGTACTCTCTCCATCACCTTACCAACCTTCCAGCTCTCAGGGAGGAAGATGTTCTCAAGCTCTTACAGATGGTGCCAGCCAAGGACCCCCAGCAAGAGCATGGTGAGTTGGCGATGGAGTGACTTGGTCAAGCTTCCCTCTTAAGATAGTCCTACACCAGTTTCTTTTAACACAGGATTTATCTAGATGTGATCTGTCAAGGTGGGTGGTCCAGCAGACACCTGCTAAATTGTCTGTATTTGCCCCAATCAGATTATGAGATGTTGGGTGCATACCTCTCCTTTCTCAGTGAGGTATAGGGAATTCTACGAGAACAGTCCCATAGAAACCTTTGTACTTGTGGAACCATCGCAGGAACCACTCATATACCTTCATCCCAGTGAAGCAGAATTAGGACCTGCTCTCTGAGTTTGTCATTCACACTGTCATTGACAATATTTATGCAAGTTCTTGGTGAATCTTTCCGTGCTTTATAAGCTTTCTCCTAGCAGGTTCTATGCTTCCTTTCCCTCTCGTCTCTTCTTCATAATGTACTAAACACATGAAGTTTAGAAGAAAGACTTGCCTAAAGCAATAATAAAGCCTTGTTTTAGCCTTGGATCTCTGCTTAAAACTCAATTCTTTTTGCTTCCAAAAATCACTTTATAACATAGAACACAAGCTAGGGACACTTAGCTTTCAGAGAAACTAATGTTTTCATGTGTCAATAGATGTTTCTCAACCTATATGTTGCTTTGATTTACTTTTTAAAAGGACCTGCCACTAATTGGAAAACCAGTGTTACTACATTCTATATTTTTTTCTGGAAAAGTAGGCAATTTGTTTACCAGATTTCCTAAAGGAACTAGAGCTGTTTTCGACATACACGTACAAAAGGCTTCCAGAGAAGTATTTTAAATCGGATTCCTGGTGACCCACCAGGACACATGTAGAACTTGAACTTGGAAAAGGCAAAAGAAGACATTAATAGAACTGGGATTAAGCTGAGGCAAGAGAGGCATCTGGGGTACAAAATATAAGGAGTTACTCACTCTCAGGGTCATGCAAGTACTTGCAAGTCCTGGCCCTGATCAGTAATGCCATATTGAGGCCAGGGGCATAGAACAGTATCGGTCTTATTCTTCATATCACCCTGATCTTGGTGAAGCTGAGGTTACTTCCTGGAAGAAGTAATCACTAGGAAGTATATACATAAACGGGTTTGTTGCAACATCATAGTAGCAAAGCATCCCTAAGTACTGTATGCCCTGCCCAAGAAGAATCCCTAGGGAAGGGATTCATTCAGTGGAACTCTGCAACCATCAGAAATTTAGTCCTTGAAGGAATATAATCAAATGCTTGTACTATAATATTTAAGAAGTAGGAAAATTAAATAGTGCATAAAATATCATTACAGTCAATTTAAATACATATCCACATATGTATGCAAAACTGTTAAAGGCCTTACACCAGAACGTAACAATGGTTATATTTAGCTGGTAGGATCATGGGTAATATTTCTTTTCTTCTTTTTTGCTTTACTACATTTAATGCTTTTCTTTTTTTGAGCAGGTTGTATGTTTTTCTTTTAATGCAACAGATTTCTATATATTAATTTTGTATCCTGCAACTTTACTGAATTAATTTATCAGTTCTAATAGCTTTTTGGTGAAGTCTTATGGTTTTTTTATATATAGTATTATCATGTCATCTGCAAATAGTGAAAATTTTACTTTTTCCTTACCAATTTGGATGACTTTTTTTTTTCTTGTGTGATTGCTGTGGCTAGGACTTCCAGTACTATGTTAAATAAAAGTAGTGAGAGTGGACCTCCTTGTCTTGTTCCTAATCTTAGAGGAAAAGCTTTCAGTTTTTTACCGTTGAATATGATGTTAGTTGTGGGTTTTTCATATATGGTCTTAATTATTATGTTGAGGTGTGCTCTTTATAAACCTACTTTGTAGAGAGTTTTTATCATGAATGGATGTTGTGCTTTCTTAAATGCTTTTTCTACGTCTGTTGAGATGATCCTATGGTTTTTATTCTTTCTTTTGTCAATGTGATATATCACGTTGATCGATGTGTGAGTATTGAATCACGCTTATATCCCTGCTGGAGTTAAATCCCTCTTGATCATAGTGAATACATTTTTTCTAATGTATTATTGGATTCAATTTTATATTTTGTTGAGGATTTTTGCATCTATGTTCATCAGAAATACTGGCCTGTAATTTTCTTTTCTTGGGATATCTTTATCTGGTTTTGATATCAGGATAATTCTGGACTTATAGAATGAATTTAGAAGCTTTCCTTCCTTTTCTGGTTTTTGTAATAGTTTGAGAAGAATAGGTATTATTAACTCTTCTTTAAATGTTTGCTGGAATTCACCTGTGAAGCCGTCTGGTCCAGGATCTGGGAGTTTTACAATTACTAATGAAGTTTTATTGCTAGTCTGTTCAAATTTTCTGTTTCTTCCTGATTTAGTTTTGGAAGGTTATATGTTTGTAGGAATTTATCGATTTCTTCAGGGTTTGCCAATTTGTGGGCATGTAATTTTTCATAATATTCTCTCATATTAAACATAAACGACTATGGTATCAGTTGTTTCTTCTCCTTTGTTTCTGATTTTATTTATTTGAATGCTGTCTAGCTCGCTCTCTCTCTCTCTCCCTTTTTTTTTTTTTTTGATGAGTGTGGCTAAAGGTGTATCAATTTTGTTCATTTTTTTGAAGAACCAGCTCCTGGTTTCATTGATATATTTGTTCCATTGTTTCTTTAGTCTCTATTTCATTTATTTCTTCTTTAATCTTTATTATTTCCTTACTTCTACTGACTTTGGGCTTTGTTCTTCTTTTTCTAGCCCCTATAAGTGTAAAGTTGGTTGTTTATTTAAGATTTTTCTTATTTCTTGAACTAGGTCTGTATTGCTATGATCTTCCCTCTTGAAACAGGTTTTTCTATATCCAATTTGGGACCATTGTGTTTTCATTTTCATTTGTCTCCATGTTTTATTTCCTCTTTGATTTCTTGGTGGTTCTTTCATTGTTTAGCAGCACGTTACTTAAGCCTCCATGTATTTGTGTTCTTTCCAGATTTTTTCTTGTGGTTGACTTATAGTTTCATACCATTGTGGTCAGAAAAGATGCAGGAAATGATTTCATTGTTTTTTGATTTTACTGAGACTTATTTTGTGGCATAACATGTGATTTATTCTGGAGAGTTTTCCATGTACACTTGAAAAGAATGTGTATTCTGCTGTTTTGGGATGGAATGTTCTGAATGTATCTGTTAGATCCATGTGGTCCAATGTGTCATTCAGAGCCGCTGTTCCCTTGTTGATTTTCTGTCTGGTGATCTGTCCATTGATGTAAGCGAAGTGTTAAAGGCCCCTACTGTTAGTGTATCATTGTCAGTTTCTTCCTTTATGTCTATTAATAGTTGCTTTATGTTTTTAGGTGCTCCAGTGTTGGGTGCATAAATATTTACAGTTATTGTATTCTCTTGTTGGATTGTTCCCTGTATCATTATGTAATGCCTTTCTTTGTCTCTGGTTACAGTCTTTGTTTTAAAGTCTATTTTGTCTAATATAAGTATTGCTACCCCAGCTTTCTTTTCACTTCTGTTTGCATGGTAAATGGTTTTCCATCCCCTCACTTTCTTTTTTTTTTTAATTTTTTTTAATGTTTTTATTTATTTTTGAGACAGAAAGAGACAGAGCATAAGCAGGGCAGAGACACAGAATATGAAGCAGGCTCCAGGCTCCGAGCTGTCAGCACAGAGCCTGATGTGGGGCTCGAACTCACAGACTGTGATGTGAGATCTTGACCTGAGCTGAAGTCAGACGCTTAACCAACTGAGCCACCCAGGCACCCCGCCATCCCCTCACTTTCAATCTGCAGGTGTCTTTAGGTCTGAAGTGAGTCTCTTGTAGGCAACATATAGATGGTTTGAGCAGGTTGTATTTTTGCTATGGAAAGAATTAGGGACAGATTAAAATGTCAGAAACCCACACTGTCAGCTCAGAACCCTCACAAACATGAGATCGTGACCTGAGTTGAAGTCGGACGCTTAACTGCGCCCCTAAAAAAAAAAATTTTTAAGGAGAAATTAGAGAATTAGAGTACAAAGAATTTCAACAGTTTGTGATTTCTTGATTTCTGCTTTAGTAGTTTCTTAAAAATGTCAAATATTTGTTTCTAATTTTTTGTTGCCTTTACTCTCATTACTCAGTCTAAATGCATTTTAAGCCTATCTCTTGTATAATGTGACACTAGGTAGACTAAATATTAATTTGACATTTTAATTTTTTTAAAAAAGAAAACAGGTATTTTAAGAAATATAAGGGAAAGATTTGTTAAATGGCCATGAAGGCTACAGTGAACAGCCATGTAGAAGGGAAGCTGCTGGGAAAAGGAAACAGAGGGACTGCACGTTGATATTGATTGGAGGAAAGGGCCCAGAAAGGGTGCAAGTCAAACTGACAGCAAGAAGAGAGGATGAGAACACTGAGCCTGAAGTGCAGTGTGTCTTTGCTTCAGCCACACTTGCAGCTCCTGCCTGAGATACCCTACTGTGATGTTCTGCCTGTTTCTCTACAATTCAGATTCAGCCGATGCCCCAGTCCCTGAGCACCTGAGCCGGTGTCAGAACCTGACCCTGTACCAGAGCTTCTGTGCCATGAAGTATGCCATCTATGCCCTCTGTGTGAACTCACACCAGCACTCCCAGTGCCAGGAATGCAGAGAGAGCCCTTCTGAGGACCTGGCCTTGGCTGCAGAGCCAGCAAATGATTCTGTCTCCTCCCCAGGTACAGCACTTCTCCCCCGAACCCCCTCGCTCACATAAGCTGGTAACAGCCTGTCCCAGTGAGTTCTTCGTGGGATTGGGAGGTGGCCTTGGTTTTATTATGCCCAGGAATAATTTCTTCCATTTATCAGCCCGAGTGAATCAAAAGGACATGGAGAAAACAAGTGATTTGCTAAGTTCTAACGGAGTCTGTTCACATAGTATATTATTTTCCGAATGCTTTTTTTAACTACAACCCACAGTGAAAATAGCATCTTACATCACATTCCTGTTTGCACTTAGGTATATAATTTACATGATATATATGTGTGTGTGTGTGTGTGTATATATATATATATATATATATATATATATATATATATATATATACATAAAAGATATATATGCTAAGTTTTAGGAAATAATACCCTTCGAAGTGGAGCACAGTCTTGATATATTTCTGTTCTTTCTTTTTTTTTTTTAATGTAGCTCTCTGAGTCAATATCATGGGTCACAACCTACATTATGACAGAACCTCATGTTTTATCCTGTTTCGTTTTTCTTAATAACTTATAATTCTTTAACTTGCCCTCTGTGACTAGGGGTCAGTTTTCTCTCCCATGCAGCTTTGGAATAGACTTGCACTTCTGAGAATGGTATTTAAGAGATCTGGGTAGCTCGTGATCACCTTTAGTGTAAGACTGAATGCAAGTAGAATTGAGGGATGAGGAGTCTCCGTGCTACCTTCATTCCGAGAACTGAAATACAAAGTGCTTGTCAGAGATGAGGAATCATATGTATATTTTTTTTTATTTTAGAGAGAGAGGGCACATGAGAGAGGGAGAGGGACAGAGGGAGAGACAAAGAGAATCTTAAGCAGGCTCCATGCCCAGAGCAGAGCTTGACACAGGGCTTGATCTCACGACTCTGAGATCAGGACTTGAGCCGAGATGACCTGTTCCGAAATCAAGAGTCTGACGCTTAACCAACTGAGCCACCCAGGCACTCCAGGAATAATATTTAAAGAACAGAAACAAAATGATGAGTGTTCAGTAAGCTGTACTTTTAATTATGGTAGCAAAATCTTTCCACAAATCATGAAAAGACAGGGCTGACTAGCCTCATATTTTTCTGACTATAACTGCTTCCCTTAGTCATCAAAAAATGAAAGAGTTAAAGTTGTGAGAATGGTTGAGTCTGGCAAGTAATGTTTCTAATATTTGCATTTTCTCTCTTTCTCTGGCGTCTTCTCTCACACATGCTTCTTTAGGTGCTTCAGATCTCTTCTCAGCATACCTGGCCAGATGTCAACAGTATCTGTGCAATATTCCTGACTCTTTGTGCCTGGAACTTCTAGAAAACATCTTCTCATTGCTCCTCATCACCTCTGCCGATCTTCACCCAGAGCCTCACCTGCCTGAGGACTATGCTGAGGATGATGACGTTGGGAGGAAGGGCCTGATAGATTTGAGGTCACCATCAGAGAGCCCTCAGCACATAGCACAACCTGAGAAGAAGTCAGAACGGGGTGGCCAGGGAGTCCCCAGGAACCTTGCTTCTATAATCCCAAGCTGTCTGAAGACAGAGCCAAAAGACAGTTCCCCAGAGCCCCATGGGCACAGCTTTTTGGACCTAAAGCACTTTACTAGTGGTATCAGTGGGTTCCTGGCTGATGAATTTGCAATAGGGGCCTTCCTCAGGCTTCTCCAGGAGCAGCTGGATAAACTCAGTAGCCACAACCCCCCTGAGAAGCCAAAGCTGCCAGAAGGCCAGAGCTGCTCTGGAAGCAGAGACGGACTGCAGAGCCGCTTGCACCGGTTTTCCAAGGTTCTTTCTGAGGCCCAGTGGAGATACAAGGTGGTATCAAGCAACCAGGGCTCAGGTGAGAGCAGATGGAGAGCCAGTGGGTCCTGAAAGTGAGGAAGGAAAAATATCCCAGGAATGTGGGAGAGAGCAAGGAGTATGTGGGAGTCACACCTTAACTCAGGGCGTATTACCGTAGCAACCAGTGTTAGAAACCTGTCTCAGAGCCTGTCCAGATCTTCTCCTACCAGTGACCCCAGGAGATGGGTCAAATCAAAATTGAACACTCTCCCTGTGACCTGTTGTTTGCCGTTTCAGAGGAACAACCTTCCCGAAGATACCGGCCCATTGCCACACGGCACCCAAGTCTCCGCCGGGGGCGTCGGACTAGAAGGAGCCGGCCAGGTAATCTGAAGAGCTCTCCCCACGCCTCATTCCGATGCACCAGGCAAGTGGGATGCTCCACTTGTCTAGTATTCTTTAAAATAAAGCACATGATCCAAACAAACACAAGGGATCTAAGATTATCCTAGACCCACTCCCCCAAGGTAACCTTGCTAATAGTTTCCTTCCAGAAATTTCCCATGCAATATAAGCATATCCCACATTTTATATATACAGATGCGTCATACTGTATTTACCGTTACATACTGAAAGCCTTGATTGTATTTTTCACTTACATGCTTTTAAATACACAGATGTATCATACTATGTATTGAGACCTTTTCTCCCCTTGTAATTTAAAGACTGCTTAGCATTCCATGGTTATATATACCCTTTGTGGACATTTAAATTTTTTCCTGTTTTTAACTCTTAAAAATAATGCTGTAGTAAATAACCCTGTATATATGTCTGTTCATACATACATGTCTGTGTGACTATATCTATAGGATAAGTCCCTAGCAGTAGAATAGCAAGGTCAAAGATATTATGGATATAAAATATGGATATTAAAAAATTGCCTTAAAAAAAGGTGGACCAATTTATATTCCCACCAACTATACATGAGTGCCTATTTGCACATGCATTCATCCAAAATGAGTAGTATCAATTTGAAAAAAAATCTTTGCCAGTATTATTAATATGATAGTGGTTTTTATGTTTTATGTTTAGTATTTTAATATTAATTTTTAGCTTGAAATTGAATGTTTTTTCATGTATATATTGGCCATTTATATTTTTCTTTGGGCTGCCTGTTCATCTCTAAGGTCCATATTTTCGGTTGGTTTGCTTTCTTACTGAATTGTAAGAAACTTTTTACACGTTAAGAAAAAATTCTGTCATGTGCTACAGTTTTTTTCTCTATTTTGTCTTTAGGTTTCGATTATGAGTTTTTCTTAAGGAGTTTAAACAGGATCATTATTCAGTAGTATTACATTTTTAGATATTCAATTTTCCATTATGGTTTTTGGTGCTGGCTTTTAAATAATTAAGGGAAAGGACACCTGGCTGGTTCAGTCGATGGAACATGCAACTCTTGATCTCAGGGTTGTAAGTTCAAGCCCCAAATTGGGTGTAGAGATTACTTAAAAAGAAAAAGTCTTGGGGCACCTAGGTGGCTCAGTCAGCTAAGCATCCGACTCTTGATCTCCGCTCAGGTCGTGATCTCACAATTCGTGAGATCAAGCCCCATGTCAGGTTCTGTGTTGATAGTGTAGAGCCTGCTTGGGCTCTCCCCCTGTCTCTCAGACCCTCCCTGCACATGCCGTGCATGCTGTCTCTCAAAATAAATAAATAAATAAATAAACTCTAAAAACCTTAAAAAGCTTTAAAAATTAAGTTAAATATAAATAAGTTAATAAGTAAATAAGTAAATAAACAACAAAGTATTCATAAGAGCTTCCTATGTGCTGAACAATGCTAGGTAGCTTGAGGGTTGTGAATGAGCCATGAACCAGGACTTTGCCTTCAAAGAATTTGTAAATTACCTGTATTGACAGTATATATGAAAAACTTAAACTGTACTGAGGAATGGCCCGAAGAAGGAATCTCTTAGAAGAGATCAGCATAGTCTACAATTTAGGGAAGGGTTAGAGAGAGAAGTTTCAGAAGAGTTGACTCTTGCACTGAGCTCAGAAGAATGAGTAGGCTCTAGCTAAGCAGCAATGAAAAAAGTGAACATACCAAGTAGGGTGGAGGATACCACACGAGAAACCTTCAAACTTCAAGACTGAGTTGTTAAGACCCTTAAGCTACCCAGCTAATGGGTTTGAGTCAAAATAGTTTGCATCCACTTGACCCATCCAGCCCAAGAACGCACAATTTATCTTCTCTTTCCTACCACTGTCTGTTCCTTTCCAAACAGAGAACCAAGGAGCCTCCTATGCATGGTGCTGATAGCACCCTCCCATGACCACACTAAACAATAGCAAGCCTCCATTCACAAGCCCTAGCACTTTGGAAAGCAGGTGTTGAGAAGAAGCTTTCCTCCAGGGCTTTAAATATCATGGCCTTTGGCAGACTGGGTCTTATACTTGGTTACCTACCTTTTCAAGGATACCTTTTTCTATGTCAGAAAATTTTGTGGCCCTCCTTTGCACCCTACCACTTCCTGGTATTAATAGTTGTGCTTCTATTTTCTCAGAATATTGACAGTGCTTACTAGCAGATTGGGGTTGCTGGCCCCTAGAAGTAACTTGTGGCTCTAAGACCCACAGGTTGGAAGCCACTGGTATAAGCTACAACCCATATGAACACGAGGGCCATATTAAGCCCACCCTTCACCTTTGGTCTGTATAAACTTGTGTTTGCTGTAGAAAGAGCACAGATGTAATAGTTACCCATCACCCTCTCACTCTTACTACCCAGACCTTGGCTTCAAGCTGACCTCTCACTTTCCACACTATAAGGAACTGATGGTTGATTCTCTCTCTTCCTAATACCTCTAGATGGCCGGGACAAAGGTTCCAATCCATCCCTGGAAAGTACAAGTAGTGAGCTGAGCACAAGTACTTCAGGTATGAGGGTCCCAAGCAGTTACCAACTTCAAGCGACTTTGCCCTGATACAGAGTTGCCCTACACCATGGTGTAAAATCCTGCACTAAACAGTTCATGCCTGTGTTCAAGAAGGTTGGTTCTAAGAGATGCAAGCTTCCAGTTACAAGATGAATAAGTCCTGGGGATGTAATACACTGCATGGTATTAGAGTTACCAGTACCGTATTCTATATTTGAAGTGGCCAAAAGAGTACATGTTAAAAATTTTATCACAAGAAAAAAGCTTATAACTAGGTATAATGATGGATGTTAACTTATTTTGGTGATCATTTCACAATATATACATATATAAAGTCATTATGTTTTACACCTAAAACTAATACAGTGTTATCTGTCAACTATATCTCAATTCATTTAAAAAAAGAAGAAAAAAGTTAGTTCTGCAGAAGGCCAAACAGATTTCAGCGGGGAAGAGGGGAAAGACTGTTTTACCATCAGTTGAGTCACCCATCAGCAGAAACAGAGGTGAATAACCCAAGAATGGTCCTTAAGTCTTATATTCAAAGATGATAGCATAGGTTTGCCCTTCAATTGTGGAAAAACTAAGCCCCATTTACAGAACTTTTAGAGAAGGACCTTGAAGATATAAGAGCCTGGTGGGAAGTGTCGGCACTATAGTTTTCCCTCAATTTCTAGTGCTTCCTTGGCACCCACATTCTTGTGTCCCAACAGAAGGAAGTCTGAACACTGTGTCTGGAAGGAACGAGCTGGATGGCCGATTGCAGCCTCAGTCTCAAAGTTCAGTCATCCCCATGATGTTCTCTCCACCTGAGTCACTGCTGGCATCCTGCATCCTCCGGGGGAACTTTGCAGAAGCCCACCAGGTAAGGGGAGTACACGTGTGGCAGGTATTAGCTGCCCAGGCTATACCTCATCCTAGTAAAGAATACTAAGGCAGCCTGTAGCTGTCCAGGGCCCGTGGGGCTTCAGGTAAAGCTAGATGTGTGTGCAACCAGAGCCTCTGGGAGCACCTGCGGGGGTATCCATGTATCAAGACCCAGTCCTCACCGTTGTGGATTTCAAGATTCATCCTGGAGATTTAAGCTCTTGAACCATTGGGGTTTTCTCTTAAACAGTGTTTTAATAAGATAAAAGAAAATATTTAGCCACAATTCCATCACTTCAAAACATTTTTTTTGTTTCTTTCCTTGAACACCTTCAGTGAACACATATGTATTTTCATATGGTGAAAAATCATAATACAGACAATTTTTTTAATTTTTTTAATGTTTTAATTTATTTTTGACACAGAGAGAGAGAGAGAGAGAGAGATAGAGCATGAGTGGGGGAGGGGCAGAGAGAGAGGGAGACACAGAATTTGAAGCAGGCTCCAGGCTCCAGGCTCCAAGCTGTCAGCACAGAGCCTGACGCGGGGCTCAAACTCACGGACTGCAAGATCATGACCTGAGCCGAAGTCAGATGCTCAATCAACTGAGCCACCCAGGCGCCCCTACAGACAATTTTTAATAACTAGAATGCCAATTCACTATGCAAGAAGTAGAGGGGGTACCAAACTAGGATGTTCATGTTATATAGGGAAAAGTACAGGTAGAGGTCAGAAAGACTCTTACCCTGTCTGAAATTTGATATCCTCATTGGAAAATTGGAGTGAAATATACTACCTGCTTGTCCTACCTCATGGGAATGTTAAGAGGATTATGTACAAGCTCTGAGAAATGCAAGAATCCTCTACAAAAAATTGCTTAAATTTAATAGCATAAAAATCTATTCTGGTTTTTAAAACTCTCTTGGTATATTTATCACACTTGGGCTGGTCCCTTAACACATAGTTCAGAATTTTTCTTTCACATGAGTTCAGTTGTTGAGGAATAAATTGAGGAGAAATCTAGGTGGTGGGAGAATCTTGGTTTAACTTCCTCTGATCATTTTAGATCCCATACTTGAATGATAGTGATAATTCTGACCCTCTGGGGGAGAACAGGACCCTTGCTAACCTTTCTTACACCCAAATCCAGAGAGGAAATCAGCCAGGACACCCCACCTTCCCACCTCCAAGAGGATTTACTCCTAAATGTTCTCACCTCCTCTTCCTTTCCTGGGGCCTTGACCTTCTTTTCTTTTCTTTTTTTTTTTTTTTTAAATAAAATTTCTATTTTCTTAAGCTGGTTACAGAGTAAGTCATGAATATTGTAAGAAACTACCAAAAAATATTAATAGGTATTAACCCTGTTGTCCAGAATTACCAATTTTAAAGGTAAAGTGTATTTTTTGCCAGTATTTTTCCAAGTTATGCATGACTTTTCTATAGCCAAGATTATTGTGAGTCTAAAACTTTACATAGAGCCTTTTTTATGTTTGCCTTATAACTGATTATAGTGACCTCACAGTAGTCTGATCAAGTAGCTGCATTTGACCATTCTCCTGTTACTCAACATTAGATTCTTTTCAACCATGGAATAGTTGTAATAAATAGTGACAAGATTATCACCTTTAGACATTAAGTCTTTTGAATTATTTCCTTAAGAGTTTCTGATAAAAATTACTAAGTCAAAGACTATACACATTTTTAAAACTTTATAGATTGTCAAATTGCTTTTCAAAAAAGATTATGACAGTTCATTCTACCACCACTCCATGAGGGTTTATTTTTACAGTTTGTCATTGTGATAGAAGCAACACGGTATTAATGTTTCTTAAATTCCCTGGATTACTGGTAAGGGAAAATATTTTTCATCTATATAGGAGTCATATGTATTTTTTCTTTGAAATTATCTACATCTTTTGCCTATTTTCTACTGGGGCTCTAGTGGCTTTCTTGCTGACATTTATGAGTTATTCCTATATTTGATCCAATCTTCTAATATTCGGTTCTCTCACAAGCCTACAAAGCAGATGTCTTGGGGCCATAGTCTGATATTGGGCAAGATCTCATATTTCCAGAGTCCCCAACTCTGCAGCACCAGCACAACCCATGCTTGCTGTCCTGTGGCAGGTGGTGTTCATGTTCAACCTGAAGTCCTCGCCCAGCTCAGGGGAACTGATGTTTGTGGAACGCTACCAGGAGGTGATCCAGGAACTGGCCCGGGTAGAGCACAAGATTGAAAACCAGAACTCAGATGGCGGGAGCAGCACCATTCGGAGAACAGGCAGCGGCCGCTCGACTCTACAAGCCATCGGCAGCGCAGCAGCAGCAGGTGCCACAAGGGCGGTGAGGGCACTGGAGGAGGGGGGGTACCAGGGGAAAAGCCACCAAATCACAGGCTCCTCATAAAGGTGAGCAGAAATCCAGAGCAGGACACTTGCCTTGAAGCATAGCAGTCCTGACACACACAGAGTCGGTCTCTAGCTGTGCCCAAATTCCCTAAGCTGGGTGGTCACATACCTGCCCCTTCAGCTACTCCGTTAAGCTCTTCCTGTGGGATTTAAATGGAAGAGTGTGAACGCCATTTCCCCCATGTGTTTTTGATGGCCACTAGCTTGGGCTCCGGGCAATGGTTAGGAATTTGTTTCCTTCCTATCTAGTTATTCAGAGAGAAAGCGTGTTACTTTACTTTTCCATAAAGCAAAGAAGCTGTGTATCATGCCAACAGCCTGGGCTTCACAGGCCTCAATGCCCAGCATTGGCAGCAGTGCAGAAGCTCATCCTTTCAATATTTCTTGAGGGCAGAACCCTACCCCACATTTCCATGCCTCTTCCTGACCTAGGTTCCACATATCAAGTACCATCACACATTGCTGCTCTACATTCTCCCAGAAATTCTCTGTACCTAGTCAAAAGAATGTATGCACATCCTTTTTGTTTTTAATATAAATGGGCTTTTAAGAATAAGTACTGTTTTCTACCTTTTGGGTTTTTTTTTTTTTTTAGCAATGCATTTTAGAGATCTTTTCTGATTAGCACACACAGAGTCACCTCGTTACTTCTCAGCTCCCTTCTTTAGCTCCCATTGGGAAGAAGCCCCCAATCATCTCTACCATTTTGAGTTTCTCTGGGTCTTCCTTTATGTAACATTGTTTTCATGCCATAAGACCAGGCTGTAATGATGGTACTAATATGCATAAAAGATAATGCCATGCAGAAGGATCTCAAACATTTTTTTTTTTTATTTTAAGTTTATTTATTTTGAGAGCGCAGAGGAGGGGCAGAGAGAGAGGGGGAGAGAGCGAATGCCAGGCAGGCTCCGTGCTGTCAGCGTGGAGCCCAGTGTGCAGGGCTCGAACTCACGAACTGTGAGATCATGACCTGAACTGAAACCAAGAGTTGGACACCTAACCAACTGAGCCACCCATGCACCCCTCAAACATTTTTTTTTAAATAACTACTTTTCAAAATACAAGTGGTAGTAAGAATCATCTTAACCTCTTGCTTTTTACTCCACTGCTGGGTGTCCAGGAATGGTATTTTACTCCATCTCTGATGTGACTGACAAGCTACTCAGCACCGCTGGAGAACCCATCCCCACCCTCCAGGAGGACTTTTGGATAAGCAACACCCTGGTGGAGCCCACTGCTCCCCTGAGAGAGGTTCTGGAAGACCTCAGTCCCCCTGCCATGGCTGCATTTGACCTAGCTTGCTCTCAGTGCCAGCTCTGGAAAACCTGCAAGCAGCTCTTAGAAACAGCTGAACGACGTCTAAACATTAGCCTCGAGAGCCGGGGTGAGTGTGCTTCTTTAGCTGTATTCCTTAATTCTCAAATGGGGGGATGGGTTTCTGAGATGCTTGATAAATTGGATTAGAAGAAAATGCTTTTTGGGGTAGGAGAGATAGGGAAAAAGGATTATTAGTTAATTTCCTCATGTCCAATTTGGTGGCTTAAATATAGTCTGAGAGTTTTGTCTTCTTAACAGACTTGGCAGTCTGCAGTAATTTAGGGAAATTCTTTTCTGGTTTATAGATAAATTCAAGGAAGAAATATATATTCAAAAATGATGTAAGTGGAATTTGTGCCTTCAGACTGCATGCCTCCTGAAGAATGAACCCCACTTAATCTAAAACCTAGAACAGTCTTGAGTTCGTAAACCAGGTGTAAGGGAATATTTCATGGATCACAGTTAGAGGGAGGATTGTACCTTGGGTTAATAATGTCCCAGAACGTGTATATTGAATTCTTGGAGGAATTTGGTATATGAACGTAGAGGGATGTGAAGAATTAGGCAAAGTTCCACTCTCCACCCATCCGTGATACACCAAACGTTGGACAAAGCACCTCTCTCTCAGTAGTAAGGAGAGATGAAAGGTGAATAGGTCATGATATAAGAGCCACTCCTAGGTTCAGTGATTCATTAGGAGAAGTTAAAAAACTCAGCATGTAGTCATACTCTTGGCTAAGATTTATTGCAGCAAAAAGATACGCAGCAAAATCAGCAAAGGGAAAAGGCTCATGGGATAAAGTCCAGAGGAAGCCAGGCATAGCTTCCAGGAGTCTTCTCCCTGTGGACTCACACAGGATGTGCTTAATTCCTCTAGCAATGAGCTGTGACAAGTGTATCCAAGGAAGCTCAGAGACTCAATGCCCAACGTTTTGTTGTGTTTTGTTTTGTTTGGGGGGGGGGGGGGGGGCGCATCTCTGCCCCGCGTGTACCAAAATTCTAGATTCTCAAAAGGAAACAGGTGTTCAGCATAAACCACATTGTACAAACAGTGTAGGCACAGCTGGCCACTCTTATCATCTAGGGCAAGGTCTATATCAGTGTCAGAAACCATTATTTAGTCAAGTTTGTAGATGCCAGCCAGTGGCAACCTTGCAGGCAGGCCTTCTAAGGATAGCAGCCCCAGGCCTGCTGTGGTACCTCTTTTCTGCATGCCTCTACAACTCCTTTCTGAGCTGTTGTTAAAATGTCCTTTAATGTTCACATAGACCTTCTAAGAAAGTATACTGTGGCATATGCAATGCTGTTCTTATTGAACAATTTCCCTCCCCTTTTTCTAGTACTCATCCAAAAATGAAAGGAGATATTATCCAAACTGTTAATAGCTGAAATGGTTTCATGTCAATCAATAGTATCTAGTCTTATTTCCAGATTATCCAAAGTGTAGGAGGTACGAGAGATACAAGGAATAATCTCTGTCCATTAAGTTGTTTATAATCTAGTCAGGGTGTCAAGATGCCCCTTTAGGCAAAGAGAGAAGACAGATGTGATCCCAGCTCAAGTTCTCAGCTGAGGACTGTACCAAGGCAAATCCACACAAGTGTTTGGCTTGGGACAGGAGTTTCATAGAGTGCCAGAGACCGGGTGCCCGCTGCTGTTTGCAGCTGAGGCATCAGGCTGGAGGTAGCCCTGGAACCTCAGACATTGAGTAAACCAGGTAAGCTGGCTGTCACCAAAATGGCACAGCATTTATTTCCTCTTTAATGTTGGGGAAGACAAAACTGTACAAGTAAGTACAAGACTGTGTTATCAGTCTCTGAAAGTGCCTTATTTTTTCTGCATTCCCTCTTCCTTCAATCCATTTCCAGGTCGGCGGCTAGACCAGGTACTCCTCAATGCTGATGGCATTCGAGGTTTTCCTGTTGTTCTTCAGCAAATCAGTAAGATTCTCAATTATCCACTTATATCAGCTGGACAAACTAAATCGGGTGAGCTGCTTTTCTCCCTTTTTTTTGTTTGTTTGTTTTGTTTTCTCCTAAACTTGGAGCGTTAGGTCAGCATCAGCGTTCACTTTTTCTCATTTGCTTTCCACAGAGAGTGTAGAAGAAAAAGGAGGGGGCCCTCCGCGGTGCAGCATAGCTGAGCTGCTTCAGATGTGTTGGCCCAGCCTAACCGAGGACTGTGTCGCCGGCCACACCACCCTGTCCCAGCAGCTGGAACAAGTCCTCCAGGCGCTGAGAGAGGCTCTACAGCTGCCAGGTACGGCCCAACTTCGCAGCAGCAGATGAGGGCTGAGCTGGGGAGAGGGGATAGCCGAGAGTGAAGGAACACTTTGGGGCAGAGGCTTAGGACTCCGGAACTGGGCTCATGAAGCCCCTTCTTAGCCAGGGCATGTCTCACAGCTAATTCCACCTGTTTTCCCAGCCCCTCAAGTGAAGGGATGCTTAATGCTCCCTTAGCTGATACATTTTTCACATTCTTTTTTTTTTTTTTTTTTTGACTTAAACATTTTCCTCATTCTTAATGAGAAATACACCCAGAAGGTACTCAGTAAATATTTATCAACCTTCCCTAAACGATTGCTGTGCTCTTCATCAAGCCATTCCACCCCAGAGACACTGGGGTGAAAACAGGACTATCCACCCTGATTTCTGCAAACTCAAAGCTCTTACTGGCTGAGAATCACTCGTAAGGGCAACCAATTTAGGACTTTATAGCTGCCTTGTAAGCATAGCACCCGAGCTATAGGATGCCCCATTGACCCAGAGCTGGAAGCAGAGACTAAGGCCTCCATCCCTTCTCTTGCCATAACTCCTCCCAGAGCCCAGGAGTACTCCACTCTCCTCACTGGTGGAGCAGGCGGCCCAGAAAGCTCCAGAGGCAGAGGCCCACCCTGTGCACATCCAGACTCAGCTCCTCCAGAAGAATTTGGGCAGACAGACCCCAGCAGGCAGCAGACAGACTGACTACCTAGGCACCTTCTTCAGTTACTGCAGCACCATGGCCGCGGTTCTCCTTCGGAGTTTGAGTTCTGAGCCCGGTAAGTAGCAAGAAAGAGGAAAGGGAGTTGTGACTGGCCTGCAAGTGTTTAAGGTAGGGAAGAGGAAAGGTGCTCAATTAAGAGGTTCTGGATACAGCAGTAGCCAAGAACACTAGATTTATAGGGTCCCCTCTTATTCATCCCTGTGTTTTATTCATCCCTGCTTGCTCACTGTTGGGTACAGCTGTACAGCACATGGGAGTACCGAATAAATTTTGACTGCATTAATGGCAAAAACACCTCTCTCAGACCATTGTGGATTTGAGGACCCAGAGACGAATCATGTCTATGATCTGAGGGCCAGGTTCTTGCTTGAATCCACAGAGAGAGTACTGCGTGCACTTCAGTCCTATTTAAGAGAGCAGGATGAGCTGTTTGGGGCCAAACCTACCCACTAAAGTTTGTCTGTGGTTGGAAGTCTTTAGAGCAGTGGTAAGGTGTCAACTTGTGGTCAGCGTCATGTTGAGAATACCCTTTACGTAGAAAATATCAAGTATTTTCTGACTATAGTCAGAAAGTGTTACAGACTATATCAGTAAAGTCTTCATTTTGATACTGCACTTCTTTATTAATTCTGGGAAACAGGGCTCTGAGCTATTGCAGTCATTGGTGAAAACCAAGGTCACTTTGTTTCTCTTTGCAGATCACATGGAAGTCAAGGTAGGAAATCCATTTGTTCTCCTGCAACAGAGCTCTTCCCAACTTGTGTCACACCTCCTGCTTGAGCGACAAGTTCCCCCAGACAGGTAGGAACTACTCTGCGGGAGTTAAGCATGGATGGGCCTCCCTAATGGTTTCATTAAGGAGTGCTCAGTGGGGTGGTGCTTGAATTCAGTACAGAGAGTAGGGATTTCTTCCAGATTTTTCCGTTAATTTGCACTTACTCTTACACAGCTACATTAAAGTTCAATTTCAGTTGTTTCTCTCTCACCACCTCTCGCAACATTTATGTTGCAAGCATAAAATTAAGGGGTGAATCTTCATTCATGAATAGGCAAAAATCCAAAAATTTGATAGCTCATGAGTTGACTACACCATAGGAAAACAAGCATTCTTATGGATTGCTGGTGGGATATAAATTGGTACAGCCCCTGTGGGAAGACATTTGTGTATATTTATTACAAAAAACAAATGTATATATCCTTTGATCTAGCAATCACATTGGGGAATTTATCCTGTGGCTTTACTGACATGTGAAAAATGGTGTTTATCCAAAGTCATTTTATTACAGCCTTATATGTAGTAGCAACAGATCAGAAAAATCCACTGTCCACTAATAAAAGACTGGTTAAATTATGGTTCCACCTATAATGGAATATTGTATAGCTGTAAATAGGAATGAGGTGGTCTCTCTGTAGGGGGATATGGACAGTTCTCCCAGATATGTAATCAAACGAAAAAGCAAGGGCAGAGCAGTGGCTCTAATAGGCTACCTTTGGTCTGGGGTGGGGGGGGGGGGGGGGGGAGGCAGGGGGGAGAGGGAGAGAGTAAGAATAACAAAGAGCCTGCATTTACATTAGATTGTATAAGCATAAAAAAATTCTGAACTTGGGTGATATACCTGTGCACTCAGGACTTACATGCCCTCTGCTTCTCTCCGTCCAGGCTGGCAGTCCTTCTGGCCCGAGAGGGGCTCAACCTGAGTGTGCCGAAGGTCATTGTTAACTGCTGCTGTGAGCATCTTGCCCTTTGCTCTTCCCAGCAAAGTCAGCAGACATCATCCCTTGTGACCCAGCTGGGCGTCATGGTCCAGCTGCACACCTCCCACTGCCTGGATGACCTCCCACTTTCTACACTGAGCTCCCCGAAGCCAACTGGGAATCCCACATTGGAGAGAAAGCCCCGCTCCTCCCCAAAGGATTCATCACTCCCAGCCCTTACCTCTTCTGCCTTGGCCTTCCTTAAGTCCCGCTCAAAGCTGCTGGCCACAGTGGCCTGTCTAGGAGCTTCCCAAGGGTCAAAGCTCACCAAGCCCAGCTTGTCATGGAAGGAGCTTCGTGGCCGCAGGGAAGTGCCTCTGAGCGCAGAGCAGGTAGCCCAGGAGTGTGAACGCCTCCTGGAACAGTTCCCTATGCTTAAGGCCTCCCTCGTGGCTGCCTGGGAGCCCCTACGACGGTCCACTGAGCAGGGGCAGAGCCTGGCAGTGAGTCTCTGTGGTCGGGCCAGTCTGTCTACTGTCCTCCTGGGCCTGCACTCTCCCAGTGCTCTAGACGTGCTTACTGAGGCCTTCAAGGAAGCCCTGGTGGCCAGAGATTGGCCCCAAGCCCTTCAGCTCACAGAAGTGTACGGGCGAGATGTGGATGACTTGAGCAACATAAAGGATGCGGTCCTGAGCTGTGCCGCGGCATGTGGTGAGCAGAAAGCTATGCCTCCCCTTCCCTGGTGGTAATAACATTGAGCATTCAGTGAGTGTATCATTGCATTGGATCTTCATAGTAACTCTAGAGAAAGGTGCCACTGTATCTCATGATACCAAGAGGAGACTGAGGCTCAGAAGGTAGAAAACTTGCCCAGGATAGGAGCAGAGCTTACCTTTAGAATGGTCATCTACCTTTCCATCTACCTTTAGAATGGGCACTCATAACCAACTTTCTCAACACTGCATATCACAATCCCTGGAAAATTCTATAAATTACATATATCTGAGCACAACCCCCAGAAGCCCAGGATGGGATTCAAACAAATGTTTACTTTAAAACAGGGATCAGCAAACTTTTTCTGTAAAGGGCTTTGTAGGCCATACAGCCTTGGTTGCAGCGACTGGACTCTGCCATTATAGCATGAAAGCAGCCATACGTGATACGTAAACAAATTACCATAAGTACATTCTACTAAAATTTTATTCATAAAAACAGAATGTGGGGGCGCCTGGTTGGCTTAGTCAGTGGTACATGTATAAAAGCTCCCAAGGAACTTTTAAGGGCTTTGAGAGCAATAACCTAGAACACTCCACTGGGGGAGCAAGGGTTAGGCATGCTGTAGGGAATGGCTTCTCAATCCAGGGCTTGACTGCCCTGCAGAAAGGAGAAAATCCTTCCTAGAGAAGGTGGAGAAATCCCCTGATGGGCTGTGCAGTCTTAATTGCTTAGAAATTAATTGTTTTCAGATCTGTGAAATGGGTGTGGGAAAGATCTACTAAATAATAATGATAGAGGGTATGGAGGGAGTGAAACTAGTTTACCTGAAATAACTTTCAAGCAGTTATATATTTGAATTTCACAGAGTGGAAATTGCAGGGAAAACCAGAGGTTCCACCTACAAGCCGAGTCTGAAATGGTGCTATCTGTGCAGCCTGCCAAAATATGGAGATGTCTCTGTATTTCAAAATACGTCTGCTCTTCTATCTTTTATTCCTTCCTCCTTCCTCTCTTCCTTTTTCTTCCTTTCTCCTTCTCTCTCTCTCTGTTCAGAAAATCTCATGACTGTGATTAAGTTAGCATAAAGAGAAACATAAGGGTATATGGCATTTCTGCTTGTTACATAATGGTTCCAAGTATAAACATTAATTAAGGTCAGATGGGTCTTAAGAATCCTCCAAGCTCCTGTTTTATGAAATTGAGCAAAGCCCTTTTCTTAAGAAGTAAACTGGATTCTTGAACTCTTCCAGTGCCAGACTTACTATCTTTGGGTATCTTCTCATCCTATAGACAAAGACGGTTGGCAGTTCCTGTTTCCTGTGAAGGATGCATCTCTGAGAAGTCAGCTAACCCTACAGTTTATGGACAGGTGGCCCCTGGAGTGGTGCCTGGAGATCCTGGCATACTGCATCTCAGACACAACTGTCCAAGATGGACTGAAGTGTGAGCTACAGAGAAAGCTAGCAGAGCTGCAGGTGTATCAGAAGGTATGGGTCCCAGCATCGAGAGGAAGGAAATAGGCTTCCCACTATATTACCAGCTCCATCCTATTTTCATGTGATGGTGGATTTTAAGAAACAGACGATCTGGGCCTGGCTTTTGTTCTGTATCTGTTTTTAGATCTGGCTTCTGTTTTTAGGTAAACAATGAGGAGACCATGTATCTATTTCCTTTTATAATTTTAAATATGAATGCATCAAACAAGGATAATAATAACAGTCCACAAAGCCTCTTTCACATGTGTATTTGAGTTTTGTGCATGTTTTATGTCTGTTATGTCTTCTTGTTGTTCAAGCGTTTTTATAGAGCTTAATCTCAATTGTATCTTTTTTAAAGATTGTTTTAAATTTCAGCTAAATTTCAACAGCCATTTTGAAAGGCTGCATGAAAGTGACAGTTTCCAAATGAACGATTATTTGCAGATGAGTGTTATATTCAAGATCAAGAGGCCCAAGGAGACAGATTTAGGTGATATGGCTACATAGCAAGTATAAAATCTATGCTGATTTTTCCATGTGTACTTGCAACCAGAGTCCAGAGCCCCATCAGAGAAAGTGAAAATGGCAGGTGAAAGAGATTTTCTTTCCACTCTTCCTCAGCACTTCTCATGCAGAGCTTAAATGCTGCATGAAAGACGATCCCACAGAACATTCAAGCTGGGAGAATATCTTGGGTAGAGTTTTGAGATGGAGGAGCATGGGACAAATGACCCCAGAAGGCTGCACAAGTTGTGAAACACAGAAGCCTCTGATTGCCCTGTTAAGTGAAAGGCTCCAATCCTGACCTCCCTGCCCAGCCTTTGCTCCCTGAGTATGCTTCTCAGATACATTCACTCACTTTTCCAAACAGTCTTTGCCTCATTTGCTTTAATTTCTCCTCTCTCCTGGAAAGTTTTGACAGCCTGACTTTGGGACACAAACTTAGGGGTGGCCCATCCCTGGAAACTCCAGTGACTTGTTTGTGGAAGGGGAAGCTGCAGTGTGGTTTGAGAGTTCTTTCTATTTCCCCTTAGATTCTAGGTTTGCAAGCTACCGTGGTATGGTGTGACTGGCAGACCCTGAGGAACTGTTGCCTTGAGGACCCATCAACTGTCATGAACATGATTCTAGAAGCAAAGGTACTATTTTCCTGAGTGGTAGTTCCCTTTCTCCTCTTCTCAGAGTTGAAACTCCTTACCTGGTTGTGTAGACCCCTTTCCATGTATCAATGTCCACATTTTCTTTTTTTTTTTCCCCATTTTTTTTTAGATTTATTAAGTAATTATATATTTTTTTATTTTTTATATTGGTAATCTACATCCAAGTTAGTTAACATATAATGCAATAATGATATACCCATTTAGCCCATCCCCCTCCCACAACCCCTCCAGCAGCCCTCTGTCTGTTCTCCATACTTGAGAGTCTCTTATGTTTTATCCCCCTCCCTGTTTTTATATTATTTTTGCTTCCTTTCCCTTGTGTTCATCTGTCCCCTGTCTTAAAGTCCTCATATGAGTGAAATCATGTTATTTGTCTTTCTCTGACTGACTAATTTCGCTTAGCATAAAACCCTCTAGTTCCATCCATGTAGTCGCAAATGGCAAGATTTCATTCTCTTTTGATTGTCGATAATACTCCATTGTACCCCATCTTCTTTATCCATTCATCCATCGATGGACATTTGGGCTCTTTCCATACTTTGGCTATTGTTGATAGTGCTGCTATAAACATGGGGGTGCATGTGTCCCTTTGAAACAGCACACCTGTATCCCTTGGATAAATACCTAGTAGTGCACTTGCTGGGTTGTAAGGTAGTTCTATGTTTAATTTTTTGAGGAACCTCCATACTGTTTTCCAGAGTGGCTGCACCAATTTGCAATCCTACCAGCAGTGCAAAAGAGATCCTCTTTCTCTGCATCCTCCCCAACATCTGTTGTTGCCTGAGTTGTTAATGTTAGCCATTCTGACAGGTGTGATGTGGTTATCTTATTGTGGTTTTGATTTGTATTTCCCTGATGATGAGCGATGTTGAGCATTTTTTCATGTGTTGGCTGGCTATCTGGATGTCTTCTTTGGAGAAGTGTCTATTCATGTCTTTTGCCCATTTCTTCACTGGATTATTTGTTTTTGGGGTGTTGAGTTTGATAAGTTCTTTATAGATTCTGGATACTAACCCTTTATCTGATATATCGTTTGCAAATATCTTCTCCCATTCCATCGGTTGCCTTTTAGTTTTGCTGATTATTTCCTTTGCTGTGCAGAAGCTTCTTATTTTGATAAGGTCCCAGTAGTATTTTTGTTTTTGTTTCCCTTGCCTCTGGAGACGTGTTGAGTAAGAAGTTGCTGCGGGCAAGATCAAAGAGGTTTTTGCCTGCTTTCTCCTCGAGGATTTTGATGGCTTCCTGTCTTACATTTAGGTCTTTTCATCCATTTTGAGTTTATTTTTTTGTATGGTGTAAGAAAGTGGTCCAGGTTCATTTTTGTGCATGTTGCTGTCCAGTTTTCCCATCACCACTTGCTGAAGAGACTGTCTTTATTCCATTGGTTATTCTTTCCTGCTTTGTCAAAGATTAGTTGGCCATACGTTTGTGGGTCCATTTCTGGTTCTCTATTCCATTGATCTGAGTGTCTGTTTTTGTGCCAGTACTATACTGTCTTGATGATTACAGCTTTTTAATAAGCTTGAAGTCCGGGATTGTGATGCCTCCTGGTTTGGTTTTCTTTTTCAAGATTGCTTTGGCTATTCGCGGTTTTTTCTGGTTCCATACAAATTTTAAGATTGTTTGTTCTAGCTCTGTGAAGAATCCTGGTGTTGTTTGGATAGCGATTGCAATGTCCACATTTTCTTGGTAACTACATCACATTCTTTTCTCTTTTTGTGTGTGAAATTTACCAACGTACAGAAAAGTGTAGAGAATAATACAATTGATGCTTTTATACTGTCACCGCACACTGTACACCCTAAGTACAGAATGTAGCGCTAGTGGTGAAATTGCTGAATCATCAGGCATGAGCATCCTCACCTTTACCGAGATGTTAGAAATTGCTTTTCAGACCAGTTGTCCACTTGCAGTTCCTATTGCTCCACATTCTTACAGCATTCAGTATTGTCCAGCTTTTCCCTTTGTGCCTATGAGATCTCATTACTGTTGGAATTTACTTTTCCATGGTTACTAATGACCTTGAATATCTTTTCAAATGTTTATTGAACATTTGAGTGCTAAATAGAATTTCATTTTTTTTTTAATTTTTTTTTCAACGTTTATTTATTTTTGGGACAGAGAGAGACAGAGCATGAACGGGGGAGAGGCAGAGAGAGAGGGAGACACAGAATCGGAAACAGGCTCCAGGCTCTGAGCTATCAGCCCAGAGCCCGACGCGGGGCTCGAACTCACGGACCGCGAGATCGTGACCTGGCTGAAGTCGGACGCTTAACCGACTGCGCCACCCAGGCGCCCCTAGAATTTCATTTTTTAAGGAGCTAAATATACCATAGTTCAAAATGTGAATGTACTCATTCAGATGTTCATTCATTCATTGAGGAAACTTTTATTGCTCATCTGTAATTTGCCACTCTACTTCGTGGTGGTGAGACAAGACAGTTAAGCTTAGCCCTTGACCTTGTGCAGCTCACATTTGGGGAAGGGTGGTGATGTGAGGCACATCCCTATAGATGACTGCGATATATCAAGTGACAGATTGTGGAGGGAGCACAGGCAGGGCACCTAATGGGACCTGCAAAACCAAGAAGCACTCCAAACGAGGTGGCAGAGTTGTGGGGAGGACGTTCCAGATGGCACCACATTAAAATACTCGGACGTCCTCTGAAACTTTAATCCAACGTTCACAAATTCGGAGTGGGGGCTAGCAAATGGGGACACAGATGGAATCCAATGCCCAGCATGTTTGTTTGGCCTATGCAGTATTGGTCTGCCAAATTTTAATTTTTCATATTGTGATCTCTTCCCAACATTTTGAAATATGGAAAAAATTTTTTTTAATTTTTTAATGTTTATTTATTTTTGAGAGACAGAGACAGAGCGCAAGTGGAGAAGGGGCAGAGAGAGGGAGACACAGAATCCGAAGCAGGCTATAGCTCTGAGCTGTCAGCACAGAGCCCGACATGGGGCTCGAACCCATGAACTGCAAGATCATAATCTGAGCCGAAGTCAGACGCTCAACTGAGCCACCCAGGCGCCCCTTGAAATATGGAAATTTTTTGATTGAAGAAAATTTTTTTTAATTTTTGAAGTCTGGCAACACTGGGCCTTGCATATATGGTAACAGTCAGAGTTGAGTAGACACTGTCTCCTTTGTGTTTTGTTTTGTTCTTTTGTTTATGTATTTTAATTCAAATATAATTAATATATAGTGTTATATTAGTTTCAGCATACAATGTAGTAATGCAGCAATTCCATACATTACTCGGCACTGTCTCCTTTGGACAGTCTTCTCAGTATTCCCCATTTCCTTACTATCTCCCCAGGGTTGACACCAAATGTCAGTCACTAGATGTCCTCTTTTTCTTTTTTATACTAGATCACAGAAGAAAGTGATATTAATCATCAGCCTACTTTGATCGTTTTCATGACTCCCTTGCCACTGTAGTCCTTTGAGTTTATGAACCCACTTTAATCCAATAATGAACTTCCCATCAACACTTACTAGACTTTCCTGGGGACTCCAGCAGACTCAAGACTGCTGAGAAAAATCTGGCAAAAGCTGGATGTGTGACAAGGCCGGTGATTTAAAGAGATTCAAGCCGTGTGTGTTTCCTTCCAGGAGTATGGACTGTGTGAAGAGTGGGGCTGCCTCTACCCCATTCCAAGAGAGCATTTAATCAGCCTACATCAAAAGCATCTTCTCCACCTTCTAGAAAAAGGAGATCATGAAAAGGCTCTGCAAGTAAGCCTCCATCATTTGCCATTTTTCTTTTGGGATAATACAAAAAGTTTAGTCAATTCAGATGACTTTGTTCATGCTGAATCCCATGCAAAGCATTTGCAGTCTCATTTCTGCCCCTTCATGTCCTTAAGGAGTCCTTTGGGTCCTCAAGATGATTGTAGTCATCTTCAGCAGAAGGTGCGTAGCCTTGCCTTTTACACCAAATGGTCAGCTGAGTCCAGGATTCTGCTAAACTCTGGTCAAAGCCATCATTTGTGAAGCTACAGAGATGGCAGAAAAAAAGAGTACAGAGAAGGGATTAATCCAAAATGAATAAACCTAAATGTTCATTCTCAAAACAGGGCTGGACTGAGTTCTTTATGGTCCTCACCTTTCTCCTCTACGCTTCTCCTACAACAGCTCCTACAAAGAATTCCTGACCCCACCATGTGCCTTGAGGTCACAGAGCAATCCCTTGACCAGCACCCTAGCTTAGCCGCTTCTCACTTCCTGGCCAACTACCTCACCACCCACTTCTACGGAGAACTGTCTGCTGTCCGACACCGTGAAATCCAGGCACTATACATAGGATCCAAGGTCAGGAAGAAAATGGGGTGGTGGGAAGCCATCCCTGGGGGAGAGACTGCCGGCCTAGTTCCCACTTCAGAACTTATGCTTTCAATGGCTCTTCTCCCAGGCACCTGCCATTCTTGGTCTGTGCTGTATAAAACCTTTATCGTAACAGCACACCATAGCCTAGTTGAGTCCCTTAGGAGTAGTCATTCTCATCTTGCCTTGCCTCCAGAGTGAATTCTGGGTGGTTCTCCTGACTTTTCTTCATGGTTTCCCTGGTGTCTGCTGTATCAGTGCTTCCCAATGCTGACTATATGGTAGAATCACTTGGACTTAGGAAAAAAAAAAAAAAAACAATCATTGACCTTTACCCCAGATCAATTAAAACTGAATCTCTTGGGACAGGGCTTAGCTATCTTTCAAAGGGATTCTCATGTGAGGATTTCAAACCACTGCTTGATAACCTAGTCTGGGCTAAAGAAAAAAGAGTTAGCTGTCTAGGTAATGAGGCCTTTATGTTTGATGTGTAACCTTAGAGACACTAACAGAAGAAATTATAAACTAGAAAAAGTAATCTAGTGAAGGAGGGTCTGGGGAGAAATGGACCCATCTGACACTGTTCTAATGATTCCAATTGGCAGTCATATCTACCATGCCGTGAGTATGGACCTCACCCCACAAGTACAAGTGCCGTGAATATGACCACTGCTCACTTGCTAAGAGTTCAACTACATAAAATGTTCCTAAGGAAAATGCACTCTTTTTTTTTTTAATGCACTGTACCTAAATGGGTGAATGAATCCTTGAAAATTGGCAATGAGCAGACCCAGTGAACGTATTTCATATCTAGTGATAACAACATCTAGGAGTTTAGAGACATAATTTACCTATAGGACCCTAGAAGTGCTTAACTTAGCCTCCTGTTGCTCATTCTACTAATGCCTCATTCTACTATTATATTGCTCATTCTACTAATGCCTCGAATAGACAGAATGTTGGCTTTAAGGATCAGGCAGAGCTCAACTATGCCTAGAGGTGCCACCTGTGGGCCAAATCCAGTTCTCAGCCAGCTTTTGTAAATCAGGTTTTTATGGAATACAGTCCATACATTCCTTTATGTATGGATTATGGCTGTTGTCACACTATATTGGCAGAGTTGAGTAGTTGCCACAGAGACTTTATGACCCATAAAGCCTAAAATACATACTACCTGACCCCTTACAGAGAAAGTTAGCCAACCCCTCATCTAGGTAAAGGTACTTAAAGTACTTCTTGATTGCCACCTGAAAGATTTAAATAGAGGAGTTCAGCCTTGCTTCCTAAAAGACTGCTAGCCAATTCTAATAGTTGGCCATGTGCCTTTGGTCCCTGATCCTCTGTCCGTCCCCCCACCCCCTGCCCGCAATAAGAACCTTGACTTTCTTCTGAAATGCTAGTGTACTGTTTTCTTTATTGTGTGAATCTATCCTACAAACAGGTTCTACTGACCTTACCTGAGCCACACCGGGCCAACTACTCCCATTTGTCTTCTAACCCCCTCCTCATGCTGGAACAGCTACTCATGAACATGAAAGTGGACTGGGCCACTGTGGCTGTGCAGACTCTGCAGCAGCTGCTAACTGGGCAGGAGATTGGCTTTACCATGGATGAGGTTGACTCACTGCTTTCCAGATATGCAGGAAAAGCCTTGGATTTCCCGTACTCTCTGAGGGAGAAACGATCAGGTAACTGCCAACATACTAATGGGTGCTCCACCTGGAGGAAGACACACCATACTACATCCTTAGTTTTAATTTCTCTTCTTCTGTTGAGTTGATCAAGAGTGAAAGGAATACATGTCAGGAGAGAGAGCTCTTTGTTATATAGGAGAGCTCTTGGCCCTGGAGGAAGTAGCAGGCTAACCAAAATTAAGGGATGGTAGATTAGAACTGTGCAGACAATAAAGGTTTGGGAAACAAAACATGCTGGGAGTGGTCTCTGTCTGGCCTCAGTGCAATGGACTCTAAAGTACCATCATTCTGTATTGATGGTATGCTTTATTCCCAAGGTCACCTCAGATACCACTACTATGCGAGCTGAGCCTCTTCTAGAATGAGTAAAATGGAATGTCAGCTGATGTTCCCAGACAGCTTTTTTTTTTCTTACTCACTACCCTCCAGGGCTATCATTTAATTGTCTTCTATTTCCCTCTGGGCATTTTTTTGTAAAAAAAAAAATGTATATATATGTATACATAATACATATGTATGTGTATTATATATATATTAAAAAAAAAAAATATATATATATATATATATATATATATATATATATATATAAAATAAAATTCTAGCAGGTGCTTCCTTATCTCCTTTGCTTTTTGAGGAGTTTAAGAAGCATGAAAGTACCTCTGGCATACTTTTTATACCTAGTAGAATCATGTGATAACATTCAGCAAACAACAAGGCTTTAAATTAAATGCCTAGCATGGTGAGGAAAGATGCTTATGGTAGAATATATCTTGTCAGCATTTTCCCTCTCTACAGATTCTGTGATTCATCTCCAGGAAGTTGGGCAGGCTTCAGACCTTGAGACCTTGTCTAGATCTCCATCAGCAGAGTTCTCTTCTGCTGCTGCTCCTGGTAAGAACAGGTTCTGAGGGTTACCCATTGGTTAGTTCAATCTTGCCTTATTTCCAATTCTTTTGCTTCTTTTTTCATTTCCAGTTACAACATTCTTTTTTTTTTTTTTTTTAAGTTCATTTATTTATTGGGCAGGGGTGTGGAAAGGCAGAGAGAGAGGAAGAGAGAGAATCCCAAGCTGGCCCTACACTATGAGCACAGAGCCCAATGTGGGGCTTGATCTCACAAACCACGGGATCATGACCTGAGCCAAAATCAAGAGCCTGACGCTCAACCAACTGAGCCACCCAGGTGCCCCCTTCAGTTACAGCATTCTTATTCATTGTTTTCCTTTGTCCATTCCAGCTATATCCCAGAAAATTTAACAGTTGATTTTTTTTACTTACAGTAGTATTTCTAGAAGATCTCTGCAAACCCTGAATTAGCAAATACTAGACCATTGCTCCTGGGGAAAGTGTATGTATGTGTGTGTGTGTCACTTAGATTATAATCTTAAATTGAAAACCATTCACCCTAGTAGATTTTATTTTCTTTATTTTACCAAAGAGAAAAAGAGGTCTAGAAGTGTTAGAGTGACTCACCTGAGGCATGCCCACTAATGAGTGCCTAATGAGTGTTTGGGATTCAGACCCTGTCCCACTAGCCCAAGAGCCAGAGATTCTGGCACTACACCACACTGTCCCCTACCATCTCCATCCTCTGGTCACCTCTGTATGAGAGCTGAAATAAGAAAGCAGAATGTCACCTTGTTCAACCTCAGATGGAAACCGGCATGTCAGGTGACTCACATCATTCGCCACTCTGCCCGTGTCTACAAAGGCACTGCAAATACTGATTTTGAGGTTACAGATAAATTTTGGTGACTGGCAAAATGGACAAATACAGACGTCACTAATGGGGATGATAGACTGTATTTAGTCCTATGCTGCAGTTTGTCATTTATGTCTCCTACACAGGATGCAGTCTCCTTGAAGGCCTCAGCCATGTCTGATGACCCCTTTTCACCACGCCTCCTTTCCCACAGTTTCTGGCCCCTTGCTCAATGGCCTGCCCTCCTCAGAAGAAGTTCAGCAAGTGTTTGTTTTGCCAACGATTAAGGGACTGGGATTCCAGGGAGAGATTTTTGAGCACTGCCCAGAGTCACTGTATTTTTCAGTTCTCTTTTTCCGTGACCTGCCAACATTGCTCTGCTAGGGACAAGAAGTTTCCTTGAATACCATAGAGCAAAGACTGTGGCATTTCATGGCCATACTTTAAAAATTAGCCATGCTGTACAGTAACCAGCAGACCTGAGGGAAAGGCGCAGACTTACAGTTTTATGAACAGCCTCATGCATCTGCGTATGGCAGCCTGAGCAGCTTTGGTTTACCCTTTTTTTTTAGTTTTTTATTGTGGACATTTTCCAAAACTCTAAAGTAGAATAATGTAATGAAGTCTCACATACCTATGGCCCAACTACAATAATTATCATCTCATGATGGTCACTCTTGTTCCATTATACCCTTGACCCTCTACTGGATTATTTTGAAGCAGATCCTAGATATCATATGATTATGTTTATGAATATATCAGTATATGTCTCTAAAAGGTAAGGATATTTATAAAGCAAAACCATAAGATCATTATCATGCCTAAAAACAAATTAATGATTTCTTGTTATTATCATTTCCCCAGTTGTCTCAATGTTTTTTTTAGAATTGATTTTTCTAGAATTAAGATCTAAATAATGTCCATATATGGTATTTAGCTAAAATACCTCTTAAATCTCTTTTCATCAATTGGTTTCCCTGCCTCTTTTTTATTTGTGGAGGAAACTAGGTCATTTGTCCTGTAGAGCTTCTCACACGTTAGGTTTTGCTGATTGCCACCCTGCAGTCTGGGTCTCCGTCCCCTGTATTTCCAGTACACTCGTAGGTAGATATAGAAGCTTGATTTCATTTAGGCTTAATATTTTCTGATAAGTGTATTTGATAGGTATTTGTATGCCTGCCATCAGGAGACACTCAATGCCTGGTATCTCTCTATGACACAGTCAGCCACTGATGACCATTGGCTGGATATATAACTTCAGTAGGGGTTTGAAACATGGAGAAATTATAATTTTCTAATTCCTCCTTCCTTTATTAGCTGGACTATTGATCACCTTTTACTCTGACTTTCGTTCTGACTCCCAGGTGTCTCCACTGTACGTTCCCCCAGTCCAAGGGAGAGGAGCTTCCCAGAGAATCAGCCCCCCCCAGAGTTTGTCCCCCCAGCAACACCCCCTGGCAGGCATCAGTGGGTGCCCGACGAGAGTGCAAGCGTCTGCATGGTCTGCTGCAGGGAGCGCTTTACCATGGTAAGCAGCGTTGGTCTCCAGCTTTACCAGCAGGGGAACTGAAAGGAAACCACCAGTTCGTGAGCCTGGAGTTTATAGTCACCTCCTGTCCCTAAGAGGATATTGGTATTTTTAATTTTTTTAATGTTTTTATTATTTTAATTTTTGAGGGGGGGGAAAGAGAGAGAGACAGAGTGCAAGCAGGGGAGGGGCAGAGAGAGAGGGAAACAGAGAATCTGAAGCAGGCTCCAGGCTCAAGCTGTCAGCACAGAGCCCGACCCAGGACTCCAACCCCTGAACGATGAGATTATGACCTGAGCCAAAGTCAGACATGTAACTGACTGAGCCACCCAGGCGCCCCTTGATATTGGTATTTTTAGAAGAACTACCAAATCTAAGACTTTGGGTTTATCTTTGACCCAACCAGAAATATTTTCTATATTCAGACAGGTGGTAGACACCTTCAAGGAGCCTTAAATTTTAAAATCTTTTTTTCTCCATTCTAATAAAAGAATAAACAGAAGCAGAGTGGTATAGCAGGAGGAGTCACCAAACACCAAGCAATCTTCTTTCTAGCTCCCCTTTCACAGTAAGACAGGTGGCTAGTAGTGGTTTTATGTGCTAGCTCTGGAGACAGAGGACATAGGTTCTAATCCCAGCTCTGCCTCTTACTAGCAGTGTGACTTTTTCAGTCTCAGATGCTCACTTGTAAGCTAGGGATGATATATTTGTTGGCCCATGGAACTGTAAGGACTGGGTATGATAACAAATGGTACCACACTTACCACAGTACTGACTGGCTTATTAGCTCAGGGCTGATGAGAACGATGATAATGTGATCTCTCTGTGACTCTTTTCCCCTCATCTGTGAAAGAAGTATATCTATCAGCCTCTTACAGTGGAATAAGACAGTACTAGTAAAAGCATTTTGAAAAAAAAAAAAAAAAAGATACTTTCTCCTCATCATCAGTGTCGTGAAGGAATGTGATATGTGTTGATTGAGAATGTCCCTTCTTCCCCACTGCGTTTTGCTGTGTCTTCACACGTTGCCTCCACAGACAGGTAGAACTTGTCAGGAACTATTGCAAAACTAACTGTTCTATTACTTGGTCACCTTTGCCCACCATCTGAGAGATAACGTTTAAATGTCAGCTTCTTAAAGGCAAGGACTAAGTGTTCTTTCTCAGTAGAAGCCTGAGCACCTGGTATTCTAGGTGTGTCACAGATGGCTAATACCAAAAGTAAATGGGTTGACAGATGTACTCACCGTATCTGCAATCTCACCTTCTCCTCTTGCCTCTTCTCTTCCCAATGACACTCCTCAGTTCAACAGGCGTCATCATTGTCGCCGCTGTGGCCGGCTAGTGTGCAGTGCCTGCTCCACTAAGAAAATGCAGGTGGAAGGCTGCAGAGAGAGCCCTACTCGCGTGTGTGACCAGTGCTATAGTTACTACAACAAAGAGTGAGTGTCCTGCAGTGGGGCCGTTACATCCGTTGACCTCTGCACCACAACCCCCCCCCCACCCCCCTGTCCTTACACTCCTTAAAGTCTCATTGTGGAGAGCATCTGAAATCTGGAACAGTTACAGCAAGTTTTAATTTAGCATTCATGCTGAAATGTCATTAACTCTACAGTGAAATGTTTGACTTTGGTCGGAGAAACTTCTAAGAGAGGAAGTAGGGGTGAGAGGAAGCAGAACTCAAGACTCTTACATGATGTTCTTCCTGATATCAGGACACATGGTTCCTGTCTGAGACCAGTAGCCTCACCAATTTTTCAACCACTCTTGCTTCCGTTGGTTTCAGCTGGACTCAAAGGCACATATTCACACCTGTTGAATGTTTGGGCATCACTTCCATCATTTCTAATCCAGCTAGTCAACCTGGCTTGTTACCCACAACTAGGACAGCCCCACACCTCCCTACACACAGTTTACCTAATGACAGAAACTGCTTATACCTCTGACAAGACAGATTGAGACTGTTTGCTGGCTTACTGTTGCTCAGTTTTTTTCACTTCTTCTAGCAGCAAAGGAGGGTGAAACTAAGACTCCTAGGCCATCTGGGAATATGAGCCAAAGAAACTCCTCAAAAGCAAGTTACTCATGTTTTGCTTACGCACTTAAATTGATTTTATATTCTGCTCAACAGAATTACTGCGTTTAAGATGAACACTTTTTGTCATCATTTACCATGATGATTACTGGTCTCCTAGGAAGGAAGACATACCATGCTTATATTGCCAGTTCTGTGATCCTGACATACCACTTGCCTCCCTCGGAGCAGAGGACAAGACAAATATCCATATACCATATTGCTGAGATTAGAAATGAGCAGTAAATTGATGGGGATTCTCTCACTCAACAATTACTCAGCAATAATCACTGTGTCCTCAAGGGGGCCCCATGTTAGTGGGGAGACCTTAACAAACAGACCACAAGGTCATTGGATGAGTGTAGTGGTAGAGACACACAGCTTAGCCTGATGGTGAGAAGATTTCTTAAAGGTATAGCACCTGATCTGAGCCTCTGAGTATGAGAAATTAGTAGGTAAAGAAGCCAAAACGGCATGCCCAGAAGTGGGAGTGACAACCGCAAAGGTAGCAACAGGAGAATATGTGGATTGTTTGAGGAAGTATAAATAGGCTCGAGCAGTGGCTCCTCGTACAGGTGATAGACTTGACCTCTGACTTGTGGCATCAGGACTTAGTGCTTGGTGATGCTAACTGAAATTGACCAGAGCCAGTGGCAGAGTGGAGAGGACTTTTATGGATTGAGCACAAGTCGTGAGTGGCAGGAGTTGGTCTCAAGAGATAACCAGGCTAGGTCATAAGGACTGAAACTGCAAATGTGGAATACTTTTACCCTGAAGAGCTATGGAAGAATTTTAAGCACAAGCATAACATGACCAGATTTGCATTTTTGAAAGCTTGCTGTAGCTGCAAAATAGAGAGTAGGTTGACAGAGTCAAGGACACCAACTGGGAAGCCATTGGAAAGGTTCTGGCAATAAATGCTGAGGGCCCTTTCTGAGGCAGGGATGGAGGGAGAGATGGGGACATTTAAAGAGGTATTTAAGAGATGGAAGGGACAGAAAATGATGAGTGAGTGGCTGTGACAGGTGAGGGACAGAAAGGAGTTTGGTTGGTTCCCTGATATATTTTACTTGGATAATGGTGTAAATGTCAATGCTCTATACCAAGTTCAAAACCGAAGAGGAGAAGGAATTCAGGTATTTCATTTTTCTGTTTCCAGTGTGCCAGAGGAGAATCCAGAACAACCAGAAGGTAAGGTTGAATCATATTCCTGTGACTCCTTGTTTATATGTTCAAGTTGGCTCTTTCTTCTTTCTTCAGTGTTTCAACTGCAACTGATACCCTTAATGGCAACTCAATACAACTTGTTGGCCAAGGAATAAAGAAAATTATTGGCATTTCTATCAAGCTGTTTCCCTTAAAATTTACCATCATATTAACCTACCATATTTGGCCATTAGCTTCCAGCACTCAGAAGGCCAGCACCCAAAGAATTTGATCCCTAACTTTGAATACGTTATTTCTTTTTTTTTCTCCTGGATTTCCCCTTCACCACCATCCTACCTCTGAATGCTACCTCCTTCCCCCAATGCAATCACTATTAATAGTTTGGTTTATATCCTTCCACAGAAGTTAGTTTTTAGGGTAGCCAATGACTCAGCCCTCCATTTGAGAAGGATACACATTTCAGAGTTTCTTGTGTGAAGCAATGGGTTGTATGACAAACACTGTAACACTCATCCGGGATCTTCCCTGAGGAAGAAAGTTTGAGATACCTAGTAAGATCTTCTAAAGAAGATAAAGGGGACCAAGGAGAGACAGAGACCCTCAGATAGGCAGGGATCTGCATGTAGCTCATGCCAGTTTTCTGGCTGGGGCTACCCTGCACTGCTGGTCAGTTACTGACACACAGATGGTACTTCTCTTCTCAGCACCGCCCAGCTCCAAGAGTGAAAGCCCTCCATACTCAGCTGTGGTGAGAGTCCCCAAAGCAGCTGAGGTGGAATGGATTTTGGATCTGAATGAGGAGGAAAATGAGCTGATGCGGAGTGAATTCTACTATGAGCAGGTAATGACAATAAATGTGATGGTCATTTGAGTTTTTTTCTAACATATAATTATGGCAAGAAATGCCAGAGATAGGTGAACACGACCTGACCGTCACTTACAGCATAATAATATGGGAGCTAAGACAAGTAAACCAACTGAGGCAGAAAATGGAGAGCATCTTGGAAACGAGAGATCAGTAAAGGCTTCATGGAAGAAGTAGCATTTAAGATGATCCTTAGAAGAGTAGTAGGAGTGTGACGAGCAGAAATTTGGGCGTTTTAAGGAGAGTGAGGATAGGGGAAGGGCAAAGAGTGCAAAACTAGAACATCTGAGCAAAGGCACAATGTCAAAAATTGCAGGGCATGGTTAGGGGACTGGAAATGGTTTAATTGGAAAGAACATAGGGCAGTAATAGAGAGGTAGTAAAAGGCAGGATTGAAAAGAGCTATTTATGGATAAGGCCTTGAGTTCTGCAGTAGGGAATATGTACCTGGTAGGCACCAGGGACCGTGCAAGGTTTTGGAGTGTGCTTTTGGAATATTAATTCAGCAACAATGGGTCTATGCTTGAAACAGAGACTTCTCCAGCAAGGCGACTTCCATAGTCCTTGCCAGTAATAAGGAAGATCTGCACTAGTGAGAAAATGGAGGGAATGTGTGGACATCCCCAAGAAGTAGGTAACACATGAACACAGTATTCCCGGTATGGGAACGAAACCTAGCAGCCAGAGCTTTAGCAATGCCACTTAGAACACCTGCAATTTGTTGAGTTTCATTCCTACTTTGCTGTGGAAGTTGTCTCCTTCCTCCAGTGTAGTTTAAGCCTGGAGAAATAGGAAGAATAATTCCTGCCATCCAGCTACCTTTGAAGAATGCTTTGGTCCCAAAGCTCACTATGTGTTTCTCTCTTCTCCCACCCTGGCCAGTCCCCCAGTGCCTCCTTGTGCATTGCCATCTTGAATCTGCACCGGGACAGTACTGCGTGTGGCCACCAGCTAATTGAGCACTGCTGCAAGCTGTCCCAGGGCCTCACCAACCCAGAGGTGGATGCAGGGCTACTCACAGACATCATGAAGCAGCTTCTTTTCAGCGCCAAGATGTTGTTCGTCAAGGCTGGCCGGAGCCAGGACCTCGCTCTCTGTGACAGGTAAATGGGAATGAGTCTCTGTTCTTTTACGTGGGTATCATTTCTATCTGGTGGCTTTTTCTGGCCCCACTCTGAGTTCTTACCTCACCTTCCTCTCTCATAAGACCCACTAAAATGTTTTGCTTCTCAGTTTGATATTGGTGAAATGCTGCTACCAGATCACAAGTGATCTTCCCTACCCTTCTTTTTCCCTGGGTGGATCCTCAAAGCAGAGTATTCTGTAGCACTACCCCATCAGAAAGAAAGTAAATGCTTTGGTTAATCTGTAATTAAAATCAATTTGGGGAAGCACCTTTAATTTCTGTGGGACTGTCTGGCTTTAAAAGAAAATGTGCCCTCCCTAAATGTCCAATGCTTAGCCTTGGCCAGAACTCTACCCTAGTCTTGACCAAATCCAGACTATTGCCTCAGAAGTTCTGGGTAACAGATCTATAAAGCACACTGGGGGCTAGTCTATCCCTGTGTTACAGGTAGGAATCTGCATCATAAAGTAGAAGTATCTATAGAAAAGGTAAGACTAGGCCCCAGATCCCTATACAACCTGCTCTGCCTCCATTCATTAACTTGACAGTGAAAACTCCCAGTTCCCAGCTTATCTGAGATGTGTGACTCATGTTGTGTGTTCCCAACACTCAGTCCTAGCCAAATATGGGAGCAGAGAGCATAATTTTCTTTGAAGTGTAAGTGCCTCAGGTCCTTACTCAGTTTTCACCTGCAAATTCCCAAGATGGAGAGCCAGTGCAGTGAATCTCATCTCTACTACTTCCTAGCTCTGTAACCTTGGAGAAGTCTGTTAACTGCTCTGAGTCTCAGTTTCCTCTTCTATAATATGGGGGGTGTTAATAATACTTACAGGGCAGTTATGAAGATAGAATGAGAGTATCCAGGTGAAGGGCTAAGAATAGAGCCTTTGTACTCCAAAAATGCTAGTTTTATTATTTTCATTAACAAAACCAGGGGACACGTGGGTGGCTCAGTTGGTTAAGCATCCAACTCTTGATTTTGGCTCAGGTCATGATTTCACGGTTCATGACTTCAAGCCCCACT
Source organism: Acinonyx jubatus (assembly GCF_027475565.1). Classification (NCBI taxonomy): domain Eukaryota; kingdom Metazoa; phylum Chordata; class Mammalia; order Carnivora; family Felidae; genus Acinonyx; species Acinonyx jubatus. The sequence continues at coordinate 111,438,593 of NC_069386.1, read as the reverse complement.
GTCGAACTCTATGCTGACAGTGCAGAGCTTGTGTGGGATTCTCTCTCTCCCTCTCTCTCTGCCTCTCCCTTGCTCACGTACATCCGCACAGGCAGTCATGCGCACGCACACATTGTCCTGTGCTCTCTCTCTCAAAATCAATAAAGAAACTTTAAAAAAAAACTTATAAAGGAGGGCCTGGGTGGCTCAGCTTGTTAAGCATCTGACTTCGGCTCAAGTCATGATCCCAGTTTGTGAGTTCAAGCCCTGCTACGGGCTCTGTGCTGACAGCTCAGAGCCTAGATCCTGCTTCAGATTCTGTGTGTGTGTGTGTGTGTCTCTCTCTCTCACTCACACTCTGTCTCTCTGTCTCTCAAGAGTAAATAAAACATTAAAAAAAAATTTTTTTCAAATAACAGAAGATTGAGAAAGACGGGAGGAGGTGTAACAGAAAGTGGAAGGAAGTATAAAGGAAGTATAAAGGAGTTAATTTCACTGTTTCATACTAAGAGACAATAGAGTCTATATCATTTTTCAAGTTAATAAATGAAGAAATAAGTATATGTTAAGTAAAGTTTTTTAAATAACCATGAAAAGAACCAAAAATCTACCCATTTACCAGAAATAGAGAAGTGAAAAGAACAAAAACCACTCCATATAGCAGAAAGTAGAAGTTAAGGCAAAAATAAAAATATATCTAAATATACATCAAATGTCAGTAATGGAAATGAAATAAAATCTTATTAAAAGAAAAAAGTATTCAGATTGGGGGGAAAAAACAAATTTAACATCAAGTCCTATACTTCTTTCAAAATCTAATATAAGTGGAGGAAATACTCACTTTAGGCTATAGACAGCAGAAATTAAGAAGGTGCTAAAAAAAAAAGAGGGGGGCGTTGGGAGGAGCGCCAGGGTGGCTCAGTCAGTTAAATGTCCAACTGAGATCAACCCTTGAGTCAGGCTTTACACTGACAGCCCAGAGCCTGCTTGGGATTCTCTCTCTCACCCTCTCTGTGCCCCTCCCCCACTTGTGCTTGCTCTCTCTCCCTCTCTTTAAAAATACATAAACCTAAAAAAAAAAAAAAAAAGCAGGGCCTGGGTGACTCAGTCAGGTGAGCATCCAACTCTTGATTTTAGCTTAGGTCATGATCCCAGGGTCACACTGAGCATGAAGCCTGCTTAAGATCCTCTCTCTCTCTCTCTCTCTCTCTCTCTCTCTCTCTCTCTGTCACTCTCTCTCTCTCTCTCTCACCCTCTCACCTCCTCTGCCCCTCCCTTGCTGAAGTGCATGCACACAAGCACTCGCTCGCTCTCTTTCTCTCTCTAAAATAAAAAAATTAAATTTAAAAAAGGAAGTGTTTCCTTCAGTAAGATTCTCAACCCCAGATGCTGTGTGCTTCTCTTTACAATGTACAACAATTGCTTTACATTATACGTTTGTAATTTATAGATTCAGACATGCCCATTCTAGATGATTTCTTCCTTCCTGCAGTTTTCATCTATGTGTATTTAGAACTCCTGGTTTGCACAGTATTTTTCCACTGTTTTTAACTCATACCTCCTTCTGAGAGACATTTAAATAAATAAATAAATGTTTAAATACAAAACTCACATTACCTGTTACTACACGTTTGTTTTTTTAATTTTTTTTACACATTTTTTTAAATTTTGTTTTTAAGTTTATTCATTTTTGAGAAATAGAGACAGAGCGTGAGGAGGGGAGGGGCAGAGAGAGAGGGAAACACAGAATCAGAAGCAGGCTGTAGGATCCACGCTGTCAGCACAGAGTCCGACACGGGGCTCGAACTCATGAACTATAAGATTATGACCTGAGCCGAAGTCGGAGGCTTAACCAACTGAGCCATCCAGGCGCCCCTTACCTGTTATGACAAATGTACAATACATTATGATACCAATTTTGTTTTTACACCATGTACTCTCCCTTACCCCATTCCCACTAAGTTGAGAATAAATGATGTCCTGAATCCCTTTCCAGGGAAATTGATGGACAAGTAAGGATCCATGGAACTTTTTTCTAGACTTCTAAACAATTACATATAATTGTATATAACATATGTTACATAATATACATATATACATATATATAGTGTAATATATATTGCATAATATATACAATTATATTCAAGAACTTTGAGTGTAGGACTGTTTCAGGAGCACTGTACAAAATGACCCAGTTCTCTGGGCTCTCTGTCACCATAAGGTTTTTACAATCACCAGGTATCAGGAGTAAGATCAAAGATGGCAGTGCTAATGGGCTGTAGCACGGGGTCATCCTGTACTGTACTGACCAGTGGCTTCTGTACTGACCAGAAATACAGGCCAGGCCATTGACAGTCTCTGTGCTTTCTTCCTAGCACGCAGTTCTAAAGAACCAAAAAGCAAGTGGGCAATTTATGAATCTCCTAGTTGTAAACATCCCTACTCTGAGTATTAACATCTGGTATTTAATGATTACCTTCAAAATTCTAGACTCAATGCTAAGCCCTTTTACTTGGGCTATTTCATTCTATTCTTAAAATTATCTTATATCCATTTTACAAATGAGTAAACTGAGGTAGAGAAGAGTTAACTGACTTGCCCAAGGTCATAGAGCTGCTAAGTGATAGAGTTGAGATTCAGAGAGTCTGACTCCAGAGCCTTCTCTCATAGTGTCTGTGTACCTCTCAATTCTCATTACCACATTTCGCACTGGAATTGAAATAGAAAACATTAAAGCAGCAACTATTCTTAGTAAGACTCGGTAGAGCCTCATTGCCTTGCCTCTTTCCTCCCTGTAGCTACATCAGCAAGGTAGATGTGCTGAATATCTTAGTTGCTGCTTCATATCGCCACGTGCCATCTCTGGATCAGATCTTGCAGCCGGCTGCAGTAACCAGGCTAAGGAACCAGCTTTTGGAAGCTGAGTACTACCAACTGGGTGTTGAGGTGAGGCCAAGACAAAACTTACCTCTACCCAATTGTAATGACTTGCCTTTGCCTGGCCTTGCAAACAGGTATTGTCATCTCTCAGTTGTCCTTGGCCGTAGGGAAGTATCTAGAGCATGACAAGTTTGCCAGTTGGGAGTAATGGCAGGTGGGATGATGGGGAAGGAAGATGATTGACAACAATGGGAAAGAATTGGTCTTTGGGACTTTCACTGGATTTAGGTGCCTCTCACTAAAAGGAGCAGTTTTTCCTCCAGATCTCCACAAAGACTGGCCTTGATCCCACTGGAGCGTGGCATGCTTGGGGCATGGCCTGCCTCAAAGCCGGGAACCTCACTGCTGCACGGGAGAAGTTCAGTCGCTGCCTGAAGCCCCCTTTTGACCTCAATCAGCTGAGTCATGGCTCAAGACTGGTACAAGATGTGGTTGAGTACCTGGAGTCCACAGTGAGGCCACTCCTGTCCTTGGTAAGAAGACAGCAGATGGAGAGTCGGTTCAGGGAGGAAAGCTCAGGAGCAGTAATGACCTGGGGAAAGAATCAGTGTCCACTCAGCTTATAGTGGCAGTCCCGGCTCAGAGCTGCCAGATTTAGATTTTATTCTTTCCATTTTACATAATTAGGTAAGTAACTCTATATGGTTAGATAAGTAATACAAAGTCCATTTAAAAAAAAGCAAACTACAGAAAAGTATTTTTTAAATGATAAAAATTCTACATAATCCCCTACCCAGACTTAAGTAATATCTAGATTTTGGTGAATTTTCTGTGTTATGTTTTTGAATGAAATTGGTGTTATAAACACAGTGTTACAGTATGATGGAGAATTGTAAAACTGTATTGTAAGGTTGTTTCCACATTACTAAATACTCTTTGAAAGCAATATTTTCAGAGGCTGCTGAGAATTTACTGAGTTTTATTTTTCTTTTGCACTCTCCTTTCCTGTCAGCAAGATGATGATTATTTTGCTACCTTGAAAGAACTGGAAACTACCCTTCGGACCCAGAGCCTCTCTCTGGAGGTGATTCCTGAAGGGAAAATCATGAACAACACCTACTACCAAGAATGCCTCTTCTACCTGCATAACTATAGCACCAACCTGGCCATCATCAGCTTCTACATGAGGCACAGCTGCCTACGGGAAGCATTACTCCACCTCCTCAACAAGGTGGGACTCACAAACCCAGCTCTCAAAGAGCAGTGCCCACTCTGCCCACCTGGGTTGGCCCACTCAGCTTTAAGGGGAGTGATAACCCACCTGAAATTTAACCCAGTGCTGAGCTATAAGATCATCTCTGGCAGAGTCAGGTAAAAATGGAAAGTTCTATCCATTTAGATTATGATTTGATACATGTGCAACAAGTCTTAACCTGGATCCTGGATTACCCCTGTGATTGGCAATGACAAATTTCATTCCTTCTCCCAAAACATACAGCAGAATCAAATAGTAGTTGACAGCATGGTCTCTAGAATGAGATAGTTGGTATAAGTGGTGTGACCTTGAGCAAACTTGTCTACCTCTCTGTTTCCACACACCTCCCACCTGCCGTGGGACTATGTCCCACTGCTAACTCAGCTGCTGGTCTAGTCAGAGTTGTTACAAGGGCCAGGAAACACCCATGATCCTATATTTGGGCCCCAAATATCTAATGGGAGAAGAGTGTGCTCTCCTTTTTTCCCTCTGACATCCTCTGTCCTCCTCCCACAAGAGGTGAGGGCACCACCGAAGCGCATTATTTCTTTGGAGCCATTGTTAAGCAAAGTCAGAACTCTGTTTCCCCTGACCCTTTGGTATTCACTTTTTTACAAGAATGTTCCAAGAATATTTTCAGAGGACCTTGGCTGATTTGGACCAAATTTCATAGGAAAATATAGGAGTTCAGTACTTCAGTTTCAATCTGCCACCCTAATTCAAAATGGCAGCCAGAGAAAGTTTACAAATGGACACATCTTCTAGGTTTGCTCCAGGTGAAGTCTACTGTTCACAGTCATGGTGACCATACCCCTACAGGACAGTGAAAGGGAAATGTTTTCACTACTGCCTTAGCTACTATTTCTTAGCTACTAACCAGGTTTCAGGAATAAAGTAAGAATTATTTTATTTAGGGTTTAATTGCTAAATTTTTCCTTTTCCTCAGTTTCCAAATGAGTTTTGAGATAAAGCTACTTTTCCTAAATACAAATTGAGAGTGGAAATCAACCAGTTCTGTTTCTTCTAACTGTTGACTAGTTCAGAGAGTTAATCTGCTTACTTACTTATCTTGGTATAAGCTGACAACAGCATTACCCTGCTTTACATTTGTCAGAGCTAGGAAAGAGCCTTCTTTTTATCTCCTATAATCATATTTACCCTTGAACCAAAATATCTTAATTCTCAAGCAGATAGGGAACAACAGAAAAACACATTGTGAAAACTACAGCTGACTGGCTAGAGCTGGAAGGTGTTCTGTTGCTGGTCTCGTTCCCTGCCCTTTTCACCCCTTTACCTACCGCACTGCCCAAGAGTGAGCTTTCTAAATCGGAATACATGCTATTTATGTTATTCATAGTTCATGTTATTCGCCTCTCTGAAAGGCCCTCAGAAGATCCCTGTGGCCATAAGATGAAGTCCAAATTCCTTGGCATGCATACAGGACCCACCCAGATCAGGCCCCCTGATTTCTCCAGTTTGTTTTCACAAGTTCTAGATATGCCCTACATTCCAGGCTTATGAAATTATTTACCTTACACTTTCTTACCTCCATGAATCTGCATGTGCTGTACCCCTTGCCTAGAATAGAATACCCTGCGCCTCTTTGTTTTCTTGGAAAACTCCTGTTTATCCTATCAGACCCTCTCTGTTGAGCCTCCATAGAACACACAAGCAACGTCAGGCCCCACTTCCTACACACCACCACTGTATCTAGAGTACAGCTCTGTTACTGTGTTGATCCCACCGCATTGCAGCTGCTTCTTTACAACTGTGTCATCCCTTCTGGATCATGGAAGCTTAGGTTTTACCTCTCTGTGTCTTCAGATGCCTGGCCTAGTGCCAGTTATGAATGAATGAGTAGATGAATAGATTAAATAGAAGCTCTTAAGGTATTGCTCTTCCGAGAAATTCCCATTCCTATGGAGCTGATCCCCCTGCTTTTTAAAGTCCGTCCTAAAACTTTTAAATTAGGTCTGGGTTTCTCAGTTAGGAACAGCCAGAATCAGAAAAGAAGTCCTCACCCACTGTGGATGTCCTCAAAGCTCAGAACTCTTCCAGTTCTAAACAGCTTGTACCCAGTGCTGCAAGGCTGACATGGTTATACTACTGTGAGTTTATAGCCATTCTTTACTCTCCATTAGTTATTCACAGTTTAAAGTCTAAATGCCCAGATGATTTTTTTTTTCTATGACTATAGAATGCGGATTTATGACACAGGGTCTCTGAACCACAGATGAGCTTCAGAAGGGAAGGGATTAGTATATGTGTGCACTTTCCTGAGGAGTTGATCCATAATGTTTATCTTTTATTCTTTCATCCAAGAAATATTTATTAAATAGCCAAGGACTATTCTGGGCATTGTGGGAAAAAAACAGACAAAACTATCTACCCTCATAAAACTTACATTATAGCAGTGAGATGGACAATAAACAAGGTAAATAAAATCTGTAGTATAGGTGATGAGTAAAAAGAAAAATAAAGCAGGGCAGGGGCAGGGATGGGTGGGGCAGTTTTAGAAAGGATGCCCAGGGAGGGTGACACTCAGTAAAGGCCCGAAGGAGGTGGGGAGTGAGCCGTGCAGATTATGGAGAAAGCGTAGTCTAGGCAGAGTGAGTAGCAAATGCAAGGGCCAGGGTGGCTCGAGCAGAGTGAGCTGGGGAAAGCATAGGAGCAGATAAGGTCAGAAAGGCAACAAGGGCCCAGTCATACAGGGACCATATATGGCCTTGTGGACATTGTGAGGGTTTGGGCTTTGTCCTGAGTGAGGAAAACCACTGGAAGATTTTGAGCAGAGGAGTAACATGATGTGACTTATGTTTTAACAAAACCATTCAGGTTGATTGGTTGGCATTAGACAAAAAAGAGACAGGAGCAGAAAGTGATAGACCAGGGAGGAAGCTATTTCAATAATCCAGGCAAGTGATAATGATGCCTTGGCCAGGGTGGTAAGATAGAGGCAGATTCTGTATGTATTTTGATGGTAGATTCAATAGAATTTGCTAGTGAATTTTATACTGGGAGGGGAGAGAAGATCTGACTGAATTTTAATCTGAACATCTAGAAGAATAAAACTGCCATTGGAGAAAGGGAAAACTACAGAAAGTAGAGATTTGGAAGAAACAACCAGGAGTGAAGTTCTAGATGTATTAAGTCTACTAGATACCTGAGAAGACATTTTGAGTAGGCAATTGGATATTTTAGACATACACTTCTGGAGTTCAGGAGGAATGAACAGGATGGAAATAGGGATCTAGGCAATCACCAAATAGTTTTAAAGCCATGAGACTGTATGAAATCACCAAAAGAGTGAGTATAGAAAGAAAAGAGAATAGCTTCCTCCTAAGCCCTGAGGAAATTAAGAGGAATCAGCAAAGGAGATTGAGAAGAAGTAGCCAGAGAAGTAGAAACAAAACCTGGAGAGGGTAATGTCTTAGAAGCCAAATAAAGAAAATCTGGCCAAAAAAAGAAAAGGAGGAGGAAGCCATCAGCTATATCAAAAGCCATCAGCTATCCACCTGATAGATCAGGTGGAAAATAAGGGCACAGAATTTTAGATTTAACAATTTAGAGACCATTGGTGACCTCGGGGGAAGTTTTAGTGAGGTGATGGGTGCAAAAGCTTGATAAGAATGGGTTGAAGAGACAATCACAGGAGAGAAATTGGAGACTGAGAGCGTAGATGACTTTGTCAGGGAGCTTTCTGTTCAGGAAAGGAGAGAAGGGGAGCAGTCATCAGAGTGGGTTTCTTGAAGGAATCTGTGACTCGTAAAATGTTAAGAAGCACCACTGTAGAAGGAAGCTGAAGGTGTGTGAGTGGAAGGAAATCCAGAGTGGATCCCAGAGACTGCCAGAACCAGGCTCAATACTTGACTTTTTGCCTTGCCCTGCTGCAGGAGAGTCCTCCAGAAGTCTTCATAGAAGGCATTTTCCAGCCAAGTTATAAAAGTGGGAAGCTACACACTTTGGAGAACTTGTTAGAATCCATTGATCCAACCTTAGAGAGCTGGGGAAAGTACTTGATAGCTGCCTGCCAACATTTACAGAAGAAGAACTACTACCACATTCTATATGAGCTACAGCAGTTTATGAAGGTAATAGCCCCTTCCTGCCCTCTACATCTGTTGATGACAACCTGCCAATGGAGAGACTGTGCAAGATGAGGGAACAAGACTGTCATCTGATCCCTGACTTCACTATTTGACCAACCCTAGAGCAAATCCATGTTGCTCTCTAGCATTGTTGAATAGTGTTGGGATTTCCATTCTCATCCCAAAGAGACAAATCGTAACCTTGTCAGTAATGGCATTCTTTAGAGTTCAAGGAATGTGAAGGTTAAAAAAGAGGTCTGTGGCAATTTCGAAATAAGCATGAGGCATGAATGCAGAATTCATAAGGAATAATAAATGTTTTTAGAGAAGGTGCATGAAGGGAGAGGTAACAAGGTTCTCCCAATCTGTCCCAGGGTTGCAAACACTAAATCACAGAGAAATTGAACCATTCAAAGCCAAAATGAGACCAAAGCCAAGCTGAATGGAAAAGCAAAAGTATCCTTTTTTGAAGATCTCTTCTGTGGTGGAATAAAATCCTTCCCAGGAGCCCAGCCAGTCAGTTCACTTTAGAATCCCTTGGGCTTAGGAGTAACTGATACAAAATAGTTGTTCAACCCATGCTGGCGACTAGGCTTTATGGATGGGAATCAAGTCAGAATTTTCCTAACAGCCCCACCTTCCAATATCCCTGATCTCACTTGATCTGAACATTCATTTCCCTCTTATAGGACCAAGTCCGGGCCGCCATGACCTGTATCCGGTTCTTCAGTCACAAAGCAAAGACTTACACAGAACTGGGAGAGAAACTCTCGTGGTTGCTTAAAGCCAAGGACCACCTGAAGATCTACCTCCAAGACACCTCTCGCAGCACCAGAAGGAAGAAAACCACCTTCTTCCAAAAGAAGATGACTGCAGCTGATGTGTCCAGGTAGACCATGGCTCAGGGAACAATTAGGGTGGGCAGAACGGCTAGAAAGGAGTGTCTGTTGGCGATGAAGCCGCTCTTGTCCATTCCTAAACCCTTGAAAGAGAACCACTCATCTAAAGGGGATCATTCCTGAGTGACAGTGTGCAGTACAAGCACGCAAAGCCTACAGAGGAGCTCATAGAAGAGAGTGAGGGAAGTACTGGGATGAGACTACATGCCAAATGCCTTCCAGTAGGCAGGCAGAAGAGGTCCTCAAGGTGTTGGCCTGGCCCATCTCCATCTTCCTCGCACACTCCTCCCTTCTCCCTTGCTGAGTGACAGACACACTGGCCTCCTGGGGGCTCCTTCGCACACCAAGCCCTTCCCTCCTCTCAGTCTTTATACTTGCTTACCCATTACACTCCCTCTGCTTACGATACAACATCCAAAGTAAATGCTGCACCCTGCCTTCATTGCCTTCATAGGCCCAGTCACTAGATATTTTGTGTGTTTGTTCATTATTCATCTCTCCTCTCGCCTATGAAGTCTGTGAGGGCAGGGTTCATGTCTCTCTTGAGCTCTGTTGTTATCAGTGGCACATGGTGCTTCCTAAATACTTACTGATTCAGGGACTGGACTTTGTCCAGTTCCTACGGAGCAGCAGTTAGTCTGTACAGGGCACCAGACCACCCTATCTTGTCTTGTAACTGATCAGGGGGTATTTTGGATTTCTTCTCTCTCCATATCATTTCTTTCACCTTTTCCATTGCCATCTTATCATGATTTCTCAGTCACCCGGCCCTAGTCCCTCCTGAAGCCCTCATGAGGCTATACTATGTGTCTCCTGTCACCATAGGCACATGAACACACTTCAGCTGCAGATGGAAGTGACCAGGTTCTTACATCGGTGTGAAAGTGCTGGGACCTCTCAAATCACCACCTTGCCTCTGCCAACCCTCTTTGGAAATAACCACATGAAAATGGATGTTGCCTGCAAGGTACCTACGAATGTTTCAGACCTCTCACAGACTATTCTCTTTCAGAAGCTTATCACAGTTGTCATCATCTAGTTGTATTTCAGTTGTTTGTTTGATGGCTGCCTTCCCACTAAGACATGAGCCACAGAAGGCTGGAGATCAAATCCATTCTGATTACTCTTGTATCCCTAGTGCCTGGTGCTTGGTAGAGTCTCAACAAATATTTGTTGAATAAATGAGGCCCCTTTTTCTTGATAGAGGGGCTACTCCAGTAATTATTGCTTCTTTATACACATTTCCCTCTCCTTTTCAGGTCATGCTAGGAGGGAAAAATGTGGAAGATGGTTTTGGAATTGCATTCCGTGTTCTGCAGGTATGTCTTGAATCACTCAAGACTTATTCTGAGAGTAGTCAGCACCTGACCACAGTTCCATGAGTGATTGTTCTTCAGAAAACTTTTATCCCAAAATAAAGCAGATTTACATATACGTCATGAATGTAGTCGAGGTGGTTACCACAGAGCAGAGTCACATTCAGGATTCTAGGACACGTTGCCAAAAGCCAAGTAACCAAGGACAGATTCATCAAAAGCTATCAGGTCTAGAACAGCTCCTCACAGCTGTTCCCCTGCGCAGCCCCAGCTTGTGCTCTGAAGGGAACATGGCTGAAGGATGTGGCAGGTGGGGGGAGATGGTCCTGTGCAACAGGAAGAGCCGCAGACAGCAAGGACTGCCCCTCCACACTCCATCTGCCCAGGTGCTGGCTCAAGGAGTACCTTTCCTGTTGTTTGTGGTGAGAAGACACAGGGGCAGCTGCAGCGCTCGAGAGAGTCTGGGGCAGGCACTGAAACCACAGGGGCAGAGTTTCTACAGACCACCCCCACCACACAGTTCCATGCAGACACCCTAAGGACCGTCACTCTCTGGTGTGGGAAGAGCACACTGTGTGTCTCAAGGATCAGTGGCTTCGTGAACGATCGGACCGGTTCCTTTCTTTTCCACATATTTCAGTGTTGGAAAAGTCTCTGCACATGCAGCTACCCCTGGCGGGCAGGCAGGGCTGCGGCTCCTCCCAGACTCTGGTGAGGCTTGTCCTAGACCACGACCTGACTTAAAGGGTTTATCTGGTAGTTTCCAGCAAATCAGTCCTTTGGTGAACTGGTCTGTTTCCAAACACTGAGGCATCTCTCGATAGAGCACCAAGTGTCCATGGCAGCAAATACTAACCCCCAACATCCCTTTCCTAAGAGAAAGGTGGCTCATTAGAGAAAGAACGAACTGGGAAATTGGATTAGAATGTTTTCAGAAAATGGCAGGCAGCAAGTTAAATATACTATTTTAGATACCAAGGTTATGATTTTTATAGTTGTTTCTAAATGTCTGCCTAATTCCAAAGGGGAATTTTTTGCTTGTTTTTGTTTGTTTGTTTGTTACGTGATTTTTTTTTGTCATGACTACAATCAGTATGGCTTTCTACACCAAGCATAGCGGGAGCTTTTTAAATATTGCCTTCCTTCCCCTTGCTGATGTCCTCTGCTACGCTAAGGCCATCATTCCGTGTTCTGTTCTAGGACTTCCAGCTGGATGCTGCAGCAACCTACTGCAGAGCTGCCCGGCAGCTGGTGGAGAGGGAGAAATACAGTGAAATCCAACAGCTGCTCAAGTGTGTCAGTGAGTCAGGCATGGCGGCCAAAAGTGATGGGGACACCATCCTCCTCAACTGCTTGGAAGCATTCAAGAGAATTCCACCCCAGGTGCGCTCACTTCTATACCTCTTTGCCCCTCTATCTGTTTCAGTGTCTTCATATCCCTTTCTTTATTTTTCTGTTCCCCATAATGTACTCATAATGTACTGAAACTCTGTAAGATCCCTTCATGTTTCTGACTCCTCTGTAATCATGGCCTCACCCTAATCAGCCCTTCCCTGGAATAGTGGCCTCACCCTAATCAGCCTTTCCCCGAAAAGAAAATTCTTGATAATCTCTATACCTGGAAGGTGTCCCTCAATATCTATTGTCTAATATTTGCAACACCTGGAAATGTCTATGGACGACCAATTTGAGCTTCTCCCTGTGATTGTAGAGGAGGTCAGGGTGAGTCTATAGATGGCCTTTGAAGCATGTTGCCTATGAAATTGCCCCCCTCTGGCTTCTTTGTGGAGTTAACGAAGCCACATCCATTCATGAAGGCCAAGAACAGGCCTTTTGGGAGCTGTTCTTTCTCCTCAAATTCCCCAGCTTAGTGTTATCCCTAGCTTTCCTTTGGTGCCCTAATAGCAGAAGTTGAATTTAAGGGATGCCTGGCTGCCTCAGCCAGTGGAGCACGCGACTCTTGATCTTGAGGATGTAAGAAGTTCAAGCCTTACATTGGGTGTAGAGATTACTTACAAAATGAAATCTTCAAAAAAAAAAAAAGAAGAAGAAGAAGAAGAAGTAGAAGAGTTTAACAAGAGTCAGAATGACCAGGCTAAAACTGGATTGGGCCTCAGCTCCCATGCTGGGGACTCTTCTTCCTCTCACAACTGCTATTTCTGTTCTGCACAGGAGCTGGAGGTCCTGATCCAGGCAATACACAGTGATGACAACAAGGTGAGCAGAATTTTCTCCAAACCTGGTGTTGCTCCTGAATAGCACCTTTTCACCTTTGTCCCTTGCTCCCCACAAAACCTGTACCTCAGCTTCTTTGTTATCCAGAAATGGAGCTGGGGCCCAGATGGAGGTGCAGAAGGGAGAAAACTGAGGGAGACTGCACATTGACTCTGTGAGCCTTTCCTTCCCATTTCTTTATCCCCAAGACAAACATGTCCTAGGCTACTGTTGAATCTCCATTTTATATGCAGAGCTTTTCTGAGAGAGTCCTAGGAAATCCTTCATATCAGTCTTCAGGTTGACTGAATGAGGTTCTCAAAGTGGGCAGACATTTATTTATCCTGGAGGGAAAAGGGTACCCTGTACAGTAAGAAGGACACCCCACCCAACCCTTGACCAACAGATATCCATTAGTGTCTCCTTCTCCAGAACAGGCCATTTCCCTGAGGTCAGTGATCTCTTCCCTGTTGAGTAGGAAATCAGTGCTTTTGCAAGGAGTGCCAACCAGCATAGAAGTGTCCCCAACTACTCCTATTTGTGCCTAACTACAGGCTAATTGTCTGCCATCCAGAGGAAGTCCCACAGGCCAAGAGAGGCCTAGGAAAACCAAGCCAGACTGCCCTGGCCATTAGCAGTAGGAAAATCTGGCAGCTGAGTCCCTTGTGAAGAAAACTAATATCAGGCACATGGCTTTTTTTTTCCTTTAATTTTTTTAAATGTTTATTTTTGAGAGAGAGAGAGAGAGAGAGAGAGAGAGAGACAAAGTATGAGTGGGGGAGGGGCAGAGACAGAGACACAGAATCCTAAGCAGGCTAAAACACATGGCTCAAACTCACTAGTCATGAGACCTCAGCTGAATGTCCAACCGACTGAGCCACCCATGCACCCTTCAGGCACATGGCTTCTTATACAACCACAGAACTGCTTCCCATGGCAGTTTTGCTAGTCCCTGTACTGAATTTACCAGGCCTTCTTCAGCTGAGGGATTAGGAAGACTATGTTCTTAGCATTTCTTCATTTATGCATGCAACATCCAGATGACCTCATATAGGATAGGATTCTGATATTCTGAATTGTGGAGAATTACTATTTCAGAATCATAATGAGAATCCAGCAGCCAGGCCAGATACCCCGGTTCCCTGATCCCCAGACTGCAGACCTTTTCCAAGCCTTCAGTGAGCCTCCCCTTCAGCAGGACAGAGGCTTTGCCCTGGGAAAGATATGCATTAAAATCTAGGCAGTTGTTCTTTTTCAGGGTTTTTTTTTTTTCTTAGCACTTATTCTAATGCACTTAAGTGATCTTAGGCCAAGGTCTTGCCAAAAACCAGCCTTATTCAGTTCCTATTCCAGACTGTCTGGAAAAATGCCCTCTTCCTATAGGTATGAATGTTGCCTGACAACTTATGATACCGTGTCTAACATACATAGGTGCTAAGTAGAGCCAAAGGCCTGGGTGAGAGTGAACATCATGGGGTAGCAGATAGATACCCAAACAGCAGGACTTGATCATGATCACTTGTGAGCCTAGAGAATATTGGACATCTTCTAGCTTTAGCAAATTATCTGTAGCTGAGCTTCAGATAGAAAGATAGAAAGACTTCAGTGACCAAGACAAAAAAGATGGAAGATGAAATATGAAGAGAGAAGAGTCCCCTCCAACCACTAAGAGGGACTGTCACAGCAAAGTCAGCTGTTAGTAAAAGCTGAGGCAACTCGTTAGGGCCTTGCTATTGGCTGGCGTAGCACACTGGCAAACCAGGGATGTGCTGGTGAGCTCGGGGGCCCGGTAAGGTGTGGGCTCTAGTCTCCATTAAGCTGGGGATTTGTGAGATGGAAGGTCTCCAGAGTGCAGGAGAGACCACCCCTCACACCTGAAATTGAGACGCTTCTGATCCAAACAGCAAAAGTCAAGTCAGTGTGAGATTATCCCTTAATTAGCCCTTTTCTAACTCTGTGTGTGTGTGTGTGTGTGTGTGTGTGTGTACGTGTTCATCCCTGAACTTCCTATTACAAGATTTTAAATTCAGCAGGTTGAAACCAAAAAATAGTGAAGGAAGAATCTTTGTGCCCATCGTAAGGGAGAGATATGATGGCTCATTCATTCATTCATTCAATCATTCATTTAATGCATGTTTATTGAACACCTGCCAATGCCAGGCCATGTGCTAGGCACCAGGAGTACAAGAAGTAGAAAAAGCAGACACTATTCCTGGCCTCATGGGGCTTACAATCTAGTCAAGGAAACAGACATCAGATAATCACCCAAACAACTATCAAATCATAACTTGTCAATGACAGTGCTGACCCAGTGCTGACCCTGAAGCTAGCAGGAAGCTGGAGAGCCCAGGATAGTGAGGAGGAGGGCCTCAGAAGGAAGAGACAGAGACCAGATTCTGCCTGCCTGCCTGCCTGCTTTTCTTCTTTTTGAAATTTTTAGGTTACTTGTAATAATTATAAAATAACAGTGTAATAGGTTAACATCCGGAATATTTGAAGAGTTGCTACGATGTAATGAAAGACAAGAACCCAAACTTTAATTTGGTAGGTGAGAAGTGCTCTCATCTGCCAAGCTCTCTGACACAACTGTGTGTGTGTCGCTTCAGCATTGGTGATGGTTTCCTCTTGGCTGTCTCTTATGCCCAATTGCCAGGTTCAGGCCTACCTGACATGTTGCAAACTGCGTTCTGCCTACTTGGTTGCCGTGAAGCAAGAACACTCACGGGCTGCAGCCCTTGTCCAGCAGGTGCAGCAGGCTGCCAGGAGCAGTGGGGATGCAGTAGTGCAAGACATCTGCACCCAGTGGCTTCTGACGAGCCACAACCGGAGCACCCACAGCTCAGGCTCCAGAAAGTGACCGTGTGCAGCGAGGCCTGACTACTATAGAATAGGAGAGATGGAGATGATCTCTACCTTTCCCCTCCTGTGCAGTGGGACTTCCCCGGCTCTGCCCCAGGTCGGAAAGAGCTGGATCGGACCCTACTTGCCACCTTGGGCAAGGATAGGACCTTTCACGCCACGCAAGTGCCATGTTTCTGTCAAACTGTGGGATCTACGTGTCGTCCGGAGATGGCCAGTTCTTTCTACCTCAGCGTGAGTAAGTGTGTGTGCACACTTCTGTGCACTCATGTTTACGCCTAAGCATTTCTGAACAAACAAAACTCTCCCCCACCAAAAAGAGGCACTTTACTTTAGACTTCTGCCAGTCTGCACACCTTCCCTGCGTTTTGGTTCTTAACCCGGGTCATCCTCTTTGTACACAGTTCCCTCCGTGTGGAGATGCTCAATGGCTCCTCAGAACTAGAAGGGTTTTACAAAGAATTATAGAGCAGCACCAAAAGGATTGCCTCTTTTCTTCCTTTTCTCCCCAAAATTCAGAGATGGCGAGGGGCAAGTGCTACCTGTGGAATAAAACTTCCGAGTGTGCCCTCTCACAAGCACAAGGAGTAACCATGAGTCTCTGGAAGGTAGTCTGAACAGAAGCGTCCTCAGGTGCTGGCGTCTGAAAGCTGTGGGTGCAGACAGTGAGGGGGCCAGAGCCCCACTCACCAGCAGAGGGGCACCATTGCATTCATGCTGTGGGGAAAGAAAGGGGAACCTCTCCAAAAAGAATGCAGGGGGCTTGCTTACAAGCACAGAGCTGGCTTTTGTGAATATCCCTGCAGGAAAGAGAGAATGTGGCTCCCTCTTAGAGAGTCTGGGAAGAGAAATGGTAGCCAAGATCCTAGCCCTAAAATGTCTAGACTACCTGTTTGAGTTAACAGCCTGTTTGTGCTCCTTAAAATGGTCAGGAATCCACTTCCTCTTCTGTCCTGCTTCTCTACAGTCTCATCAGGACCACAGGGTGAATACACAGAGGCCTAGGGTCATTGAGAAGGCAGTACACTTCTCTGTCTTCACAGAGGGAATCAGGGTTTGGGTCTGCAGACAAGAGTCAGAACAAGGGGATGATGAAATGGTCCTGTCCAGTTGATGGAAAACCAGGTGAAGTACTCCTTTAATATGCACTGGCTTGTGTTCCCACACCAGATATGATTTTTTTTAATGTTTTATTTTATTTTTGAGAGAGAGAGAGAGAGAGAGGGAGAGAGAAAGAGAGAGAGAGAGAGAGAGAGAGAGAGAGCGTGCACACACGCATGAGTGGGGGAGGGGCAGAGAGAGAGGAAGACAGAGAATCCGAAGCAGGCTCCAGGCTCCGACCTGTCAGCACAGAGCCCAACCCAGGGCTCGAGCTTTCAGACCGTGAGATCATAACCTGAGCCGAAGTCGGACACTCAACCAACTGAGCCACCCAGGCACCCCCAGACATGATTTTAAAAGGGTCTGTTGTACTCAATGACTTGGATTTGCAAGTGAGGGCCCTAAGAAAAAGCTGCAGCTCTGAGCCTCCCACCAGCCAGAGCTCAGTCTGTTGATCTCACATCTGCTGCTGAAACAAACAGGAACTGGAAGCCAAAGTCAGTATCTCTGGTGCTTAGACCCTGTGGATTTCTTTCTGAACCAGGTTTTTTGGTAGTAAAAAAATAACCATCATGGGCATCTGTCAGATTCAAAGTTTTGGTCCTGTAGAGAAGAGAAGCTTCAAAGAAAATATTAGATCTCTTTTGGGGGAGGTTTAACAAGTCAAGTGGCTTTTCCTTCTTCGAGTCATACAATGCATCTGTCTTCCAGGAAACATCATTCCCTGGCATCCGCTTGTCCTTCTAAGTCTGCCCTCTTTGCACTGAACATAAGCACTTTATATGAATGGGTTGCAAATCTTGCAGCCCTTAATTTGGGATGTTAAAACCAGATTTTTCTGACTTTTTCCTCTAATTAGTTGAACTATAAAATAGGTAACCATTGACTAGACTGACATTAGATGACGCTAAAGGCCTTTGAGCATCACGCTGTGGTCTCCAGGGAAAAAAAAGTACATGTTGAAGGGTTGAATGTTTTACTACAAGCAAGCCACAATAAAGTGTCTGTCCTACCAGTTTCTTGCCTTCATGACTGTTTTGTGATGTCTCGCTCTTACCCTTCCCTTCCTTTTTGCTTTGTGTTCTGTGTGAAAAGAAAACGTGGGTGGGGAAGCTCAGATGGCCTTCAATTCTTGAACTTTCTCAAAATGATTCCCATCATAACTAATGACTCTTTGGTTAGAATTTATCTCAAGTTTCCAATGTGTTCAAAACTGTGAGTGTACTCTCTACCACCAGAAAACTTTTTTCCTTCAGTTGGGTTTGTAGGTAGAAATAGGTTATACATTCATCAGGTGTAAATGGTAAGTGAAAAGTCCCTCCCATTCCTGGCCCCTCAGCCCAGTGCCTTCCCAGAGGCCATCATTGTTACCAGTTTCTAATGTATAGTTCCAGAGCTATTTTATTGCATAAACAAACAGCAATGACTAAAGTATTCCATGGCCATATAAAGATATGCCATAATTATTTAACCATTGTCTGTTGGGTATTTTAGGTCATTGCCATATTTCACCACCACAAATTATGCTGCAGTGAATTATCTCGTCCAGAATACCCTGGGTCAGGGGTGCCTGGGTGGCTCAGTCACTTAAGCATCTGACCTCAGTTTAGGTCATGATCTCATGGCTTTTGAGTTTGAGCCCCACGTTGGGCTCTGTACTGACAGCTCAGAGCCTGGAGCCTGTTTCTGATTCTGTGTCTCCTTGTCTCTCGCCCCTCTCCCACTCACGCTCTGTCTCTCTCTCTCTCTCTCTCTCAAAAATAAATAAACATTTTAAAATATATAAAAAATAAAAAGAATAGCCTAGGTCAGAGGATATGTGCATTTGGCAGATATTGCTGGCTGTCTTCCAAAGAGATCATACCAATTAAACTCTCCCACCAGCAGTATATAGGACAGAGCCTGCTTTCTCACACCCTTGTCTCAGTAGATCCCAAACTTTGTAGCTCTTTGCCAGTCTGGTAAATGAAAAATTTGGTACTCTGAAAAGTTTTTTAAAGCTATTCGTCATTTTTCAAATTGTGTGTGTCTTTTTAATGTCAACCAAATTATGAATCTTCAAAACCAAGCATAGGGTCTTTGCAGAAAGTAGAACTCAAATTTAGCTTGTTTTCTTGCCATCCTCTTAGAGCGTGTGTTTGCAGTATAATGCTTGAGCCATGGACTTTAACGTTGCTGCCGTTATCTCCTTTCTCCAGAAACTTATCTCCTCGAATTTCTCTTTAAAGAAAAACAACAACAGCAACTTCAGAAACAAACACAACAAATAAAAACTGATGAAAGTGGACCTGAAAACTATCTGTTATGGATATGGCACAAAGATGTGTCACAACACAGATAATTAGAACACCCAATCTAAATCTAGGATATGGGACCACGGACTATGTTTAGAAACCTGAGACACTCCAGAGTTACCAGATATCTTTGGCTGGAGCTTAAACAAAGCAGGTCAAATGCTATTAGACTCTCTTCATACCCAAGCAACCAAATATCAATAGTCACATAACCCAAAGGTTATGGCCTTTTCTTGGTCATCATCCTCTCTTCTACAGTAATAATGTTGACTGATCCATTAAAACTTCCAGTTCTTTTACAACAAATTCATTCCACATGTGATTACCAAAAGGCTTCTCCGGTGGAATCCTTTCCTGTTCCATTTCTTCATGTTGTTGTTTCTTTCACCACCTACCAGTCTCTGGTCTGCCATTATCAAAACCCTTTCTTCAGGCTCATTTTAAGTGCCATTTCCTCTACAAATTACTTGCTTCTTGGGCTATACTTCCTCTTCATGCCACTCAAAGGCTAAAATTCTTCAAAGTTCTGTCCATTCTCTCTTGACATTTAATACTCTCCCATACCATCCCATAACTTCAGCAGTCATCTTGGTTGGCTGAGTTCTAAACCAAATTTGTCCCTCTTAACTCTTTTCCACATCACACCTGCCTTTTGATTGCTTCTTGAAGTCACCCACGTGGCTAACCTGTAGCTAAAAATATCAAGTCCAAAATGGAACACATTCTATTCCACCTACAAACCTGATCTTCCTCCTTTGATGAATATTGGTATTACTGTTATTACCGTTATGCATGCTGCCGGGGTTAGCAACCTCAGGGTTTCTCTGCATTGACTATTCACCCTCCTCATTCAAACATTTAGATACTTACCTCAAAAATAAATACCTCAAATACCTCAAAAACAAGTAAATAAACATTAAAAATATATATAAATAAATGAATGATCTGATGGTGGCCTAAGGAAATCTATGATCTAAGAGGCAGACAAAGGAGGAGCAACTGGGCAAGAGATCCCAGAAGGAGGAGGAAAACCAGGAGAATGGAGGTTATAGAAGTCAAGGAAGTAAGTGTTGACTTCCAGTTTCCACATGGCTCTTTTTACTCTTGAAAACCACCTCCAAAGAGCCAAGGAGAAACAAACTGTAAACAAACATACTTCCAAACAGAAACTCTATCTTTGATAACCTAGGAGACAACTGTTAAGAAAAATTCACAGGTCACCTGGGTGGCTCAGTTGACTGAGTCTGATTTTAGCTCAGGTCATGATCCCAGGGTCATGAGATCAAACCCCACATCGGGCACCATGCTGAGCGTGGAGCCTGCTTAAGAGTCTCTCTCTCCCTCTCTCTCTCTGCTCCTCCTCTGCTTGCTCGAATGCTCTTTGCTCTCAAATAAATTTTTTTAAAAATCACAATATGAAGATTTTTAAATGGATGGAGAGACACCTCTTCTGCTGTAGAAGGTGGAAAGGAAAAAAATATGAGTGGGATACAGATAAGTTTGCTGGTTTGGTAGCAGAAGGAGGGAGTTTCTGACTAATGGCTTCCATGTTCTCTATGAAGTCAGAGGAAAAATCACCTGTTAAGAGCTCAGGTTTGCTGGTGGGTTGAGTAACTTGAGAAGTTAGAGAAGACATGAACTATGTGTGTGTTGTGAGCTCAGAGGCAGTATACTGTGACGTTTTTGAAGCTTATGTGGGCCTCTGTGAGTAAAGGAGTCACGGAGAGTTGCATTGTGGGCTAGGGGGTAGAGGGACAGGTTTCTGTTAGCATTTTTATGCGAGTATTGCTAGTAAATTGCCTAAAGAGATCTCAGAGGACCTTAAATTCCCATGGCTCATGGTTTGGGTTTGTTGGGGGTTTTTTCCCTTTTTTTCTCATTCTAAATCAACATCCATTTTTGTACCAAATTTTGTGTCTGTAATTTTGTATTCTCTTCTTAAAGGTGGTCCCACAAGTTGTCTAAGCTTCCATGGATCCATCCTTTACTGTGGGGGAACAAGTGATCAGGTAGCACTGAAGTCAGCTGGCACTGATGACCAGCAATTGATGATCTGGTGGTCCTGCCAGGTTGAGTGATGTCCTCCAGTAGCATATAGAAATTGGAGAGTTGGATTCTTCCAGGCTTGGCTTTTGCCAGATCGGTGTGATAATGGGACAGGGGAATTGGCAAGGGGAGCTGGAGAAGGAAGTTGTGGTTGGGATGTTGGAAGGTAACCTATCAGAGGAGCGGCAAGTTCATGTGTTGACAAGGTGTCCAGGTGTGGTCCTTGTCATGGGAAAGGGAGACTAAAGAGGAGTGGAGAAGATCAGAGCTGAGGAAGTCAAGAAACTGAGTCTGCGTGGACATACAGCACACTTTGAAACACTGGTGCTTTGGGCAACCCATAGGCACCCACGATTATCACCCTCCTACAGTATCATGATGCTATCTGAGTTAGTTACGTCCTGTCTGATCACACTCAAACACTTTTATGAGGCAAACGTCTCATATGTTCAGTAAACACTCGATCTTTCTTTCATGCCAGATTGAAATTAAACCTCTATGGTAGACAGGGGCCCTGGCATATGAAAGGGGCCTCTTTTTTGAGAATTCCCAGAGCTGGACTGCCAGTGCCCCTCTCAGAGCTATGTGAACAGTAGTGCCCTTAGACCCCGGCAAGAAGGGCTTCTTCTCAGTCACGCACTTTTAAAAGCCCTACATTTCACAAAAACACACATAAAAGCAGTAAATTTATGGGGCGCCTGGGTGGCTCAGTCAGTTAAGCGTAAGCACCAACTTCGGCTCAGGTCTTAATCTCGGGGTTCATGAGTTGAAGCCCCTCGTCAGGCTCTGTGCTGACAGCTCAGAGCCTGGAACCTGCTTCGGATTCTGTGTCTCCCTCTCTCTCTGCTCCTTCCCCACTTGTGCTGTCTCTCTCTGTCTCTTAAAAATAAATAAACATTAAAAAAATAATAATAAAATTTTTAAAAAGCAGTAAATTTATTTCCGAATGTATGGACATCTCTGTCACTTGGGCTCTGGTGCTTAGTTCAGACTTAACACAACTTGACACCCTCAAGATAAGCTCTCGTGCTGAACACTATAAAAGCCCCCAGGGAAACAAGTCATGGCTGCTTCAGAGTTCGGGAAGGATTTGAACAGAGGAAGCAACTGGGGACAATAAAGGCCAATTGGGCACATTGTTTCTCAGCATGAGTATTAGAGATGCTTGCATTAAAATGGGTATTGGGGCGCCTGGGTGGCTCAGTTGGTTAAGCATCCAACTTCGGCTTTGGCTTAGGTCATGATCTCACAGTTTGTGAGTTCAAGCCCGGGTCTGGGTCTGCGCTGACAGCATGGAGTTTGCTTTGAGCTCTGTGTCTCCATCTCTGTCTGCCCCTCCCCCACTCTCTCTCTTTCTGTCTCTCTTCCTCTCTCTTTCCAAAATGAATAAACATTTAAAAAATGGGTATCATTTTCAGTAGTGCTGAGTGTATTTTTTCTTATCTCTTCATATTCCAATGTGTGTATGTTTGCAACACTTGTATCTGGAAGGTAAATAATAAACAATTCATTTTACCTTTAAATTGATAGATATGTGGGTGTAGAGGAAACAAGAACGAAGTGTAATATCCATTGTTTACACTGGCAACAAAATGGATATTGAATAGTGTTTTGTTTTCTTTTAGTTTGTTTTGAGAGAGAGAGAGGGAATGAGCAGGAAAGAGGTGGAGTGAGAGGGGGACAGAGGATCTAAAGTGGGCCCTGTGCTGACAGCAGAGAGCCCAATGCAGGGCTCCAACTTATGAATTGTGAGATCATAATCTGAGCCAAAGTTGGACGCTTACTCCACTGAACCAGGTGCCCCAGAATCCTGAATAGTTTTATTTTTATAAAAATTCATAGAATTAAATTTTCTTTAAAAAAAAATTTTTTTTAACGTTTATTTATTTTTGAGAAAGAGACAGAGTGAGAATGGGGAAGGGACAGAGAGGGAGACAAAGAATCCGAAGCATAGAATTAAATTTTCAAAAGCTTAAAGATTTAGCTTTACTTAAATAAACTTTATTTAAAATGTTGATATTCATAGCTATACTGTATTTTGCCCTTTAATTTTGGTATATAATTTAAATATTCTAGAAGAAAATAACGTAAGACATTTAAAGTAATTTTTATTTTTGCATTTCTTTAATTTACATTTTTATGAAAGCATATTTAAATTACATTGATTTTAAATAGAATTACATTTTGTATTTTTTAAATTCTTTAGGTAACTAATAATAACTTCCACTAGAGCATAAAATATTGGATGATTACAACAACATAATTAGTGATTTTATTGAGATGAAAGCCACGTGGAGCAGAGCTACCCCTCACTTTCACCCCATTGGACTGTGAAATGAGTAAGAAATAAGTTTTTATTGTATTAATCCAGTAAAGATTAGCATTGTTTGTTATAGCAGTTAATCTACTCCTCCTATCAGAACAAGTTGTACGTCGTGTTCTTTGATCTTCTCAGCTGATTGTTTTGGTTAAGAGATACCGTATATCCATATGTAGAAAAAATAGATTATACACAAACTAAAACTTGGATAAACACCTGTGAAAGTATTATAGTCCCAACTACTGAGACTCTGTACTAGGATGTTAGATTAATTAAACTTGTTGAGACTGAAGTTAGTGAAAAATGACAGATCTGTGGAGTGGAGAAAAATATACTGAAAGCAGAGTCAAAATGTCACTTTACCGGTAAGGAAATTGGAGGCGATGAAAGTAGGTCAGGAAGACATCTGCCTTAGGTCAGGAGTAATGATGGGGGGAATATATGTAAAAAATGACAGAATTTGGGGCACCTTGATGAGCTCAACCATTTAAGCATCCAACCCTTGATCTCAGCTCAGGTCTCGATCTCAGGGTTGTGAGCTCAAGCCCCACACTGGGCTCCACACTGGGCACAAAGCCTTCTAAAAAAAAAAAAGGAAAAACTGGCAGAACATTAGCATTTTTATATGGCCCAACACAATAATGTTGTATCAGGACATAGATTTCAACAATAAAGACCATTGTTGTGTCCTATAACAATAAGTCACAAGGGAGGATAGTTCCAGACTTGGTTAATTCCGTGACTCACTAATTTATCATCAGCACCCCAGGTCCTTTCCACCTTTCCCTCTACCATTCTCAGCATGTGAGCTTAGTCTTTGGACCACCTCAGCTCCACTCGTGACTCAAGATAATTGCAGTGGGTTCAGATATATTCAGCCATGACAACATCCAATAGAAGAAGACAAAAAATGTCTTCCTGTGTCTCACTTTTTGGTCAATGTGGAAGCCTCTACCAGAAGTTACCAATAAGTATCCTTCCATATCCCATGGGCCATGATTGAGTCACATGATTTTCCATAACTAATTACTTCCAAAGGAATTGTGATCACCATGATTGCCTTGGACCAGCAGTCCAAGGACCTTTGCCCAAGAATACAACAATTAAATATGAATCTCTGAGGTAAGACCTAGGCATTGGCATTTTATGTTTTAAAATACACCTAGGGTTGGGCACCTAGCCTGGGTGACTCAGTAGGTTGAGTGTCCAACTTTGGCTCAGGTCATGATCTCACCATCTGTGGGTTCGAGCCCTGCCTCGGGCTCTGTGCTGACAGCTCAGAGCCTGGAGCCTGCTTCAGATTCTGTGTCTCCCTCTTTCTCTGCCCCTCCCCCACTTGCTCTCTGTCTCTCTGTCTCTCTGTCTTTCAAAAATAAACATTAAAAAAATAATTTAAAAAAAATTTTAAATACACCTAGGGTTGAGAACACCACAATGAGTTAATCAGTCAACACCAGTCACAGACACAGTGGCAGCCCATAGTGTCTACTGAAAGTATTAATTTTTACTCATTAGTGTATAGTTGATGTGTAATATTATTTTCAAGTATGCAACAGTGATTCAACATTTATATACATTAAGAAGTGGTCACGGTGATAAGGATAGCTACCATCTGCCACCATACAAAGTTGTTACATATTATTGACTATATTCCCTATGCTGTATGTTAAATCCTCATTGTTTATTTGTTTTATAACTGGAAGTTTTTGCCTTTTTATCTCTTTCACCTATTTCACTCATCTTCCCCCCCACCTGCCCACCTCCTTCTGGTAACCACTAGATAGTTCTCTGTACCTGAGTCTGTTTCTTTTTTTTTTTTTTTTAATTTTTTTATGTCTATTTTTGAGAGAGAAAGAGAGAGCACAAGCAAGGGACGGACAGAGAGAGGGGGAGGGACAGAAAGAGAGGGAGACAGAATCCAAAGCAGGGTCCAGGCTCTGAGCTGTCAGCACAGAACCTGACACGGGGCTCGAACCCACAAACTGTGAGATCATGACCTGAGCTGAAATTGGACGTTTAACTGATTGAGCCACCCAGGCGCCCCATCTGAGTCTGTTTCTGTTTTGTTAGTTTATTTATTTTGTTTTTTAGTTTGCACGTACAAGCAAAATCATTCGGTATTTATCTTTCTCTGACTTATTTTACTTAGCATAATATCCTCCAGGTCTGTCAATGTTGTCACAGATGGCAACATTTCATTCTTTTTATAGCTGAGTAATAGTCCACTATGTATGTATACACCACCTCTTTATTCATTCATCTATCTGTGGACACTTGGGTTGCTTCCGTGTCTTGGCTATTGTAAATAATCTTGCAATGAACATAGGGGTGCATATACCATTTTGAATGAGTGTTTCTGTTTTCACATAAATACTCAGAAGTAGAATTGCTGGATTATATAGCAGTTCGTTTTGTTTCGTTTTTTGGTAGTTCTATTTTTAAGTTTTTCAGGAACTCCATACTCTGCTGCACTAATTTGCATTCCCACCAGCAGGAAATCATTAATTTCTAATTTCCAAGTAAAATATTCTGGTTTTTTTTTTTTGAATGAAATGTATGTTCTATCAATCCTTCCCAGGGGCAACCTCTTTTGTATTCATTAGATATGATTTTAGACCTTTTTCTGTGCTTTTACAAACTTACATATGCACCCACAGAAAATATATGGTATCATGTTATATGTGTGTAATCTTTAAATATAAATCTTATCACCTGCACACATCCATCATTCTCCTATTCACCAATGTAGCCAATAACTCATGTCTGTATGTATATATGTGTGTGTATAATTTTTAATATAATTATTTTTGGAGTAGTTATCCCAAAAGCAAGTATACTAATACTCCATTGTATGATTATATCAAAGATTAATTTTCCCCAATTGGACACTTCGATTGTTTCCAACTTTTTGCTAGTACAAAAAAATGCCTCTTTGCATATATACACTAATGTTACTATAGATACTAAGAAGCAGAATTTTCTGAGTAGAAATGGCTTCACCATTTCTTCCACTCATATCAGCAGTATATAAAAATACCTATTTCCTAGACTTTTATCAACATTTGCTAAGCTCTGTCCTTTTTGACAATCTATTGAAAAATGATACTGTTATTGTTTTAATTTGTAGTTCCCTGATAACTACTAAGATACATTGGCCATTTTTATTTCTTTTTTTTTTTAATGTCTTTTTTTTTTAACATTTATTCATTTTTGAGAGACAGAGACAGACAGAGCACGAGCAGGGCAGGGCAGAGAGAGAGAGAGAGATGAGACACAGAATCTGAAGCAGACTCCAGGCTCTGAGCTGTCAGCACAGACTGTGAGATCTCACAGACTGTGAGAACCCACAAACTGTGAGATCATGACCTGAGCCAAAGGCAGATGCTTAACCAACTGAGCCACCCAAGTGCCCCTGGCCATTTTTATTTCTTCTGTGAATTTCCTGCTTCTATCTTTTTTTTTTTTTTTTTACATTTATTTATTTTTGAGAGACAGAGAGAGACAGAGCACAAGTGGGGGAGGGGCAGAGAGAGAAGGAGACAGAATCCGAAGCAGGCTCCAGGCTCTGAACTGTCAGCATAGAGCCTGACACCGGGCTCGAACTCACAAACTGTGAGATCATGACCTGAGCCAAAGTTGGACACTTAACCGATTGAGCCACCCAGGGTGCCCCTTGCTTATATCTTTTTTTAAATGCATTTCTTTTATTTTTTTTTTTTAAGTAATCTCTATGCCAAATGTGGGCTTGAACTCATGACGTCAACATCAAGAGTCATATGCTCTACTGACTGAACCAGCCAGGTGCCCCCCTCCTGTTTATATCTTTTGAAAGTACTCTGTCAGGTATTCTATCTTGTTCTTATTGAGAAGTAAAAGTTCTTTATATAATATGGCTACCACTTTTGTATCGGATATACATCTGTCACTGCAGCAGATGCTGTGGCATGCCAACCAGATTCCCCGCTTCAGAAATGAAACACCTATACCCCAGATGCTGAGAGTGTTGGCAGCTAACAGCTCTCAGCTGAGTCTCTCTCTCTAGAACTTACCCTCATCAGAAAGAGCCACCTTGCCCAGGTTATGTCCCCTCCCTGGAAGCTGTCCACATCCAGTAACTGGGCAGTGTGGGTCTATAAAGGCCACCCTTCTTTCCTCAATCCAAGATAACTCAGTTCCAGAGCCCCCTGTGGGTTTAGGATCATCTAAGCCTTTGTTGTGACTGCACCACTGTTCCACTCCACCCTCTGCCCAACCCTGTTTCCATTACACCCCATGGTTATTGTTCCCAAGAATACTCCCAGCAAGCTCCCTGTGTGCTAATGTCCATCTCAAAGCCTATTTCCCAGTATACCTGGCCTGCATTACACATGTTTACCAATATCACTTGAGTTTTAACGTTATTTCTGGTGTGTTATTTTTTTATTATCTATTTATTTTAAATGTTTATTTTTGAGAGAGAGAGAGCATAAGCCAGGGAGAGGCAGAGAGAGAGGGATACAGAGGATCGGAAGCGGCGCTCTGTGCTGACAGCAGAGAGCCCAATGTGGGGCTCAAACTCATAAACCATGAGATCATGACCTGAGCTGAAGTCGATGCCTAACAGACTGAGCCACCCAGGCACCCCATCTGGTGTGTGTTTTAGATGTATCCCTCCTTTCCCGTATGCATTTTGCTTTTCATGTCTTAAAAAGGCCTTCCCTATTCTAAGGGCTTAAAGATATTCTCCTACATTTTCTTCTAATATTTTTGCTTTTTTTGCGTGAAATAGAGAATCTAACCTTATGTTTTCATTTAGATAGTTATTTGTCTAACATTATAGTCCATGTTTTTCTCATTGATGTGAAATGCCACCTCTACATTTGTCACATCCTTACATTACTCTTCCCCCTTACCATAGCTAAATACTATGTGTGAGCATCTGACCCCTGCCAAACCTGAGGTTCTTTTAATACGAAATATAGAAAATTGCTGCAGTGTCTCTTTAATGATGGACTCCACGAGGTGTGAGGCTTGACAGTTTTCAACAGTCAAGCTTCTTGCCACTTAACTCTGAAGTGAAGTCCACATCCAAAGAAAAGCAAATATTGTAGAGAAGGAGGCATGGTGATGCTTGATGCTTGAGTTCTGGTTATTTCTGAGATTCATCCCTGCCCTTTCCCACTATTCATATCCAACCCTTCCTTGAATTTATGAGCAAACTATTCTGCTTTTTGGCTTAAGCTTGCTCAAAATGGACGTCTAGCTTGTAACCAAAATAGGCCAAATACACACGGTGTGTCTGCCAAGGCTCAGAGGCATAGCAACACGGAGTACAGAGCTGAGTTGGACAAGGGCTAAGTGTCAGCCAAAATCTGTGACAGCTAGTCATCACTTAGGTCACCTGTGCCCTAGAACTGTTTGCTTCTTGACTTTTATGTTTCTTCGGTTTCCTTTTCCTCTAGTTACCCAGACAAGTTTCATCTTTACGAAATTTAGGCCAGCCTCAGTTGAGTCAAAGGGAAAAATTTTCCACACCTGGGCTAGGCTAGGTAAGGGTTTCCAAGCATAACAGAAGCCAGGATCATGAAGGCAGTGGGCCTGGAGGAGCTAGAGAAGCACCTCAGGGCAGAGAAATCCGGGATGACTGTAATCCCTGAGTCCTCCTCCACAGGATCTTGTCTCCCGTATCCTGAGGGGCACTCTGCCAGGCAGGAAGGCATATCCATAGCATGAGTAAAGTGGAAGGAAAATGGCCTCTGTGGTCATGGGAGAAACTGAGAAGTGGAGGTTGAATGATGATAACCCATCCACTCCCAGTGTTGTTTGTGCTGGGCCAGGGCCTTTCCCTTGCTTGGTTGGTAACTTGGGACAAGTCTTTCTAAAAAGATGACAGGAGGCCAGGGCTGGCACTTGTTCCTTGTCCAGGTTGAACAGACTAGACAAAGCTTCTGGTGTTGAGCAGGTACCTATACGGAGGCACGATGAAGTCTGAGCACATGGCAGTTACAGAGAAGTAGGGCTGAGAGAGGTTGTGTCTCACAGGAGCACCTGAAGGCCACGAGAAATGGTTGAGTCTGGATCCGAACAAGGGGAACAACTATTGTTTTATATTATGAAAATACCAACAACATGTAAATCAATATACACACCTAATTTTTTCCCTCATTTTTAGCATTCTTTGCTGTTCAGTTCTCATATTTTTGGTGTTAGGCACAAATGCATCCAACTATCTGAAATAGGATAGAAAACTTCAGATTGAAAATATTTTCCCTGACCAAATAACACTTCACAGGTTTCTTTAAGTGAGAGGCAGTGTAGTATTGTGGTTAGGAGCAACTGCCCTCAGCCCTCTGCCACTTTGAGCTGGCTGAGAGCTGTGCCACATGCCAAGGATGGCAGGAAATAATGCACATTTCAAGTAGAGTCATTCTTCAGGAAGGAAGGGATAGTATGGAGGTTATAATTAGGGAAGTTGCATTGGAGCAATTTCCATGTTTTCCAGAGACCAGGGTTAGATAACAATGCAGGGAATGCCCCCCCTTGCCCCCCAAGTCCAAAAGTTAAGAGGAAGAATTTCTCCACCAGACACTATGACCTTAAGGTCAGCCCTCAGCCCCCAAAGTTCCTAAGGCCATTAGGCTTGAGGGGAGCAAAGTCCTTTCCTTTTGGGTGCCAGATTCTCATGCAAAAATTCTCATTGCTTTCATCTGTCTCCCCAGCTCACCCAGGTTCCTCCTAGCATTAGACCCTGGGATCTTATATTCAAGCTGCCTGTCTTGCCCTGAGTTCTAGGTTCTGCTCCCTTGCTGTTAGAGTACCAATACCCAACCTCTGTACTCCAGATTGAGGCTAAGAGCCCCCTTCCCCCTCCCCCCCACAATTGGCCCCATGGTCTCTGAGTATCTTAGAAAATGTACAAAGAGGTTTTTCAGATTTCAGATATTTGACACAAATCAAGAGTAGTATAACCTTCATCAAGCCAATCATACTAGCAAGTAACCTGGCAAACATGAAAAGTTTATAAAATGTAATAGCCCAAAGGATTCCAAACACACATAATGTAAAAATTCCGTGTATTTTTAGGAATAATCTTTTGAATGTGATAGCATTGTCTCTCTGAAAAAGATGTCCTACAGATAGAAGACTCCAATTTAATAAAAATGGCTATACTTGAATGAGTGATAGTGGAGGAACCCAGCCTTGGGAGCGGGTTTACTTGCGAACCGTGTACCACCAATACCAGTGTTGCCTAGATGTGGTAATTGGAACCAACTCTTTGTAGCTCATACCTGGTTTTGTTTCTTGTACCTACAGCCAGCCCCCTCTGAAGTGCATAAGTGTCCCACCCCAAGCCCACCCCTCTTGCTTCAATGTGCCAATGCTTATTAGTGCTTAAACTAGCACACAGGTGGGAGTCCTTGCTCTCATACCCATTGTCTGCTTGTTCTCCTTACTGTGCAGAGAGCAGCTCTGCACGCTTGCCTTCCACAGCCCACACTCCTGCTTTTTGGTTTATGCTTGTTCCTGCAGCCCAGAAGAGATATCCAGGATCATCCATGCCCTGCAATGCTCTTCACCAGCCTTGCCTCCTACCCTTGCGTGACCTTTGGCTGTTTTGTTTTGTTTTTTTCCTCTCTTTTTTCCCCTCCAGTCTTCACCAGGCTTTTCATCAGACCCAACAGCCTATGAGCACAGACTGTAGGTCCCAATAGCAAGCATATATTGGTTGCTTCCCTAGTACTATCCCCCCACCCACCTCTTTGCCCCTTCATGTTCCCAGATTTTTCCTTGGAATTTTTTGCTTCCCCCACCGTGGGAAGCAATACAGCGTAGCAATTAAGAGAGCAAACCCTGGAGTCAGACTATGGGGGGTCCATTCCACCAATTATCAGCTGTATGAACTTTGGCCAACTACTTAACTTCTCTGTGCTTCATCAGTAAAATGGAGATAAAAATAGAGAGTTCGTGTGAGGGCAGCTAATCCTAATTAATGTAAGTGCTGTATGTTAGCTACTATTCTTCCCCACTGGGTGGGGATGGCAGGATGGCCCCCAGCTCAGGTGTGGATAATGACTGACTTAAGCCAATTAACATAGCCCATCTGTAGTATCCATTCAGGCCAATGAGGCATAAGGAGATTTGCTGGGGCTTCAGGAAAGAAAAGCTTCCTCTTTTTTTCAGGACCGTTTCTCTTTCCCTGATTTGCACAAACCAACTATAAGAAGACATTTGTGAGACAACGAGGGAAACTTGAACTCCAAGAATTAACTTATATTCAAAAATTATTAATGTTCTCAGGAGTGAAAACGGCATTGTGGTTTTGTAAAAAACAAAGGTTCTTATTTGGATATGCACATTATTTATGGGCGAATGTACAATGTCTGGAATGTGCTTGAGAATATTCCATGTCACCTCCAGAAAAAAATGTCATGGAGGAAATAGACAAAAAAAGATTGGCAAAAGTTACTGTTGAAGCTGGATGATGGGTAGGTACATGGGGATTCATACTACTTGTTACATTTTTATCTACTTGAAAATCTAAGGAATAAAAAGGTTTTTTGAAAAGTCTCCTTGCTATGGAAGGAAAGGGTATTTTTGTCATCCAGAGGCCCTTTGGATGCTTTAAAACTAGAACCAATAACATGATTTCCTGTGTCAATTAGCTGACAGATGGGGCACATCTGCACCTGCCTCTTCTTGCTTCTCTCAACTTTAGCACTTGAGAGAAGCAGCAGGTGGCCCGGAAACACAGCATAAGAGAGCAAGGGAGGCCAGGAGAGACATCAGCTGCGATTTTTGGTCAAGGGTTTATGAGGGCTTGGTTTTTCTAAATCTATGTATCAAACTAAAAGAAATCCTATATTACCTCTGACCTTAATCTGTAGGGGATATCAGCATCTGTGTGATTTAAATCCCTTCTGTTACATGTTCTGTGATAAAATCGGAGAGCTGGAAGAAACTGGAGAAAATACCCAACTGAACCATCTTATTTTGCACTCAGATGTGATATTAGAAGATTATGGTTGGTTGGGTGAGATACTACTCACTAAACTAGAAGACTGGCTTCCCCACTTTGTTGCATTTCTCCCTTGCTACCCTGAACAAAATAAATAAGGCAATAAGATGAATGCACAGACTTTATTTTCTCTACAAATTTAGATAAAGGCAACTTTGTAGAAGGAAACTATCTACATGTTCAAAAATGAGAAGGCCCAAACTTACTCAGTATTATATGTTAATTATATCTTAATAAACCTAGCAAAAAAAAAATTTTTTTAACTTCTTAAAAAGAACCAGAAAGAGAAAATGGGAGGGTCCAGCTTCATGCAGTGGCTCCAGGATGATCAGAGAAAGAAACTAAAGTTGGCCAAGGATTAGCCATGATTTTCCTGAGTTGGTCCAGACTCCAGAGTTGTGACTAGTATCTCAAAGAGAGATTAGTCCAGAGTTTGGGTCTATAGTCCCTGGAAATACAGTGTATAACGCTGACGCTCCTGTCACCTCAGCTGAGCATGCTTGCTGGCATTTCTGGTATTGGTGAGGAAACTGACCTAATTTTCCAGGCTCTTCTGCCATCCTTGTGCCCAGCCTGGCATCTGTGCAGCCCTCCTGCCTGGAGAGGGCAGCTGACTCTGCAAGCCTTGGAGAAGAATTCTCTATAGGTGTGAACATCTTGTGTCATGGAACAGCCTCACAAGAGAGTTGGGTGTGCAAAGTTTTCCAGAAGAGACAGGAGAGTCGGAGCAGGACAGGATCCTCAACAGCAGCCAACCAGGAGGACAACTCTTCAGAACTGGCCTTTTCCTTGGTCCCGTTTCAGTATGATGTGGACTAGGCCTGATAAAGCTGTGGCTCTTCCATCAGCACTACTCCCACTGGATTCCTAGAAGCTCACAGCTGACATTCCACAAGCGCTCAGCTGTTTCATTATCTCGGGCCCTTGGAGACACCCAGGTCCTCTTGCAGTCACTGGAGGGCAGAGAAACAGCATGAACTTCCAGGAGTGGAAGTGGACAGTCTGGAAAAGTTTTTGGCCTCTTTATCAGAATATATTTCTTTTTTGCTTTAAAAATGTTTTTTTTTTAATTTTATTTTAGAGAGGGACAGAGAGAACAAGCAGGGTAGAGAGGCAGAGAAAGAGAGAGAGAGAGAGAGAGAGAGAGAGAATCCTAGGCAGATTCCATGCTGAGTGCAGAGCCTGAGTAGGGCTTGATCCCATGACGCTGGGATTATGACCTGAGCCAAAATCAAGAGCTGGATGCTCAACCGACGGAGCCACCCAGGCGCCCCCAGAATATATTTCTAAATGTATAAAATATTTGGATGAAAAGGAACAAATTGTATTGAAATTCAGTTTTGAAATATTTTTAAAACAGGGGCGCCTGGGTGGCTCAGTCGGTTAAGCGTACGACTTCAGCTCAGGTCATGATCTCGCGGTTGGTAGGTTCAAGCCCCACGTCGGGCTCTGTGCTGACAGCTCAGAGCCTGGAGCCTGCTTTGGTTTCTGTGTCTCCCTCTCTCTCTGCCCCTCCCCTGCTCACATTCTGTCTCTCTCTGTCTCTTGAAAATAAATAAATGTTAAAAATAATTAAAAAATAAATGAAATGAAATGAAATAAAATGAAATAAAATATTTTAAAAACAGCTTCGTGGTAAAGTGATCCACAGGCTCCTTTGTTAATGTGCTCTGTAACAAGAGCTAGTGCTGGGGCCGACAGCCACCTGCTTGTAAAGTGGCAGTGAGCAGAAATGACATCGTGAGACACCTGCAACAACTGCCAAGGGATGTGAAAATACTTAGTTTTATTGGTGACAAAGTCACAGGTATCCCTGCTACTCTAGAAGGTGATGGCCGACATTGGTTATCAAAGTGAGATGTCAAATTTCAGATGGAGATTAGTGAAAATGAAGATGCAATTACCTTCCTGTCCAACTTCACAGACCCCTTGAATTCTATCCATGGACCCACTTGTGCCCCATGAACCCCAGACTAAGTACCCAGTTCTCTTTTGGAGGGAGCAGGGGACTGGAAGCTAGACAGATTGGGAGGTGGGGGCAGAACACAGTGTTCATGGTGTTTTTCTTTAAATAGTATTTTGTTTTGGGGGTGCCTGGGTGGCTCAGACAGTTGACCATTCAACTCTTGATTTTGGCTCAGGTTATGATCCAAGACTTTGGGTTCAAGCCCTGTGGGGATTCTCTCTCTCCCTCTTTCTCTACCCCTTCCCCTGCTTATGCTCTCTAAATAAATAAGTAAATAAATAAATAAATAAATAAATAAATAAATAAATAAACTTTAAAAAAAAAAGATTCTCTTTCTCTCTCTCCCTCTGACCCTCTCCCCCACTCGTGTGCACACACTCTCTCTCTCAAACAACAAAAAAAAAGAGTACCAAACACTTTCAAGAGCTTAAGCAACATTAGCTATTATTTATCCATTCTTCTACTGTTGGGCACTGAGGTCATTGCCAATGCTTCATTTAATAAATGGTGTACCAATCAGCAGCTTTCAGCAAACAGGAAAGAATAGCAGACTGGGATGGTTCAAGCCATGGAATGGGAAGGAGACTGAATCTTGCCCTTCCTTTTATTCCCAACATCTGAATTCCCATTGAGTTTGTGGCAAGACTCAACAGTGAAATGTCTATTTCTGTTATTCCAACAGATAGTACCACTCTTGGCAGCATTGGGGGACAATGGGGAGAGGTGACCTTGCCCCAGCGCTTTGTGCTAAGTTGTATTAAAGAATTTATTAAAGAAGTCATCCAAAAGCTTCAAGGAGGAGAAAAAGGATCCAGAGGAAGCCCTCTGGATGTTCTTTCCAAAGCATAACCAACAGGGACAGTCTGATGGCCCTCAGAAAGCCACAAAACTTACTGAAAATGTGGCACACAGTTATAAAACAGAACCATAAAAGCAGCTCTTTTCAAGTTTCTAATGTAAGCTCCCTTGGAAAAGTAACAGCATTTGGTGTGCAGGCCCAACCTAAACCTGGATTCCATTATCACGCACAAACTTGGCCACTAGGTCAGGGCGCAGAGCCCAGGGAGCCCTGTGCCTTACTGCATACAAACTGGTGGAGAAAACCCGTGCCGCCTCCACACACCTGAAGTACTTGCCACTCAACGGCTCCAGGCCCTCAGCCAGGGCACAGTGCAGGCTGGTCTGCGCCCCCTCCCATGCCGACTTGACGAAGGGGGAGAAGATCCGCCAGAGCAGACACAGCAGAAAGGAGTGCCGGATCAGCTCAGAGCTGACCACGCCTGGGTGCACAGCGTAGGTTGTGACCCCTGTGCCTGGGGCAAAGAAAGCACAGTTAGCCCAGGGACACATCGGAGCCCAAAGAAACAGCTCATCTCCTGTGGAAAAAAATGCACAAATGAGAAGGGACTCAGAGAACAAAACCCCGGGTTCAGAAGGTACCTCTCCCAGCCAAGTAGAATCTATCTCTTCCAGAAACATCTATAGCCTTCTCAGCCTTCTATGTTCCACAAGAAGTTCTTGATTGCAGATTCTTCCGTTTGAATGCCACTTTTACTCTGTGGCTTAAGTATTAATAGTAGAAACAACCACATGTAGTAGTAGGAAGAGTAGTAGGAGTAGTAGTATCAATTATGGATAGTAGTAGTATCTTTGAAATTTCTATAGAAGGAGCTTAGGGGAAGCGACTTGTTGGGAGGTAGGAGGCTGGAAACTTGTTATGAGCTGTAATTGTTGAGCAAGCACATTTTATGGGGGGGGGGTACTTTGAGGGGTATTGATAGAGATAATGGAGGTTAACATGGTCCCAAGACACCACTGGTACCTCTACTATCTTTAGTACTTATTATGTGCAAAGGCTATGCTGCCTGCTTTACATGTATTATTTCATGTAATTCTCCATGAGTCTTGTAAGGTGCCCATTTACAGTTGACATAACTGAACTCTTGTCACAAAGAAGTTGAGTAAATTGCCCACGGTCATACCTAATAGGCTGCAGGGCCAAGGTCTGAACTCTGAGGAAGAATAAAGAGCATAGACTCTAGAGCTAGACTATCTGCATTTGAATCCTGGCTCAGCTAGGAAACTTTCTTGGTCAAGTTTCTTAATATATCTATAGTGAGATATATCTATCTCTTCATTTGTGGAGTGGGGGAAAATAATAACACCTACTTCATAGGTATGTTGTATTAAATGAGTTTAGACATGTATAATATATGGCACACACAAAACTCTCAATTATTATTGTCATTATTATTATTTCTTCTAATAATTACCCTATTCTTCTACCTTCTGTATTCTGATAGTAAATACCATTGTTCCCAAACTCTGGCTTATTCCCTGTGGCAAATGGTCCCCCAGGTTTGCAGATGTCAAAGCCAGCAACTCAGCAAAAACTTCAGGGGAGCACAGAATCATAGGATTAAGTGAAGCCTCGCCTCATTTTACAGCTGAGGGAATGAAGTCAGGGGAAATTAAAGGGACATGCACATATACACAGGTGGATCATATGTGGTACACCAAGAGCTCAGACCCAGGGGGCCAAAATCCAATTTGGTCTCTCTGACTCTAGGTAGAGGCAG
The DNA here is from genome assembly GCF_027475565.1 of Acinonyx jubatus. NCBI lineage: Eukaryota > Metazoa > Chordata > Mammalia > Carnivora > Felidae > Acinonyx > Acinonyx jubatus. The sequence continues at coordinate 111,401,802 of NC_069386.1, read as the reverse complement.
CCCTGTAGCTTAGCTCACCATGTGAACCTCAAGGCAAATAGCACACACAGAAAGAAGCACCCTGGATTTAAAGCAGAGTACCCATATTCCAGTCCTGACTCCTCCACTTGCCATGTAACCTTGGGCTAGCCACTTCTTGAAACCTCAGCTTGGATCCATAAAATAGTAATAAGAGTACCTGCCCTGCCTATTACAAGAGGTTGCTGTGAAAAGTCAAATAAGATGGTAAATAGGAGAAAAGATGTGACATAAATGAAAGGTAACTTTATAGATTCCTAACCCCTGTTCAATTTTAAGTTTCCCAGGAACAAGAATTATTTTTAGTCTGTTTATGACCTTGTTCTCCTTAGTGTGTAAAGCTATCATTGAAATGCTCATGTTTGATATCTTGACTTCACAAGTTTCTGTGAACCTCTAATCTAAACAGAACCTCTAATCTAAACGGAAGACCGTTTGCTATCTTAACCCTGGCCCTTTCTCCAGACTTACCTTGGAGCCTCCTGGCCAGCTCACGAGTAAAAAGCACATTAGCCAGCTTGCTGTGACAATAAGCGAAACCTCGGCTATAGCGCTTCTCACCCTGGAGGTCATGGAAGCGAATCTTGCCAGCATGGTGGACTACCGATGACAGGTTCACCACCCGTGAAGGAGTGGACTCTTTCAGCCGCTCCAGGAGCAAGTGGGTAAGAAGAAAGTGGCCTGTGAGGAGAGCCAGCAGGGGAGATTGAAGAGTGGGGTGACAGCTCAGGCTTAGGGGTGGGAGCTGATGATAGGACTTCAGCATTAACTCCCTATCTTCTGGGCGTGAACAAATTTAGATGCTGTGATAACTCAGTGCAAATCATCAGTCAGAGTGAGTGGATTCCTCAAGGCAAGGGCCAGAGCTAGACTATAGGCAAGGCAATATAGACTTGATCTGTATTTATTTGTCCCTCTGCCCTGTCCCAGTCAGGAGAAATGCCTCCTGATGGCTTCCAACCACCCTCTGGCCATGATCACACAACTGAGGGCCCAAATACATTTATGTACAGAAGGAAGGATGGAATAGTAAGGTTAAAGTAGTTTGCCTAGGACCAGAGAACATGTTCCATGAACTCCTCACTAGAGCCATGAACCCTGAACCCCAGCCTTATTCATACCTCAGACCCTCAAGATCTGTCTCCTCTGTAGCCTAGCCCTTGACTTGCTTGGTCCTTAGTTATAAATGTGACCCCCTCCAGCCAAACACAGATTCCTGCACCCTGCATGCCTGGTCCTGCATGGGAAGGCTTGCACTACCACGGCCCCATCCAAGAATGACATTCTTCTTCCTGGTGTCCCCAAGTTTTGGGGCTTCTTAATGGTATGAGTAGGAGGATCTCACTTTTTGTACTGGTCAGGAGAAGGATAGTAAACAAAACCCCCAACTCTATGAAGCTCACTAGAGATTCTCAGTACTGGTATAGGGTCATCTCCCTACAGAAAACAAGATGGGGTTTTCTTGCTTTCCAGTCACTCAAAAATACTTACCTAGGTGGTTGACTCCCAGGTGGGTTTCAAAGCCATCAGCTGTCTTAGAATATGGACACATCATCACCCCTGCATTGTTGATCAGAATATGGAGCTGCTTTTCCTCTATAAAGTATAACCAAGGAGACCCTGAAGTTAGCAAGGAGCCCACTAGCTGCCTGTTGTAATCCTGAGTATTTGCTTCTTTCCCTTCAACCTATCTCAGTGATATTCAATAACCACGGTCATTGGATTTCTAAATTTAGTTATTGATATCTGCCTGGACATTCATTCATTCATTCATTTAGCAAATGTGTACTAAGTACTAACTCTGGGCCAGGCTCACTCAGCTATGCGCTGGACACCCAGTCATAAAACAAGACAGACATAGTCCCTGTCTTGCATGGATTTCATAGTCCTTGGTAAAAGCTAGTCATTTTCCAAGAGACAGAAAAATGTTGGCAGCAGCACAACTTCATTTAGTGCCTGTGGCACAGAAGGTTGATTCTCAGGATGAGAAAAGAGAGTGGCATCGGGGCCACACCTTGATGCCAAGGTGCAAGCCCAGACAGAGAGCCCAGCATCCCCATTGCTGAGGAAAAAGATGATAAGGATCCTGCCCAGCTTGTCCACCACCAATTCCTTGCCCTGCTGGTTCATGTGGCAGAACCTGTCCAGTGAGATCGATGGTGGTTCTGATGTAAAGGTCACAGATGATACAGGGTGGAGCAATCAGTCCCACACCCAGTTTCCTGCTTTTCTGTCTACTCACAGGGGACTTACCTGCTAGAAAGCCCTCAGCAAAGGCTCGGATGGATTTGGTATCAGATAGGTCCAGTTTCCGCACCAGCACCTGGGAGTTCTTTGTATCAGCTCGGATTTCACTGGCTGCAGACTCTCCCTTCAGTACATCTCTGCAGGCAATATATACTCTGGCTCCTAGGGCCAAAACAAAGACAGGGCAACATGTTCAAACCCTAGGCTGAAAAAGAGGACGTGGGCTTGAGACCGGTGGACAGAACATTCTCCTAGCCATCCCTAAACAGTGAGTGGCTATATTGCCATCTCAGGGTTCTCACAAGTGAACTATTCAGACCCTTTGCTGTCAGCTTAACCCTAGGCTGGGAACCCTGGCTTTTACACTCTGGTATTTAATGTGGCTTGGTATCTACCTTTAGAATAGCTGATTTGAGCAATATTTACACGGACATCATTATTTCCCTTATACAATAGGGAAGAAGGGAAGAAGGTTTGTTTAAGGGTACAGAGTAAGTTGGTGCCAGAGCTGGACTTGAATCCCAGGTTCCTTGAATTTCTGACCAGAACCTCCAAGCCCAGGAGGAAAGACAAGGAAATGTGGACAGAATCCCCAGTGATAAAGGCAGGAGGCACTGTCCTATGAACACAGAAGGGGAAGGACTTACCTCTGCGAGCGAGTTCTCTGGCCGTCTCCTTGCCAATGCCTGTGTTGGCGCCAGTGATCACCACTACCTTCCCAGGAAGTTGCACGTTTGATCTACAAACCCCACCAGCAAAGAACTTCCTATAGGCAAGGGAAACAAAAGGAAACCAAAAGCATTCATGCATTATCCTTCCCAATTCCAGACTGAGATCAACATAAAATCCATCCATCCTCAAAGAGAAATTTCTTTAAGTTGTTGTCAGGAGACCCAAAAAAGTGAATCTTCAGGGGACACTCTTTTCCCACTAGGTATCCTGCTCATTGGCTCAGGTTGTAAGATCATGTGCCCAGAAACTACAAATGATCATTTGGACAAAGTGAATAAGTGCTCTTGAGCCAGGGCCAATGGAGACCTTCCTTGTTAGATAACACAGATACCTAGCTTTTATCTCTAGAGGTTCCCAGAGGTCAGCTTCCTCCTCTAACCTGCATTCAAAACATATGCATGATGAGCATTAGTAGAATCAATGGTCCTGAGCCCTAGGTCTTCAATAAGCATCAACAGTGAGTAATTGATTAACAGCACTTCAAGAGTTCCCATATACATATATGGCTCTTGGGCTGCTTTCCAGTTTTAGAGAGCTGACATCTTCAGAGGCTTTCTGCCATCCTACTAGAAATTCCATTCTAGCCATCAACACACAGACAGAAACCTCTTTTGTTCAGACATCTGTACAGAGAGCATCCTTTCACATAAAGTTGACCTGACAAATTCTGAAAAAGAGGGTGGGAACAGGGGAGAACTAACATTTCCTAAGCATCATCTGACTGGCACTAGGCACTAGGCTAGGCACTTTCCATAGAGAACTTATTTTAATCCTCTCATTCTGTTAGTATTCCCCTTTTACAGAGGAGAACACGGGGGTCAAAGAAGTTCAAGTCATTTGCTAATGGTGGCAAAATTAGAACTTAAACCTTGTTTCTATGCCAGGACCTAGAGCAACACTCTGTTTCTGATGTGTTCATTTATCTTCTTTATTGTCGGCATTTTTTTTAATGTTTATTTATCTTTGAGAGAGAGACAGACAGAGCACAAGTGGGGGAGGGGCAGAGAGAAAGAGAGAGAGAGAGAGAGAGAGAGAGACAGAATCTGAAGCAGGCTCCAGGCTCTGAGCTGTCAACACAGAGCCCGACAAGGGGCTTGAACCGTGGATCATGAGCTGAGCCGAAGTCAGATGCTTAACCAGCTGAGCCACCCAGGTGCCCCTATTGTCAGCAATTTTTAAAATTTTCACTCAGAACACACATTTCTTTGACACCTCCAGAAATCCCACAGCAGAAAAGCCATCCCAAATCATTAGTCGAGGGTAGTCTCAAAGGTAAGAGAGTTTGTTTCCTTTGAAAAATTTCTGGTACTTAACAATGAATCTTTCAGCAATGACCTCCCATGGTAACCCAGCAGGGCAACCTTGAGTAGGAGCAGTGAAGAAAGGACATAGGGACCTTCAGAGAAACCCAAGGGAATAAAGTGATAGAGCAAGCACTCCTACCTTGATTGTCTGTCATAGAGTCAGCTATCCACTAGCATCAGAATTTAAACCAGCCCCTTCTCTCCCAGCCCCAGGTGCTTCCTTCTCAGTTTCATAACTACCTCCTTCCTGCTTTCTCTGCCCTGACTTTATTTCCCTCAGCCTCCATCCCTTTCTCTTCTTTCAGCAGCTGAGAACTCATCTACTTACAAGCTCTGTGGCTCCCAATCCAGGACTTTGCAAAATATTCCATGAGTTACTGAATTAAAACAAACCTGATGGATGGAGCTATCACATACAGGAAAGAAAGGAAGGAGGTGAGCAGTCCCAAGACAACCAGCATCTTTTCAACTTCTTTAGTTGCTGCCGCTTTAGCAAAAGCACCTTAGACTCCAGGTCTGGCTCAAGCTCCTGGTCTAACTCCAACTCCTGTCTGCTTCACGCTGCCTCTCCTCCTCTAGTTCCTCTCACTCCTGGGCACTCAGCAGCAGCAAGGCTCTATCTGAGCTTAGCCCAGAATCCTATTTAAATCCGAGCTGTCAGAGCACAGCCTGCTGGGAGATGTAGTTCTCGGGGAAGAAGATGGAGGAAAGAGCAGTACTTCAAACTTACTGGCAAAGGGAATGGGGGAAAACTAGAGCAACTACCGGCTAACTCCCCACCCTCGGTTATTTCTCTTATTTAGGGAATGTGTTCTCCCAACCACGCCCACCTCTACTCCTGCAAGACAGAATATTTTTAACTTTAGCAACAGACCCCATGACACTTGGAATACAAGTGTGATTAAAATAGAAAAGAAGGGGGGCGCCTGGGTGACTGAGTCAGATGAGCATCCAACTCTTGATTTCAACTCAGGTCATGATCCCAGGGTCATGGGGTCATGCTCTACATTGGGCTCTGAGCTGACAGTGCAGAGCCTGCTTGGGATTCTCTTTCTCCCCTTCTCTGCCCCTTCCCCACTCACTCTCTCTCTTTCAAAATAAATAAATAAACATTTTTTAAAAATAGAAAGAGAAGGTAGAACCCCCCCAGAAGAATAGTGAAAGAAGTCAGGAGAGTAGTCTCCTTTGGTGGGAAAGGGATAGAGACTGGGAGGGGGCATGTTGGGAACCTCTGTGGGGATAAGTGTTCTGTTTTTTGAGGTGGGTACTGGTTACAGAAGTGTGCTCATTTTGTGAAAATTCATTGAGTCAAATGCTTGATTTGTGCACTTTTCTGTGTTTTATGTTATGTATCAATAAAGTTAACACATACGTGTACATGCCAAGGAAAGAGTTTCAGTGCATGGGCTCTAGAGTGGACTTCCTGGTTCAGATCCCAGCTGATCTACTTACAAGCTCCATGGCCCTGGGTAAGTTATTCAGTTTCCTCACTGTGCAATGGGCATGGTAAAAAAAAAAAAAAAAAGATATACCTATTTGTTTTAAGTATTAATTAAAGAGATAGAAATTTTGAGACAGAAACTTGCATATAGGAAACACTGTAAAAGAGTTGGCTGTTTTGATTAACTGTATTGATTCCTGGCTCCTTTGCTATCCCACTTGCTTTACTCATGGGGTGAAGGGCAAAAAGGGAGAGGTTGTGAATGGGAGTAACATTTCAGTTGGATGCTATTAAAGATGAGGGAAAACACAAGACAAAAAGCTAGCAGATATTCTCAGAGCTCTCTGGAAATGTGTGAGAGGGTGGGAGGAGGGTTCACATCCCTTGTTCACTCAATATCCCTCTCCTGGATGGTACAACAGGCAAGGAGTCAGAACGATACCCAAGAGTCATATCCTGGTTCTGCTCCTTCCTTTGAAGCCAGAGGAGGCTCCAGGAGGATGCACGTGATGAAGAAGAATCCTGTGGCAGGCAGGTGTTCACTCCCTCATTCATTTATTTAACATATACTTACTAAGCACCTCTTGGTGTCAGGCATTGTGCCCAGTATCCTGAAGACACAGTTCCTGCTCCTTGGGAATCTCATAGGCCTGATGAACAGAACAGATCATTCCAAGGAGGGATCTCTCTTGACTCCCATGTTGCCTCTCTCCTTTCCTTCCACGTCTCCTGCTCTGGCTCCAGTTCACTGCATCCACGTCAGCTGCAGAGCCCTCAAAGTCCAAGAAGCCCCTGAGGAGATCTTCCCACTGGCACTCTCCAGGGCCCCTCTCATAGAAGTTGATGCCCACTGAGCCAGCAGGTCCAACTGATTGGGCAATCTTTTTCTGACACACCCAGGGACACTGGGTCTGCAACACCTCACAGATTTTATGTGAAAACAAGATCTGTTGGTGTTTTATGCTTACAGTCCTTCCTTCCCTATGAAATCAGGGCCAGGATCACCCAGAGAAACAGACCCAATGCCATACTACACAAGGGAAAGTACATCTAATGATCTCAAATCTGGATACCTTTGAACTAATGTTTTCTGGTTCCCCAGTGCTACTGAATCAAACCCAAGATCTTCTGCATTTGTGGAGATGATATTCAATTTATATAGAATTATGGAAATACACAGTTTGCTAAACACACACACATTAAATATTATAATCCTAAGACCACCTTTCAGTGATTGATTAGTCCCACCAAATGTTAAACTGTGTTACAAAGCAATAATAATTTAAATAGTGTGGTACAAGTGGGTGAATAGTCAGACAACTCAACGGAACAAAATGGAAAGCCAAAAAAAACAGATCGAAATACATGTGGAAATTTAGATATGATAAAAGCACTATTTCAAATCAGTGTGTGGGCAGGAGCGAGATAGATTATGTAATAAAGTATTACACTACCTAGGTATCCAGCTGGGGAAAAGTAAACTTGATACTTACCTTACTCTTTACATCAAAATTTCAAATAGACCAAAGATGAAACTACAAAACATGGAACCATTAATGTATTAATAAGAACCATTGGACAAATTTTAAAATAATTTTAGAGTTGTAAGACCCTTCTAATAGGATAGGAAACCCAGATATTAAAAAAAGAAAACAAAAAAAATCTTCATGACAAAAACTACCATATATTAGGCGAGACAAAAGAGAAACTGGTGGAGGGGGTGGAATATCACAACACATTGCAGACAAGAGTTGAATTTATTTAGTATTTAAAGAACTCATACAGATCACTAAGAAAAAGAATAAACAACCCCACTGAAATAACAGTTTGAAGAAAAGGAAATACAAGTGGCTGTCCAACCTCACTCAGAACAAGAGAGATGCAAATTAAAATTACACTGGAGCTACTTCTCACTTAACAGATTGGCAAAGACCAAAAAAATTATAACATGGCCCATTGATGACAGCATGAAAAAATAATGATGGACTGCTAGTGGGAGAGTTGATTGTTACAGCCTCCAGAGAGAAGTGTGATAACATCTAATAAAGGAAAGCATGCACCTGTTGACCTGGACATTTCACATCCATTTATTTATAAGGCTGTTATTGCAGCAATACGTATATATAGCAAGAGCTGGGAAACCTAACTGTCCACCAGAGTACAGCCATACAATGGCTTTTTATAGCTATAAGAAAAGAATAAACACTTTTTAAACATATGGATAATGGAACAATCTTTGAGACAAGTTAGGTAAACAATCAGGGAGGACGACAGTGTTTATAATATCCCACCATTTGCTTAAAAAATGGAGGGAATATATGGGCATATTTGTTTGTATATGCATAGACTATCTCAGAAAAGATAACAAGAAATAATAGATAATGATAGTCACTTCTAAAAGGACAGGGGGACTGGAGGAAGAAGCTTTTCACCAAATGTACCCTTTTGTACCTTGTGAACTTATAACCTATGGCTTATTAAAAATTAAATTAAGTTTTTGAGCAAAAAGATCCAGATGACTTTGAAACACCTTACTGGTTTAATTTTATTAATCATTGCAATACCACAAAACAAAGCTATTTCTCAAACCAGCATGGAGACATTCTTAAACATGTGTTGCCACATAAGCAAAGCCATTATTATGACCTTCATCACTGTAATCGACATTGTAATGATTACTTCATCATTGTAATCAACACCAAAGGACCATGGAGCAGTACCTGGTTTTTAGGAACTTTCAGTCTGAAATAGACATAGATATAAACCAGAGAGAGAAAACAGGATGAAAATACCAGAAGACCCAGTACAGAGCAGATCTGAAGTTCAGGGATGAAAAAGCACTCATCAGTTGCAACACCACTGAGAAGGGCCCTCTTCCTACCCCTGGCAAATCACAAGTCAGAAGATAACACCATCTTCCATGGCATGCTATGAAGCTGGGAAGCTGCTCCATGATTTGACCTTTGGTCCGAATTTAAGTGGAGTCACTGCACTGGCTACCTGGTTATCCCTGTGCTGATTACTCTAGAAAGGAGCCTGTTATGAATTAGAGTGGGAGAGGGGCAGCTGGGTGACTCAGTCGGTTAAGCTTCTGACTCTTGACGTTAGCTCAGGTCACAGTCTCAGAGTTCATGAGTTTAAACCCCACGTGGGAATCTGTGCTGACAGCTCAGAGCCTGCTTGGGATTCTCCCTCTCTCTGCCCCTCCCCTGCTTGCTCTCTCTCTCTCTCTCTCTCTCTCTCTCTCTCTCTCTCAAAAAAAAAAAAAAAGCATTAAAAAATAATCAGAGCAGGAGAAAGAACTCTTTCTCTCGTTCCCCTCCATTAGTCTTAAAATCACAGATTCTGGAAGGTAGGCAAGTAAAAGGTCACAAATCCATTCCTACTGCAAATCATCCCCCACTTTCCTGAAAGGGCTCATGCAGTGCCACATAGATATTTCCATTTCCAGTCATAAGGAGCTTGCTGCCTCCTCCCATGTCCCTACCCCAAACTTCACCAAAATGGAAGCACATATTTGTATTTGTTTTATCCAATAATAATGATTGTTCCTTTTTCTCGATTTTAAAAGGTGAAATAAACACACTATCTTTCCAAAAAAGAAAGGAAAGATGGAAAGGAAAGATGGAAAAGAAAGGAAAGGAAAGGAAAGGAAAGGAAAGGAAAGGAAAGGAAAGGAAAGGAAAGGAAAGGAAAGGAAAAAAGTTTGCTGCTAATATGTAAGTTCTATTGATTTTCCCCCCATGGGTCAGTGATTCTTACCTATAGCAGGCAGTGTTGACATTCCAGACCAGATAATTCTTTCTCATGAGGCTGTCCTGTATATTGGAGGACCTGTGGCATTCAATAGTAGATACCAATACTACTACTACTGCCATGTGAGAACTAAAATGTCTCCAGACATTGCCAACTATCCCCTGGGGGACAAAATCCACTGCCTTCCAGGATGGGCCTTCACTATAACAGTATGATAAAACTTGGATTAGAGCACAGTAATGCCTTTGACTCAGCTGGAATCTAACCAAGCTAACCTGCTAATCTGGGCAGTCAGTATGTTAACTCTTCAGGGCCTAGGGCCGCTGCCCATCTCCAAATTCTTTTGCCCTTCAAAACTTCATCTTCTCCCAGCTTAGTTCTGTCTACCTCTTTTTTTTTTTAAGTTATTTATTTTTTTAGGTTTATTCATTTTTCAGAGACAGAGCGTGAGCAGGGGAGGGGCAGAGACAGAGGGAGACACAGAATCTGAAACAGGTCTCAGGCTCTGAGCTGTAAGCACAGAGCCCTATGTGGGGCCCGAACCCACAGATGTTGAGATCATGACCTGAGCTGAAGTTGGACACTTAACCAACTGAGCCACTCAAGCGCCTCCCCCGCTTTTTGTTTTAATTTTTGTTTGAGAGAGAGAGTGCAAGCAGAGGAAAGGGGCAGAGGGAGAGAGAGAAAGAGAGAGAGAGGGAGAGAGAATCCCATGAAGGCTACATGCTCAGTGCGGAGCCCAACATGGAGCTCAATCTCACCACTCTGGGATCATGACCTGAGCCAAAACCAAGAGGTGGACGCTCACCTGACTGAGCCATCTTAGGTATCCCTGATCACGAATGTTTATAGTGACTTCATTATCGTCAGATGAGTCAGCAACTTCCTGGACCCTGGGTCCCTTGACCTCCTCATTTCCAAGAACCTCCTCCCCTCCCTCATCCCGGACCTTCAGTCTGTCCACACCAGGAACCATCCACCTCTAACATACTACATTCAGACCCCCCACCATTCTACAGCATCTCCTACTCACTTAGCTCTCTTGTGGCATGAATCCCAACACTGTGGTTTTTTAGCACCAGGAGTACCCCCAGACCACTATAGCCCCTCCTGTCATCACTTCCTTAAATTTTCCAATCGAGATTTCACTCTTCACTTCAGTCATTCTCTTGCCAATATCCTTGGCCTCCTGGCCCTCTTGTCTTTCTGTCCCAAGAGCCTAATAAAACCTCAATTCTGGATGAACCATCCGTCTGCTTTGTGCAGCTGGCTGATGAGAGCTGCTCGAAAAAAATCACATCACCTTCCATGTTGGTGCCATTATAAGTACATAGCCGCCAACACGGCCCAGGGCCTCCAACTAAACCGTCAATCCTTTTTTTATTTCCCTAAACCCCACTAACCTAATCTCCACAGTGATTATTTCACATGTGCTCTCCTCTTCTTAAACTTCTTGCCTACCCCCCTCAATTTCAGCATGTGTCCTGGCCTCTACACACACATATACACATATACATACATATATACATACATACATACACATATACACAATTAGGACCATCAGAAAGAAAATTCTTTTATTTTATTTAATTTATTTTTTTTCAACGTTTATTTATTTTTGGGACAGAGAGAGACAGAGCATGAACGGGGGAGGGGCAGAGAGAGAGGGAGACACAGAATCGGAAACAGGCTCCAGGCTCTGAGCCATCAGCCCAGAGCCTGACGCGGGGCTCGAACTCACGGACCGCGAGATCGTGACCCGGTTCTCGAACTCACGGACCGCGAGATCGTGACCCGGTTCTCGAACTCACGGACCGCGAGATCGTGACCTGGTTGAAGTCGGACGCTTAACCGACTGCGCCACCCAGGCGCCCCCCACCTCCCCCCTTCTGATAGGAACCTCTTCTCTCCTTCCCAGCTTGATAGAGTTGTCAATACTTTCTTACTTTCTACTTACTTACTTTCTACTCAGCCCTCAACCTATTCCAATCAGGGTCCCACCGACCACTTCTCTGAAACTGTACTCCACAACTGTACTCCATCACCAATGATGACTATGATGCTACATCTAGTGGACACATTTCAGCTCTTATCTTGCTTAACTTTTCAGTACTATGGCATATTCGAATACTTTCTATTTTTAACAGCTTTATTAAGGTGTAATTGACGTGCAATAATCTGCACATGTTTAAATTATACACTTCAATGAGTTTTGACATTTGTGTACACTCATGAAACTCTCACCACAGTCAAAACGATGAATCTGTCCATCACCCCCAAAAGCTTCCTCAGTTTCTTTGGTATAACCTTCTCATCCCTCTCCACCTCCCCCATCCCCAGGAAGCCACTGAGCTGTTTTCCTTCACCACAATCTATGATCCACATTTTGCACTTAATAGAATTTTATATAAATGCAATCATACAATATTCACTCTTTGTTGTCTGACTTCTCTCATTCAACATAATTATTTGGAGATTCATTCAGGCTGTTGTGTGTGTTGGAAGGCTATTCCTTCTTATATCTGAGTAATACTTATTTCATTATGTGGGTATAGCATCATTTGTTTATCCATTCAACCTGTTGATGGGACATTTGGGTTGTTTCTTGGTTTTGGTTATTGCAAATAAATCTTTTATGATCATTCACACACAAGTCTTTGTATGAATAAACTTTTATTTCTCTTGGGAAATTACTGAGGAGTCCTATGATAGGTGTATGTTTAAATTGTATTTAATTTTGGAGAATGCCTGGGTGGCTCAGTCGGTTGATCATCCGACTTTTGATTTCAATTCAGGTCATGATCTCATGGTTCGTGAGTTTGAGCCCCATGTACTGCGCTGGCAGTGCGAACACTGCTTGAGATTCTCTCTCTCTCTCTCTCTCTCTCTCTCTCTCTCTCTGCCCCTCCCCGTGCACTCTCTCTGTCTCTCTCAAAATAAATAAACTTTAAAAAATTATATTTAACTTTAAAGAAAACTGACAAACTATTTTCCAAAATGGTTGTACCATTTTACATTCTCAAAAGCAGTGTATGAGGGGTGCCTGGGTGGCTCAGTCGGTTAAGTGTCCGACTTCGGCTCAGGTCATGATCTCAGAGTTCGTGGGTTCAAGCCCTGCGTTGGGCTCTGTGCTGACAGCTCAGAGCCTGGAGCCTGCTTTGATTCTGTGTCCCTCTCTCTCTCTGCCCCTCCCCTGCTCATACTCTGTCTCTCTGTCAAAAATAAATAAACATAAAAAATTTAAAAAAAAGCAGTGTATGCGAATCCCACTTGTTCCACATTCTCATCAATACCTGGTCTGGTCAGTCTTTTTTATTTTAGCCACTATAGTAGATGCATGGTAGTATTCTAGTGTGGTTTTCATCTGCTTATCCCTAATGACTAATGATATTGAGCATTTTGGGGTGTGCTCATTTGCCATCTGCATATCTTCTTTGGTGATGTATCTGTTCAAATCACTTGACAACTTTAAAGATTGAGTTATTTTCTTAATCCTGAATTTGGAGACTAAAAAAAAAAAAACATTCTGACTACAAATACTTTATCAGATATGTGATTTGCAAGTATTTTCTCCCCATATTTGGTTTCTTTTCATTATCTTCCAAAGAGCAGAAGTTCTTAATTTTGATGAAGTCTAACTTATCAATTTGTTCTTCTTTGGATCATGCTTTTGGTGCTGTTAAGTGATATGTCTTGAAATAACTTTTTAATGCATTCCATTACACCACATTCCCCAGATTCCTTCCCGTGCCAGTTACCAATTTATAGCCTCTCAGCTCCAATTCATCCTGATTGCCTGCTCTGTGAAAGTGGAAATGGACACTTGAAATAGGTTTTTCTTTGCTATCTGGCATAATGTTAAACTTTGTCAATAGATGGCACTGGTGAGACATTGCAGGAGGAAAGGGGTTTGCTTCTTCTTTCTGCTAGCTGCACAGGCTTCTGCAGCAAGCTGGGCTCCTGCAACACGAGGCTCTTGCGGTGCACACACCTTCTCTCTCGGCACTCAGTGGCCAGCAGCTTCCTTTTCAGGGTTTTGGAACAGAGCTCCTTCAGTGAGACACCTCCCTGTAGACAGATTTCCTTGGCACTGTACACATTGAATTTCCAGCAAATTCCACAGGTGTAGCACCACAGCAACTTCTCTTGCATTCAGAATTCAGTGCACTGTGCCTGTCCTTCTCCAGCAAGGTCTGGGAGTGAAGGCGTCTCTTCCTTGGGGGCGCTATTTCAGCCCCAAGTGGTGGCTATTTTATATGATATTGTATTATTTCTATTACATCTGCTATTAAAATTGTAAATTATTATATTTTATTGCTCTTTTTTAAATGTTTTTTTACTTTTGAGAGAGACAGAGAGAGACAGAGCATGTGTGGGGGAGGGGCAGAGAGGGAGACACAGAATCTGAAGCAGTATTTTTGTTGCTCTTCTAATCTTTAGAGTTCTCTTTACTTCTTCCTAGCCCACAGGTTGGCAAACCACGGGCTAAATACAACCCACTGCTTGTTTTTGTAAATAAGTTCTATTGGAACATGCTCACTCATCTACATATCATTTAGGGTTGCTTTTACGCTGCAACAGAGCGTAGCTCTGAGTAGCTGCAACAGAGACCATAGGCTCCCAAAGCCTAAAATATTTATTTTTCTTTACAGAAAAAGTTTAATACCCCCATATTTGCCAGTTCCTCATTACTCCAATCTCCTGTTATGGTTCATAATTCTTTATATTAAACTTTCCCTGTTCAAATTACTGTGTGGTTTCTCTAATCTCATTGGACCCAGTCTAATACCTTATCAACCTCTCTGTCCATTTTCCACAATCCATTTTCAGGCTCATCTTCCTCTACCTATTCCATAATGTTAGTGCTGCCCCAGACCCTCCTCTCTACTTTCTGTCATCGCTTCTCTAAGCCACTCATTTGCTTACCCATCTTCCATTATTGGGTTTAACCAATGGTTTTTAATCTGGGTTCTGAGAATGAAATTTCATGCAAATTTTGTATGGATGTGCAAATGCACATACATATGGGGAGGAGGTCTCCAGCCTCATCTTTGGGCAACATGGCTTAGTAGTTAAGGGCACAGACCCTGGATACACCTTTCTTAAGTCTGAATCCCAGTTCTGTCACTATGGCCTGGGATAATTTATTTAACCTTGCTATTGCCTCAATATCCTGGTTTGTAAAATAGAAAAAAATGTAGTCCTACCTCATAGAGTTATTGTGGGAATTAAGGTAGTTAATTTATAGAAAGCACTTGGATAGGGCCTGGCACATAATAATTACTATTGAAGCATTGGCTATTATTACTATTTCTAGCACTCCCTCTGGCCCCTGTGCCCCAGCTAGACCAATGCTTTCCATTGCTCTGGTGCCCCTGCTTTCTCAGACTCTAAGCTCTCCAGTGGGCTTTTCCCTCTGCCCAGAGCACTCTTGCCTATATATTGTTTGCCCACTAGCTCCTGACCTTCCCTCAGGCCTCAGCTCAAATGTTATTTCCTCAAAGAAGCTTTTCCTGATCTCCAGACTAGGAGAGGCTTCATGCTATGATCCTTGTTTCCTTCATGAGATCATGTTGTTTCCTTGCTTGAGTTCATGTTTCCCATGAGTTCATGTTGCTTCATGTTGTTTCCTTGTTGAGATCCTTCATGCTATTATGCTTTCCTTGTTTTCCCTCATAACCCTCATCATAATTTATTCAAGGTGATCCTGAATCAAGAAGTTCCTCCCTGATAGCCCATAAGCTCTGAGAGGGCAGAGGTCATTTCTGCTTGGCTCCCTGCTGTACCTCAGCATAATGCCTAGTACACTGTAGGAATACCATAAACATTCATCAAATGAATGGATGGAATGAATAAGGAACAAAATACATGAAAGTCTTTTAATAAAGGTATAAAAACCTGTATACATATTAGGTATCACAATAATGAGCATATGACAAAATCTGATGATTATTAGATAAACTAATGTTAAATCAGTAAAAAATTGTATTGTGTGAAGGAAACCTCCTCTTCAAGTTCTATAAAACACTCATTAAAATTGATCTTGGAACATGTCTTTCAGTCAAATGGAAATGAATTATCCCAATTATTGACTTGTCAAAACATCCTCTGCCTCTACCTCCTGGAAGCCAGATATAGGCCTCAGATGGTAGAGCTGAAAGGAATAATTGAACAGGGAACCTGTTTGTTCTCAGAGAATTTCCATGGCCTTAATTCAAGACAGGATTATGTATTTTCACGAGTAAGCAAAACCAACTGTGCTAATCTGAGAAATTCATTGCTACCCTGGGAGTTAATATATCTAATCCAAGTCACCAGGAAAACTATGTTCTCTTATCAATTCACAGTCAAACAGGAGGAAAATGATGATAGCATTATAATTCAAAATAGACACAATAAAGTGATTCTCTTGGGAATGTCTTCAGGGACGGGTTGCTTACACTCCATTGGATGAAGGAATCCCCAAGGTGAAAGGATTCCTACCTCCCCATTTCCCTACCAACTGTCAGACCTCAACCGATCCTCCGCTGTCCAAATGGCCTTAGAACACTCCCCAGACGCCAATCTTTGATCTCCAGGAGAAACAATGCGGTAACTGCCTCACTATGGGGAAAACTGAACCACGGTCTGGACTTGGGAACCGGGAGATAGAGGACTGGGGAGATTTCGCGAGAACGCTGGTGGCCAGAGGGCTGTGGGAGAGCTGGACGATCCTAGAGGTCCTAGAGGCTAGATGATTGAGGACTTTTTGCGTGTCAGAGCAAGGGTCAGCTTCTCTGAGCAGCTGGAAGCACTAAGCTTAGGACCAAGCTGTGGACTACATTTCCCAGACGGCTTTTGCTCCCTGGGCTGTCGTACTGAGACTAGGGCGTGTCTGGGAGGAGGAGCCACAGTCCGGCAAGGCTTGCTGGGGCGTCTCTCACCGCTTGTGCAGCCGCAGCAGCCATCCCGCAAGATGGTCGGGGTCCTGCTCCTGCTCCTCCTTCTCCCCTTTTTCCTGTACATCGCGGCACCCAAAATCAGGTCTGTGCAAATGTATTGCCTTCTCTTGAGAAGAATTCAGGGTGGCGTTAGTCCTCACCGAAGCTCTGTTCTCCAAAAGAAGGAAAAGGAAAACTCCCTGGGGGGCCCCAGTAGGTCGAGGCCCGGAGTTCGGTTGGTCGGAGGAGGTCCAGCTGTCCTGGATGCGGGGGGACGAGAACAGGAGACTTCGGGCGGTGGGAGGGGGCTGCATGCCGCAGCACCCCACTTTGTTTCTCCGATTCCTTTTTTCGTCTCCGCAGCCTTTGCTTCCCGCTCCAGAGAACCCCGTGTGCAAGGCTACCTCCAACACTTCAGTTTCCAGCATTGGGGGGTTTTAGAACCTAAAATGGAGTGAGGACCTCAACACTGTTTTCCCCTTAGCTCCCACGCCTTGGACTAGTCCTATCTGGCTTCTTGCTTCCAGCCTTTGAAGTACAATGGAGCGATTCGACTTTTTGCTTTCTGAAACTGTTCCTCGATGGGAATCGTGGTATCCGCAGACCCATTGCTTGATCTCTTGTTGCTGTTAGATTCGCTTTTTTTGTAAAGGAAAGAAATGAAAGGGTTTCGTCATGAGCAGTATCCTGCCTTCAGAGCACGACTCATAACCTGGGGTTTGGGGGTGAGACAGAGAGCTTGAGGGGTAATGCTTTCTGGACCTGGTGACACAGTAGCCAATGGCTGGCTGAGTGACACAGAAAATCGGCAGAGTTGCACAAAGGCGCCTGCTGATTAGTTCTGAGTAAATCACCAGTAGTGACGGTGGACCAGTGACTGATGAGACACAACCCTTTCTGGGTGGGGGAGGGGGGAGGAGGGGCGTGGTCACCACCCACCGTCTTGCTCCTCTTCTAGTTCTTCCTTCTGAACACCTCGTGCTCCCACTCAGATGAAAACGCTTTTTATCTCTTTTTAAAAAAATTTTTTTAATGTTTAATTTATTTTTGAGAAAGAGAGCATGAGCAGAGGAGGGGCAGAGAGAGAGAAGGAGACAAAGAATCTGAAGCAGGCTCCAGGCTCAACGCTGTCAGCATAGAGCCCGACGTGGGGCTCAAACTCACCAACCGTGGGATCATGACCTGAGCCCAAGTCAGATGCTTAACCAACTGAGCCAGCCCGGCGCCCCGCTTTTTATCATTTTACACCACAAGATTCTCTTACCCAAATAGAATTTCAATGAAAAGTTGAACCTGAACTGAAAATACTGCTCACGTCTCTGTGAGAGATTTCTGGGGAAGATTATGCTGCAAGGGTCATATCTGCAAACGCCTGGCTAGGTCATGGGAGCTGGCCCAGAGCTAGACTTTTCATAGTTGATTGTCCCTTTAATTCCTGTTGGTAAGGAGAAGAAAGAGTTCAGTGGAGGCCCTGATAGTTGTTGCTCCTGGAGCTAAAACTGAAAGGATGTGAGAAACTGAGCAAGGAGGCTTTTCTCTGAGAAGGAAGATAGCCTTAGGTGAGTTAGTTTGCTTCCTATCGGCCTGTGTCCACTAACCAGGTAGCGTTTGTGGCTAGGAGTGTGTGCTTTGCAGTTCTCAAGTCCAATGAAAAATACTGAAATGCTCTTTAAAATTGTATCTCCTGGTCAAGAGATTCTTTTTACTTGAGTCTTGAGATTTGCAGAGAAGAAAAAGAACAATTTGAGACCTGTTAATCCCTGTTTGTGCATTCATTTCTTTGGAAAAGAAGGATAGCACAGTGCTTAGGAACAAGAACACTCAACCAGCTCCACTTTGTACTGATTTATGTCTTTTCTTGAATAATTAAAAAAATTTTTCTAATGTTTATTTTTTATTTTTGAGAGAGAGAGAGAGAGTGCGCGCGCGAATGGGGAAGGGGCAGAGAAAGAGGGAGACACAGAATTTGAAGCAGGCTCCAGGCTCTAAGCTGTCAGCACAGAGCCGGACATGGGGCTGGAACTCACGAACTGTGAGATCATGACCTGAGCAGAAGTCAGACGCTTAACTGACTGAGCCACCCAGGCGCCCCTAATTTATGTCTTTTCTTTGTCTTAATTTTAATTGTGTGTGTGCATGCGTGTTTCTGTTTCTGTGTTTCACCCCAGGTTGACAAGCTTTCATAATTTTAACTTTTTTGTTGAATTATGTATCTCTAGGCCATAAAGTGCCAGTTGTGGGCAGATTGACATTAAGTGGACCAGTTCTTGCTTGTAGGCTGAGTCTTGTGATTCCCCAAGCCTGTCGAAGAGCTCAAACTGAAGCCAGGTGCCTGGACAATCAAATATTTATCTAGTTGTTATACTGCAAGGGGCAGCTCTAAGGTTTGGCATTACAATAAAATCAATTTTGTTCTTGAGCAAGAGCAGAAAATTTTTCTTCAAACTTACTTAAATCTGTAAAGGGACAGTACTAGAAAGAACCAAAATAAACCTTAGCCTTGGGATTAGAAGACATGGGGGTTGCAGGAACCTCTGGCCAGGGCAAGGAGAATGAAGAACTGATGAGCTCTCCCTCCCTCTCTACAGGAAAATGCTGTCTAGTGGGGTGTGTACATCAACTGTCCAGCTTCCTGGGAAGGTGGCTGTGGTCACTGGAGCCAACACAGGCATCGGAAAGGAGACAGCCAAAGAGCTGGCTCAAAGAGGCAAGATCATCTGCTTCTAATTCCCTCCTGCTACTGCCATTTTATCCCTCACAAGGATGACCATGCTCACTATTTCCTTCTAATCTTGGAATTCAAGAACCTTCCAAGTGTCCCACAGATTCACTGGTCTCAACCTAGTATAATGCTCTGCATATAATGGATACTTAATGAATATTATTTATTTTTCCTTTTTGATTTGCTCACCAGATACCTCTGTCATGAAGTAGGGGTAAAATTCCGATTAAAAAAAAAAAACAGTAGAAAATTACATTCATAAGTCTATAGGTCTGTAATGTCCACTCCAAAGCAGAGCTGACAGTTTGTCTCTTTTATATGTTGATTGACAGGAGCCCGCGTGTATTTAGCGTGCCGGGATATCCAAAAGGGGGAATTGGTGGCCAGAGAGATCCAGACCATGACAGGGAACCAACAGGTGTTGGTGCGGGAATTGGACTTGGCTGATACTAAATCTATTCGAGCCTTTGCTAAAGATTTCTTAGCAGGTAAGTGTTGAACCAGAGATTATGTTTTTGGTCTTGCAATCAACATAGCAGACTTAGCTAAAGGAAAAGGTCCTTCTCCCTCTTTAATACGTAGAAATACTAGATCATTTATAATCAAAAACTTTCATTCATAGCTGACTCCTTAGTAACAAAGGGGAATTCTCAAGAGGCAGAAATTTAAAAAAATGAATTTAAAAAGTCATAGCATGCAAGGCACCTGGGTGGCTCAGTCAGTTAAGCGTCCGACTTTGGATTTCAGCTCTGGTCATGATCTTGTAGTTCATGGGATTGAGCCCCGCATTAGGTTCTGTACTGACAGCATGGAGCCTGCTTGGGATTCTCTGTCTCTGCTCCTTCCCATTCTCTCTTTGTCTCTCTCAAAATAAATAGGTAAACATTAAAAAAAAAAAAAAAAGTCCTAGTAATGCATAAGAACTAAAGCCAAAAATCTCATGGAAGTATCTGAACTCAATATGAGCTTTAGGGTCTGGAGTCTAAACACTCATACAGGGACAGAAGAAGATAAGGCCTCAGGGCCTGAGAGCTGGGGAGCTGTATCTCAGGCTTCACATAAGGTTGGGACTCACAAAAAGCCATCTTGTCCATGATAAAGAGGCATAAAAAAACCCTCGCCACCAGCTCTAAGGCATGACAAAAAAGCTCATCTTCTCTTCAGGACATAGATGGTTAGAGAGTCATCTGTAAGATATTAGAACCTCAAGTTGGCATCATCTATGGGGGAGAATTTATTACATCACCAAATGATGTAAGAATCTTGAGCTGAGGAATTAACA
This sequence comes from Acinonyx jubatus, assembly GCF_027475565.1. Classification (NCBI taxonomy): domain Eukaryota; kingdom Metazoa; phylum Chordata; class Mammalia; order Carnivora; family Felidae; genus Acinonyx; species Acinonyx jubatus. Next base: position 111,381,380 of record NC_069386.1, on the reverse strand, counting down.
TAAAATCCTATAGAATCACATCAAAATCAAATCCGAGAGTAGTCTGTAGGCATATCCCCTCATAATACAGGGATCTTGGCCTCCCTAAGTAAACAGCTTCTGCTGATATGAGCTTATAGTTAGAAATTAAAAACCACGTGAGAAAATAAACCAGGAGAAAGAGTTGTCATATGTAACAAAGAGGTGAAACGAGTATTCTTTTGGTGCCTTTTGGAGTTCTCCAGTATCAGGGGTACATACAGAACATCCTTTTTTCCTGCTTGGATTCTTCCCATTCAGCCCGGGAAGTCTTTCTATTAGGAAAGCTGGGCAGAACACTTTTTCGAAAGCAGTGAGTAAGTAGCTCCTTAATTGGAAAGATCGTAAAGGCCACTTGGTTGTATAAGATGGAATTTTGCTCTGTGCTAAAAGTATGTAGGATTCAACTACAGTCTTAAATAATGAAAAACAATACAAAATACATCTGAAGGGGAAATGGAGGAAAGATTGAAGCCGTGGGTCCCCATTTCTAAGGCAGACTTCTTAGGTGTCACTGCTGTGGCTGGCTGCTTCCACACTACATCTCTTCCCTGCAGAGGAAAAGCATCTTCACATTTTGATCAACAATGCAGGAGTGATGATGTGTCCCTACTCTAAGACAGCAGATGGCTTTGAGATGCACATGGGAGTCAACCACTTGGGTAAGAAATCTGGCCTCATCACAAAACTGGAGGAAACCTAAAGTTCTCCTTGGCAAATTTAGGGGTCAGATTGAGCTGTCCTCGTGATGCAATTGGACACTGGGCCCTAAAAGACCATAAGTGAATAGCGAATATTATGGTCCTGCCTGAAAGCCCAGGGATAAACTTGAGGCCCACTTGAGGCTACACCAACTTTTTAATCTGTGATTTGGATTCAATTTACTTTGGGGCATTTTTAACTGCCTAATTGGACTGAGGACTGTGTTGCTTTCTTCGTAGTGATCCTCACGGCAAACATTAGGTAGAGTCTGCCTGCTCTTAAAGAGTGATATTAATCAAAGTTGGAAGAAGACAGAACTTCATATTCACATGTTCCAGATCCCCCTCATGGATGGATGGCTGTCCTATTTTCCTAAACCCTCACTGAACTTGTTCTGTAGTTGATAATGAATTAATGAGGCAAAAAGCCTTATTCCTGAATTCTCTGCAGAGCTCGCCACAACTCCCTTAACCCTGACATTGGCCTTGAACTGTATTAATTCTAGTTTTTCTTGTAGGTCACTTCCTCCTGACCCATCTGTTGCTAGAGAAGCTGAAGGAATCAGCCCCATCAAGGGTAGTGAATGTGTCTTCCCTAGCGCATCACCTGGGGAGGATCCACTTCCATAACTTGCAGGGTGAGAAATTCTATAATGCAGGTCTGGCCTACTGTCACAGCAAGTTAGCCAACATTCTCTTCACCCAGGAACTGGCCCGGAGGCTCAAAGGTAGGCTTAGAAGAAATGAATATAGAGATATAAGTCAATGGGAAGTAACAAAAAGCCACAGGAATACATTCTGTTTTCGGGAGCCTATCCCCTGGATAAAATCTGCTTTCATGACTATAACTGGGTATTATTTTAGTAAGTAGCCCAAAACTGAATACTGGAGGTGGCTGGCAGGAGATGGGGAAATTCTGACTTTGAGTCATAAGGCTTAGCTTTACTACTTATCAGCCGTGTGACCTGTAGCAAGCTACTTAACTTTTCAGGACTTATTTCCTCATAAGTAAAATGGGATTATTTTATAGGTTATTGTCCTTATTAAGTCAGGTCTCATGAGCAAGCAAGGTTTTTTACTCATAATGAGACTAGATAGAAGGGAGGGACCTGAACTGGCACTAGATACAACCATTAGGATAAAACAGGTGCTAGGACAATGGTGAGGGGCATGTTGCCCCCTAACAGCAAAAGGTTAAGTAAGAGAAATGCATGCTTGAAGAGGGAATTCTCCAATCACAAATACACAGAGGTCCTTAGCACTGTCCACTCTGAATTTTCAAGAAAAAGAAAGGTAATCCAGGGTGGACAGCTGGAGTTACTTAGGAGTTGAGGCAGGCAGAATTCTGGCTCGAGAAGTCAGACATAGAAGCCCCATTGTTGGGACAGGATCATCAAATTATGTGGACAGCAATGTGGGGGAAGGAAGCTGTGGTCAGCTCACTTCATATGCCCAGTCTATGCCCAGGACGTGACATTGTTTATCAGCTCAGGATGGATCAGAGTAACTGGATGGTGAAAACTATCCAAAGGGTTGGTAGGGGAGCTAGGGTGCCCTTGAGGTGGAGAGATAGGCCCAGCCATGAGGATCCGATAAAAGCAGAGGATACACAAGTGAGGAAGCCTGAGAGATGTGAGGATTAGGTGGGAGACAGCTGTGGTGCAATGAAGGCAACCTGGGCATAACAGAGGAGTCATTCATTCATCCATTCAGCAGTCAAGTATTCAGTATCCATGCTCTTCTATGCACTGATTCAGGGCTTGGAGATGGAGTGGTGCCTGATACACGTACAGTCCCTTCTTTGATTTGGTTTAGATCCACTGGGGGAGGGAGATAATAAACAAGTATTTATACATTATCACATGTAAAATCAGTCTAGGAATACATGAATAATTCTCTTTGTAATAAGTTCCAATAATATAGAGCTAAAAGTGAAAAAAAACCCTTTACTTAATCCCCACTTTCTCCCTTCTCCTTTCTTCCCTCAAGGAACCACTGTCAACAACTTGATGTGCACCTGTCAATCATTTTTTATACATTTATATATGTGTACATCATATATAAGGAACTGAAATTCCAACACAATATTTTGGAGATCTTTCCATGTTGTACATACAGATTTACCCCATTCCTTTTGTGGGCTGCATTATATTTCACGTATAGATGAGCCTCCGTTTATTTATTAATTTCCTTAACAACATCTGGAATGTTTCCTTTTTGTTGTTGTTTAATTATAATTGTAAATACTATGAAAGGGGAAGTATAAGGACCTATAATGGATTGGGGTGGGTGCTTATTCAGTCTAAGGGATCAGGGATTTCTCTAAAGAAATGAGTTGCAAGCTAAGCCTTTATATAAGATGATTAGAAATTAAATGGGTTACAGAGCAGGTAGAATGAGGCATCTGAGGAGGTTGAGGAACATTCCAGGCAGAAGAAAGAGAATGCACAAAAGTCTTGGCTCAGTTTGAGAAATTGAGAGGCTGCTGTGGTTAAAATGAAGAAAGCAAGAGGAAGAGAAATCTGACCTGAGACTGGTGAGGTCGACAGGGGCAAAATCCTTAGAGGCTATGGTAAAGATTTTGGTGTAAGAGCAGTGGAAACCCTTTAAAATGGGGGCAGGGCTGTGTACAGCAAGTGATTTCTATAGTCTAGGTGATTGATGACAGTAGCTTGGACTACAGTGGTAGAGATGGAGGGTAGTGGACACTCCTAAGAGATATCTAGGATGGGAAAACCCTAAAGCTTGTTGAGCATGGTAACGTGGGGAATCGTCAAGAACTGCTGCTCTGTGGGCCTGCCTGGTCGGGAGTTAGGAAACACTGCGAGATCCAGGTTTGGCCTTAAAAAGTATGAAGTTAATTGAGGACCTATGTGTCTGCATTACTATGGGTCATCTAGAGTAGATGTCAAGTTGGAAATAATATATATCCACAGTCCTTCGTCTGCAATTATGAAATCCACAAAGACAAGAAAATTCCATTTTTTCAGAAGCTTGACACCAAAGCTCATTTGGCAACAAAATCTCGTGTACCAGGGAGATTAGGTAATAAGCAGTATATGTATAGGTGTTCATATTATCTTTCTAAAATCAATAAAAATTTGGAAACCTCTTTGACATAGCCATACACAAGTGTCATTTAGCACTTACCATGCACCAGATACTGTTCTAGCCTCTTGTACATATGAACTCATTTAATCCTCAGAACAACCTTGTGAGGTACAGGTATTAGGATTATCCCCATTTTAAGAGGAAACTGAGTCACAACATCAGGAGCTTGCTCAAGGTCACACAGCTAATGAGTGGTAAAGCTAGGATTTGAAACTGGGCGGTCTGCCCACAAAGTTCATGCCCTGAACCACTACATTACACTGCCTCTCGTAGTCAGTTAAGAGTTCAAAGGAGTATAATGTACCAAAAAATGTGCATACCATAAAGTTATAGAGAGGGATTTTAGCAAGCCACGAGAACTCCAACATTTGAAGTTTGAGTAGAAGATGATGAACTGGCCCAGGAAACTAAGAGGAAGCAGCGAGAAAGGATAGGAAAATCAGGAGTGTGGGGTCATGGAAGCCAATAAAAAGGCAGCTTTGAGAAAGAAGTAGTCAGTAGTGTCAAGTGCTACTAATAGGTTGAGTCCTGGCTCTACTGTTTGCTAACAGTTAGTAACCTCTTTGAGCTTAAATCTTAACCTGTGAGATGGGGAGATATAAATTACTGTGAGGAATGCTTGTAATACTGTTGGGGGAAGGGAGTCTTCATGGGGTCAAATGTTTATTTGTATCCTCCGCTCTCTTCAGCCATGTGGCAATATCAAGTCCTGTCTTCCTCTCTCCAAACGGCACCCCCCATTAGGCTCTGGCGTTACGACGTATTCTGTACACCCTGGCACAGTCAACTCTGAATTGGTTCGGCACTCACTTTTCATGAAGTGGATGTGGTGGCTTTTCTCCTTCTTCATCAAGACCCCTAAACAGGGAGCCCAGACCAGCCTGTACTGTGCCATAACGGAAGGTCTTGAGATTCTAAATGGGCATCATTTCAGGTATGAATATATCTGTTTTTGAAGACGGGGTTTCATTGCTCAAAGGAAATAATTTGGATTTGTACTCTTCTTATAAAGTACATTGTGCAACATAGCTTTTTTTGTTGTTGTCTTTTAAACAACATCTTTTGCATTTTTTTTTTTAAGTTTATTTATTTTTTTGAGAGAGCTAGAAAGAGAGATAGAGATCAAGTGGAGGAGAGGCAGGGGGGTGGGGAGGCAGAGAATCCCAAGCAGGCTCCATACTGTCAGCGCAGAGCCCAATGTGGGGCTCAAACTCACAAACCATGAGATCATGACTTGAGCTAAAACCAAGAGTCAGATGCTTAACCAACTGAGCCACCCAGGCACCCCTCTCTTCTTTTCTTTAATGTTTATTTTTGAGAGAGAGAAAGAGTACACAAGCAGGGGAGGTGCAGAGAGAGAGGGGGACAGAGGATCCAAAGTGGGCTCTGTGCTGATAACAAATAGCCTGATGCAGGGCTTGAACTCACGAACCATGAGATCATGACCTGAGCCAAAGTCGGACGCTTAACTAACTGAGCCACCCAGGTGCCCCAGCTTTTGTCTTTTGACTAGGGTTGTTACCTTTAAGAGGGGGACTGACTCATTCACATTTTTCGTGGTACTTGTAGGTTTGATTTTCTCCATGCCATCTTTTATTAATATGGTTGTTTCTTTTCTTCCTACTTTTTCTTATGTCCATCCAGTTTTCTTTGTTCCTTTTTGGACTCCTTGTTTTGTTTTGTTTTGTTTACATTAAAAAGAATTTGTATTTTTCTATTGTCTTCAGGACTAAAATAGTATCAATGGACTCTGTTCTTGAATAAGTGAAGACTTTTAAAACTTTTTATTGTAGAGGGTTTTGAACATACACAGTCGTAGGTAAAATAGCATGTTGAATCCCACAGTACAGCCTCAACAACCATTAAGCCATAGCTAGTATTCTCCCATCCCATCCACCAGCCCTTCACATATTTTTTTCCTCTCATGTTATTATTATTTTTTTAATGTTTATTTATTTTTGAGAGAGAGACAGAGCACAAGCAGGGGAGCGTCAGAGAGAGAGGGAGACACAGAATCTGAAGCAGGCTCCAGGCTCTGAGCTGTTGGCACAGAGCCTGGCACAGGGCTCAGACCCACAGACCGTGAGACCGTGACCTGACTTTAAGTCGGACACTTAACCGAATGAGCTACCCAGGCACCCCTCCTCTCACGTTATTTTGAAACTTGTCTAAGACATCACATAAGATTGAAATTTTAGCATGTTTTTACCTCCTCTTCAAGATTATGTGGAAATAACTTGCACTTTTAGAGAAATGGCTGCAAATAAATTAAAATTGGAAAGAAAGGTAGATAGATCATGAAAGGCCCATAATGCCAGACCTGGAGAGGAGCCACAGAAGTTGTTTCAGTAGAAAGAGAAATAATCTGCTCTGTGCTTCAGAGAAACATCCCTGCTGACTTTGTTTAATGAATGGATAAATAACCCAAGTGAGAGATAATGAGTTCCTGATTTAGGGTAATGACAGTTGGAATGCAAAGAATGATTAAGAGAGAGAGGCCCTGAAGAGGCAGAATCTTTACCACTTGATGAATAATTGAATGAGAGGTCGGGGAGGAGTTGGTGACCTGGGGGTCAAGCCTGACTTACTATGAGGTTGATGATGACATTAACTGAGACAGCAGAAATGGAAATATAATGTGTATAGCTTAGGGTTCTCTGATTGCAAAGCAGTGGAAACAGACTCAAGCTAACTTAAGCAAGAAGGGAATTTATTAGAATATGGGGGTTCTCCTAGGTCCAAAGAGCAGACTGAAGAGCCAGGCTTAGAACACACACAGTGACCAGTCAACTGGCCAGGGCACTGTTGCTAGAACGAGTATATGCCAACTATCTTTAGTCTTTGTTTTGTTGCTCACCATCTGCTCTCTAGCAAGGAAGCACTAGGTCTTCCATCCTCACATCCTCACTCCCTTGGTTAGGGGAAGACCAGCACTTGATTAATGGGCTCTCCAAACTGTGGGAAAGAGGTAATTTTACAGAAAGGAATCAGATTGCTGTTGCCAAAAGAATGTGGAATGGATCAGTTGCCCTCCTCTATAATACACCTGGCCTTATACATGTTGAGTGTATATCCATAAGTCATGGAGTAGAAATGTATAGCAGATAGTTGGAAATGTGTGTCTGAAAGTCAGGAAGATAAATTTATATGGTTTTATACACTAGAATGATTTTCCATGAATGACTGGATTCTTCCCCGGAAATTTTAAGGTTTTGACTGAGTAATCTAAAGAAAGCCGGCCTCAAATTCATGACTTAGTAAATATTTAACTGGCTTTTGAAGAGCCTTTCCAGTGCCAAGGATTCTCAATTGTAAGCATTTTGAAGATCCAACAGCAGCTGTGTTGACCACTATCAAGAAATGAACTTAAGTCTGTCTTGACTGAAACATTAGAAACTTTGCACTAGTTTTTCTTCCTGACTGAAACCACAAACCTACTATTGTCTCTATGGATTTGGCTGTACTGGATGTTTCATATAAATAGAATCATATAATATGTGGCCTTTTGTGACTGGCTTCTTTCTCACTTTGCAAAATGTGTTCAAGGTCATCCATGCCAAAGCATGTATCAGTACATCATTCCTATTTATTGCCAAATAATATTTCATTTTGTGGATGTTCCACATTTTATTTATCCCTTCATTAGTTGGTGGGCATTTGGGTTGTCACTTTTTTTAATTGAATAATGATGCTATGAATATTCATGTCCAGATTTTTGTATGGACATTTTTCTTGGTTTATATACCTAGAAATGGAATCCCACTGGAATATGGGTCATGTTAACTCCATGTTTAACTGTTGAGGAATTGTCAGGGTGTTTTCCAAAGTGGCTGCAGCATTTCGTGTTGCCATCAGTAGTGTATGAGGGTTCCAGTTTCTCCCTCATACACTGCCCTTGCAGTGAGAGAGTGAGACAGAGTGTGAGTGGGGGAGGGCAGAGAGAGATGGAGACACAGAATCTGAAGCAGGCTCCAGGCTAACTGTCAGCACAAAGCCCAACGCAGGGCCCAAACTCATGAACCGTGAGATCATGACCCGAGCCAAAGTCAGACACTTCATTAACCAACTGAGCCACCCAAGCACCCCTCTGTCCTTTGTTTTAGCCATTATAATAAATATGAAGTAATTTTTCTATTTATGTTCTTCTAGTTTTTCTCATTATGGTTTTCATTTGCATTTTCTTGCTAGTGATGTTAAGCATCTTTTCGTGTGCTCATATTTGTTTATCTTTGTTGGAGAAATGTCTATTCATATCCTTTGCCCAATTTCAAAATGGATTATTGTCTTTTTATTGTTTAATTGTAATGATTCTTTATATAGTCTGGATGCAAGTCCCTTGTCAGATGTGTGATTTACCAATATTTTCTTCCACTCTTTGGTTTGTCTTTTTACTTTCTTTATGGTGTCTTTTGAAGAAGAGAAGTTTTTGAGGAAGTCTAATTTATTGACTTTTTTCTTTTGTCACTTGTGCTTTTGGTGTCCTAAGAAACCATTGCCTAACTGAGGGGCACAAAGAGTTATTACTATGTTTTCTTCTAACAGTTTTATAATTTGAGCATTACATTTCAGTCTATGATTCATTTAATTTTTATATATGGCATGGGGGTAGCGTCCTGTTTCATTTTGAATGTGGATATCCGGTTTTCCAAGAACTGTTTGTTGAAAAGATTATTCTTTTCCCATTGAATTTTCTTGGTAGCTATATTCAAATTCCTTGGGCTGCAATAGCAGAATACCAGAAATTTATTTTCTTACAGTTCTAGAGGAAAACAGTTTTCTTACAGTTCAAGATCAAGGTGCCAACAAGATTGATTTCTGGTTTCTTCCTGGCTTGCACCGGGCTGCCTTCTTGATGTGTCCTCAGATGGTTTTTACTCTGTGTGTGCACACTCCTGGTGTCTCCTCTTATAAGGACACTAGTCCTATTGAATTGGAGCCCTACATTTTTGACCCTATTTAACCTTAATTATCTCCTTAAAAGGCCTTCCTCCAAATAGTCACCTTGGGGATTTAGGGATTCAACATGGATTTGGGGGGACATAATTCAGTCCGTAACAGATTTATCAAAAATCAGTTGACCATAAATGTAAGAGTACTTCTATACTTTTTTATTTTTTCTATTCATTTCTTAAAAAATTTTTTAACGTTTATTCATTTTTTGAGAGATAGAGACAGCATGAGTGGGGGAGGAGCAGAGAGAGAGGGAGACACAGAATCTGAAGCAAGCTCCAGTCCCTGAACTGACAGCACAGAGCCCGATGCAGGGCCTGAACTCACAAATTGTGAGATCATGACCTGAGCCGAAGTAGGATGCTTAACCGACTGAGCCACCCACGTGCCCCTTTTCTATTCATTTCTATGTCTGTCCTTATGCCAGTAGAATAGTCTTTGTATTAAGTTTTGATATAGGTCTTTTTACATATACTGGTTGATACTACCCAAAACCCTACTGGAAATATCAGCACCATGACCATGCTGATGCATAACCACACTTAAGTAGTTTGTTTTTTTTTTTTAATTTTTTAAATGTTTATTCACCCTTGAGAGACAGAGAGAAAGAGTGTGAGCAAGGGAGAGACAGAGAGAGAGAGAGGGGAAGACACAGAATCTAAAGCAGGCTCCAGGCTCTGCACTGGCAGGAAGAGCCCCACATGGGGCTTGAACCCACGAACCATAAGATCATGACCTGAGCTGAAGTCGGACGCTTAACGGACTAAGCCACCCAGGTGCCCCAACACTTAAGTAGCTTTTACTGTGGTATTTGAATACATTTTACAGCATGTCATAGCTTATGACACACAGCACTTTCCATTGTGTCCATTGCGTGTGTCATTTGCTCTTCATTGTAACCTTGCAGAGAACATCAGGTATACATAGAGGCTACAGAGGCTTACAGAGGCCAACTGAGAGAGTCATACAAAGCCTTTTGGTTCTTGGTGATGGTCTTTTTACTCAGCAGTGACAGGTTGTACTGGTCATGCTGGTGAGTTCCCTTAAACAGAAGTACTAAGAAGCCTTGTTTTGTAAATTCGAAGATATCTTTAAGTGGTGTTTCTCAAAATTCTATGTGTTTTGGAGGAAGTGGCTGAAAACAGATAACTGGGCCTCAACCCTGTTCTGATTCAGCAGGTTTGGATGGGGCCGGACAATTGGCATTGCTAACAAGCTTCCAGATGATGGCTCCTGCTAGTCCATAACCCACTCTTTGATTAGCAGTGTCTTAATGGACGTAGTGTTAGGAGTTTGCTTCATGTACTTATTTCAGACTTGCCAAGTTTCCTTTTCATCTTCAGAATTTGCTTAGAATGTCCTGGAAGCAGTTTTCTTAAAATAGTATTTTAAAAATTGCTTCTTATGTACCTTAAAAGATTGCAGTTCATTTACTCAATCACTTTATTGAATGCCTGCTGTGTACTAGATGCAGCAAATATAAAAATAAGTAAAAGGGGGCACCTGGATAGCTCAGCTGGTTAAGCGTCCAACTTCACCGGAGGTCATGGTGTCCTGGTGCGGGTCTGAGCCCTGCATTAGACTCTGTGCCGACAGCTCAGAGCCTGGAGCCTGCTTCAGATTCTGTGTCTCCCTCTCTCTCCGCCCCTCCCCCCACTTGTGCTCTGTCTCTCTTTCTCTCTCTCTCAAAAAATAAATAAACGTTAAAAAAAATTTTTTAAGGGGCACATGGGTGGCTCAGTTGGTTAAGCATCCGACTTCGGCTCAGGTCATGATCTCATGGCTCGTAGGTTCGAGCCCTGCGTCAGGCTCTGTGCTGACAGCTCGGAGCCTGGAGCCTGCTTCGAATTCTGTGTGTGTCTGTCTCCCTCTCCCCCACTCATGCTCTGCCTCTCTGTCAAAAAGAAATAAACATTAACAAATTAAAAAAAAATTTTTTTAAATGAGTAAAAGTCTTTGAGAAAATTTCTAAGTGCAGAGTTTGAATACCCCTCCTGCATTTGTTTTTTTAGATGTTTATTTATTTTGAGAGAGAGTGCAAGTGGGTGAGAGGGGCAGAGAGAGGGAGAGAGAATCTTAAGCAGGTTCCATGCTCAGTGTGGAGCCCAATGTGGGGCTCAATCCCACAACTGTGAGATCATGACCTGAGCCAATATCAAGAGTCAGATGCTTAACCCACTGAGCCACCCAGGCACCCTGTCTCTCTCCTGTATTTAATGGGGACTTAAAATAATTGGGATTACAGCAATGAAGAGAAGGTATATGAAACACTTATTACCTTATTGTTACATTTCTTTTATGCTATCATCTTCTGTCTTCATTGTTTATGAAGCCAGCTTGACTTGTTATTTAAAAACTGTTATAATTGCTGGTAGACCAGAAATCATAAGTTTTGGGGGTATTTTTTCCCCCACTCCAAGCATCTGTATGTAACCAATGTAATCTCAGCAACATGACACTGTACAAGGTCCTGTGTGAACAAGCTAGACATACACAGATATCAGGCAGACACAGATATTATAGTTAAATATATACATATGGGGCACCTGGGTGGTTCAGTTGGTTGAACATCTGGCTCTTGATTTCAGCTCAGGTCATGATCTCACAGTTCATGGGTTCAAGTCCTGCATTGGGCTCTGTGCTGGTGATGTGGAGTCTGATTGGGATTCTCTCTCTCTCTCTTCTCACCTCCTCTGCTCTCTCTCTCAAAATAAATAAACATTTACACACACACACACACAGAGCAGAATATAAAGACTTACTGCTATGCATTACATATCAAACAGAGCATTCTCATCAGAGGTAGTCTAGTGAGGAGATCTAAATGGTAATTACATTTTTCCTGGGGTAAGAATTGGAGAATGAAGAGGTAAGACAAAGACTGTCCCTATGAAGTGTATAGAGGGCATGTCATCCCTGGGTTGTTTTTCTGTCACATTCCTTGTTCCAGGCAGAGAACAGATTCCATTCTTAAACTCTGTGTTTTAAGCCTCTCTCTTTCATTTCCAGTGACTGCAGTGTGGCATGGGTCTCTGCCCAGGCTCGGAATGAGACAATAGCAAGACGGCTATGGGATGTCAGTTGTGACCTGCTGGGCATCCCCATGGACTGACAGGTGGTAGCAGTTGGACTCAAGAGAAACCTATAGCAGACTACTCAGTACTCCCTGCCAAAATGATTCTCCTTCATGGTGACCAAAATCATCAGTACAAAGAAAACAAATCGTCCAGCCTTTCCTGCTTGATGTCTGACAAAAGCACAGTGTACATTGCCAGATTCATCAAAACACCTTGCATTTACTCCAGATTTAGTTTACCCTAATTACTGTCAGTTGCAAGAGATATCAGACGATAAGATCCTCAGATGACCTGCGACCTGATATCTGCCGTCTGAAACCTACTACCTAGGAGAATCTTAGCTATGGCAAGGTCAATTTATGGTAGTTTGGATTAGTTTCTACCCTCTTTGTTCACAATATAGTTCCTCCCAACCACCATCCAACCTTCATTTCAAGAGGGCCACACTGCAGCCTCAGCCGAACTCTGAGTCACAGTGGCTTGACTCAAGAGCAGGACTCATCCCTCAACTGTTAAGAAAACCATCATATGCTAACATCTGAATTATTTCCGGAAACTCTTAACTGAATCTGGATTATGGCATGGCTTTATCTCTCGACAACCTAAAGCCACTGCTATTAAAACACTTTCCAACATCTAGACCACAGAGAAGAGCTTCCTTTTCTAAGAAGTTTGTGGGATTTGGAGGATGGCAGAAATAAAATCAAGCTTAAACTATCATTTTCTTACTGTTTCTCAGACCAGCAAGTGGGTAAAGAAAGGGGCAGTATGGGAAGATAGATCATCTACCTGACTTTAGTTAGTGACCCCAGACCGATGGAGGCCTTTTTGTGTCTTAGTTTCTCTTAGAAAACCAGAAGAAGGAAAAGGCTATTTGGTGATTGTCACTGAGTTTATCTTTGTGTTCTTCTGTAGTCACACAGTGGGGCTTATTTTCACAGAATTCAAAATAACTACAAAGGAAGAGTATTAAACTGGACCCTGGTGGAGGCAAATGTTCAAAGATGGAGCAAACAGTGTCATCCAGTCTTTGATACAAATGAGTAGACCAGCAAAGGGAAGTCAACTCTGTATATATGGTTAACTACTTACCCAGAAGCACATGGGTAGCAGGGAAGAAGTCTAAAACAGAAAAATCCTGGAAGATAATGCATGCAGTAAAGGGACTAGTTAAGGACTTAAAAAAAAAAAAACAAAAAAAAAATACTAAAGATGGTAATATGTAACTGGAAGAATTGAGGGCGAGCACCTGAGTGACCAAGACTGACACTGTACTGTCTTCATAAGCACCAATCAACCAATTTGGCAGAAAAAGTCCCAAAATAACACCCCCCCCCCCCAATTCTTTATTCAGCAAAATTATCTTAAGGACGGATATTGGTAATTTACAGTCACTATAGTAATCTTTCAGGGCATTTCCTTACATTATCTTAACATGATTAAAATGTCTATTTGCTAAAAATCTACATTTAATTTGGAGAGCTTTTATCAAAAGTAATGCTGCCAAAGGAAATTGGAGGAATAATAATGTTCTTATCACTTGTTTAGACATATGTTATATGTCTAAATAGAATAACATATGTTATTCTAATAGACTTTGATTTTCTTGGACTGACAATTACATATTCACTTTGGTGGGGTAAAGAGTTATGGGACCACAGTCTTCTCATATTTGTAAATGGATATTCTTTTGTTGAACGTGTTTTGACCATCAAGCTATATATTTAAAAATGGTCATTTTATGGAAAAATTGGAAATTTTTAATAAGTAGCATAACTAATATTTTACTTAATTTATGTTGAACTATCAATGACAAATAAAAAATTTTTATTATTTGTAATGTTTTTACTTACCTAAATAAAAGCTGTAAGAATTAGAGTCAATGAAAGAAAACAATTAAATGAAAGTTTAGCTATAAGAAGAAAATGCTTTTCATTATTATGGTTATACAGTCATTTCTCATTTTTAAGGATAATTTGTCTCAGAGTCTAACCACAGTATAGTCTCCATTGAAATGCCATTAACTTTGGTTGTGTGATAATTTGATTATTCATTCACCCATCTTCTGCTTTTGTGATGCTTTTCAAACATTTTTTTCCATCTCAGGCTATTATGTCCCCCTTTTGCACCTGTCCTTTCTAGAACAGAGTTGTGGGACTTAATCACATTACACTTCCACTAACAACCTCAGATTTTGCTATCTCTATATTCAATGAACATTAAAAGCTCAATGCATTTGTTGAATCAGTGGTCATGAATCAGTCTGATAAAAATTAAGTTCCAGGAGATATATGAATCATCAAATCACTTCCCCCTGAACAGTCATACATCGTTTAATATGTTTGGGAAGTTTTATATATTGGGCTGCCAAGCAAACATTTCAGAAAGGGCTTTGATAGGAAAATCATGAAATAAGTTGAAAACAGAAATTCCCTGCCATGGAACCATGAAAACCCACGTTGCAGAATAGGACTTTGTCACTGTTAACACATTACACGTAGTGGGAAAGAGACCTGATAAAGCAGAGTCCGCCTTGCTCACCACGTTATGAAATAACCAAGCACAGAGAGTGAATTTTTTATTCACCAACATATGCCCAGATACGGCATAATGACATACTGAACATTAACAAATACCTGCTGAGGGGCACTTGGGTGGCTCAGTCAGTTAAGCCTCTGACTTTTACTCAGATCGTGATCTCCTCGTCCGTGAGTTCCAGCCCCGCATTGGGCTCTGTGCTCACAGCTCGGAGCCTGGAGCCTGCTTGGGTTTCTGTGTCTCTCTCTGGCCCTCCGCCACTCACGCTCTGTGTCTCTCTCTCTCAAAAATAAACATTAAAAAATACCTGCTGAGTGAATGAATGCACCAGGCGAGCACAGAGACTAGAGGCTGCGAGCGTATTTGGGGAGTCACTGCCTAGGAACTATTTCTGAAAGCATATGGCTCTGGGCGTTTGACCTCTCCAATAAAAGGTTTTTTGTTTTGTTTTGTTTTTTACCGCTGCAGGGCAAGCAAGGAACCTGCCCCAGCTCTCTCTCGAGGGCTGAAAGCTAATGTTTAGTCAGGACGCGAACTGAGGAAATGAGAGCCGCCAGACGGGGCGATGATAGCGAAGATGACTTCCAAACGCTTACGGATACCAAACTACTGCTTGTCAGCACCACCCACTGGGCCTGTAGCGTTGACAGAACCACCGCCCCCGCCAGCGCGTGACTTCGGAGTCCGAGTGGCTTCCACGCCGAACTACAGCCCCCGGCATGCACTGCAGCGACCGCCCCTCACCGGAAGGCGGGGCCCTGGAGACAGGCGGTCGCGCTGCCCGTCCCGCGGGTCCCCCACAGTCCCTTCCGTTGTGGCGCTCTCCCCAACCCCGAACTGGGTATTTCCGGGGCTTCAGGACTCCGCTCGCTCCGATGCACCACCACCCTCCCGGGAATCGCCCAGGCGGGCAGCCCACCAGACTTCCCATCAGGCTTTCGCGCCCGCCGCTCCCTCAGTGACGGTATGAAGGGGGTGGGCGTTCCGGCTCGGGAGGACCCCGCCGCGGCCCCGGAAGCGCCTCGTCCCCGGCGGTGGTGGCGGCGGTCGCCGTGATGCCTGCGGGACTGGGTGGCTGACCGCCGGGATAGGAGCGGGGCCAGTGCCCAAAATCTCGGTGGCCGCTGCTCGAGCGCGGCCTGCGCCATGGCCACCTCCGCTGCCTCTTCGGAGCATTTCGAGAAACTTCACGAGATCTTCCGCGGCCTCCATGAAGACCTGCGAGGGGTGCCGGAGCGGCTCCTGGGGACAGCGGGGACAGGTGAGACGAGGGTGGGACGCGCCGTGGGGAACTCGGCCCCTTGCGCACTCTGGGAATACGAGCTCCCCACCCCCTTCTCAGATCGGGTCCCTCTTCCCTCCGCTGCGCATCCTCAGACACGCCCCCTAGGGTTGGCTGGGTCTCGGCGCCCAGCATTTCCCTGCTGCTCCTTGAAGGTGCTCAGGGTTGGACCTCGGAGTGTCGTCTCTTTGGGATTCTCTTACTACTGTAGCCGTCAAAATTTTCTTGTGTCATTTTCACCGTGGAAGAAGATCATAGGAGACCTTAAGTCTGTGTCCATGTATTTCAGTAAAATTGGTTTCTTTTGTAGCTGTCTGTGTATTTTGCTTTATGAATTTTAGAGCATTATTCTCAAGAGAAATCCATAGTTTTCACCAGACTGACAAAGGATCCGTAGCACCAAAAGGGCCAAGAAGCCAAAGGAAACATAATTTTGGAGTTGGTAAATGATCAGATTTTGTGGGGGAAGTGGTCTTTAAAAATCAGGATTGTGGGTTTAGGTGTGGTCCCCTTCCGAACTTTCTGTCATTTGACTTCAAAGTTCAGGTTGCTGCAAGCTTTGCTTGGAGGAGTTAGTTTTCCAGTACAATCTCTAGGAAGACCTGTCACAGCTCTTTGCCACTCAGAACAAATACGTCTTGATGGCAAGACTTGATAAGACTTTATTTTGTAGTTTTTACTAAGGGTCAGAGCTTGAGTGTTTGCTCTGTGAGTTTCCTGAGGTCATATGAATTGAATAAGTCTGGTCAGAATGCCAGAGAATGTTAAACATATTTATTGGGAGAGGCCGCTGTGTGCCAGGCACTCCCCTAAATGCTGGTAGTATTGCAGATTATTGCAGGGAGGAGACTTAAAATCTTTGTTCTAGTGGGTCCCTGGTAATATATAAATATTAAGAGAAGAGTTATGCAGGGCAAAGGAATGGAGAACTCTAATAGTAAACAGGGTGGCTGTGAAAGTCTTCTTTGAGAAGGTGCCATTTGAGCAGAGACTTGAATGAAGGGAGTCCAGCATGTGAAAATTTGGGAGAAGTGAGTGTGAGGAGAAAAGAATAGTATTCCAAAGTTTCCTTAAGCACAATGAGCTTGGTAAGCGTTGCAAAGGTTCTTAAACAGAAATGAGCTCTTCTAGGAAGAGCAAGAAGGCCAGCGTTTGCCAGTGAAATGAGCAAAGGAGACAGTGGTAGCAGATGAGGGTAAAAGGAGTTACGCAGGGCCAGGTCACGTGTGGCCTTGTAGAGCACAGTGAAAGATTTGCACCTTTTTCTAAATCTGATGGGATGCACTTACAGAGTATTGAGCAAAAGAGTGATGGGATCTGATTTACATGGTTGAAAAATAGACCATTTTTTGCAGCCCAGTGCTGAATTAAATTTTGCAGTGGTGGTTTCTGGAAGGGTAAATAGTGCAAAAGGGCATTCCATTTTGAAAAATAGAAAACTGAGTTCTATTTGCCTTTATCATCTACCTAACTTTCTCATTGCTGCAAAGAAGATAATCAAAAAGGTGTGAATACCTAACCAAGCACAAAATACTCTTTTTTTTTAAATATTTATTTATTTTTGAGAGACAGAGACAGCACGAGTGGGGGTGGGGCAGAGAGAGAGGGAGACACAGAATCTTAAGCAGGCGCCAGGCTCTGAAGCAGGCTCCAGAGAATCTGAAGCAGGCTCCAGGCCATCAGCACAGAGCCCGATGCGGGGCTCGAACTCACGAACCATGAGATCATGACCTGAGCTGAAGTCGGACAGTCAACCGACTGAGCCACCCAGGCTCCCCACAAAATACTCTTAATACAAGTTGCTGGTAGCGGACTTAGTTGTTTAACGGGTAAGTAAATACAGTGTACACGTATCTATAGGTTATAATACGAATTTCAACAGTTTTCCATCTCTGTTCGCTACTTTACTCATACTGCTCAATAAATATTTGTTGAATAAATAGAATTTAGTTGGGCAAACACACTGTGTCTTATCTCTGAATCCTTTTTTCCTAGTTCTGAGATTACTTCATGAGCTTTCCAGAGCTTTAATTTCCATCATAAATTATTAGGTTCTGAATAATGTACATAACAGCTCTTGAATTTAGCTTATGCTCTGTAATTGAACTTAATCAGTTTTTAATAACTCTTTCAGAATTACTGTGTATCAGTCACGTCTTGGACCCTAGGAGTTTCAAGAGCTCTTGCCTTAATGGGACTAAATTTACAACAAAGTGTGTGATTGGTCCTAAGACAGTTTTGAGACCATAAAGAAAAAGTTGACTTGTGTGTTAGGGGAGGGAAGCAGAAAGGAGAACTAAGTATTAAGGGGTTGAGTGGGAGTTTGCCAGAGGTAGATGGGAAGAGGCAATAACAGAACAGAAAATCAAATACTTAGAACCATGAATGGAGCTTAGGGTATGTGTGGGAGATTAATAGTAGATCAGGAAAGTGAGACACAGCCAGATTGTGAAGGGACTTTATATCACATTAAGACATTTGGGCTTGATACGAAGAATCGGTGAAGGATTTTAAGCAGCTGGCTAATATGGTCAGATTTTACTTTAGAAGGAGAATGCTGGTGGCTGAGTGGAGGATGAAAGAGAAACAAGAATCTGGATATAGGGGACCATACTAGGAGCCTTTGTGGCAATTATCTGGGTAACATGGGAATCTAGAGAGTCCTAAATCCAATTTCTGAGGCAGAAATTAAGATCGGACATGGGGAGTGAGAGACAGATTCAAGGGTGTCTGCATTTTCTCACTTGGTTATTTGGGTGAATGATGAACTTAAATAAGAAATATAAAAGTAGGTTGTAGATGAAAGAAAGCATCAAGTGTGCTTATAGAATAGAGATGATAATGTATGTCTAGTCTAGCCTGACAAGATATTTCTTCTCCTGCCACTAAAAATAACATTAATGGGGTGCCTGGGTGGCTCAGTTGGTTAAGCTCAGGTCATGATCTCACAGTTCATGGGTTTGAGCATAGTACTGTGCTGAGAGCTTGGAGCCTGGAGCCTACTTCGGCTCCTCCCCTGCTCGCTCCCATGCGTGCATTCTCTCTCTCTCTTTCTTTCTCTCTCTCTCAAATAAAAATAAACATTAAAGAAAAAGAAATAACATTAATGAAGAAGATCTGTGAATTGGGAAGCAGTATGCTATAATATTTAACAGCAATGATTCTAGAGCCAGACTGCCTGGGCTCACATCCAGGATCCATCTCTTAGTAGCTGTGTGACCTTGGACAACTTACTTCAACCTAACTAGTTTCTCCCTGCAAAATGGGGTAAATCGTCATATTTACTTCATAGGGGTCTTGTTGGATTAAATTAGTTAATATATGTAAAGCCCATAGAATGAATATTGCCTGGCATGAGCCATGCACCATTGTTACTATTATATAGGAAATGGGAGTTTTATTTAAATAAAACATAAGAATACCAGCTCTGTATGCAGCTGTTGTCTTGCCCTACTTTCTCTTTTTTCCCAGAGCACTTATCATCTTTTTTTTTTAATATTTTTAATGTTTATTTATTTTAGAGAGAGGGAGGGAGGGAGGGAGGGAGTGGAGGAGGGGCAGAGAGAAAGGGAGACAAAGAATCCAAAGCAGGCTCCAGGTTCTGAGCTGTCAGCACAGAGCCCGACACAGGGCTCAAACTTACGAACTATGAGACGATGACTCGATGACTTGAGCTGAGGTCGAATGCTCAACCGACTGAGCCACCCAGATGCTCCAGCACTTATCTTCTTTTTTTTTTTTTAATGTTTTTATTTATTTTTGAGACAGAGAGAGACAGAGCATGAATGGGGGAGGGGCAGAGAGAGAGGGAGACACAGAATCGGAAACAGGCTCCAGGCTCTGAGCCATCAGCCCAGAGCCCGACACGGGGCTCGAACTCACGGACCGCACGATCGTGACCTGAGCTGAAGTCGGGCGCTTAACCAACTGAGCCACCCAGGCGCCCCTCCAGCACTTATCTTCTAATGTACTAGACACTTTATGTATTTCTGATGTTTATAGTATAGTATTTGTCTTCCTTTCACTAGAACAGTGGTTTTCATAGTTTGGTCCCTGAACTGCCAGTGTCAGCATCATCTGGGAATTTATTAGAAATGCAAATTATTGGGCTCTACCCAAGATTTACGGAATTATTAACTGTCTTAACAGCCTGTTTTAACAGCCATCCAGGGGATTTCTGATGCATGTCAAGTTTAAAAGCACCTGAGCCAAAAATAAGTTCTATATTTTCTCCACATCTTTGTCAGTGGGTGTTATTTCTTGTCTTTTGATTATAGCCTTTCCAACAGGTGTGAGGTAATATCTCATGGTAATTTGCTTTGCATTTCCCTGATTAGTGATGTTGAGTACCTTTTCATATACCTGTTGGCCATCTGTATGTCTTCTTTGGAAAAATGCCTGTCCAGATCTTTTGCCCATTTTTTTTTTATCAGATTGTTTGGGTTTTTTGCTCCTGAGTTGTATGAGTTCTTTATCTATTTCGGGTATTAATCCCTTATCAGATACATGATTTGCAAATATTTTCTCCCATTTGGTAAATTGCCTTTTCATTTTGTTGATGGTTTTCTCTGCTGTGCAAAACCTTTTTAGTTTGATGTAGTCCCATTTGTTTATTTTTACTTTTGTTACCTTTACTTTTGGTATCAAATCCAAAAACTCATCACCAATACTGATGTCAAGGAACTCTGTGTTTTTTTCTAGGAGTTTTATGGTTTCAGGTCTTACATTCAAGTCTTTGATCCATTTTGAGTTAATTTTTGTATATGGTGTAAGATACTGGTTAATTTCCATTCTCTTGCATTTTTCTGTCAAGTTTTCCCAAAACCATTTATTGAAGGGATCATCATTTCCTATGAGGTAATGGAAGAGTGTGTGTGTGTGTGTGTGTGTGTGTGTGTGTGTGTGTGTGTGTATGTATGTATCTCCTCCTGGTTCCTGACACATAGCTCCCAAATCCTTGTAATTCCTAAGTGATAAGAACACTAGGAGTGTGTGTGTGTGTGTGTGTGTGTGTGTGTGTGTGTATGTATGTATCTCCTCCTGGTTCCTGACACATAGCTCCCAAAATCCTTGTAATTCCCTAAGTGATAAGAACACTAGGAGCATCTTTTGTTCTAATGCGGTGACTCTGGGTGGGCTCCTGGGTGGGGACTGGTCACCAGAAAGACCAACCTGTGATTAGAAGCTTGGATTTTCAGCCCTATCTTTTGTCCTCCATAGAGGAAAGAAGAGCTGAAAATGGAAGTTAATAATTGATCATGCCCGTATGAAGTAGCCTCCATAAAATCCCAATAGTATATGGGGTTTAGAGAGCTTCCAGGAGGGTGAAAATATCCATACCTGGAGTGTGATGCACCCCAGCTCCACAGGGACAGAAGCTCCTGTGTTCAGAACTCCCCCAGACCTCAACCTGTGTATCTCTTCATCTGGCTCTTCACCTGTATTCTTTATCATAATCCTTAATAAATTGGTAAATGTAAGTAAGCGTTTCCCTGAATTCTGTGAGCCACTCTAACAAGTTAATTGAACCTGAGGAGGGGGTCATAAGAACCTTCAATTTGTAGCCAAATTGGACAGAAGTTGTGGCTAACCTGAGGACCTATTACTTGTGATTGACTTTTAAAGGGGGAGGGGTGGTCTTGTGAGACTGAGCTCTTAATCTGTGGAATCTGATGCTGTCTCCATGTAGATAGTGTCAGAATTGAGTTGAACTGTGAACATCCAGCTGGTATTGCAGAGAAATGTTTGGTGTGGAGAAAAACCTCCACACGTTTGGTTGACCAGAAGTGTTCTGAGTAGTAAAGGAGATACACAAGAAACACAGGAGGGACTGAGTTTTTCTCTATACAGGAGACAAAGACATAGGAGGGGGAAGGACTTGGTTTCTAATGTAGTTCCCATTGTATATTCTTGACTCTTATTGTAAGTTAATTGATCATGTATGTGTATATTTATTTCTGGGCTTTCTATTCTGTTCCACTGATTTTTGCATTTTTTTTTTATGCTAGTACTGTAGCTTTGTAATATCAGGAGGCATGATACTTCCAACTTTGTTCTAATTGGGGTCTTTTTGGGTTCCATACAAATTTTTGGATTGATTGTTTTATTTCTGTGAAAATTACCATTGGAATTTTGATAAGGATTGCAGAGTC
The DNA here is from genome assembly GCF_027475565.1 of Acinonyx jubatus. Classification (NCBI taxonomy): domain Eukaryota; kingdom Metazoa; phylum Chordata; class Mammalia; order Carnivora; family Felidae; genus Acinonyx; species Acinonyx jubatus. The sequence goes on along the minus strand of NC_069386.1, from coordinate 111,359,551 downwards.
TGTAGATTGCTTTGGGTATTATGGACCTTTTAACAGTACTAATTTTTCCAATCCATGTGCATGGAATATCTTTTCATTTATTTGTGTCTTCAGTTTCTTTCATCAGTGTTTTGTGTTTTTAGTGTACATATCTTTAACCTCCTTGGTTAGGCTTAGTGTTTTATTCTTTTTGTTGCAATTGTAAATGGCATTACTTTCTTAATTTCTCCTGATAGTTCATTGTTAGTATATAGAAATGCAGTCGGTTTTTGTATATTGATTTTGTATACTGCAACTTACTGAATTTATTTATTAAATCTAACAGTTTTTTCAGTGGAGTCTGTAGGGTTTTCTGTGTATAATATGCCATCTGCGAATAGTGACAGAATTTACTTCTTCCTTTCCAATTTTGAATGCCTTTCATTTCTTTTTCATGCCTAATTGCTCTGGCTTCCAATACTGTGTTGTATAAAAATGGTGAGAGTAGGCATCCTTATTCGTGATCTTAGAGGAAAAGATTTGAGCTTTCCACCAGTGAGTATAATGTTAGCTGTGGGCTTGTCACATATGACCTTTACTTTGTTGAAGTATGTTCTCTCTAGATATATCCAGTTTGTTGAGATTTTATATCATAAATGGATGTTGAATTTTGTCAGATACTTTTTCTGCATCTCTTGAGCTGATCATATGATTTTTGCCCTTCATTTTGTTAATGTGGTATATCATGTTGATTTGTAGATACATTCTTGCATCCCTGGAGTAAATCCCACTTGATCAAGGTGTATGATCCTTTAACGTGTCATTGAATTCAGTTTGCTAATAACTTTGTTGAGGATTTTTGCATCTATGTTCATCAGGGATATTGTTTTTTTGTTTGTTTTGAGAGAGGGCACAAGTGAGTGAGGGGCAGAGAGAGAGAGAGAATCCCTTGAGGGACAAAGAGAGAGGGAGAGAGAGGGAAGGAAAGAGAGAGAAGCAGGACTTACCTGAAGTGGGGCTTGTGCTCACCCAAAGTGGGGCACGAGCTCACCTGAAGTGGGGCTGAAGCTCACCCGATGTGGGACTCGAACTCATAACCTGAGTCAAAATCAGATGCTTAACGACTGAGCCACCCAGGCACCCAGAGATATTCTTAATTTTCTTTCTTGTGGTGCCTTTGTCTGGTTTTGGTATCATTGTAATGCTGGCCTCATAAAAGTTTGGAGGTGTTCCTTCTTCTATTATAAGCTCTATATTTTGTCTGTTTTGTTTATTATGTATCCTGAGCACCTAGAACAGTGCCTTGTATATACTAGGTGCTCCACAACTATTTGTTGAGTGATTGTAGAAGTACTGTGAATTGTGGAGAAACTTACAATAATATATGGTTGCCTATTAAAACTGGGTATAACTTTATTTTTATTCTACCACATTTTCCACATTTTCATCATTTGTAAAATGGATATCTATACCTATCAAAACAAAGGATGGGATAACAGACAAAATATGTCCCTTTTTAGGAAGATTGTATGGCAGTGATAATCTGTTAGCGTATGTGATAATTATTAATCGATTTTATATAGTATTAAGTATATACATAATTTTTAATGCATATTACTTAATATATAATTACTTAATAATATTAAGTATGCCATAATGTCTAGTCTTAGTTTGTAGCATCTGAAGAGGTCTCTCCAAATACCTCAGAATGCTGTAAATTATTATTAGATAATACTCCTGTAGTCATGTTCTAGTTTGGGTTTTGTAGGACCTGAAGGCAGCTCCAAGTGCATTAATGAGTGTTATAGAATTATTGAAAAGTTTCCATTTTAACTCACTCAAATTTCAGCGTGTGTCTTTGAGACCTCATTATTCTGGAAACCAGCAAAAATAGTCACTATAAAGAGACTATAGAATCATATGCAACTGGTTGGTAAACAATTAACTTATTGACTGCAGAATTTTAATTTTTCTAACACTCTTCATATTCTTTGGTGAATTTTGTTTTTACTCTTAGTTCTTTCTACCTAAGGATTTAATTTTATTTTTTTTTTAATTTTTTTTTCAACATTTATTTATTTTTGGGACAGAGAGAGATAGAGCATGAACGGGGGAGGGGCAGAGAGAGAGGGAGACACAGAATCGGAAACAGGCTCCAGGCTCTGAGCCATCAGCCCAGAGCCTGACGCGGGGCTCGAACTCACAGACTGCGAGATCGTGACCTGGCTGAAGTCGGACGCTTAACCGACTGTGCCACCCAGGCGCCCCAAGGATTTAATTTTAAAAACAATGGTAGTGGAGCACCTGGGTGACTCAGTCCATAAAGCATCTGACTCTTGATTTTGGTTTGGGTCATGATTTCATAGTTCATGAGTTCAAGCCCCACATAGGGCTCTGTGCTGACAGTGCAGAGCCTGCTTGGGATTGTCTCTCTCTCCCTCCCTCCCTCCCTCTCTCTCCCTCTCCCTCTCCCTCTCCCTCTCCCTCTCCCTCTCCCTCTCCCTCTCCCTCTCCCTCTCCCTCTCCCTCTCTCCCTCTCCCTCTCCCTCTCCCTCTCCCTCTCCCTCTCCCCCTCTCCCTGCCTCTTTCTCTGTCCTTCCCATGCGCACATGCACATGCTCTTTCTCTCAAAATAAACTTCAAAAAATGGTAGTTGCTATTTATGAAACTCTCAATATGCCGAGCATTTGCTAAGTGCTTATTATGTGTATTATCTCTTTTGACCCTTTCAGACAACCTTATGAGGTCGGTACTGTTATATTTCTTATTTTCAGATAAGGAAACAGGCTTAGAGGGATCTAACACAGGCATATCTTGTTTTATTGCGCTTTATTGCACTTCACTTTATTGTGCTTTTCAAATACCGCATTTTTTACAAATTGAAGATTTGTGGCATCCCACAATTTGTGTTGAACAAATTTATTAACACCATTTCCTAACAACATTTGCTCAACTTAATGTCTGTCACATTCTCATGAAACTTCAGACTGAAATTAGGCCAGTTAATAACCCTATAATCGCCTTTTAGTATTCAAGTGAAAGAAAGAGTTGCATGTCTCTCACTTTAAATCAGAAGCTTCAAATGATTAAGCTTAGCGAGAAAGGTATGTCAAAAGCTGAGATAGGACAAAACCTAGGCCTCTTGACCAAAGAGTTAGCCAAATCGTGAATGTAATGGAAAAGGTTTTGAAGGAAGTTAAATGTGCTGTTCCAGTGAACATAAGAATGATAAACAAGCAAAACAGCCTTATTGTTGATACGGAGAAGGTTTTAGTGGCCTGGATAGAAGATTAAACTAGCCACAATGTATGTATGTTTGTTTATTTATTTATTTATTTATTTTAATGTTTATTTATTTTTGAGAGACATGGAGACAGAATGCGAGTGGGTTAGGGGCAGAGAGAGAGGGAGACACAGAATCCAAAGCAGGATCCAGGATCCAGTCTCCGAGCTGTCAGCACAAGCCCGATGCGGGGCTTGAACCCACAAGCCGTGAGATCGTGACCTGAGCCAAAGTTGGATGCTCAACTGACTGAGCCACCCAGGCGCCCCATAAACTAGCCACAATGTTATCTTAAGCCAAAGCCTAATCCAGAGTAAGGCCCTAACTCTTCAATTCAAAGCTGGGAGAGATGAGGAAGCTGCTTCAGAAGAAAAGTTTGAAGCTAGCAGAGGTTGGTTCATGAGGTTTAAGGAAAGAAGCCATCTCCCTAACATAAAAGTGCAAGGTGAAGGAATCCCCAAGTGCTGATGGAGAAGCTGCAGCAGGTTATCCAGAAGATGTAGCAAAGATAAGTAACGAAGGAGACTGCACTAAACAACAGATTTTTGATGTAGACGAAACAGCCATCTAGGATTTTCTTAACTAGAGAGAAGTCAATGCCTGGCTTCAAAGCCTCAAAGCACAGGCTGACTCTCTTATTAGCAGCTAATGCAGCTTGTGACTTTGCGTTGAAGCCAGTGCTCCTAGACCATTCCAATAATCCTGGGGCCCTTAAGAATTATGCTAAATCTACTCTGCTTATGCTCTATAAATGGACCAACAAAGCCTAGGTAACAGTACATCTGTTTACAGCATGGTTTATTGAATATTTTAAGCCCACTGTTGAGACCTACTGCTCCAAAAAAAGGAATCCTCTCAAAATACTACTGCTCATTGATGGTGTATGTGGTCAGCCAGGTGCTCTCTCATGGAGATGTACAATAAGTTTCATGTCTGCTAACACAACATCTATTCTGCAGTCCATGGATCAAGGAGTAATTTTGACTTTTAAGTCTTATTATTTAAGAAATACATTCCAAAAAAAAAAAAAAAAGAAAAAAAGAAAGAAAAGAAATACATTCCATAAGGCTCTAGCTGCCAAAGGTAATGATTCCTCTGACAGTTCTGGGTATAGTAAATTGAAAACCTTCTGGAAAGGTTTCACCATTCTGGATGCCATTAAAAGCATTGATAATTCAAGGAAGAGGTCAAAATAATGACTTTCATGGGAGTTTTGAAGAAATTGATTCCAGCCCTCATGGATGACTTTGAGGGCTTCAAGACTTCAGTGGAGGAAATCACTGCAGATGTAGTAGAAATAGCAAGAGAACTAGAATTAAAAGTGGAGCCTGAAGATGTGACTGAATTGTTGTAATCTCAGGATAAAAACTTTAACTGATGAGGAGTTGCTTCTTATGGATGAACAAAGAAAGTGGTTTCTTGAGATGGAAGCTACTGCTGGTGAGGATGCTGTGAAGATTGTTGAAATGACAACAAAGGATTTAGAATATTACATGAACTTAGTTGATAAAGCAGTTCAGGATTTGAGAGAATTGACTTCAGTTTTTAAATAAATTCTGAATAAAATGCTATCAAACAGTTTTCATGCTACAGAGAAATTGTTCATGAAAGGAAAATTCCATCAATGCAGCAAACTTCATTGTTGTGTTATGTTAAGAAATTGCCACAGCCACCGTAACCTTCAGCAACCACCACCCTGATCAGTCAGCAGCTATCAACATCAAGACGAGACCCTCTACCAGCAAAAAGATTATGACTCACTCAACTTCAGATGATAGTTAGCATTTTTCACAGTAAAACATTTACTTTCAGTAAAGTATTTTTAAATTGTGTACACTTTTTAGACATAATGCTATCATACACTTTAATAGACTACAGTATAATGTGAGCATAACTTTTGTATGCACAGAGAAACCAAAAATTCATTTGACTTGCTTTATTGCATTCTTCATTGTGGTGGTCTGGAACCAAACCTGCAATATCTCCAAGGCATGCCTGTACTTTTACCTCCTATATGGTGTGAGATCAGATAAACTATCATAGGCTACAAACAGAGGGTGTAGTTCCTAGAAATGCCACGGTGGGGCACCAAAAGCAAATTCGCCACCTGATCCTGGTGAAACAAGTTATTTCCACAGCTTTAATGGGTCAAGGTAGTCTTTCTTGGGTTGGTAAATCAAACCACCTATAAGGAAGACAGGCTGTCGCCTTAGTTGAACATTGAGGTACACTTTCTTTAGTCTTTCAGAGCTGGCTCTTTTGTGGTGTGTCATCCACCCAGTTTACCAGTCACTTACATGTGACTAGTTTGGGAAGGCATGTGGGGTGGGGGATAGTGTTTGGAATGGCTCACTCTTGGTTTTGGTGCCCATTTTACCTAGTATGCAGTCCTGCAATTTTGTAGTTAATTGTAGTGTTAGCTCTAATTCCCTAAAAAATTAAGTCTCAACAAGTTTTACCTGTTGCTGAAGTCTATACCCAGGGAGCATAAAAATGCCCCTCAGTGCTATAATGTACAAAAGCCTTGGATTGGGAGTCAGGAGACTTGCATTCTAGAACTAGTGTTACCACACATTTGCTCCTCTTATGACCTTGGGGAAGGCAGTTTCTGCAGGCTCTAGTTTCCTCAACTGTAAAATGAGAAGGTTAGACTAGATGATCTCTGAGATCCATTTACACTCTAACATTCATTGGTTTCACAATTCTGAGACTAAAGCATACAGAAGCACCTACTGATACCTCTCAGTTGGGTTCAGCCTCTTTTGAACCTTTAAATATCTCCCTCCTTGGCTTCATCATCAGAAGGGAGAATTTCAAAGGCTTTTTTTTTTTTTTAACCTTAGGATTCCATAAAGGATCTTACAATGTGAAAGTCTTAAAATTGTTTTCAAAAAGAGCGTATTTCTTTTAAAAGTATATAAGCTGTAGAGAACTCCTAGGAGAAAGTATGTCATGATTTTAGGTAAAGAGTGGGAGTATCCCAATTCCAAAAAGACTGAGCATAACAGAATCATGAAGAGAAAGAAGTTAGTGAAAGGATCAGTATTCTGTGAGCTACCTCTTTGCCTCCTACTCTTATTTATGTAACCATTTTCTTTGAATCATTCTAGAGTTTGCCTCTTAAAAATGCAGATTTTCAGGGGGCCTGGGTGGCTCAGTTGGTTAAGCGTCTGACTTCAGCTCAGGTCATGATCTCATGGTTCACTGGTTCAAGCCCTGCATCTGGCTCTGTGCTGACTTCAGCTCAGAGCCTGAGGTCTGCTTCAGATTCAGTGTCTCTGTCTCTCCGCCCTCATGCTCTGTCTCGCTCGCTCTCTCAAAAATAAATAAACATTAAAAAATTTTTTTAAAGATGCAGATTTTCATATCTTTAATAAAGGAGGAAACTTTATGACTAACAGTTGTAGAAAAATCAGAGCTAGGAAGGGGGAATGCACTTATATGTGGAATATTTCTTCATACTGTGTGCCTTGGATCAGAAGTGAGTGTGCTCAAGTTTGGAGATGTGCCTATTCAGAGGAGTGGTGACACTAAGCAACAGCTTATTACAAAGTAATATGATATTTCTCCATGGAAGTAGCCATTCTTGACTGCAGATAATATTTCACTGCCAGTGGCTGAAAACATAGCCTATTCAGGGATAGTGACAGCTGCTTTTGTGCTTACTTCAGTTACATCGTGGATCGTCAAGGTGCAGACCATTTGCCATGGCTGAACTTCTTACTATTTAAAACAGCAACAAAGCATCATTTGTGAGCGGTGTAGAGTCAGAAATGGTTCACCTGGAGTATCTTGTATATATTAAGGGAATGTCAACGTAAAGGAGGCATAGTAAAAGGTGCATTGTCATTTACTCTTGTAGGTAGTAGTAACATCTAAGGAGCACACTACTAGGTTTACAGTTTTAGAAGCTATGGGGCTTAAAAAGAAAAAGTAAATTCCCCTGTTCTGGAGGAACTGGATTTCCAACTGAGAATATAGAATGTACACATCCAGAATGGTTTATGATCACTTAAAAAGCAGCAGACGACTGACATGCTAGATGCTATTGTGATTAACAAAATGTAAATCCATATAAGGCATTACTGTGGCATTATATTTTACATGGGATTGGGTTCGAATGTGAAGGCTTAGGATGAAAACCAGAGTAAAGAAAATTACGCCAGAAAATCTGAGGGTAGCATATTGAATACCCACATGCCATCCCTCCATAAGCCCAACTCAGCTGTTTTCTTTGGCATTGGAAAAAATTGTCCTTCCTTCAGTCGATGAAGTGCTGGTTTGTATTTAGGAGTCACAGTGAATGAAAAATAATATAACTTTAAAAGACCTTGTCCCCATACACATGCTGCAACATGAATGAACTTTGAGGACCTTATGGTAAGTGAAATAAGCTGGGCACAAAAGGACAAATATTTTATGATTCCTTTTGTAGCAGATACCTAGCCTAGTCAAACTCACAGATACAGAAGTAAAATGGTGGTTACCAGAGTCTAGGGGGATAGGAGGTGGAGAATTAGTGTTCATTGGGTATGAGTTTCAGTTTGGGGTAGTGGAAAGGTTCTGGAGATGGGGTAGTGGAGATGATTGCACAACAATGTGAATGTCCTTACTGCCCCTTAGCTGTATACTTATAAAAGGTCAAGGGGTGACTGGGTGGTTCAGTTGGTTAAGTGTCCAACTCTTGATTTTGGCTCAAGTCATGATCTCACAGTTTGCTGACAGTGCAAAGCCTGCTTGGGATTCTCCCTCTCCTGCTGTCTGTCTGCCCCTCCCTGGCTCGTGTGCACATGCTGTCTCTCTCAAAATAAATATTAAGCTAAAAAAATTTTTTTAAAAAAAGGTCAAAATGATAACTTTTATGTAAATTTTACCAAAATTGAAAAAAAAAAGACTGTATCCCCGGATTGTGAAGATAATTTCAAAAGATGAGCTCAAAAAAAACAATGTAAGCAGTGGTAACTTTGTGGAATAGGTAGATTATGTGTAGATTTTCAGGGAGAACATTCATTTGGACACATTTTCAGAAATCAAGCTGCTCATAAGTAGGGATAATTTTTGCTTGTTACATATGAAGAGATAAGCTACCTACTTGTTTTATAGCTAAGGAAGGAGGTCTGGTCCCAAAGAGATGAAGAATTATTACCCATATTAGATGTTGAGTCAACTCCAAGGAAAGGACCAGAATCTAACTCCTTTTCTTACCAGTGGTTCCCTCTTTCACAAATGTTTTACCAGGTGATATTATGCCGGTCCAAGTACCATTTTTACTGTTACTTAATCATTTTTATATCAACTTATTTCTTATAACATATATTTAATACATAAAGTTATTTTAAAAGGAAATTTTATATTACCATTTAAATAATCTATCTATCTATCTATCTATTTATTTATTTATTTAATGTTTACTTGTTTTTGAGAGAGAGAGAGCATGAATGGGGGAGGGACAGAGAGAGAGAGAGAGAGAGACACACACACACACAAAATCCAGGCTCCACTCTCTGAGCTGTCAGCACAGAGCCCAACATGGGGCTTGAATTCAGGAGCCGTGAGATCACGACCTGAGCCGAAGTTGGATACTAAATTGACTGAGCCACCCAGGTGCCTCGAAAATCTTTTTTTTTTAGTTTGAAGTATTTGATTGTTTATTTTACGTAAATTTCAATTCTCCAGCTATTAATACTTACCTTAATTTTTTAAAATTTATTTTTATATTGACTTTTTTTAGGTATAATTAACATATGGTGTTATATTAGTTTCAAGTGTACAATATAACGATTCAACAGTTTAATACATTATTTAGTGCTCATCAAGAGAAGTGTACTTCTTAATCCCCTTTATGTATTTCACCCATCCTCACATCCACTTCCCCTCTGGCAGCCATCAGTTTGTTCTCTGTATTTAAGAATCTGTTTTTTTTCAGGGCACCTGACTGGCTCAGTTGGTTAAGTGTCTGACTCTTGATTTCAGCTCAGGTCATGAACTTACAGTTGGTGGGATCAAGCCCCACATCAGGCTCTGCACTGATAGCACAGAGAGGCAGAGAGCCCTCTGCCCTCTCTGCCTTGTGTGCACGCATACATACTCTCTCCCAAACTAAATAAACGTTTAGAAAAAAAGAATCTTTTTTTGTTTCTTTTTAATTTTGTTCATTTGTTTTGTTTCTTAAATTGCAAAAAATGAGTGAAATTGTGTGGTATTTGTCTTTTGTTTTCTGACTTATTTCACTTAGCATTATACCCTCTAGATCTATCCATCTTGTTGCAAATGGTAAGATCTCATTTTTTTAATGGACGAATAATAATATTCCATTTTATTTTTTTATTTAAAAAATTTTTTTTGAATATTTATTTTTGAGAGAGAGAGAGGGACAGAGCATGAGCAGGGGAGGGGCAGAGAGAGAGGGAGACACAGAATCTGAAGCAGGCTCCAGGCTCCGAGCTGTCAGCACAGAGCCTGACGTGGGTCTCGAACTCATGAGCCGTGAGATCATGACCTGAGCCCAAGTCAGACGCTCAATCGCCTGAGCCACCCAGGGCCCCAATAATATTCCATTTTATACACACCACACACACACGCATGCGCACACCCACACACACCCTCCACATCTTCTTAATGCATTTATCTGTGGATGGACACTTGGGTTGCTTCCATATCTTAGTTTTCTTAAATAATGCTGCAGTAAACATAGAGGTGCATATATCTTTTCAAATTAGTGTTTTTGTTTCCTTTGGGTAAATACCCCATAGTGGAATTACTGGATCATATCATATGGTGATTCTATTTTTAATTTTTTGAGGAACCTCCATAGTGTTTTCCTTGGTGTAGCTGCACCAGTTTACATTCCCAACAACAGTTCATGAGTGTTCTTTTTACTCCACATCCTCACCAACACATGTTATTTCTTGTGTTTTTTATTTTAGCCATTCTGACAGTGTAAGGTGATCTCTCATTGTGGTTTTGATTTGCATTTCCCTGCTGGTCAGTGATGTTGACAATCTTTTCATGTGTCTGTTGGGCATTTGTATGTCTTCTTTGGAAAAATGATTGTTCAGGTCCTCTGCCCATTTTTAATTGGATTATTTGGGTTTTCTTGTGTTTAGTTTGGATATTATCCCCTATTGGATATACTATATCCAAACATCTTTTCCCATTCAATAGGTTGCCTTTTTGTTTTGTTGATGGTTTACTTCGCTGTGCAAAGCTTTTTATTTTGGTGTAGTCCCAGTAATTTCATTTTGTGTTTGTTTCCCTTGCCTGAAGAAGCATATCTAGAAAAGTATTTATGTGGCTGATGTAAAAGAAATTACTGCTTATGTTTTCTTCTAGGAGTTTTACAGTTCCAAGTTTCACATTTAGGTCTTTAATCCATTATTTTTGTGTATGGTGTAAGGAAATGGTCAGTGTCATTCTTTTACATATAGCTGTCCAGTTTGTCCAGCACCATTTGTTGAAGAGACTTTTTCCCATTATTTATTCTTGCCTCCTTTGTCTTAGATGAATTGATCAGATAAGTGTGGGTTTATTTCTGTGTTCTCTGTTCTGTTCCATTGATCTATGTGTCTGTTTTTGTGCCAGTATCATACTATTTGATTACAACAGCTTTGTAGTATGTCTTGAAATCTGGGATTGTGATACCGCTAGCTTTGTTCTTTTTCAAGATTGCTTTGGCTATTCAGGGTCTTTAGTGGTTCCATACAGATTTTAATATCATTTGTTCAAGTTCTATGAGAAATGCTGTTGGTGTTTTGATAGGAATTGCATTGAATATATTTTCATTTATTTGCATCATATTCAATTTGTTTTTATTAGTGTTTTATAGTTTCAGAATACAGGTCCTAATCTCATTGGTTAAGTTTAGTTCTACGTGATTTGTTAGTTTTGGTGTGATTGTGAATGGGATTGTTTTCTTAATTTCTCTTTCTGCTACTTCATCATTAGTGTATAGAAATGCAACAGATTTCTGTATATTAATTTTGAAATTTTTTAAAAATGTTTTTATTTATTTTTGAGACAGAGACAGAGCATGAGCAGGGGAGGGGCAGAGAGAGAGGGAGACACAGAATCCAAAGCAGGCTCCAGGCTCCGAGCTGTCAGCACAGAGCCCAAAACGGGGCTCGAACCCACGGACTGCGAGATCACGACCTGAGCTGAAGTCAGGCGTTTAACTGGCTGAGCCACCCAGGCGCCCCACTGTATATTAATTTTGTAAGTTATGACTTTACTGAATTCACTTATTCTGGTAGTTTTTTGGTGGGGTCTTTAGGGTTTTCTGTATATAGAATCATGTCATCTGAGGGGCACCTGGGTGGCTCGGTTGAGCATCCGACTCTTGGTTTTGGCTCTGGTCATGATCCCAGGGTTATGGGACCAAGCCCCGTGTCAGGCTCCATGCTCAGTGTGTAGCCTGTTTAAGATTCTCTCTATTCGGGGCGCCTGGGTGGCTCAGTCGGTTAGGCGTCCGACTTCAGCTCAGGTCATGATCTCACAGTCCGTGAGTTCGAGCCCCGCGTCGGGCTCTGGGCTGATGGCTCAGAGCCTGGAGTCTGCTTCAGATTCTGTGTCTCCCTCTCTCTCTGACCCTCCCCCGTTCATGCTCTGTCTCTCTGTGTCTCAAAAATAAATAAAAACATTAAAAAAAAAAAAAGATTCTCTCTATTCCTCTGCCTCTCTCCTCTGCTCATGTGCACAGTCTCTCTAAAAGAAGAAGAAAAAGAAAATAGGGGTGCCTGGGTGGCTCAGTGGTTAAGCATCCTACTCTTGTTTTTGGTTCAGTTCCTGATCTCACAGTTCTTGGGAACAAGCCCTGCTTTGGGCTCTGCACTGACAGCACGGAGACTGCTTGGGATTCTTTCTTTCCCTTTTTCTCTCCATCCCTCCCACATGCACGCACACTCTTTCTTTCACTCTCAAAAATGAAACATTAAAAGAAATTGTGAGAGTGGGCATCTTTGTCTTGTTCCCAATCTTAGGGGAAAAGCTCTCAATTTTTCACCATTGAGTATGATGTTAGCTGTGGGTTTTTCACATATGGCCTTTATTATGTTGAGGTATGTTCTCTCTAAACCTACTTTGTTGAAAGTGTTTATCATGAATGGATGTTGTACTTAGTCAAATGCTTTTTCTGCATCTACCAAGTTGATCATATGGTTTTTATTCTTTCTCTTATTGATGTGATGTATCACGATTCATTTCCAAATATTGAATCATCCTTGTATCCCTGGAATAAACCCTCTTGATTGTGGTGAATGACTTTTTTAATGTATTGTTGGATTGGGGTTGCTAGTATTTTGTTGAGTATTTTTATATCTATGTTAAAATATGTTAACATAATATCTATGTTATATCTAGATACTGGCCTGTAGTTCTCTTTTTTTGTCGTGTCTTTATCTGGTTTTGATATCAGGTTAATGCTGGCCTCATAGAATGGATTTTGGAAGCTTTCCTTCCTTTTCTATTTTTTTGAATAGTTTGAGAAGAATAGGTATTAACTGTTCTTTAAATGTTAGGTAGAATTCACCTGGGAAGCTATCTGATCTTGGACTTTGTTGAGAGTTTATTGATTATAGATTCAGTTTCTTTTCTGGTAATCAGTCTGTTCAAATTTTCTGTGTCTTCCTGTTTCAGTTTTGGTAATTTATGTTTCTCAGACTTTATCCACTTATTCTAGGTTTTCCAGTTTGTTGGCATATAGTTTTTTTTTTAATTTTTTTTTACATTTATTTATTTTTGATAGAGACGGAGCACCAGTGGGGAGGGGCAGAGAGAGGAGACACAGAATCTGAAGCAGGCTCTGGGCTCTGAGCTGTCAGCACAGAGCCCAATGCAGGGCTCGAACCCACAAACCACGAGATCATGACCTGAGCCAAAGTCGGATGCTTAACTAACTGAGCCACCCAGGCGCCCCTTTTTTTATTTTTGAGAAAGAGAGAGAGCATGCACACATGTGCATACGAGCAGGGGAGGGGCAGAGAGAGAAGAAAAGAGAGAATCCCAAGCAGGGTCCACGCTCAGAGGTGAGCCTGATGCAGGGCTTGATCCCACAACTGTGTGATCATGACCTGAGCCAAAATCAAGAGTCAGATGCTCAACCGACTGAGCTACCCAGGTGCCCCAGCATGTAGTTTCTCATAATATTCTCATAATTGTATTTCTGTGGTGTTGTTATATCTCCTCTCTCATTTGTGATTTTATTTATTTGAGTACTCTTTTTTTCTCTTATAAGTCTGGCTAGAGGTTTATCAGTTTTATTGATTTTTTTTCAAAGAATGAGCTCCTAGTTTCATTGATCAGTTCTTTTGGTTTTTGTTTCTTTATCATTTATTTCTGCTCTAATCTTTATTATTTCCTTTAGGTTTTGTTTGTTCTTTTTCTAGCTCCTTTAGGTGTAAGGCACTCTGTTGTTTTAGGGGTTTTGCTTTTATTTGCCTGTATTTAATTTATTTCTGTGCTAATCTTTATTATTTCCTTTCTTCTACTGGCTTTGGGCTTTGTTCTTTTCCTGGCTCCTTTAGGTGTAATATTAGGTTATTTCTTTGAGAATTTGTTTGTTGAGATAGGTCTGTATTGCTGTAAACTTCCCTCTTTGAACAGCTTTTGCTGCATCCCAACAGTTTTAGGCTATTGAGTTTTATTTGTTTCCATGTATTTTTTTTTAATCCCAGTGTAATTAACATACAGTGTTATATTAGTTTCAGGTGCACAGTATACTGATTCAGTAATTGTATACACTACTCAGTGCTCATCATGATGTGTACTCTTATAATCTCCTTCATCTATTTTACCTAATCCCCCTCCTGCCTCCCCTCTGGAAATCACCAGGTTGTTCTCTATATTTAGCATCTGTTTTTGTTTCTTTTTTTCTGTTTTGTTTGTTTCTTAAATTCCACATATGAGTGAAATCATATGGTATTTATCTTTCTCTAACTGACTTATTTCACTTAGCATTATACCGTCTAGATCCATCTATGTCATTGCAAAAGCAAGATTTCATTCGTTTTTTTTTTTTTAATGTTTATTTTAGAGAGAAAAGAGAGAGCGCACGTGTGAGCGGGAAAAGGGGAGGGACAGAGAGAGAGAAGGAGACACAGAATCTGAAATAGGCTCCGGGCTCTGAGCTGTCAGCACATAGCCCAGTGTGGGGCTTGAACCCACAAACCGCAAGATCATGACCTGAGCTGAGGTTGGACGCTTAACCAACTGATCCACCCAGGCGCCCCTCATTCTTTTTTGTGGCTGAGTAACATTTGTGTGTGTGTGTGTGTGTGTGTGTGTGTGTGTGTGTGTCACATCATCTTATCCATTCATCTGTGGGTGGACACTTGGGTTGCTTCCATGTTTCTTGGCTAGTGTAAATAATGCTACAGTAAACATACAGGTGCATAGATCTGTTTGAATTAGTGCTTCTGTTTTCTTTGGGCAAATACCCAGTAGTGGATTTACTGGATTGTAGGGGAGTTCTATTTTTATCTTTTTGAGGAAACTCTGTATGATTTTCTACAGTGGCTGCACCAGTTTGCATTCCCACCAACAGTACATGAGGGTTCCTTTTTCTCTACATCCTTGCCAACACTAGTGGTGTCTCCAAGTATTTTTTGATATCCTCTTTGATTTCTTGGTTGACCCATTCATTGTTCAGTAGCATGTTATTTACCCTCTCTATATATTTATGTTCTTTCCAAATTTATTCTGTGGTTGATTTCTGGTTTTGTACCATTGTGGATGGAAAAGATGCATGATATAATTTTGGTCTTTTTTAAAAATTTATTGAGACTTATTTTGTGGCCTAATAATAACATCCTAGAAAATATTCCACGTACACCTGAAAAGAATGTGTAGTGCACTGGTTTTGTTTTTTTGTTTTTTTGAGAGGGGGTGCAAATGAGTGAAGGGCAGAGAGAGAGGGAGAGAGAGAGAAGCAGGGCTCACCCGAAGTGGGGCTCAAGTTCACCCAATGCAGGATTCAAACTGTGAGATCATGACCTGAGCTGAAGTCAGATGCTTAACTGAGTGAGCCACCCAGGTGCCCTTATATTGCACTGTTTTGTGATGGAATGATAGATCTGTTAAGTGGAAACTCTTGGAGACCTATCTAAATGATCTGAAAAATACAGTCCAGGCAAAACAATGCTGTTTTAGTTAAATGTTACTGGTTGGAAGCTGAAGCCTATTCTATTTTTGTTAAAAGAGATTAGTAATTTTTAGGTATTAAAGACATACTAGCACTGAAATGACATAATGCAAAGGATTGAAAGAGAATTGCAAAGGGAATGATTTTCTCACTGAGTCCGTGGTATTTGCATCATTTTACATTATCACCGCCAATGGATACGGCTGAGAAATATGTACCATACCATGCAGTCTCCCCAGCAAGCAGAATAAGTGAGTCTTGAATTTGTTTTGCAGAAAAGCAGTGGATGAGGGTTAATACAGAGAAATGTTTCACAGTGGAGGTGAACGTGGGAACAAGAATTTAGAACATCAGTATTGTTAAACATTCTTGTTGATGGTGTGCCTGATCCCTCTTGGGAAAAATAGATTGACAGTAATTAACTTAGACCTATATTGTTTCATAGTAGAATAATCTTGACCTTTGGGGCCAGATAATTCAGGAGTGTCCCAAGCATGGATATTTTTGTTCCCTGGACCCTAAATGCCATTCGTAATACCCACTTCCTTCACTCCCCCATCGTTGTGATAACAAGTTTCTGTACATGTCTAAATGCTTTTTAGAGGTGATTAAGTACTGTTACCCCATCAGGAGAGAGGGTTGGGGAGTTTATTGTAAGCAGAGAGAATGACCTCTACAAATATATGGAAGGCAGGACTGAACTCTTGAAACTTGTTTACCTTTTCCAGAAGAGAAGAAAAAACTGATCAGAGATTTTGATGAAAAGCAACAGGAAGCAAATGAAACGGTAAGAACAGGGAGCAAGTCCTTATTTCTTCTACCTGGAGTTAGTCTTTTCCAGAATTATTACCCGACCACAGATTAAATGTTCCTGTGTATTGATCTTGATTTGGATTATTTCTTACTAAGTGAGGCCAGTTGATGGGGTGAGTGATGAGAGGATTTGACAAACACAAATGGGTAAAGCTTACTCTCTTAAAATTAGTATTTGATATAATACATTCCTGATGTGAGTAGTAAGGGCATTCTCAAACCTTTACCTGGGTGGTCTTTTAATGTTTGTTTACTTTTGAGAGAGAGACAGACAGACAGAGCACGAGTTGGGGAGGAGCAGAGAGGGAGACACAGATCCAAAACAGGCTCCAGGCTCTGAACTGTCAGCACAGAGACCAATGCGGGGCTCAAACTCATGAACCGCAAGATCATTACCTGAGCTGAAGTTGGGTTCTTAACCGACTGAGCCACCTGGTTGCCCCTACCTGGGTGGTCTTTTAAAATGAAATTTTAAAAGCTGGCCATTAAGATGAGTTATTCTTCTTTATTAAAATTATTATCACAAAAATGTACCTCAGAAGTGGTTGTACTTCCCTTCTGCTGTTTTAAAAGACAACATAGTGAGGGGCGCCTGAGTGGCGCAGTCGGTTAAGCGTCCGACTTCAGCCAGGTCACGATCTCGCGGTCCGTGAGTTCGAGCCCCGCGTCAGGCTCTGGGCTGATGGCTCAGAGCCTGGAGCCTGTTTCCGATTCTGTGTCTCCCTCTCTCTCTGCCCCTCCCCCGTTCATGCTCTGTCTCTCTCTGTCCCCCCCAAAAAAAAACGTTGAAAAAAAAAAAAGACAACATAGTGAATATGATTGATCTTGACAAACACGTTGAAGACTGTTAAAGGAATCCCCTGATATTAGAGGGGGAGATTTCTGGTTTTTAATATATAATATGTTCTCTTTAATTTCATTTACCTAACTTTATTAGATATTGCAACATCCCAGTTTTGATGGAACCTGTCTGTATATTGACATTTCTCCCCTAAGTCCTCATAAAGAACCACTTGTCTGGTATATGGTCAGATCAAATGCAAGAACCAAGCAGTTGCCTTGAGTTTAGTTTTATTAATAAAAGCTGAAATAATAAAAATAAATTAATTAAATGAGAGAAAGAGAAAGCAAACAAACAAGCATAGTGGCTGGATTTGGTTCCTTGGGCAGGTCATGCATGGACTGGACAGGTTTCCAGTCAGGACCCAAAGTGGGCTGGTCAAATGTTGGTCCAGGCTGCCGAGCAATTTAACAACTGCTTCTCTCTTAATCTATAGCTTTTCTTTAAAAACAAAACAAAACCTTATTTTTTAGAAGTAGTGTCCCTCTCTCTCCATATCCTTATCCTCTAGCTTCATCAAACCCTTTCAGGAATTTGGGGTTAAAATCCAGGTTCCAATAGCCAAAGTATGGAAAGAGCCCAAATGTCCACCGATGGATGAATGGATAAAGTCAGGCCACCAGATTGTGGAAACAGTGGAAACTATGGACATACTAGAAACAATGGACATACTAGAAACTCTTCTTAATTCCTGTGTAAATCTGGGCATCTGCAGGATACCAGTTATAGAATCAGTCTTCTTTTTTTGGTTAATATCTTTGTAGAATGTTAAACATCTTTCAGCTAATACCAATTTATTTGTTTGGTGCTTAGATACTTTTCTCTGAACTTAGTAAAATTAACCAATCCAACTTTGGCCATCCCAGGCAGATGAAAATAATTTATGGCTCTTGTGAACATGTCTGAGTGTTATATTTTACTTACCCAATAAAATGGAGATCTCATGTGGACCCCTGGTTATATAGGACATGGAGACAAACAATTGATTTTCCAAAAGAAGAGGAAGGAAGAAACCTCATGCCAGACCCCTATCATTTTTAGTACAGTAGACTTGAAAGTGTTTCATGAGAGTACTTGAACTATAACAGCTTAAGAATTTGGTATACTGGAAAGGCAATTTGAAGATTTTGAATCCTGACTTCCCTTATTGTGTTATCTTGAGTACATTTCTTCAATTCTTACATATGAAATAGAAGTAGTATTTACTACCTTATTGAGGACAGGGAAGATTAAATGAGATAATACATATAAAAATGTTTAGTCAGATATAAGGTGCTTGTTAGTTTTTTTCACTCATTCATCACATATTTCTTGAATGCCTGTTCTATGCATGCTAGGCACTGTGCCAGGCACTCAGAATAATGAGGTGAACAGATCACATGTGGTCCCTGCCCTCATGGAACATATGGTTGAATACTTATTTGCAGTTGTCTGTGGTTTGATTAGTCCATACTAGGCATGTGCCCAGATGAGAGAGAAAAGAACCAGGCTATCTACTCACTTTCTGCCTTCCTAGCTGGCAGAGATGGAAGAGGAACTACGTTATGCACCTCTGTCTTTCCGTAACCCTATGATGTCTAAGCTTCGAACCTACCGGAAGGACCTTGCTAAACTCCATCGGGAAGTGAGAAGCACACCTTTGACAGCCACACCTGGGGGCCGAGGAGACATGAAATATGGCACATACACTGTAGAGAATGAGCATATGGTAAGCCTTAGCTGTTTTTTTTGTTTTTGTTTTTGTTTTTATCTCAAGGGCCTGTGGCAAAAAATTAACCATGTCGTTGAGTACAGTTTATGTTATCAGTGTTTATTGAACTCTTATTCTTCCCACCTTATCCTCTTTCCTGCATCCAGTTCCCCTCCCGCCTTGGGGTAACCACCTCTCCTGTATTTTTTTGTTGTTGTTAAATTTTTTTTTTTTAACATTTATTCATTTTTGATAGTGAGAGAGACAGAGCATGAGCAGGGAGGGGCAGAGAGAGAGGGAGACACAGAATCCGAAGCAGGCTCCAGGCTCTGAGCTGTCAGCACAGGGCCCGATGCAGGGCTTGAACTCACAGACTGTGAGATCATGACCTGAGCTGAAGTCGGATGCTTAACCAACTGAGCCACCCAGGCGCCCCTCACCTGTCCTGTTATTTAATGCAGATCTTTACCAACCATGCTTAGATTTCTTTGTATCTTTAATAAAACAGTGCTTGATATATAGTGGAGGAATACAAGAGTTCCCTTTTCTTATTGTATCTGGACTTTGTATTCTGACCCATAAATCCAGTTTTTTCAGATATGCTCAAAAAATTCAGTTAGGTTTTTATCAGGATAGCCCACGCTTTCAGGAAGGGGCTCACAGCTTACTTAGTTGTAATAGAAAGTAAGCCAGACTGCCTCTCTAGACCCCAGTATTCTGATTTATCAAATTAGACTGACAGAGTTGAAAATCTATATTCTGAAACTATCTAGAGAAGTTAAAGGAGTAAAAGTTTACAAAGACTAAATGTAATGTGTTGCATTTGGAATTATATTCCACTGTGCAAAGTAGAAATGGCCTGGCAGGTGGCCTGGCCAGGAGCATGGGAAAGAAATGGCGGGGCCTGTAAGTGCAGACTGCATGTGTGTAGAAAGAATCCTGTTTGATGATGCGTCCTGACTATAGTTGAAGAGTTCAGACGATACTGGCCTGACATTTACTGGTGTCAAACTGGAGTATTTGAAAATGATATAAACGTTTCAAAATTCACTTGTAAAGGGAGACTGGGAAAAGGCAGATAGGTGAAGCTTGTTAAAGTGAAATGAGCGGTATAAAGTGACTTTGGTCATTTGTTACCAAAAATAAACCAACAAAAAAAAGGGGGGGGGAGATAAAGCCAAACAATAATTTGCTTTAAAATTACTAGTTTCAGAGTCATAAAAACAATTTAAATATACATACCACCTTCATTGGAATTACTGTTCCAGACCTCGAGTTGATTTATGTGATCTTACTGTCTTTTCCTTCTCTTCAATCTAATCAGTTAAAAATATCCATCTTTCATTAAAAAAAAAAAAAAAAGCCTTATTCCTTATTCCTACTTCTTTTGAGCTGAATTAACTGGGATTAATTTCAGTGACATTCAGTGGTTCCATCATCCACTGGCCTGTATGCCACATATGAAAACTTCTCATCTAGAAACCCAATATTTTGGCTGCCTGATGGTGGCATCAGTAATAGGCCCTGTGAACTGGCCCCTTTCTGAGTGGTGCATATATAAGTGCTTTAATAGCTAAGAACTTAACTGTTCCTATTTGTCGGTGGTTAATTCTGGCTGACAATGGCTACTTCTGTCATGCCTTCGGTGCTTGGGATTATAGGTGGAGTAAAACTTTGGCAGAGATTTAGGAAATTAGGGCACTAGGGAAATTAGGGCAGCTTACTTGGCCCCAGATACCTCCTTCTCTGAGAGTAGTCACCAGTGTGGCAACTTAAGAGTTTATGTTTTGTATGGCTGAGGTGAAATTCTTTTGGGGCTTACCAGGATTGTAACCAGTTAAATGTTTTCCAAAATGTAGTAGTGTCACAAATCATTTTGAAGTCTGAATGTACTAAAAATGAATAGCTTATTCATGGTGCATCAGTCCTCAGTACCAGTCAGGTGGGAATCTTCAGTGAATTAATCTATTTCTAAGGCTATGGAATTTAGTTGGTTTGTTGTCCTGTCAAAAGTTACAGGCTATACGCATATTCAGATAGCTCCTGCACCCCACATCTGGGCCACTGCCTCTCATAAATTGTTAGTCCAGAAAGTACATGAAATCATTGCAACCTCATCACAAACACAGGGAAAATGCTCTGTTTTTAACCTCCTTTTCTTGCATCACAAGTATAAAACCAGTGGAGTGAAAGGTATGTCATCTTATATTGGATTCCAGGTGCTTTCATCTGACCTTGAATATAATCTTATAGTTGATTAGCATCTTTGTTTGTCTTAAAAGTAATGAGGGGCACCCGGGTCGCTCAAGTCAGTTGAGTGACTTTATTTACAAAGATATTTTTTAATGTTTATTTTTTGAGAGAGAGGCAGACTGCAGGCGGGGAAGGGCAGAGAGGGAGGGAGAGACAGAATCGGAAGCAGGCTCCAAGCTTTGAGCTGTCAGCACAGAGCTTCACACGGGGCTTGAACCCATGAACTGTGAGATCAGGACCTGAGCCGAAGTTGGACACTTAACTGACTGAGCCACCCAGGCACCCTTAGTGTCCAACTCTTGATTTCGGCTCAGGTCATGATCTCATCGTTCCTGGGATCAAGCCAGCCCCACTTTGGGCTCTGCAGTGACAGCATGGAGTTTGCTTGAGATTCTCTCCCCAACTCTCTCCGCCCCTCCCCCACACACTGTCTCTCAAAATAAGTAAACATTGCACACACTATATCCCTTCTTACATCAGAAGGGTCATAAGGAATGTGCTGGCAATGAATTTATGATGGGAGATGTTTAATATTTCCGTTCCATTTTCTGGTCAGAATCGGCTACAGTCTCAAAGGGCATTGCTTCTGCAAGGCACTGACAGCCTGAACCGGGCCACCCAGAGTATTGAGCGTTCTCATCGGATTGCCACAGAGACTGACCAGATTGGCTCAGAAATCATAGAAGAGCTGGGTGAGCAACGTGATCAATTGGAGCGTACTAAGAGTAGGGTAAGTCTGAGTGGATGGGGCAAAGTAGGTGGGCCCTTTATATCCTGATGCCTTACCACTGCCGGAAGTTACAGCAGTTCTGAATTCAGGGTCAGGACCTTTTAAGCACTTCAGCTTTTCTCAATTTTTAATTTTCTTGGTTGAGAGAGTTCTCTTGAAAGTTTTTTACCCCTCAGATGTAGAGGTCATTGGAGGGGCCAGGGTGGAGACAGAAGAAACACAATTTCTGTATTTATGGAAGATTGTCAACTAAATCTAAGACTGTAGCCACTCCATCCTTTTATTAATTCCTGTATTACCAACCTGAGATTTTTCTCATACATCTATTAGGATATTATCCCGTTCTTATGAAAGCGTCATCTACTTAAAAGATCCTAGGGTTTTGGGGTTTTTTTCTCATTTAGAGCCAAGGCTGTTTTCCACATGTCATAAAATAGTACCACTCACAATTTATAGAGGGGGTCAGTCCTAGACTATGACTCTTTCCTGTTACCCAAGGTAAGCTGGATCATTGTGGGAAGAAAACAGAAACAACTTAGACCAAATGCCTATATCAATGGAGTCTCTATCACTCTTAAGAGGTTCTGAAAAACTCATTTCTCCCTTTCCATATACCTGCACAGAAATTTAAAAAATAGTGCAGCTTGCCAGTAGAATGTTATATCCTTAATGTTAAAAGGCACATCCAAATTGAAGAATAGATACTGTGGGCAAGGCTTGGATGGAAAGTATTAGCTCAGTGTGGGGATTGGAGAGGATTTTCTCATATCCTAATAGCTGCAATTATCCCCATTTTTAAAGTAAATCAGAATAATGCCTTTCCATCCTCAGTGAAAATTCACAACTACTGATTTCAAGGTAAACTGTGGAGAAGACAACTTGCTTACATATTGTATGGTTTTTGACTTTTGAAAAAAGCAGGTGGATTGGTTGAATTTAAAAGCTGTGGAATGAGCTGAGATCAACTTACCATGGCCACTGGGGAATGGGAACAGATGGTAGGTGGCATCTGTTAAAATATCCCCCAGCTATCTTGATTATCAACAGGCAACCAAAGGGAAATGATTTTTTTTAAGGCTTTTAAAAGATTAATTCCTTTCACAATTCAGTGCATCTGTAAAAGTGGTAAAGAAAAAATGAATCAGATCCCAAAAGTGGTAATTGACCAGCCTACAAAAACAAATACTAACTCAAGAGGCCCTCCTGGAGTTTGGTTGATGAAATTCAAATCTTAAGTTGCTTCACAGTTACTGATGAGGCACACCTGAAGCTTTTTTCTGTCTTGAGTAGCCAAGGTGAAGGATTAGCTTGGCCCCAGGAGTCCCCCACAGTAACCTTGGGACATAATAATTCCTAAGCCTGCTTGTTGAGTACTAAGGTATCTTATCCTTGCCAGTTTCTTCTACTTGTACTCAGAGGCCATCATTCAGATTGGTTTGATGGGGTTTTTCAGCACACACCCTTTAATGCCCACTGTCAGTTTAGGAATGTTCAGGTTCTACGGTATCTACTTTTAAAAGGGGGAAATAATTGCTATTTTCTCTTCTCAGCTGGTAAACACAAGTGAAAACTTGAGCAAAAGTCGAAAGATTCTCCGTTCAATGTCCAGAAAGTAAGTTTTAAAAAGTCACAAAATTTCTCCTACCTCTAAGACATTAAACAGTGACTTGCAAAGGTCCTGATAAAGTAGAAAGAATAAAGTATTATCTTGTATAAATATCCCAGGACAAAATTCTTTGTTAAAATTATATGCTGCTCTGACTTGGAGCAGTCAAAAATTTGTCCACTTTTAATCCCAGTTTACATTCTTCAGAGCACATGGGAGTAATGGAGCTTCATGTTCCTTGAAATATAGTTGTATAAACTTGGTGAGAAAACTGTTTTTACAGCTACTGCTTAGTAGTTGCTTTTGGCTCTGCTTGTCCTTCATGGAAGTAAGCCCCTTATCAGGGAGTTCTGTCCTGTTAGCAAGAAGTTGACTTTAAAAAAAAAAAAAAAAAAAAAAAACCCTAGTGCACTAAACAAAACTACAACCTAGCCAGGGAACTAGTAGAGTGAGATTTTCCTAAACAGTGGTAAATGTCTTGTCAAACCAGAGGAAAGCTTCAGTTAGAGTTGCCTTGAAGAACCAGAGATTGCATTCTTTGTGTTAACAAAAGATAATTTTACGGCTTCAAAAAGTTTACTGCTTTTATAAAGGTATCCTTTTGGGTTAATGGAGGAAGAGAGTAGTTAGATAGTGGTATTATATTTCTGCTATTTTGAAATATTCAACCTGATTTCAGAAATAATTTTTCAGGGTGCCTGGCTGGCTCAGTTGGTAGAGCATCTGATGCTTGATCTCAGGGTCATGAGTTCAAGCCCCATATTGGACATTGAGCCTACTCAAAAAAAAAAAGACATCTTTCATATTTAATAAACACTAGCTCTCCTAGAAAAGCCTTTAGGGGCGCCTGGGTGGCACAGTCGGTTAAGCGTCCGACTTCAGCCAGGTCATGATCTTGCGGTCCGTGAGTTCGAGCCCCACATCGGGCTCTGGGCTGATGGCTCAGAGCCTGGAGCCTGGTTCCGATTCTGTGTCTCCCTCTCTCTCTGCCCCTCTCCCGTTCATGCTCTGTCTGTCTCTGTCCCAAAAGTAAATAAACGTTGAAAAAAAAAATTAAAAAAAAAAAGCCTTTAAAGTTTTATTTAAGTAGTCTCTAGACCCAACATGGGGCTTGAACTCAAAACCCCAAGATCAAGAGTCACATCTTTTTCCTACTGAGCCAGCCAGATGCCTCTAGGAAAGCTATTCTTAAAGTGAGAAAGTAACTACTATTTGAAAACATTTTAGAATCAAGAAACCATTTTTATGCTTTGGTATCTGTTGTCACAATTTTCAACATTTCCGTGAGGTAGTGTTATCCCTAAATTACAGTTGAAAAAAGCTTTCAAGATGTCACTTGAAGGAACCTTATATATACACTAACTTCAGTGGCTATGTGATCAAACAAAATTTCAATCTGTCTCACAGTATCTAGCCTCAGCCTGAGGGTCAAACTCCTCAGTATTACAAATGGACAGAAATAAGGACATCCAGGCTTCTGACTGTTCCCTGCTTTGCTTCTCTTTGTAGAGTGACAACCAACAAGCTGCTACTTTCCATCGTCATCTTACTGGAGCTGGCCATCCTAGGGGGTCTGGTTTATTACAAATTCTTTCACAAGCATTGAACTTCCTAGAGGGAAGGGTTTGCGGACCAGAACTTTGACCCTGTGAATGAATGGTGTTAGGGATGGGGAATAAGCGGAGTGCTGCTGTAAGGTAATGGTTCAAGGATGCACTGTGTAGCTAGACTGGGAGAAGGGAGGGAAGACGGAAAACCACTTTACTGTGAAGGAACAGCAACAAGACCAGTATGATATACCAAGGTAATAAATGCTGTTTATGACTCCTTTAAATTTACATAGTACTCCAACATATTAATAGCCTGTGAACTGCAAAAACAAACAAAAAAAAACCCCACAAATTTACAGTAGTATTGGTCACCAAAATGGAGAGGGAAAGGAAACTTTACAATTGTGAGAATGCGCAAATGTTCTCATTAAGGCAATATTGACCCAGACAACCATTTAGTATATATGTGTCCTCAAATGCCTCATAATTCTGGAATGCCCATCATGACAAACGTGTCAGCACACAAAGTTCCTAAATTCTCACACGTTCTTCACTTTCTGATTCATCTGGTGAACTGGGAGTAGGAAGTTGGTCATAGACAATGTGCCCTCCCTCCCTTGTCTGACCAAAACTGGAAGCAATCACATCCACTGCCAGGCCTGCAGTAGCCTTGGCCTCTTCCTCTGAAGCAGCCAGCTGAGGATTGACTTCAACAAGATCCAGTGCTGACAGCAATCCTGAAAGAACAAAGCATGACAAAACCTTAGAAGATTCTCTAGCTGCTCTTTTCAGTGAGGGTCGTCCTACTAGATAGAACAGGCCAAGGTAAAAAGTAATTTTCTACTATTAAAATTACCTACGGTCAAGGAACCCCTTATACCTACCTCATCTTCTTGGGCATGAAGTTCAAATACTGTATACTAGAGTAAGATTAAAATCAATCATCCCTCTTCAACTAACAGAATAGGCATAGCTGTCAGGTTTTCTGTATGAGATGAGGAAAGAGCCTGTGGGGAGGAGGTAGGATTTTTCAGCCTACTTGTTGGGAAAATATGTGCCATGTCTAGTATTACTAGGAACCTTCCAGATGTCTGTATGTAGTTGTATGAAGAGATCTTTTGAGCTGTTCCCCACTTTTGAACTCTGACGTTTTATCTCTTAAGGCACCACATGCCCTGAAGCATAGTTATTAGGGCAGATCTTAGTCTCACCCCTGCAGGTTAAGGGCAGGTATCATGTCTGACAAGATGTTTAGGTCTCCCATGGTACTGACCCAGTATCTTGCGCTTAGTCAAGGGAAGACTTGGCCATACTTTAATCTGGACTTGTTACCTTCTGTGAGGGCTGAAGAACTTGTACTAAAGGGTTTGAGAAGGGAAGAGTAAACCCGAAGAACCTACCCAGACATGCCTTCTACTCCCCATCCCCAACACACAGGCCCTACTTCTTTGAGGTAAACTTTTTTGTTATTCTGGGTGAAGTTAATCTACCTCTTCAAGTCATTTGAACAGACTAGTATTGGAGAATACAAGTATCAGTATACTTAGGCCACTTAGGGTGGCCATGAAGCCTGGAAACATGGGTGTATATACCTACTGCTTTATTGATACTATAGTATAGTACATGACCTGCTCGGTGCCATTACATTTGTTCAGTGTAAAATCCTTTATTAGCAATGTGTAGTTCAATGCAAAACTGAAATGAGCAGGCATGTTACTGCAGCATTTCCACCAGTTCCTGTGCAAGCATCTGGGTCTCTGATGATTTGTGTGTCTGATTTCCACTGACTAAACCGGAAACTTTGTAGCCCAGAAGTAATCCAGAGGGTTTGAGCAATTAGAAATAGGGGGATCTGGGTGGCTCAGTTGAGCCTCCAAGTCTTGATTTTGGCTCAGGCTGTGATCTCACACTTTGTGAGATTGAGCCCTACATCAGGTTCTGCACTGACAGTGTGGAGCCTGCTTGGTATTCTCTCTCTCCACCCCTCCCTCCCTCCCTCTCTCAAATAATTAAACTTTAAAACATAAATAGGGGCACCTGGGTGGCTTAGTAGGTTAAGCGTCCGACTCTTGGTTTCTGCTCAGGTCATGAGCCCTGCGTTGGCTCTGTGCTGGCAGTGCAGAGCCTGCTTGGGATTCTCTCTCCTCTCTCTGTCCATCCCTCACTTGAGCTGTCTTGATCGCTCTCAAAATAAATAAGCTTTAAAAAAAAATTTAAAAGGGGCGCCTGGGTGGCTCAGTCGGTTAAGCGTCCGACTTCGGCTCAGGTCATGATCTCGCGGTCCGTGAGTTCGAGCTCCGCTTCGGGCCCTGTGCTGACAGCTCAGAGCCTGGAGCCTATTTCAGATTCTGTGTCTCCCTCTCTCTGACCCTCCCCCGTTCATGCTCTGTCTCTCTCTGTCTCAAAAATCAATAAACGTTAAAAAGAAAAAAAAATTTTTTTTTAAAAGTTTAAAAAATAAACTATCAAGCTCTAGTATAAGGCTTATCCTATATGAAAGGACCCAAGATATTGTCCGTCTTTAAACTATCTTCCAGAAGGTTTAACTCTACCTTCTTAATTCCAAGTGAACTAACTTTTAATGTCAGGGTAAAAATTATAGGTACTTGGCCTTGCTTTTTAATCTTAGCCTTTAGACAATTCAGATGCAAAGGACTATATCAGTTTGGCAGGTTATTCAGTATTACCTTCGCATATTTTGCTATGATCCAAGTCAAAATATGCCTATAAATGACTATCCCTTATTAGCCTGACCAAATGACTTTCAGTTATAAAAGTTTAAGAACTATCGTATCTGTAATGGCATGGAATAGAAGAAAATCTTTTGGCATGTTAGAGGTCAGCATATTTCCATAGTTAACAGGATGATCACTTCTTACCTGTATTGTGTATTTCTTCAGTAATATACATGCCTTCTCGATAGGTCAGTCCTCCTACAACAGGAGTTCCTGTGGCTGGAGCCAGTGTAGGGTCAAATGCATCAATATCAAAACTCAGATGGATTGGCCTTTGTCTTCTTGAGAGGAAGAGGATAAGAGAATAGTCATTTGGGTATACTTGGACATTGATCCTTCCTACAGTCTTAGTTCCTTGATTTTGTTGCTATTAGTCCTGGTACTTTGCTAATACAGCAGATTTCCAGGTTTCCTATTCTGGATGTTACTGTGTATTACTATATTAGCTTTCTACATGCCACGTCATAATTTTGCCATTTGTGTGCCTCAGACAGATTAACTGCAGTTTATACTTATGACTTAACCTAGGCATTAGAGCCATTCACATTAACAACTGTCAATAGAGGGAATTCTTCACTTTTCCTAGATTGATCTAGGTTACAGTTGCTCAGTCTCTCCATATAATAGCAGCTGAACTTAATTGATTTGAAGTCTATAATCTTATCTCCCAATTCTAATTTCAGTTTCACCCTGGTTTCCAAGAGTAGAAACTAGCATACAACACATATATGCTAGATAACTAAATTTCTTAACAGCTTAAGAAATGTAATTGCTACCTGGTAGTATGCCATTAATCACCTGGAAATAAAGACTCCACACTGAGGAAATGCCCTTATAATTAGCATCTATTGGCATACATCTGCCATCTTTCTAGCTATACTGTCAAGATTTGCTCAATATAAAACTTTCAGATGAAGCAATTGTGAGCTTAGGAAAGAATGGAACAGTTGAACAAACACTTCTCATCTCAAAAGATAAGACTTAAAAATGGACTTAAAAAAAACTTCATGAGACAGAGGAGCTGGGCAATGACTTCAAGGAAACCCCCTCCCAATCCCAGAGGAAGAATATGACCTATGTTTCATATTCTGCCTTTCCAAATTATTTGAATTTTTTTGTATGTGTACATATTTTGCTTTTATTTTAAAAAAAGCTGCTATCCTCAAGACATGGGCTAAAGTGTGTTGTTCATTGGGAGTCTTCCCTATTCCCTTTGGGACTTTTCCCTTTGGAAGTAGACATCCACTGTAGTTACTTACTTGCCAATTAGCAGATCAAATGTCTGTTCCATAACCTTCTGGATACCAAGTCGATCTATGTCTCTCATGGAAAAATACTGGATATCATAATTCTTTAAAATAAAACTGGATGAGATATAAAGGAAGGAGTCCTTAGTTTAAAGAGCATTTTTAATCAAATCCTTGTTGGGGTGGGATTGGGGGTGAGTCTGTCTCTATAGTGACCTATAACAGGTTAAGGCAAGGAACAACCTATCAAAAGGAACATAAATATCCGAGACAGGCCCAAAGCTTAACCCCAATGTATCAACTTACTGTTCAGGAGGGTCCACATCTCTCAGACCAATATACACGATACTTGGGGAAGAGATACAAGGTTTGATCCAAGAAAATCCTGGGAGTTGTGGTACCTGTCAAAAGAGGAATGGACAAGACTCATCAAGGATTCTTGGTCTGACCAAGATAATTACTGTGTGCTTCTCAATGTATGCAGGCTGCTTTCTCCTCCTACCTACAAGATATGCTTAAAGCAGCACAAGACACACATGCACTGGGAAAGAACTGATAGAAGTAGAAATGATTCAGAAGGCAGGCAGCTGAAGAACACAAATTTCCTGGAATAAAAAAAAAATTCTCCTAAGGTAGCCACGGTTTCTCATTAACTTACCTAAATAACAGGAACACTGCTGATTAGCCCTTTTTCACCCCTTTGTACATTACTGAATTGTTTACAGAATGGTTCTTGAAACAAAACCCAGTTGCCATCTTATGTTGCCTACAGCCAAAACAGGAATTCTGCCTAATGGATAACTTTTGTACTATCCTGCTTTAACTTGGTCCCTCACTGAGGGGAAGGATATACAGACTCTAGTCTATACCTAATATGGACTCCCATGTTTTCTAAACCACCTAGGAAAATATTACCTAGAGGTAATCATAATTTTACTTTCCTCTGGACCAGTGGATCTTAGAGTGAAGCAGGACTGGGGACCTCTAACCAAGAAGTCCTCGTGCTATAGGTATATCAATCACTAGAGTTATGCCACTTTCCTTTCTTGCAAGATTATGACACACACACACCCTCCCTCAGAGCAGGGACCATATCCTGGTCCTCTTTATATCCCTAGCATCTAGTAGACTGCCTAGCCCGTAATAATTTTGATGAACAAATGAAGGAATACTAAACATTTCTACCACCACCATCAGCCCATCCTTCACAGAAATCGTATTGAACTAGTTCCTCAAAGCCCCAGCATAATCCATGCAAGCAATTCAATTTTCTTTTCATTTCAGCCCACTGACCTTGTCCTGTAGTTCTCTGAGGAGAAATGAAACTGGCTGTCCATGGAGATTTCCAGATGAAGTGGTGAGGGGTGTATTGATGTCAGCATGGGCATCAACCCAGATCACACAAAGGTCTGGGCAATGTCGGGCGTGGCCACTAATGGTACCAATTGCCAGGCTACAAGAAACAAACATGATAATCGAGGCCCTCTGCTTGGCAAACATCACCAGTAACAAATATCCTCATGTCAGTGCAGTTCACACTTTGTCCTCAGGGCAAAGTCAGGGCCCCAGACTGCGGCTGGATTTGGATGACCAACAGTCCTCGGCCTATAGTTCCCAAAGATTAACCTTGAGTGAGTTAAGAAGAAGTGGAAGGTTCCAAAGATTCAAAATTTGTTGACTGTTTATCATTCTAGTTTGACAGACGTCATTGCTCTCCCTAAAATTTGATATTAGTCCTGGCCCAGAAAAGGACCTTACATATTTGTTCAATGAATGAAATCCAGTTAAGTGGTATGTTCTATATGTAACAACTCACAAATATTTCTTAATACTTAAGGAAGACCAGGGAGATCTAATTATTACTTTCAAAGAATCAGTTATTTAAAGAAAAAAAGGGGTGCCTGGGTGGCGCAGTCAGTTAAGCGTCCGACTTCAGCCAGGTCACGATCTCGCGGTCAGTGAGTTCGAGCCCCACGTCAGGCTCTGGGCTGATGGCTCAGAGCCTGGAGCCTGTTTCCGATTCTGTGTCTCCCTCTCTCTGACCCTCCCCCGTTCATGCTCTGTCTCTCTCTGTCCCAAAAATAAAATAAACGTTGAAAAAAAAAATTAAAAAAAAAAGAGAAATAAAGAAAAAAAAAGAACAGTTCTATTAACTTTTTAAGGATAAAAATTAGCATTATAGCTTTGTAGAAAGATTATGTGCTACTTCCTCAAAGGAAAAGTCAAAATTGCTAAAGACATTAACAGGGGAACCCAATTAAAGATCTCATTTATCAGATCACTAAGTAAACATTTATTTGCATGTTATCTTCTATCTATTAGCATGACATTCAAGTATCAGTGTTTTTTGCCTTTCCTTGTCCTGGGACTCTGTGTACATGGGCTAATTGTCCTGTCTCCATTGTAGGAATACAGCTGATGAAATCGTGGTTGGAAAGCTGCCCAGCTTCCCAGTAACCAAAGAATTTGACATAGATGGGAAGTGCAGCTTATGCATTTTAGGAACTAAGTACAGCTATCCTTCTTGGTCAGTATAGCATGAGACAACATTTTAAGCTCCATGCCCCACAAAGGGACTTTTTGCGGGATAGCATGGTCTAGTGTGAAAAGTGGTGGACTTTACTGTTTGTTTGTTTGTTTGTTTTCCAGAAAGCTGTGATCTAGCACAGGTTATCTAGTTTTTCTAGACAGTTTCCTTTTCTGAAAGGGATAATAATCTTGGCTTAAGTCAGAGATAGTTTGATGTCTAAGACCATAGTTTATATCATATTGTGTAAATGGAACAGGGTGACCTAAAGATGCCTCCTTCCTTTAAAATGTTCAGTAGCTGTTCAATATGTACACTCCTCCCTTCCTTTCTAGAATCTTCCAGATAGCCTTAGTTTTAGCACTGAACAGAAAAATCAGGAACAGTGAAAAGGGCTGCAATGTAGATAACTACAGAAAAAAGAAAAGCCAAACATTATGATGATCACCTTGATAAGCAGTTCCCAAATAGACAACCAAAAGAAAGTCAATATAAATGAACTTCAAGAGATAACACTGAGCTAAAAGGAAGAAGGCCCACCCTCTGGTTGATTTAACTGGATCGCTGTAGAAAACCTAGCTACTGTCTTATTCTACCTGAGATTTTATTCCTAATGAGATCTACCTGCATTTCCAGTTGTAACAAAGATTCAACTTCTGTTAAGAGATCTGAAAAGCTCTGTGTGCACCTCAGGGGAAGTTGCTAGATTGACTCTCAAAAGAAAAGCTAATTGCCTTCAGAATTTGCCCTCTGAATTTGAATCTCACCTCTGCTACTTCCTGGCTCTAGAAGTTGGATAAATTATCTGACCTCTGTCCCTCAGTGTTCCTAACAGATTAGGTAAAACTGTATCTGCTTCATGGCGTTATCATGAAGATTAATCATGAGATCTATATGAAGTGCTCAGTACTCATAGTACTTTAATGCCTTTTTTCTTTCTGCCAAAAACCTTCATCACTTAGCTCAAATAGGACTGCTCTGGCCCAGAAGGATCTCTTCTTTCTCTCAAATTCTGTATAATTCAATATTTTATTTTAATCCCATGTTTATTTTATTTCATCTAGTCTTAATAAATCACAATTCCCACAGTCCCTAGCACTACTTGAGAAGACATCAAGCAGTGCTCAATAAAGTACATGCTGATTCACTAAGAGAAGGATCCTAGAGTCCATACTCTGAAGGTAGAGAACATACTCACATGGCAAGTGGAGAACCTGAACATATTTGCAAAACTGCTTAAAACAATTCAGCCTACTAATGTATCCTTCCAATTCTCTCGAATAGCCAAATGAAAGTCATAAGACAGTTCAAGAGAGAAGCATGTTTCTAAAAACTTTGATTGTCTGTCTCTGAACTTGTCCTCATACTACACAATGTGTCCTACAATGAAAGCCATAGGTGCCTCCAGCAACTCAGGATCGTAGATCTCAAGATACTATTATGCACGTCATACCTTCAAAATTCTGAAGGGTATTTTACTTTTAAGTGAGGAAGTAGACAAGCTAACTCATTAGACCACAAACACCATACTATCCAGCTCCTCCACCACCCCTGGATCCCAGCTTACCTGTGGTCTCCTCCCACTGTGACACAGCTGTAGCCACCTGACACAGCTCTACTAACCACCTCAGCCAATTCCTGGTTGGCAAGGCCCACTGAGCGAGGATTCACAATCAGGTTGTTGTAGAGATCATCTTTAGGGACTGGAGTAAAACTCAAATCTCCAAAATCTTTCAGGCGGCAGCCTGGGAACAAATTGGGGATGACAAGATGAATTGTATACGTTATTCCAACTTTTACTGGCCTGGGCCACAAATAAGAACTTGTGACAAAGTGCACACATCACACTCATTTTGCCACAGTAAAACTCAAAATGTCACATGACTGTGGCAGGACTGTCACATGATTATCTCAGTCCTCCCAGCAATCCTGTGGGGTAGATCCTATTAGGAACACCATTTTGCAGACAAAAAAAGCTGGGTTATGGAAAATGAAGCCCAGAAATGTTCACTGACTTAACCTAACAATCACAAAATTAGTAGCAATTAAACCTCATATCCCAGAGTTATAAAGTGAAAGTAAAATACCAATATGAACCAATAGAATTTAAAGAAAATTAAGTACTATTAATTTAGAGCAAAAATACATACATAGTAATTTTCATACTATAAACTTTTTTTTTTTAATAAAAGGCCAATCTGAGCACCTAAAGCATCCTAAAAGAAAAAGGTCTTTGTTACCAAGATCCTAGGCAATGTTTTGCTTGACAAAAATTCTTAAGCTCATAACTATCCTATTAGACCACTAAAATCATGCTGTTCTATAGATGAAAAAAATGGAAGGTCCCAAAATCACAGAGCTGCTAAGTGGCAGAAGCAGGACCCAAATTCAGGCCACCTACCCCTAAAACATGTATTCTTGACTACGGTTTCCCAAAGAATCCCTTTTGATCCCTTCTCTTTAAGAACTGAGCACCTGGGTGGCTCAATCAGTTGAGTGTCTGACTTTGACTCAGGTCATGATCTCACAGTTCATGAGTTCAAGCCCCACATCGAGCTCGCTGCTGTCAGCCTGTCAGTGGGGGCCCTGCTTCAGATCCTCTGCTCGCACACTCTCAAAAAACAAATGTTAAAAACACTAGTGAGACCTTTTGTAAAAAACACAGGTTGGTGGAAATGGAGGAGCAGCAAACCTCTCACAGGTTTACCTGCTACAGCATACACCTAGACCAGCTGCTGGACACATCCTCCGAGCAGCTGACTCAGTGACAGCAGTGGAAGCAGCATTTGCTCCCAGTGTCCCTGCAGAGACAACCAGGAGGCACCGCCCACAGACAAGCCAGAGATGGTGAATACACACACCTGCTGGATAGCAACGTCCCACGCAAGATGGCGGGCATCTACAACAGCAAGGCCTTCCCCCAGGTGGATATCAAGCCCAAGATGATCAGCCACCACCTGTGGGAGTTCTCCCCTACCTACAAGCCCATGAACGTGGGGCCCCAGCATCGGGGCCACCCACTCCTCTGGCTTAATCCCCCTCAAGTAGCCTCTTTGACCAATAAAAGCACAGACTTATCTTAAAAATGTTTTGGGGGGGAGAGCACCTGGCTGGCTCAGTCAGAGGGGCATGCCAGTCTTGATCTCGGAGTTGTGGGTTTGAGCCCCACGTTGGGTGCAGAGATTAAAAATAAAATCCTTAAAAAAAATTTTTTTTTCCATTTTGAAATAGTGGTATATTCTGACAATATACTATAATATTTTTGCTCTTAGATTCCACATTTTCCAAAGAATTATGACACCAGTCATTATATGTTAATTTTTACCTTATGGTAAGTACCAGTCTTGCCATGTAACCACTTAATAAACTGGTTGGATGCCATAAAGGCTTAGGACTAAGTAATCCAACTCTATCATGAACAGATCTGAACTATCAGAGAACATAATGTTACCATAGATTGTATTCTTAAGGCCCTGCTTCTCAAACTGGAGACTAGGTAAGGGCGGTGAAGGGGAAATGGTCACAGGATAGTAATTCTGGAAGAGATTGGTGTTAAAGATTTGGATTAGACCAGCGCAGACCCATCTTGAATTTAAACTGTACAGTTTTGAGCTTTACTTTTTGAGCCCATTCTCTATTGAAAGCAAACAACTGAGAAAATGTGAAAATTTGAGAACCAACAGCCTGTAACATAAGGCCAACCAGAGGATCACTACTAAAAGGGATATTGGAAGCAAAATAGAAAACTTCACCCTATTTCCAAAATTATGATACACCTACAGCTGCAGAATTCTGTATATATCTTTTGTTCATTGCGCTTTAATCCTATAAAAACACCCAGAGAAGATCTGGAAAACTTAAAGAGAAAATACTAAAGGCAGAAGAATATGATAAGCCAAAGCCATTGGGATACAAGATAAAAAAAATATGACCATATAAAACATCTATAAAAATCTTTTAAAAAGAAAAAGCCGTAAGGGATAAGCACTTTATAAGATCTCAGTATAGGAGCACAGTTTAGATTTAATAGAGGCTTTGACTAACTTTTAAGTCAGTATCAAGTCTTGCTATCGGCAACAGTCTTGGGCTGGACAGATTTTGAATGTCCGTGCCTATACTTGCTATATCCGTGTTTATATCTGCACCCCCTCTGCCACTTCTAGGATTTAAGTTCTTAATAGGTATAAGACATCAGGGCATGTCTGGTGTTTTATAATATTAGGTATACAATTAGAAAAGGTTTACTATCTAATTAAATAATATTAATATTAACCAACTTTTGAAGACTACTTTAACTCACCTACTATTCACAGGACAAATAAATACATAGGAATCAACCCGGTGGATAAGTGACAACTTGGGGAACATACAAGTCCAGTCAAGGAACTTGTAGACTCATAAGTATGACAATACAGAACTCAGCTCGTTGTTACTGACTTAGCAGAAAAAAAGCTGCAGAAAGCCTATAGAGGAAACTTAAGAGAATTTGGCAGTCTTAAAGAATACTCTCCAAGGAAGACAGACTCAATTTCATAAAAGAATTTTGCTTATTAAGTATGCAACTCCATGATGCGGATCACCAGATTAATTCACAGCCCAGAGAGTGGGTTCTTCTAAGATTATCCAACTCCCATTTGCTCTCCCTTACTCACCAAACAGCCTGCTCTGGTTATTCACTTAGTTTCCCTGTTGCCCTCATACCAGCAAGAGGGCCTCCTAACAGTGGATATTGGAGGGACTGTTGCTCATCATAATTTTGATTGGGCATTTTGGCTTATACATCATGGTTAACAGGAGTCTCTGGGTTGGAAAGCCTGATAAACTCCACACATACCTAAATTTCTGTTCCTAACCAATTTGAAAAGATACATGCACTCCTATGTTCACCACAGCATTTTTACAATAGCCAAGACAACCTAAGTGTCCATTCACAGATGAATGGGTAAAGATGAGGTGCATATATATACACATACAATGACATGCTAGCCATAAAAAATGAAACCTTGCCCTTTGCAACAACATGGACAGACTTAATGAGCATTATGCTAAATGAAATATCAGAAAGATCATACCATATGACTTCACTTGTATATGGAATCTAAAACACAGAAGCAGACTCAAATAGAGAACAAACTGATAGTTGCCAGAGGGAGGGGGTGGAGGGATGAACAAAGTAGGTGAAGGGAAATAAGGGGTACAAACTTCGTTATAAAATAAGCCATAGAGATTAAAAGTACAGCATAGGGAAAACAGTCAATAATACAATAATGTTTGCTGCCCAGTGGGAACTATGCTTATCACAGATGTACAGTCGATGTACAGAATTGTCAAATCACTATGTTGTGTACCTGAAATTAATATTGTGTGTCACTATACTTCAATAATAAAATTTAAGCAAAACGAACTCTCCTATTCCTGGGTCCACAAAGCTGAGGACCAGACCCCCTGAAGGGATTAATATCCTGAAAGGCCCTGCCTGAGTTGCCTACCCTATAGTACTCCCATTTCTGCTCTTTATGTTCCAAAAGTGCCAGGCAAGGACTAAGGACAAGGACTGTTAAGGGAATGAAAGG
Organism: Acinonyx jubatus; assembly: GCF_027475565.1. NCBI lineage: Eukaryota > Metazoa > Chordata > Mammalia > Carnivora > Felidae > Acinonyx > Acinonyx jubatus. The sequence goes on along the minus strand of NC_069386.1, from coordinate 111,322,612 downwards.
AAATTCAGCAGGGACTGGGGGGGGGGACAGGGGTCAAGGAACTATTCCCACATCAAGTAAAATTTGTACCAGCACTGTGTTGCTGTTTTCATTGTTTTCTTTCCTTACTGGTAATAGAAAATTTTTAGAAAATTTATAAGGGAAGTGTCCAATGGTGAAAGTCCCCACCCCACTTCCCAGACTTGACTACTCCATCTTTGCTTGACCTTTGTGCATAAACATAATTCATACTTTTTGTTTTTAAGTAGGCTTCTGCCCAGTGTGGAGCCCAATGTGGGGCTTGAACTCACGACCCTGAGATCAAGACCTGAGCTGAGACAGAGTCAGACGCTCAACTAAGCCACCAATGCACCCCCATACTATTCTTTTAAATAAGGTTGTTGGAGTAGGCTTAACTGCTGTAACTAACCTTCCTCCAAACAATGGCTCAAACACAGTAAATTGGTTTCTTGTTCCTTTAACATCCAGGGTGGATATTGTAGGTCAGCAGCAGGCTTTCCTTCGTGCAACGATTCAGAGACCAAGCTCCTGGCTTGTGGCTCTGCCATAATTAGGGCTTTGCCATTTGTATGGCTGAGGTTGGGTCTCCCCAGGATCAAGGCAGCAAGAGAGGAAGAAAGCCCTGAGAAGGCAAATGTCTACTTTTAAAGGCCGTGGCCCACAAGTGGTACATCATACCTGCTCACATGGTACTGGTCAGCAAATCAGATCTAACTTCTGTCCAGAAGAGGAGAAAGGATTTTGGTGGACAGCTAGCAATCTCTGCTGCAAGTAGTACCTTTAAATTCTGCTGCCATAACTTTTAAGTGATTAAGAATTCAAGATTCTTGGGGAGCCTCGGTGGCTCAGTCGGTTGAGCATCCAACTTTGGCTCAGGTCAGGATCTCACAGTTTGTGAGTTCAAGCCCCACATCAGGCTCTATGCTGACCGTGTGGAGCTGGGAGCCTGCTTTGGATTCTGTGTCTCCCTCTCACTCTGCCCGTTCCTGGCTCGTGCTCTTGCTCTCTCAAAAATAAATAAACTTAAAAAAAAAAAAAAAAAAAAAAGAACTCAAAATGCTAAAGCTTATGTGATCCTTACAATTGGCAATCCTAACTATCCTATTTCATTATAGAGCCGAATCAGCAAATGTACTATGCCATCCTGATATAGTCTCTCGGGGCCTTTCTCCTCTAATGCCTGCTATACTGATAGCATTGGAGCAAAGGACTAGTGGAGAAGAGCCCAGGATTGGTTTCTAAACAGTGAACAAGATTCTGAAAGAAGAAATGCACAAGCCAGGTTTTAAAACAGTAGAGCAATTTAACAGAAATGAGAAGTTCGCATATTGGAGCAGTAATGCAAAGGAGGCTGAAGAGAACATGAATTGTAACCCAAGGGCCAGCATTTTTGAGGAGTGGGGAGGCTGAAGGGAGGTTAATTTTTTATAAGAACAGGATGAACAGATGAAGCTATTACTTTATCTGAGTGCTATGGCAAATTCTTCCTGTTCAAAAGGCACAAAAGAGTGGTCTCACTAAATTTTAGAGAACTTTAGAGTCCTAGTGAAGAGCAAATAGAATATGGAAAGAGCATCTGCCTGTCATGCTTGAGGCAGCTGTCCCTTTGTCGGACTGTTTGTGCTTCAGGTCAACTCATCTGCAAGTCTTCATCAGATGAGACATCAGGTTTCATTGCTACACTTCCTTCTAAGAAGGCATTGTAGGACAGAATAAACCTAAGACTTCAAAAAAGCTCTCGTGATAAACAGATTTAGAACCAACTTGAAAGGGCTCTCATTTTTCACTTGCAGTGGGGAAGCAAACCTCTGTAGATACTGGCACAGGCTCACTGCTTCTCCAGTGCTGATAATAAAAATACACCGAATACTACTCTGATCTTTTAAGCCCAAATGTTACCTTTGGCCTTGATAAACCTCTCTAGGCTCCATCAGAGTGGAACGAGAACACAAGTGCATCAACAGAATGATGTAACCAACTGGTGGGGAAGAAATCAAAACAGCCCTTAGCAGTATCTGTGGACAGCACTTCTGTCTCAGAGCCCTGATCACTAAGGAATCCGTGAAGGAAGCCAGTGACAGGAAAGGAGGAAAGGAACAAAATTGTCTCCATACACCACACCGTGCTAGATGCACTACAGATAGCTGCTAATCCTCACGTCCTCCTGTTGCTGTCATCCACACACTTCAGAGGAAGAAATCCAGCAAAATTAATAGTTCTGTGTAGGACAAGCCTGAATTACCCTTTGCTCAGAGGTTCACAGAAGACAACGTTAGCACGAAGGTAACATTTCAACAGCATGAAGGTTCCCCATTCTGCCACTGCTGACTTTTTTCTTTTTTTTAATGTTTGTTTATTTTTGAGAGAGAGACAGAGACGGAATGTGAGTGGGTTGGGGCAGAGGGAGAGAGAGAGAGACACACAGAATCCGAAGCAGGCTCCAGGCTCTGAGCTGTCAGCACAGAGCCCGACGCAGGGCTTGAACTCATGAGCTGCGAGATCATGACCTGAGCTGGAGTCGGATGCTCAACTGACCGAGCCACCCAGGCGCCCCCTGCCACTGCTGACTTCTACTCACAAGGAGCTCTGACCTTCCAAGCTCCCAACAAGTCAAGAGAAATGGGTTCAAAAGGGGGCTAACACCCGGGAGAGTCTACTGCACCACAGATAGCCCACTGGCAGAACAACAGAGTTTGAGAAAAGCTAAGGACCTATTACTGTGCCATTTTTCAAACTGTCCCTGAATAGGATGGCATGTTTATTATGACTTGTCAGGAATAACAAGTCAGTGAAATGTGGAGAAATACAAAGATTCAGAGATCTCATTTAATGCTGGAAGGATACTAATACTGGTGGCTTTAAAGCTATAGACTCAAATATCATACGTGACAGATATAGCCCCACACAAAGGGAAGTCCTGGCATTATAAAGGGATGTAACTGCTGATCCTTAGAACCTTAAAAGGGTACTAGAGAACCAGCTTATTGAAAACAGTTGCAGTGTTGCCTGAAGTCTACATTAGGAAAAGAAGGCCAGTTACTTCAGGCCACTTGACGTAAGAATTTCTGTTACCTCTAAAATGTGATTTGGGTAATAACCTTCGAAGAGACTTATTTAAGGTAAACTCATTTTTTATTTAGTGCCATTTAACTGCCAGAGGTTATACAACCTCCAGAATCATGTGTCCTGGAGGCCTGTAAAAATCTGCTCTTCTTAGACTCAGTATCAAGTTGAGTGCATTAGGGCAAGAAATCCTACCACGCAGAGAACACGTATTTGTTGTAGTTCACATCTTCTGAGTCTGAGGAGGCTGCTTCAGTCAGGGCTCCCAACACCTCCTTCCTCCCCACCCAGTTCTCTGAGGCAGTGAGGAGCACAGCTGACCAAGACCAGGGCAGGGAAAGTGGCATTGGCTTGAGGACAGAAGGTGAGCCAGCCAGGCCAGTCATTTCAGACATGTCCATCTGACATGTACCAGAGTTAACCTCAAGATCAAAAGATACAAACATGGTGTCAATAGATGCCTTTGCATGAATGTGATTCTTGAGTAAAAAAAATCTAAATACAGAACTCAAAACTTTAGGGGCACCTGGGTGGCTCAGTTGGTTAAAGGTCCGACTTCAGCTCAGGTCATGATCTCACCATTCATGAGCGCGAGCCCCACGTCGGGCTCGGGCTCTGTGTTGACAGCTCAGAGGCTGGAGCCTGCTTCGGTCTGCTGTGTCTCCCTCTCTTTCTGCCCCTCCCCTGCTCATGCTCACTGTCTCTCTCTCTCTCTCTCAAAAATAAACATTAAAAAAAAATTTGAGAGGGGAAGGGAGGGGAAAAAATGTTAAAATTTAGTTCGAGACATGTAACTAAGATGACTTGCAGCACCAGTGTAACTTCCTTGCTAGTTGGTGTTCTAGCTATGTCTGTCCTCTCCTAAGGAAAACAGAGTATCACTGTCTGAAGATAAGCTTAGTAATGTATGCCCTCTGAACCAAGCTCACATCAGCCCTCTACATGCCTCTAGATCACGGTGAACTGGCTCAGGCCTTCTCAGATGGACCGCTGGCTGACGGCACCCTAACAGCCCAGTTCCAGCACAGGCAGGATAGAGGGAAGAGGAGGGTTCCTCCGGCTTCACAAGACACAGCAGTATAACCATTTTCCCTCATTCAGAACAAGACTGTTGAGCTTATCTGGAAAAGAGATCTGCCATTGTCAACATGCTAACAAATTCAGCCTGCTCCACTGTATAACCTCAGGAAGAGACAGTGACAATCCCTGGGGATAAAATACTGCTCTTCAGAATACGTGATCTTTTTTAGGTTCTTGATATTCTACCTTGTTCCAGAAAGGATTTAAAGGGCAACACATCAGGCTAGTGACTACAGCATTGCCAGTTAACAACGGTTCTGATGTCCAGCTCCCTGCCCCAGACCCTGGGCTGGTTTCCTGGTGAGTGTTCCCAGGGAACCTCAAACCAGACAGACTGCATTCCAGACCACTCTGGGCTGAAAGCATAGCGCACACAAGATGGCCACAGGAAGTCAAGTGCCACAGTAGATGCAAAAGGAAGAATCCTTGCCCTCCAGCCCCTAACTTCCTAAGAGTCAAGATCTGCAACCAAGTTCATTTCCTGAGCTTGTCCTATCTCACGTGCTTTCCAGGAGTATTAAATGAGATAACAAGGAAAAGCCTACACATGCTAAGGATTACGTATTAGTTCAGTTGGGTGAAGCACCTTTGTGGTTTGTCTCCCCACCCTACCCTTTTCCTTGAAACTGATGGTGTAACCTAAGACTTCCCAAAACCTGTTTGTAATAGGACTATGTCATTTTGAGAAAATCAGTTTCTGGTGAGAAGTAGCAAACACACATAGGTCCACTGGTTTCTCATTGAAATGGCTCCTATAGAGTCCGGTTCTCACTCACAGCTTGAATCGTCCACATCTCCTATAAAAGAATATAAAGGCAAAGCCAGTTAATCTTGGAACACCAATTCTCTGAAGCCCTAACCACAATGCCACACACCCTGCTGTGACTCAATTCTTGGGTCACACAGGAAGTAGTTTTCTACTTCTATTTCTATTCAGTAATTCTGGTCTCTTGGCAGGGGGTAGGGAGCCAGGAAGATTTGGTCTGTCTTCTCCCAATCTCAGCATTACTCACATCTATTATATTAATACACCCTCACTACCAAGAGAGTCTGGTCATTAAGAGAGAGGGAGGGGCACGCCTGGGTGTCTCAGTCAGTTGAGCATCTGACTTTGGCTCAGGTCAGTATCTAGTGGTTCGTGGGTTCAAATACCATGTCAGGCTCTGTGCTAACAGCTTGGAGCCTGCTTTGGAATCCGTTTCCCTCTCTCTGCCCCTCCCCCACTCACGCTTGAGCACACTCTCACTCTCAAAAATAATCATTAAAAAAATTTTTTTAACAAAAAGAAAAAAATTAATTCAAAGACTAAATTATTTAAACCAACCACAGTAATCCCTTAGGTTCCAGGACTCTGAACTGTGCTATGTTGGATGTTGAAATAAATAATGCAACAGCTCTCTAAAGTAACTAGAGGCCAGCCTGACTTGAAGAAGCAGTCACCATCAGCGACTCAGGTCCTGATGAAGAAACATAGGTTTCGAAGAGGGGACAACAACTGGCTGTTATCACCTACTTTTACATTTATCTTAAATAAATTCATCAACTAGTAGCCTAATACCTTGTAAGAGTTAAACAATTTGATATATGCCAGTTACTCTGAGTCATACATTCTCAAAAATCAGGAGATCAGCTGGCTTCTGAGGAGCCAATCATTTTTTTTTTTTTTTTTTTTTTTTTTTTTTTTTTAGGAGCCAATCATTTTGAGAGAAAGGAAACAGTGATCTGGGAAAATCCCATGGGGCATGATTTGAATGAAGTTACAGGAGAAGGCCAGGATGCTTGTCCCATCTTCCTTCAGCACAGGCGGACTATGTGCTTCCTGTGTGCCAGGCTCTCTAGTAAGTCCTGGGGATGTGGAGATGAGATATGGCCACAGATTTCAACGAGCTCCCAGCCTGGTGAGAGGACAGTCCAGTGCTTACTGCTATGAGGCAGCCAGGCACAGTGTGTGAAGGGAACAGAGGAAAGTGCTGACTCAGACCCAGGAAGAGCCAGGAGGACTTATCAGGGGCAATAGCTGAATCTTGAAGGTATTAGCCAGGAATAAAAGGGGAAGGGGAAAAGGCTTACCAAGCAGAAGAGGCATATAATACCTTCAGCCCTAGAGAACAATTCACAATTCCCCTGAGCCCAGTGTTCCTGGGAGGATTGTGGAAGGAAAAGGCAGGAGGAGGCAGAAGAGGGGGCAGGGCCCAGAACCCAAGCAGTAGGGTCAGGAAGTGAGAAATCCAAATCTACACTGCAGATCCAGTGTACTGAGGGCCTGAGGGAAATGGACTGGCCCGGAGAAGAGCAGCTCCACAAGGGGACTGTAAAGATAAAGCAGTAGATTCCAGCAATACTTAGAGGGGGTGTGGAAATAAAGGGCCTGCCCTGCAGCTTTCTGGCTCTACTTCTAAAGATGAGAAAGACACAGGGGAAGGGAGTGGAGATGATGAGGTCAGTTCTGGATAGATGGCCTTGAGATGTTAGAGACTATCCTGTTGAAAACACACGGAAACAAGTACAAGGATCAATTCTACACAATGTTCAATGATGAATAACATCACTTCTGATGGAAGTATATATACTGCCACCAACTTTGCAGAACTGCCGGGGGGGGGGAAAAAAGCCTGAATCTGACCAAGGATCTAGATCCAATTATCAGTTTACAGGAAACACAAAAGAACACATCACAGGACACCACAGGGATGTAATCTGCAAAATTCAAACAGAGATTATTACACAGACAAATAACCTAGTTTCCTCCACAAATACACCACAAGGAAGAAGAAGAAAAAAAAAGATAAAGATCCCAAGTCAAACAAACTGTAAATAAACATCGCAAAAAACTTAAGTCTGTCAAACAATGTCGACATTAACTGGTTTAAGGGCAGAGACAAAGGAAAAATAGACTTAATTTTCCCTGTTTATAAGGGGAAGACTCCTGGCTCCCTTTTGTTTCAGAATTTCCTTCTCTGTCCTTTTCAAATGCATGTAAATGTTTATAACATTAAATAAGCCTCTTGTCAGTCTCCTACCCCAGGAATGTTTCCCTCAACGACTGGAAATTCAGAGGCTCACTTCTGTGGGCACAGGGGGTGGGCAGCCTGCCCCAATTTGCTAAAATACCTCCTGCCTTAGGATATGAGAAGTTTGTTTTCCTCTGGTGGTTGTTCAAATTTCTATGATAAAGTTAGGATGAGCTCTGACAAATGTTACTGTCAAATCCTCTAACCAGAGAACTAGTTATTATTTATCTTGAAAACATGTAATGGGCTGCACCCGGGAGATTTCTTTATCTTTGCAATCTCTTAGCAGATTTCCTGATTGAATGCTTATTCAATAACTGCTTTCTCTACTACCTTTATGGAAAGGTTCTCTTGGTTGGGAGGAGATTTATTATTATTATTATTATTATTATTATTATTATTATTATATTTATCCAACACTGGGCATTTGATATTCTTTTAGGTATGATAATAGTATTATGGTTAAATTTTAAAGAATTCTTATATTTTGAAGATATCTAATGAAGTATTTGCAGATAAAACAATAGGGTGTCTGTGATTTGCTGTGAAAGGCATGGAGTAGGGTGATTGCCATGTATTGATGATTGATGCTTTGGCAACAGACACGACAAATGCACTATGTCACTGTATCTACTTTTGTTATGTTTGTACACTTCCATAATAAGAAAGTTAAAAAGAATATACACATGGAAGCCAGCTGGGATACAGGTTTGGAGCTGAGAGCAGAAACAAGTGTTGGAAATAAAGCTTTGGAGGCATCAGCATACAGTGACAGAAAAGCCATGGGAATGGACAAACTGCCAATTGAGACAACATTAAACCAAGAGGATCAAGGGCAGAGAACCCATGAGGAACACTAGCATGTAAAGGGTGGGTAGCAGAAGATCTAGCAAAGCAACCAGAGAGCTAAAACCAGAAGAGAATGGTGTCTGTTTCAATAAAGGTGTGGCAGACAGTGTCGAATAAGGTGAATGTTGCAGTGTCTACTGTGTTAGGAAGTAGGAGGTCTGAGACCTCGGCAAAACCAGTTTCTTTGCAATGATGGCTCAAGACATCAGATTATAGCAAATTGTAGTGTGAAAGGGCAGCAGAGAAGCCAGGATGGTGGCTCGGAAGAGAAACAACTGGACAACAGCTGGAAGGCTACATAAAGACCAAGGAGGATGGCAGGACGGTAAGATTTGCAGAACAAAGGGAGGGAAGGGATAATTGTTAGAACAAGAACACTCAAAGGTCAGGAGAGATGGGATCTAGAATCCAGGGAAGTGGTATGACTGTTAACTTGTCCAAGATCTGTCCTTCACTTCTTCTGCAGAGACAGAACTTTAGTTGGGAGCATGACCTCTTAGAATGGAGACTAAACTTGACATCTTCCCTTGTTCCTTGGTGTGGCCATGTGGCCCTTTGGGTCCAAAACGATAAGCAGAAACATCCTGCAACTTCTTGGGAACTTCCCTTAAGGGAAAGCACAGAGTTCTCCCTTTGCCCACTTCTGTCCATTCTTGCACCCTGCTGCCAGAAACGAGGCCACACCATCTGGGACCACTAGACAGAGGCCTTGCTGGTAACACAGCAAGGTAAGAATCTAGGTCTGAACTTACAGAGCGGCCAAACCAGCTCTAGACTTCTCTCCAGATTCTGTTTACTGGAGAGTGAAACTATTTTTCTTAAGCCATTGTTATTTTGTGCTCTTTTCACACGCATCTCCCTAATACTGTTAGGACTGGATCCCTCATCCTCTGAGAGTGGGTCGATACAACTAATTGGGGGATGACAGGGAGAAGAACTGTAAAGGAGTCCATGCCTTAGTTGGAAAGATAGGGCCATGAGGATTATGGGTAAAGACTTGAAGTATCTGTCATGGGAAATGAGAGAAGGAATACACTAGGAACACACAGGACTTTAAGAAATAGGAGACCACCCACTTATGATGGTGCCATGGAGTTTCTTTGGCTACCCCAAGAGCTGAGAAGGCAGCTGACTGCACCAATCCAGCCATCAGGTCATATACAGCAAGAAATGAGATTCTCAACTACTTCTGCTGACTGTAGGGCCTTGGGAAAGTTTCTCGAAGTCTTCAGGACATACTTTACTTTTTTTGTTTGTTCATTCTCAGCTTTTATTTATAGAGCAAAACAGTGTACTAAGAAGCCAAAAAAATTCAAGCACGTGGCATTTTTATGTCTTAAGAGAAGCTACAACCTTGTTCTTAAAAAATAAGTTAGAATAGAATATGAATTAAGGTTTCCTTTAAATTGTGGTAAAATACACATAAAAATATCCATTTTGGGGGGTGGCTCCATCAGGTTAGGCGTCTGACTCTTGGTTTTGGCTCAGGTCATCATCTCACAGTTCGTGGGTTTGAGCTGCATCAGGCTTTGTGCTGACAATGTGGAGCTTGCTTGGAATTCTCTCTCTCCCTCTCTCTTTGCCCCCCCCCCCCCACTCTCTCTGTCTCTCTCTCTCAAAATAAATAAATAAAAACTTTAAAAATCTATTTTAAAAATAACCATAAATTTTTTTTTTTAATGTTTTATTTATTTTTGAGAGAGAGAGAGACAGAGACAGAGTAAAAGCCAGGTAGGGGCAGAGAGGGAGACACAGAATCTGAAGCAGGCTCCAGGCTCCGAGCTGTCAGCACAGAGCCCGATGCGGGACTCGAACCCCCAAACCACGAGATCTGACCTGAGCCAAAGTCAGACGCTTAACTGACTAAGCCACCCAGGTGCCCCTAAAAATAACCATTTAAAAAAAATTTTTTTTAATGCTCACTTATTTTTGAGAGAGACAGACAGAACTCAAGCAGGGGAGGGACAGAAAGAGGAGACACAGAATATGAAACAGGCTCCAGGCTCTGAGCTGTCAGCACAGAGCCTGACACAGGGCTCAAACTCACAAACCATGAGATCATGACCTGAAGTCAGACACTTAACCAACTAAGCCACGCAGGCGCCCCTAAAAACCATTTTTAAGTGGTATTAAGTACATTCATATTTTTATATAACCGTTTTAACTACCATCCACCTCTAGGATTCTTTTCATCTTGCAAAACTGAAATTCTGTACCCATTAAACAATATTTCTTCATTCTCCCTTCCCCCAGTCGCTGGCAACCACTATTCTGTTTTCTGTCTCTATGAATTTGATTTCTCTAGGTACCTCATAAGTGGAATCATACAGCATTTGTCTTTTTGTGACTTCTTTCACTTAGCATAATGTTCTCAAGTTTCACCCATGTTACAACATATGTCAGAATTTCCTTCCTTTTTTAAGGCTAATATTCCGTTGTATGAATACCTTTTTGTTATTGTGTATAATGCTATGAACATGGGTCTATAAATAGCTCTTAAAGACCTTGCTTTCAATTCTTTGGGGTATATGCCTGAAGTGAAATTGCTGGGTCACATGTTAACTTTATTTTTAATTTTCCAAGGAACCACTATATTGTGTTTGACAGCAGCTAAGTTATTTTACATTCCCACCAACAGTGCACAAGGGTTTCTAATATCTCCACATCCTCACCAATGCTTGTTAGTTTCTGGGTTTTTTGATGCTGGCCATTCTTTTTTTTTTTTTTTTTTTTTTTTTTTTTAATTTTTTTTTCAACGTTTTTTATTTTTGGGACAGAGAGAGACAGAGCATGAACAGGGGAGGGGCAGAGAGAGAGGGAGACACAGAATCGGAAACAGGCTCCAGGCTCTGAGCCATCAGCCCAGAGCCTGACGCGGGGCTCGAACCCACGGACCGCGAGATCGTGACCTGGCTGAAGTCGGACGCTTAACCGACTGCGCCACCCAGGCGCCCCTTGATGCTGGCCATTCTAACAGGTATCATTTGTTCTTAACAAATTAAGAATGACACTATAGCAAGAGCGTAGCACAATGTCTAGAACATGACAAATGGATCAAACAACTTTGAAATAAAACGTGTAAGTTAAATTCTTTGCTGCCTTTATAAGACTGGTTATAAGGATATTTGCCAAATCCCAATGTCTTTAAGAGATTTGCCTTTATTCACGTACACCAGTGATATATGCTCTTGCCATAGCATATTGCTAAGCAAATTACTAATTACAGAACAGCTTCATCACCCTCCAGAAAGAAACCAGTGCCCACTGCCAGCCACTCCCCATTGCCTTCTCCCCACTAGTCCCTGAACTAGTCTACTTTCTGTCTCTATGGATTTGCCTATTCTGGACAATTCATATAAATGGAATCATGCAATGTGGCCTTTGTGCCTGCTTTCTTTTACTTAGTATAATGCTTTCAACATTTACCCATACTGTAGCATGAATTAGTAATTCATTCCTTTTTATGGTTCAATAATACTCCATTGTATGGATATAGATTTCTTAAAACAATGCAGATCAGGGGCGCCTGGATGGCTCAGTCCGTTGAGCATCCGACTTCGGCTCAGGTAATGATCTCACGGTTCGTGAGTTTGAGCCCCACGTCAGGCTCTGTGCTGACAGCTCGGAGCCTGGAGCCTGTTTCAGATTCTGTGTCTCCCTCTTTCTCTTACCCTCCCCCATTCATGCTCTGTCTCTCTCTGTCTCAAAAATAAATTAACGTTAAAAAATAAAATAAAATAAAAAACAATGCAGATCTACCATAAAAATCCATATTTCTGGCTTTTCTTGAAAAAATTGGAGAGAAGCATAGAAAGCCCTCCCCCCCTTCCCATGCAGCAATCACTGGCTAGAGCTCAGTAGTGGCTTTTGTTCCCTGAACATTCCAGACACCTTTCTGTCTCTGAGTCTTACTGTTTCATCTGCCTGAAATGCTTCCAGATATGCACCTCGTTCCTTTCTTCACCTGCCAAAAGTCTGCTCACATGACTCCCTCTGAGTGAGGCCTCTCCATCTACATATGCAATGTTTACTTAGTATTCCCCACTCCTTGCTTCATTTATTCCACAGTACCCATTACCATCTGACATACTGTAGATTTTACTTATGTCTGTTTCCAACCACTCTTCATTAGAATGAGCTCTAAGATAACAAGGATTTGTTCTGTTCACTATTATATTCCCAGTATCTAAGCCTTAGCAGTACTCAAATTTTTTGAATATAAAAGTTAGTGAATGAACTTGTTAGTTTGTAGGGACTAAAAGCTGTTGTTTTTTTTTTTTTAATGTTTACTTATTTTTGAGACAGAGGGCAACATAGCACGAGTGGGGGAGGGGCAGAGAGAGAGGGAGACACAGAATCTGAAACCCGCTGCAGGCTCTGAGCTGTCAGCACAGAGCCCAATGCAGGGCTCGAACCCATGAACCTCGAGATCATGACCTGAGCCAAAGTCGGACACTTAACCGACTAAGCCACCCAGGCGCCCCTAAAAGCTGTTCTTGAGAAATAAACCTGAGAGGTGCCTGGCTGGCTCATTCAGCTAAGCATCCAACTTTGGCTCAGGTCATGATCTCACAGTTTGTGGGTTTGAGCCCCACAGAGCTGCATCAGGCTTTCCACTGTCAGCAGAAGCCTGCTTCAGATCATCTGTCTCCCTCACTCTCTGCCCCTCCCCCACTCAAACGTGCTCTCTCTCAAAAATAAACATTAAAAAAATTTAAAAAAAAATTTTTTTTTAACGTTTATTAATTTTTGAGACAGAGAGAGACAGAGCATGAATGGGGGAGGGGCAGAGAGAGAGGGAGACAGAATCGGAAGCAGGCTCCAGGCTCTGAGCCATCAGCCCAGAGCCCGACGCGGGGCTCGAACTCACGGACCGCGAGATGGTGACCTGGGCTGAAGTCGGACGCTTAACCGACTGAGCCACCCAGGCGCCCCTAAAAAAAATTTTTTTTAAAGAAACCTGAAAGTGATGTTTGAAAAGCTTTGATGCATACTCTATATTACTCACATTTTAAGTTCGAGTTTTAGCAAATGTGTACAATCTTGTAACCCTCTTTAGATATATACTTAAGATCTAGAATATTAAAAATGATTTGTAGGGGTGCCTGGGTGGCTCAGTCGGTTAAGCGTCCGACTTCAGCTCAGGTCATGATCTCACCGTTTGCGAGTTCAAGCCCTGCGTTGGGCTCTGTGTTGACAGCTCAGAGCCTGGAGCCTGCTTCGGATTCTGTGTCTCCCTCTCCCTCGCCTCATCCCTCCCACCCCCTACTTGTGCTCTCTCTCTCTCTCAAAAAAAAATAAATAAAATGTAAAAAATAAATTGTTTAAAAATAATTTTTAAGTCACAGTAACACATTACTATAGTCAGGCATGCCTGGAACTTGAAAATATCTTTAAAACTTGAGGCTCTTTTCCCAAGTCACATTAAGGAACATGATGGTTCAGAAATCAAAGCACCAAGAGAACAGGGAGTTGCTAAAATCCAAAAAGATAAAGATACAGTCCTAAATTAACTTACGGCCAAAGAAACTGTAACCTAATGAGTTATATTAACTTACAAGAAGACTGTGTCAAGTACTAGGGAAAAAGCAACCAAAAGAACAAGAATTTATCATCAAGGGCCTAGAAAGAGGGAGGATTTTGAATATTGCAGTCCACGTGGCAATTTTTTCCTCACTAGAATATGTAAACTAGGTATCAATCAGGATCTCTAAGCTGCAAGCAACAGAAACCTATTCTGGCTAATTACAGCAGAAAAGCAATTTATTCAATTTGGGCAACTCCCAGAGTCTTTAAGAGGGCCAATATCTGCTTTAAAGGCCATATTACCAGGAATAAAGCCTCCAAAAGTCATACTGCTGGATGGTCCAGGAAAGAGCCTATTGCTACGGTCACCTCCACTACTGGGAAGACGAACCGCACGCAGCTGGCATGGCTGACCCCACCAAGACTGGACAGAAGCCACTGCTAGCATTGCTACCACCCCTGCCCATCACAAAATTAACTCTTTGCTGCCCTTTCTTCTTGAATCTCAAGTCAAAGTTTAAGATGGGTGCTTATGTTGGTGGAGCCTAGGTCAAGTGCCCACAACTCTAGCTACAATGAAAATAAGGCAGAATGTGGGTGGAGAGAAGGCTGAGGTAGATTAGGGTCAAATTATGCGGAAGCTGTCCTTTTGGTTGACACGTGAAACACATAGCACTAGGGGCTGAAGCACAGATACCAAAATGTAAAACTATTAAATGAGAGTGTATTAGAAAACTGTATCTAGTACAAGCCTGAGATTTCACCGTTTATTATAGGGTCAGGCTACATTTTAAACATATGAGGATTTAAGTCCAATTTAAAGAAAAACACCAAAATGAAAAATATGGCAAATTAGCAAAGATAGTATATGAATGACAAGACTGAGAAGCATGGATGCATGTAAAACTAAGCCAAGGAGAAACAGTCTTAGCTCACTCTGGTGGCAGCAAAGAATGTGAACCAAGGAAGGCAAGAATGGGACAAAAGATATCATTGGAAAGTTATAGTCAGGTGTCAGGAGGACACAAGTACAGCAGTACCATTATGCTGAAGGACTTTAATCATTTAGGAGGAAAAAAAAACCAAACAAGACTTTGTGATCAACATGTAAGGCACAAAACGGAAGAAGCAAAAGATTGTGATGGTCTTAGAGCTGGACTTGAGTAAACTGGATAACAAGTGATAGTGTGAAACAGACAGTGGAAAGACAGCAGGAGAAGTGGATTTGAGGGAGAAGATAATGAATTTTGTTTTAAACAAGTTGAGTTTGAGACACCTGTGAGAGGGCAGGGGAGGCTTAGAACAAAATTGGAGGAACACTGGAGTCAATATTTGAGGGTTGGGAAGGAGGGGAGGATCCCACAGAGGAGTCCAGGAGTCAATGGAGAGAAGAAACTCAAAAGGGAATAGTGTCTGCTAACAGAGTATTTCCAGAATACAGTGGTCAGTTGTACAGTAGAGAGGTCCAGCAAAATAAAGGCTGACAAATCCATGGGCTTGCTCAAGGTAGTTTCAGTAGAACAGCAGGGTGGAAGCCAGGCTCAAGTAGCAGTATTATACAACTAGACCCATGAATGCTGATTTTCTCTACCAACCACTGAAAGCAAATACACACCCCTGAACTCACACACCAATCTGTACCAAATGAACAGCTCTCATACTTCAGATCTTCACGTGAAGCAGCTACCTCGGGCCCTCTCTCGTTCTTCCTGAAGCAGACCAGATTCTTGGGTCTCAACCAAAGAGATTTGTTCTATCTGATAGAGCACCAAATGGAAGAGGAAGAACAAAGGTCTCTAGCCTAGTTGAGGGTAATCAGAGTAGCTCCCACATGGCTTCCTGAATAAACTCCGGGACTCTTGGCTTGGTCACAGTGGCAGTTAATTTAGATGGTTGTTTCAGTGGCTGGAACCTCCTTTCAGTACCACAGCTGAGTCAAATTACCTAATTACAATGATAAAGGCCAAAAACTGTTCATCTCAGTTTACAGCTATCTTCCCCCCACAGAACACTCCTTTAACCTCTGAAGAAAGAAGGGGCAAATTACCATGGCTGTCAGAGCTAACCAGAATCAGGAGCAGAGGTACCGCATCTGAGCCTTGCCAGAGCAATTGCCTCTTCATCTCTCTCAGGCTCTCCTTATATACTAAAATAAGTGGTTACCTGACAGAGGAACCATTATTGGTGTCCTTACCAAATCCAGGAAAAGGGAAAACCAAAAGCAGACACTAAGTCAAATACATTCATTTAAGAAAACAGGAAGTTTGACCAATGCTATGACAACACCAGCAGCCTGTGACAGCAGACTTGAAAGCAAGGAACAAAGGGATTTGTGAATGTTACCTTTCCATGAGTCTTCTGTCCCCTCAAATTTGACCCATGCTGCTTCTTCGAAAGTACTACTTTAGTACTGTTTCACAATATAGTTGGAAACTTCTCATGGTACCTTTCTCCAACATATTTTTGGAGATTAGCCAAAACCACATGATGGAAATCTGCTGAGTGCCACAATCATATTAATATGCAGTGAGATTCTATTTTGGGCTGCTGTTGATACTGGCCTTCCAGTCTGCTACAGGGTAAGGATATAAATTGTAAAACTGAAAATATCTGAAAAAATTAAAGGGAAGACCAAATAAACCGAAGCTTCACCATCACTGTAGGTTGAGCGTTTACAGAGGAGTTATTTGAGGGAGTAGTACTTGAGGGAGAATGGCCTTTCCCAGGTTGGAGTGGGAAAATTCCATGAGCTAGGACAGGAAAGGTCTACAAAGCATGAGTAAGGGAAGTTGCTATAAATGTGCCCTTCCCCCTTCGATCAGCAGCCTCAGCTGAATATTATAAATGTGTCCTGTGTCAGAGGCTGAAATGGATTCATCAGTCTCTTAAGGTAGAACTGAGCAGGCAATTCGAGCAAGGCCGGGCCCAGTTCATCAGATGGGCTGCAGAGGTTTATCCAGTATTAAAAACCAGCGATCACCAGAAATTGTTGTCTTTAGTGTAAAACAATGCCTTTAAAAAGGGTTTTGGGGCACCTGGGTAGCTCAGTCATTTGAGCGTCTGACTCTTGATTTCAGCTCAGGTCACAATCCGAGGGTCCCAGGATACAGCCCCACACACATCAGGCTCTGTGCTGACAGCGTGGAGCCTGCCTGGCATTCTCTCACTCTCCCTCTCTCTGTCCCTCTCCCACTCACTCTCTCTCTCTCTCTCTCTCAAAATAAATAAACTTAAAAAGGGATTTAAAGGGACAGTATCCTCATTTACAAACAGGAATAGAAACTTCTTCCCTTTATGACATTAAAACTAAATCTCAATTTATCTTTAATCTTCACTGATGAACCTGGAGAGTTATTAAAATGATCAAGAAAGAGGGGCACCTGAGTGGCTCAGTTGGTTGAGCATCTGACTCTTGGTTTCAGCTCAGGTCACGATCTCACAATCTCAGGTCATGAGTTCAAGCCCCATGTCAGGCTCTGTGCTGACAGAATGGAGTCTGCTTGGGATTCTCCCTCCCTCCCTCTCTCTCTGCCCCTTCCTGGAGGGCACGCATATATGCTCACTAGCGCTTTCTCTCATTCTCTCAAAATAAATAAACTTTTTAAAAAAATCGGGGCGCCTGGGTGGCTCAGTCGGTTAAGCATCCGACTTCGGCTCAGGTCATGATCTCACAGCTCGTGAGTTCAAGCCCCGCGTCAGGCTCTGTGCTGACAGCTCAGAGCCTGGAACCTGTTTCAGATTCTGTGTCTCCCTCTCTCTCTCTGCCCCTCCCCTGTTCATGCTCTGTCTCTCCCTGTCTCAAAAATAAATAAATGTTAAAAAAATGATTAAGAGACCCTATTGAAGGAACTTTAATTATTTAACAGAGAAGAGTTTTGAGTATTCAACCAAAGACACCATATCTAGACGTAGCCAGAGGTATATGAAGTACACCTCAACTCAAGGTGATTTTGGTGACTTCATTATTCCTCTGTTTTAGGAGATGATCCACCCTAATGAACTCAATGATCAGCAGAGGAGATTTCAAAGCAAGAGTAGGGAAAGGAGTTGTAGTTCACCTAGATTCCACATGATTATTTTCAGGACTTACAGCTCCCTGTTGCCATGCGTTTTGCATTTACAGCTTCAGAAAAGATCTGTGAATGGTCCTAATGTGAATGGAGGAAATGACCTTAAAAAGCAGCTAGAAACGTCCAGGTAAAATAAAAGAACGTTCCTCCCATTCAAGTTGGAATTTGGTGCCTTCTTACCAAAAGAAGTGTTCTCTATTACTATATAAATAGCATTTATCTGTGGGTCAGCTTCAATAAGTTTAGAGTACTATCCTAATCACACAACTGCAACTTTACTGCGGATTACCTGGGCACTTGTGAAAATGCACATGTCTGGATCCCACCACAGAGCCAATAAACCAGACTATTCCATGGAGGAGCCTAGGACCCTGTATTTTTAACAAGTAACCCAATCTGTTTCTCTCTCGCTCAAAAATAAAAACAAACAACAAAACAAGTAACCCAAGTGATTTTCATAATCAGGGAAAAGTTTGAGAAATACTGATCTAAGGCTCTGCTTACAGTAATATAAGGCTATTCATCCTGGGGAGGAAACAAATGACATGGAGAGGAAACTGGCTAGACTGATGAATCAGAAGCGCCTCATGACAGAGTTAAGAGAACTAGAATTTGAGGGGGAAAAGCTGAGCGGTTAAAGCTGGAGCAAGCATTCTTAGCACTGCTCGGTAGCCACTAAGCTTACTCCAGGTCCTGTGTCACTCCACCTCCTTGCCTTCCACACAGTTACTCTCTTTATTGCAACAAGACTGCCTGAAGACTCCCGGATAGATCTTGAACTGCAGATGGAATCCAAGGGAGGATGAGAGATGCTTCCCCAGTACACAGCGGATACTGGGCAGTCCCTGGATATAAGGGGAGACTGAACTGGTCTGTTACCGGCCATCACAGACATCTCAAATCCAGCTACTTACCTAAACTGGAGAGTCTTTTCATCAAGCCAGCTTCTCGGACGGCAGCAGGACCACGTTCCACTCCTTTTCTTTTCTGTCACACAAATTACACATTTAGATCTGAGGTTAGAGGATTGGAAATAAGACCACTTTATTTCACAAAAATACAGAAATTTGCTAATTCTATACTTAGTTCCCAACAGATCCCTCTGAAAACCTGTGACAGCATTAGCCCTTCATTTTATTTTCACCTGAGGACTGCTCATTTCAAACACTTGCAGGGAAAGAGGGGAAAACAACTATTACTGGAATCCCATCAACCTTCCAAACCCCAGACTGTGGGAAGAACAAGCAGAGGCCAAGACAGGGGAAGGGGCTGAGCCAGGTCAGGATCCGGCGGCCGGGGGGTGTGTGAGTGTGGCTGGCAAAGGCCTGAGCCCGGGCTTCTAGAGCGGTGAGCTCTCCACGACCGCAGGTTTCCTTCATTGATCAAAACAGCCCCTCCCGGCCTCCCGCCGCTAGAGCCGGCAGCGCCAATTTCCCCGCCAGTGAACGCTTTCTGAGAATAGACCCTGAAGCTTTAAATCCTCGGTCGCTCTCTTCAACCTCTTCTCCCTCGATTTTCCACCGGGTATTCTGGCCGGTTTCTCCCCCTCCAGCCCCTCCATGAAATCCTGTCCCTCCGTCCTTCCTCCCCTCCCCCCCAACACCCCAAGCGGGTCCCACCACTTTCTCGCTTCTCCAGGGGAGGCCGCAGAAACCCGCCAGCCCGCGGCCCCCCTCCCGCAGCGCAAACAGGATGCCCTCCATCTCCTTCCTCCCTCCCCATCTTCTACCAGGGAAAACCCCACGTGCTCTCCCAGTGCCCAATAGCGGGAACCCACCACCTCGTGCCCCTCCGTCTCTCCCCATCTTCTCGCCTCCCCGTCCCTCACCCCACCCCCGCTTTCTCCAGGTTCTGCCCCACGGTGCCAGGTCCCGGTTCTCACCTGTCCCTGTGAGAACGGGGCTCCGATCACAGCCACCGAGTGAACCGACTTCTTCAGGACGGAATGCACTCGCGTCCGGAGGAGACGCGAGAGGCTGCTTCTCAGGGACATGACCGGCAGCGCGGGACACAGATGACCTAGAAGCTACTTCGTGCGGCTAGCCGTCTTAAGTGAGCGCAGCCGCCAGGCGCCGGGCTTACCTACCAGGGCGCCAGTTGCACCGCCCCGCCCCGTGACGTTACCACCGCCCGGCCACGCCCCCACGCCCCCTACCAGCCCCCCTCACACCTTCCCACCGACCCCGCCCACTGTTCCTCAGGGCCTAGACACGCCTTTGATGACGTCATCCAGCCCTGGCTGGGATTTTCCCTCCAGGGCGAGCCCCTACAGCTGACGCCATGAGGCTTACGTCGGTGTCTGGCCAATAAGAGCGCGGTCACGGGCAGGTGTGTTCCTTGGCGGGAAGCGGCCAGCACCCTCGAAGTTGGAGAACTTGCTAAACACAGGAACCAATTCGAAAGCTCGCAGATCGGGACTCTCTTCACACAAATGCGTGCCGCGCAGATGCCAACTCTAGGGAAGGGCTGCCTGGTCTGGGTCTGGCTGGGCTGGTCTGACCCCACTTGAGTGCTCTGCCAAAACGAAGCTACCATCCATCTCCTCTGTTCCATCTCAACTCTGGGTCCAGAAAACAAACTTACCCATCTTTGGGCGTTGAAGGTTAGGAAATCAAATATAGACTGGAGCTCTCTGGGTCAGGCATGTTAATAAAAATTCACTCTCCTAGGTATTTTGGATGGGGAGGTTAGGATTATACAAAACAGTTATGTTCCAGGTGTTTTCAATTCTTTACCTGAATAACGGGAGCACTGGTTATTAAACACCAAACAATATATCTAGATTATTTCTAAATTTGGGGGAGGTTAAAGAGCTGAAAGTAACTACTCAGAGTTTTAACAATATTTTAATAATAACCAACTAAAGTTCCAAGAACATTTGGCCTACTAACAATTCCATAAATAAGGGACTATTTTAAAGACGAGAATACAACATCAGATCACTTTCCCAAAGTCACATAGCTTGTAAGTGCCAGAGCTGTGTGACTCCAGATTCTAAGTTCTTAACCGTGGCATTAGGGCTTGCCGAAATTTGCACGTTAGTCCTACCAAAATACATTTTTACACAAACAACAGAAATTTATCTCACCTGGTATCAACTTACATGCTGCTTTCCAAAATATTTAAGAAGTCTCCATGGCAACATCATAACTCCAAGGAGCTTTAGTATTATAAGGCAGTTTATTTTTAGAAGATACATTTTATACCTGTCTCCCCCTGCTGGTTTAACAAAGACATGTCTGAAGCTTTAGCAAAATAAGCAGGATATAACCGTAAGGTAATAGTGCTGAGAGTGTGGTCGCTGGGCTGGCAGCATCAACCTTCGCATACATGTCAAGTGGAAATCATTAGGTTCTACCCCTAAATTTACTAACGCAGTAACTCTGGGGGTGGAGCACCAGCAACCTAAATTTTCAGTCTCTCCAGGGTCAGGGGCTGTAGGGAGCAGTAGGGGTGTAGTCAGGGATTCACAGTCACTGATACTGTCACACTTGTTCAGATCCTTGGAATTATCTTGGTACCTTCTTCTTGCCCTTCACCACATCCAGTTTCTTCTCCTTGACTATGTTTTCTGAAATTAATACTGGCACAGTTCACTTCAGGCTCTCCTGGACTCCTGTGAAGGCTATTTCTTAAATACTTACTGTGGGTCACCAGATTGACCTTTCTAAAGTACTACATTAATCCTGCATGTTTTTTCACTGGTTTTCCATTACCTACAGTTTAGTCAGAGGTGAATTACCAGTTCCACATTATTATGCTCCAGGAGAGTGAACAGTAGATTGTCATATTACTATTACCCTTTAAAATTCTAATGATTATTACTTCTATATATCTGAAATATTTTATGACTCATTTTTAAAACCCTGAAAAATAACTGGTCTTTTATTTTGAAAACATGCATTTATTTTCAAAATAAGTTATTAAAGGTAATATCCTAAAGTTATAAAAGTCATAGAAGAATGAGCTAAGTTTAAGAAATTTACTTTATATTTTTTAATGTTTATTTTTGAGAGAGAAAGAGAGAGGCAGAGCATGAGTGGGGAAGGGGCAGAGAGGGAAACACAGAATTCAAAGCAGGCTCCACGCTCTGAACTGTCAGCACAGAGCCCGTCGTGGGGCTCATACTCACAGCCCGCAAGATCATGACCTGCGCTGACACTTAACCACCCAGGCGCCCCTAGAAATTTACTTTAAAACTTGTACTGTTATACCATAGGTCTAGGACCCTTCTTCCTGAGACCCAAAACAAGTTGTGCCGCCTTTCTCCTTCCTTTATTGGAGAACATAGATACTCTGCCTCTTCATTTCAGCGCCTGCCAACACACACTCTATCCTTAATAGGCTGCTAGCAGAGCGTGGGGGGGGAGTGGGGTAGGGGACAGGGTGGTGAGTAGGGAAGACCTGATTATGGTGTTTGCTGAGTTCCATGGTGTGTATACTCCCAAGCTACCATTGTGATGTCACTGATGATGGAGTTGGGAAAAGGTGCTCATCATACAGTATTTCCACCATACAAATATCAACATAAATAACGTCAAGAACATAAATAATGGCAAGATATAGTAAAATAATTAGGCAATGACAGGTTTTGAATGTATGTTATCTTTGTTCCTAATATAATTTACTTGTAAGTTTATATAATTTGATTTTTTAATAATAACATTTAACAACTTGCTCAGACATTCTTGAAAATTTAGCGATAGCGTATTGCAGGTGGCTAAAAGCAGTCTCCAGCATACCATTGTTTACTGAAAATCCAAGGAAACTCAGAAAAGTCTAAACAAAATCCTCAAAGGCAGGGACCATAACCCTCTCTGCTCATCACTTCATCCCTTCCTGAATACAGTGCTTGGCACATAGCAGGAGTTTGGCAAATAATAAACCTTCCAGATTCTTACGAAATCCTTACTCATGAACCTTGGTCTACGGCTCTGATATGGAATGGAATGGAAGTCCCCAGGGGCATCTGGGTGGCTCAGTCCTTAAGTATCTGACTTTGGCTCAGGTCATGATCTCACAGTTCATGAGTTTGAGTCCCATGTCAGTGAACTTGAGCCCCGCTTCTGGTAAAATATGAGCCTCAGGTGAGCCCTGCTTCTCTCTCTCTCTCTTCTCCCTTGTGGGATTCTCTCTTTCTCTCTCTCTGCCCCTCACTCACTTGCACGCTCTCTCTCTCTAAAAAAAAAAAAAAAATAGGGGTGCCTGGGTGGCTCAGCGTCTGACTCTTGACTTGGGCTCAGGTTATGATCTCACAGTCCATGAGTTTGAGTTTGATGCAGGGCTCTGCGCTGACAGCATAGAGCCTGCTTGGGATTCTCTCTCTCCCTCTCTCTCTCTCTCTGCCCCTGCCCCACTTGTTCTCTATCTCTCTCAAAATAAATAAAAATAAGCTTTAAAAATATGGAGTGGAAGTCCCCGAAGATTTCGTTCCAGACTTCTACTTTTACATGCTAAAGAGCTGAGTTGAGCTCACCAACCACACCTTTATTTTTTTTTATTTTTTATTTTTTTAATAGAGGCATCCTGATCTTTATTGGCTACTTTTTTTTTCAATATATGAAATTTATTGTCAAATTGGTTTCCATACAACACCCAGTGCTCATCCCAAAAGGTGCCCTCCTCAATACCCATCACCCACCCTCCCCTTCCTCCCACCCCCCATCAACCCTCAGTTTGTTCTCAGTTTTTAAGAGTGTCTTATGCTTTGGCTCTCTCCCCCTCTAGCCTCTTTTTTTTTTTCCTTCCCCTCCCCCATGGGTTTCTGTTAAGTTTCCAACCACACCTTTAGACTCTAAAATTTAGAGGCTCTCTTTCATTTAAAAAATTCATTCATTCATTCATTCATTCATTCATTTATTGAACACTTTACTGAGCACTTAGTGTGTGCAAAGCATTGTTCTATGCACTGTGCATAGAGATGAAGACAGATAATAGCTCATGACTCCCAGTGCTTACATTCTAGTGGGGAAACCAGTCAAGCAGTTAAATAATCTCACATAGTAGTAAATGCTATGGAGAAAATAAAACAAGGTAATGGGACAGGAGGTCATGTTTTAATGGGGTATCATTAAAGGGGTATATCATAAAGGGGTATCAGGGAAGGCCTCTCCAAACTGACATTTCAGCCAGACACCTAAATGATGAGAAGGAGCTGGTCATAACAAGTTCTCTCTGGTCATAACAACTACTCTCAAGGGAGTAGAGCCTTCTAGGCTTACAGGAACAGAAAGATCCAAAGCCATAAAGTTGAAACATGCTTGTGGGTCAGAAGAAGAGCAAGAATGCCTGTGTAGCCCAAATGTGCAGAGCAAAGGGGGGTGTAGGTGTTGAGTCAGAATGACAGGCAGAGAACAGATCTCAGAGGCAGCCATGAAGAGCATGAACTTCAGAGGAAGAATTTTTTACACAAAAGCAGAGGGTTAAATGTTCAGAATCTGCATTAAGGAGTGGGGAAAATGTGGTTCCTTCTTGCTTGCTTTGCTCTTCTATCTGGAGGCTGGGAGAATTAACATAATAACCCTAAGATACAGTTAAGGCAACAAAGCAGAGGTTACATTCTATGGGGGTAAAATATAGAGTCTGTCTACCACCCAGTGGGGACTCCCAGGTTCATAGAAAGGCTGAATAGAGAGGAATAAAGGAAGGGATGTAACTGTAAGTGCCTGGTTTAATTGCCTGCACACCCCACAGCCCGGTGTGGAGGCAGCCACCCGAGCCCCTTACATACTCCTCGCACACCCCCATCACCGCCACAAGACAGAGGGGTTTTCAGTATGAGCCTTGATCAGTGACAGGGACACAAAAGCAGCCATATGGCCACCATCAAGGTATAAATGAAACTTAGTGTGAAATCTGTCTTGGCACCAGTGGAAGGCCAAGGCTACAAAGGACACCTGAACACTTTGTTCTTTCTTCAGGTTCCATTCTTAAGCCTCTACCCGACTATTCTTCTGTTTGGGACATTTTGTAACCAAACTACCCTGAGTTCTCTCCTTGGTGAGTTACAGAGACTGCAGGAGGTGGAGGAAACTTTATTTGTGGCAAATGAGATCCTGGGGAATAACTTTCAAGGCCAGGACTCCTGAGTGGAGGTGAATGGGTTTCTTTTATTTAGGGTTAGGATGCATATTCGGAAAGGGGAGTTTTGTCATCGCGTGTTAAGGTGGGCATAAGGCTGCACAGCATATTTAGAAGTCATGCCTATACTTGTATCCCATGTTAATGAAGCTTGTGCTCCTCCTTGGGCTGAGATGTTAACAGTATAATGAAGTAGAGGAAACTGTCAGGTACTCTGTGGTCCATCTACTGTGGTGTGAGTCAGTGGCCAATCTCAAACTGGTCTAGGCTAGCAAGCTCTTGCTATTGTTTGCCTCTAAAAGATAAGGTTAACATTCCTGTGAAGAAGTGGGAGGGGGTTGTCTTCCCAGCGACAATTTTAACCTCATTAACCCTATGAGGCACGGTTTCCCTTTCTCCCCTCTCCCTTCCTCCTTTCCTTCACTTAATTTCTTGTCATCCTTAAGGTTTCGGTGTCAAAGTCCCTTCTTTGAAGAAGCCTTTCCAGACCTCTTAAGTTGAATTAGACATAATAACACTATTTGCTGAGTCTGCTGAATGATTATTATATGCTTTATATGTGTTATTATATGCTTTACAAGTATTATTTAATTCTCCTCACAAGGCAATGACATAGACACTATTCTCTCCATTTAAGATACGGTAACCGAGGTGGTGCATGCATGGCTCAGGTCATGATCTCATGGTTCATGGGATGGAGCCCCACATCGGGATCACTGCTGTCAGTGCAGATCCCACTTCAGATCCTCTGTCTCCCTCTCTCTGTGCCCCTCCCCTGCTCACTCTGTTTCTCTCAAAAATAAACATTTATTTTTTAAATATATATATTTTCTTAATGTTTAAGTTTTTTTATTTTTGAGAAAGAGAGAGAGACAGAGTGTGAGCAGGGGAGGAGCAGAGAGAGAGGGAGACACAGAATCTGAAGCAGGCTCCAAGCTCCAAGCTGTGAGCACAGAGCCCAACGTGGGGCTCAAACCCACAGACTGCGAGATCATGACCTGAGCCGAAGTCAGACTTTCAACTGACTGAGCCACCCAGGCACCCCCGAAATAAATAAACATTTAAAAATAAATAAAGGACTCTTTCTCCTTGGAAGCAGCTCCTGTGAGAGCAGGAATGGTGTCTTACTCACTGTCATTTAACACAGTTCCTGACACAAGAGGTGTTCAATAATTTTTTATTGAATGCCTGGATATTAAATGGCACGTGAAAGTGTCTTTTCAAAGAAGTCCTATCTCTTTATGCTAGGAAAATTCCAAGGATGTAATTCCCATTCTTATATGGGAACAGAAGATTTCATGGAATTAGCATTCAAGCTGAGCCTTAAGGATTTTCCAGGAAGAATCTGGTGGGTGTGTGGGGAATCGTGAGAATACGGATATCAGCTAAGAGACATGAACTTGAGTGATGAAAGTAGAAGGAGAGAACCAATAAATATTTGAGAGCCCACTTGTCAGGCAATATTCTAAGAGCTAGGGATACAGTGATAAAGAGTCCAACTTCTGGAGAGAGAGAATTATAGGCACTAATGCGTGTGAAAAAAATCAAATAAGATGATGTGGTTGAGGGTATGTATGAGAACTGGGTTAATTAGTACAGTCAGGGGGATAAGGAATAGATGTTAAAAGTACTCTGCTGGTGGGGCACCTGGGTGGCTCAGTCGGTTGAGCGTCTGACTTCGGCTCAGGTCATGATCTCACAGTCTGTGAGTTCGAGCCCCACGTCGGGTTCTGTGCTGACAGCTCAGAGCCTGAGCCTGCTTCAGATTCTGTGTTTCCCTCTCTCTGCCCCTCCCCCGCTCATGCTCTGTCTCTCTCTGTCAAAAATAAATAAACATTAAAAAAAAAAAGTACTGTGCTGGTACAGTAAATCGCACTTAGCTACAAATTAGGGATGGAACCAGAAAAGGGAGAGGTGTTAAACCTGGATGAGGAAGAACATTATGGAATTGGAGTAATAGTTCTGAAGGGGTTAATAGTCTACCAAAGTAGTATGAA
Organism: Acinonyx jubatus; assembly: GCF_027475565.1. Lineage (NCBI taxonomy): Eukaryota > Metazoa > Chordata > Mammalia > Carnivora > Felidae > Acinonyx > Acinonyx jubatus. The sequence goes on along the minus strand of NC_069386.1, from coordinate 111,295,936 downwards.
AATTACTTGAAACAGAAAATATCTGATCAGCAGCTAAAGAAATAAATAATAAAGCAAGAAATGTAAGCACAGCCTCCCAAATACAGCTGCCATGTTTCCCTATATCTTACCCCAATGAGGGAATCTCCTGATTGGAAAAGACTGACCATCATAAAAAGTGTGAATTCAGCTGCTCATTAGCTTCAAAAAGCCCAACAGAACTTTCCACAATTTTAAGTATGAAGCCCTAATCCCCCTTTTTTAGGTGTTAGTTATAACTTTATCTCTGGCTATCTAGTTACCCATTACTGAACAATTCTCCTTTCTCTGGGTAATACATCTATTGTTCAGATAATTGGCAGGTAACTCACATTCAACTACATGAATCTGAGATGGTAGAAGAAAATATTTCCTCCCAACACTACTCAACCCTGGCAGCCGTTAAAAATAAACTAGGCAGCTTCCAAAAAATGCTCATGCCCATACCCTCCTGGCCCCCCACCCATTTTTATTCAATTATCTGGGATGGACCCAAGTAGTAGAGTTTTTAAAAACTCTTCAGGTGCTTCTAATACACAGGTTAGAGAATCCAGTATTAAGTGTTATATCTTTCAGTGCTTCTCAACTTTTTTTTAAATGTTTATTTATTTTTGAGAGAGAGACAGAGCACAAGCAGGGAAGGGGCCGAGAGAGACAGAGACACAGAATCCAAAGCAGGCACAGAGCCCGATTCAATGTGGGGCTCAAACCGACAAACCGCGAGATCATAACCTGAGCCGAAGTTGGATGCTTAACCCACTGAGCCACGCAGGCGCCCCAGTGCTTCTCAACTTTTAATGTGCAAGCAAATCACCTGAGGATCTTGTTAAAACTCAGATTCTGTCTCTATAAGTCTGGGGTGAGAACCAAGAAGCTGCATTTCAAATGAGCTCCTAGGTGATGCCAATGCTGCTGGTCTACTTACTACACTTTGAATAGCAAGGCTTTCTTCACCCAAGGTCTATTCACCTTTCCTTTTCAATCTTCAGAAACATTTCGCCTGAGGGTAACTTATTACCTAGGCTACACAGTTGTGGCTTGATCGAAACCACTTAAAGAAGTTGTTGCTATTGACCACATGAAATTGAGTTGAGACTGTAGTGGTCTGATCAAACCTGTTTGTCAAACCTACACCCATCAAACTAGATCACTGTTTTATTTTATTGTATTTTATTTTTAATTTTTGTTTTTTAGTGTTTATTTATTCTTGAGAGAGAGACACAGAGTGTGAGTGGGGGAGGAGCAGAGAGAGAGGGAGACACAGAATCCGAAGCAGGCTCCAGGCTCCGAGCTGTCAGCACAGAGCCCGATGCGGGGCTCCAACTGACGAACCATGAGATCATGACCTGAGCCGAAGTCGGACGCTTAACCAACTGAGCCACCCAGGCGCCCTACTAGATCACTGTTTTAACTAAGCTTTCCCACAAGCTTGTTTTATTCCACTTAAAAAACCTTTAGTGTACAACGACACAAGTTGTCTTGATGTTTAAAGGGGAGAGAAACCTTCCACATAAAAGCCAGGTGTTCCTCGACTTGAAAATAATAAGCGTTACTATCTTAGAATGCCACAAGATGGGGATATGACTCTATGAAAAGCAAAACAAAAATTCTACTTTCTGCTTTATCTGTTTCAATAGGCTTCTTTTTATATGCCTATTTTTTCTACTGTTGTTCTGCCTTACTTGAAATAATTACTCGCCATTTTCAGCGGATAGGAAAACAACAGTGTGATAATAAATAAATTATAGTAGAATAACATGATGGAACGCTATGTAACTATTTTAAATGGCATTTATTTTAAAAAATCTGTAGAAAGGGGCACTTTGTGTGGCTTTGACTCAGGTCATGGTATCGTGGTTTGTGAGTTCGGGCCCCACATTGGGCTCTGCTGTCAGCACAGAGCCCACTTTGGATCCTCTGTCCCTCTCTCTCTCAGCCCCTCCCCCCTCTCTCTTTCTCTCAAAAATAAATTTAAAAAACTTCAAAATCTGTAGAAATATGGAAAATGTTTGCCAAACATTAATTTTTAATTACTGTTAAATTAATTAAACAAAGGAGCCATCAGGGCGTTTCTAATAGGTTAGCTGCCTCCCTAAGCAAACCAAAGCCTAAACCTGTCAATGCCTCAAGGTTAAGAAATCCAAACCTAAGCACAACTAATCACAGACAACAAGGCCACCTTAAGCTATAGCCAATCACATAATTCCCTGCTTTCCTTCCACCTCTTCTCTATAAAAGTCTTGCCCCTACCTCCCACCAAGTGGAGAGCTCCTAACTACTTCCCTTTTGACATTGCCTTATTCAAGTGGATTTTTGCTCAAACTTAAAATCTTAAATATGTCGGTTTATATTTTACCAGTACACACTTATGTTCACACTAGGACTACAATAATTTTTAAAAGTGTAATAACTAAGAGATGCAATGAGAGAGCAACATATAACACTGAAAGTCTATTAGGATTGTAATATTTTTATTTCATTCAAAAACGTTTTGTATTATATCATCTTTTCAACAATATAAACATTAAAACAAGAGGATCTAAATGGTTGGGAAAATGAAGATTTACTTGTTTAGGTGGCAGGATTATGGATGTATTTTCTTTTATATAATTTTAATTTGATGTTGGGAAAATAATAAACATATCTTATTAAAAATGGACAGGTTGGGGGCGTCTGGGTGGCTCAGTCAGTTAAGTGTCTGAGGCTGACTCTTGATTTCGGCTCAGGTTGCGGTTTGTGGGTTTGAGCCTTGCATGGGGCTGCCCCTCCTCCGCTTGTGTTCTCTCTCTCTCTCTCTCTCTCAAAAATAAATAAAACATTAAAAAATTAAAAAAAAAAAAAAAGAGCAGCCTATCTTGACAAATACAGAGTCCAGATTTCTCAAGCTTCCTTTCTCTGCTTTCGCAATTCACTAGGGTATTAGTTGTGGTCCTGCAAAAAGATGTTAAACTTTCTCAGAGGAACTTGCCAATTGCTAAGTCGAAGTTCTTTTTGTCAGCTGCCCTTGCTTGCTGATGAGGCTAATGAATATTGTGAAGTCCAACATTTAGAGCTAAAACTATCACTTCTTGCTGTTTTTCTTTTTAAAGCTTCTCTTTCTTTCCTTCCTTCCTTTTCTTTCTTCTTTCTTTCTTTCTCTCTCTCTTTCTCTCTCTCTTTCTCTCTTCTCTCTCTCTCTTTCTTTCTTTCTTTCTTTCTTTCTTTCTTTCTTTCTTTCTTTCTTTCTTTCTTTCTTCTTTCCCAGGTGGCATCTAACCAAATGGCAAATACTATACAGAGGTTTCAATTTCTACTGCGGTATCAAATTGCGTAACAGTTAAGATGACACTGATCTGACAGAGCAAGGAGTTATAAAGATTTTGGGGGGCACGTGGGTGGCTCAGTTGGTTAACTGTCCAACTTCAGCTCAGGTTATGATTTCACGGTTTGTGAGTTTGGGCTGCCCTGCGTCGGGCTCCGTGGTGACAGCTCAGAGCCTGGAGCCTGCTTGGGATTCTGTGTCTCCCTTGCTCTCTGCCCCTCCCCCACTCACGCTCTGTCTCTGCCTCTCAAAAATAAATTTAAAATGTTAACAAAAATGTTTTTAAGATTTTGGAATTATATTATCACAATATTTATCCCTAATTAATTTAATATTCAAAAAAGTACACTAGGTACCTTTTTTTCTATGACTCTACAGTTGTGAACATTCTGAACCTGCACAGGTTCTTTTTAAATGTTTTTTTTTAATGTTTATTTATTCTTTTTTTAAAATTATTATTATTATTATTATTATTTTTTTTAATGTTTATTTATTCTTGAGGGAGAGAGACAGAGTGTGAGTGGGGCAGGGGCAGAGAGAGAGGGAGACACAGAATCCAAAGTAGGCTCCAGGCTCTGAGCTGTCAGCACAGAGCCCCACGCAGGGCTCAAATTCAGGAGCCTTGAGATCATGACCTGAGCTGAAGTCAGCCGCTTAACCAGCTGAGCCACCCAGGCGCCCCTGAACCTACAAAGGTTCTTTTGACCTTTTTTGTGCCACATCACAATGTTTTAAAATGAATACAATATATAGGATTTTTTTAAAAAACAAACAAACTGAATTAAAATACAGTCATCAAAAATTTATTTTGAGAGAGAGAGAGAGAGAGAGAGAACAAGCAGGGGAGGGGCAGAGAGAGAGGGAAAGAGAAAGAGAGAATCGCAAGCAGGCTCTGCACTATCAGTGCGAGATCATGACTTGAGCTGAAATCAAGAGTTGGACGCTTAACCCACTGAGCCGCCCAGCCACCTCAAAATATTTTTAAAATGTGTAAATAGTTGTATGTGTCTCTACTGACAGATCAAATAATAAGATCTAGAAGTGGATCCCATAATTACTGCAATTTTGAAGTAATATTGGAGTATTTGAGTAATTGAGGAGTGGAAATGACATTTTGAGATAATTATTGTGAAATAAAAGTATTTGTGGTTTCTATGAGAGTGACAAAAATCACAAGTATTGTTAATACTAATTGCATTCATAACCAAAAGAAAAAAAAGTTAAATTTCAATCAGAAGTTAATGAAACTAACGATAAACCTCTGATTGTATCCATGGAGTTCAGGTTAAGAACTCTAGGACTGAAGGTTTCCCCAAAACATCGACAGTGTTTCTCTCAGTGGTGTAAATAATGGGTGGCTTAAGTTTTTCTTCTTTTCTGTATTTTTCCAAATTTCCACAATACGCAAAGTTCACTTTTATAATTATAAAAGACATGCACGTGTTATTTACAAAAATGAGAGGGGTGTATTGCTTGGTAAGATTTAGAGTATAGAAATAAAATTGGAAAAACAAAGCAATACTTGAAGAATATCCTTTAGAGGAAAAAATATAAACAAAATCCTGGATGAAGACAGAAAAACGGAATCTGACTTTCATAAGAGAGACTTGAACCTGGTGAGACTGTTATGGCATTTATCTTTACAGACAAAGGGATCATCAATTCTTTAATACATGATGCAGCCTCAGGGCTGAAGCACCATAATTGTTTTAACAGGCCACAAGCCACTCTTGAGCCACATCCGAAGTTAAAAAAAAAAAAAAAAAAAAAGAAGAAAAAGAAAGAACCTACAGGCCGCTGTTACTCATGAGTTTAGTAATTTTATTATCCATACCTTCTACATCTTTCTTTCTTGCTACGGAGTCCCAGCCAAGCCTCATTTGTCTACTCAATGCTCCCCACTCAGTGGTTCGGAAGAGAGAAACTCCCAGGTCCTACAAGACCCTCTTGGACCTGAGCCCTGCCTCTACCTCCCCAAACTTCCAAATGCATTCTTCATGTGGCAGCCTCTTGATTCTTCCAATAAGTCAACCTTGTTCCAGCCTCAGGGATTTTGCCTTTCCTGGTCCTCCAACCTGGCAAATTCCTCCTCCAGAGTTCTCCCAGACCAGTCCGGATCCTCATCTTGGCAGCTCCAGGGTCTTTCCTCTGAGAGATTTTCCTGACTGTCCTATTGCACGTCCCCAAGCCACCTCTGCCGGTCATATTACTTTCAGCAGCACTCTTTGAAATTATTTACGTACTGTTTCTCTTACTAGGAAGGAAGGTAGTTGAAGGCAGAGACCTTCAATATTCACCGCTGTACCCTTGGCGCCTAAAACTACCTGGCTCAGGAATGAATGAATGAGCGTATACCTGTGGATCGATTCCTTAGAGCGTACTCTGGCTTAGAAATAGAAATCAGTTTGCCAAGAGAAAGCGCATTAACAGCGGCTTTAATCGGCAGGCTGAGTTGGCCCAATGCAGTCTCTGCAGTAGACAATCACAAAACCCCGGCCCAACCTACAGGCGAATTACAAGCTCTGGATCTGCGCCACACCGCTCGTCCCGGAACCACGGCTGCGCCGAGCGTGAGACGGGGCCGAACGGGGCGGGGCCGAAAGCCGCTCTCCGGAAGTGGGTCCAGAGCCGGCCAGAGTTACGCTGGCGGGCGGTCTAGAGCGGCGCGTCCCGGCCGGGAGGGAGCGAGCGAGACATGGAAGATGAGCAGAGCTTCTCGGATATCTGTGGCGGCCGCCTGGCCCTGCAGCGCCGCTACTACTCCCCGTCCTGCCGAGAGTTCTGCATCAGCTGCCCTCGGCTGTCGTTGCGCTCGCTCACCGCTGTCACCTGCACGGTGTGGCTAGCGGCCTACGGACTCTTCACCCTCTGCGAGGTAATGGCCTGTCGGCCCCTTCCCGAGGTCGGAGTCGGGGGCTCGGGTTTGGAAGGGTCTTTGGGGTCTTAGGGTCGAGCCTGGCCCTCCCGCCAGACCCTCCTGCTGTTGTAGGGTCGGAGGGCGGGAACTCACTGGTTCCGTTGCTGCACAGCTATTTTCTTTACGTTTAGTGGTTTGTACTCCTGTACTTTAGCCCTCTCACGGGTCGTGCTCCGCTCTGCGGTTCCACCTAGCATACAAGTAGTCCTTGCACGACAGTCTAAAAGTTTAACTTTCATGTGCTGTACGTAGTACATGCTCGCAGTAATTCAGTTACAAGAGTTGAGAGAACTATTAAGTGGATCGTCCTCATCCATCATTTCCACTCCTAGAGGAATCACTGTTAATAATACCTTAGGTCTTAGGGAAACTTGTCTTTGCCTCCACAATATGTATGTGTGAATACACACACACACACACACACACACACACACACACACACACACGTTGAGAGCTTGATAATTCTTCCTAATTTCTGTTTTTTAAGGCAATCTAACACCTCCCCCCCAGTCCCTTCCCCCAACTTCGAGTATTTTCTAAAGAATTACGAAGTTTCAGAGAGGAGTTGTTTCTGTGCTCACTTTCCAGACTCATTCCTACTTTCTGAGCCTCAGTTTTCACATGTCTAACATGGAATTGCTGTCTGTCATTCTAGCTTCACCGTATTGTGAGGGTCACATGCAGTAGCTTTGTGACAGCCCTCAAATAAAAGGAGTCACCTTAATTGCCCTTTTCAGGATGAGTTTAGTTTTAATTTCATATGTAGTGCCCTGAATTGAATATTTTATTCTATGAGTGATTGACCAGAGCTAGGACTATCTATTTCTGTAATTTGGATATTTTCATTACTGCATTCATTGGCTTTTTTGCCACCAGAGTGTGGTAATTTGGCACAGGTATATGCAAAATTACGTTTGCTGTAATTTGTACCAAACTGTATCTAAAAGTTGGTTCTTAAGTCAGTTGAATTGGTTAAGTTGCGAGGACAGTCCTCCCTCCCCCTAAAAAGATTTAATTTATAATGTAGTTGAATTTTAATACTAGCCTGAATTCTGGCCATGTGCCCATGTGAGGTGAAGGGAACAGATTTTTATTAAATGCCCACTGATTGCCAGCTGCTTTCCTGAATGCCTAGTTTTAACCTTAGAAGAAAACCAAGGCTCAGAAAGAATAATAACTTACCCAAAGTCACAGAGCTAGCAAACAGCATACCTGGGGTTCAAACCCAGGGCTGACTCTGAAACCGTTTCTTTTTCACTATACTGTCTCCTCCGTGGAGAGGGCTTGCTTAAGCAAAATTTTTAAATAGAAGTCTTTTTTATGCCAACTCCTTTTTGTACTCTCATCCTGGTGTGTCCCACTTCCCTCCATCACGTGCCCGGGGCTCAGTAACCTTATCTTCCTTTAAACTCTACTGCAACACTTCTTAAGGGCTCTGTGTACCAAAGTTTCTTACCTTTCCTTGTGTTCAAAACTGTTTGTCAGAGTAATGAATCTCAGGGGTGAGAAGAAGTCTGATGAAAGAATTCATAAAAACATGAGGCTTAATTTCAGCCCAAGTAAATACTGAATTGTTAGAATTTCAGACAGAAAAATGAAGTATAAAGAATGCAGGTAGTAATGAAGTTTTGAGCAGGGATTACCTTATTAAAAAACTGATACGGATTAAATCCTCTAACATTTATTGTTCTTCATCCCTTCTTTCCTTCTTGTTTTTGAATTCACAATTCTATTAAAATTGTAGGTTATTACCTTATTCCAACCGGGAATACTTTTCCCCCTTCCTTTCCTCAACCAAATATATCTGTCAGTAACCATCACCTCTCGGCACCAATGAAATCCTTCCTTGGAGATCTTCATGGGATATCCTTGTGTGCTTTGATGTCTCTCTCTCACTCTCTTTTAATCCTTTCTTTGGCACAGTTTTCATAGTATTCTCCAAAAATATTTTATATGTATTAATTTTGCCTCTAATACATCTGTAAGGGCCAGGACTGAATTTTACTTCTCTGTATTCATCCATAATGCTTATTCAGTTAAGACTGTGAACCAGACATTGTACTAGATACTAGACATTTAATTAACTCAAAATAGATATTTCTGGATCACCAGAGATCCTGCACATAGATTTTTCTACCCTCCATTCATTAGTCAACAAGTAATTATTAGTACAGAGGTCGGCAAACTATCTTTAAAAGGCCAAATAGAGGGGCTCCTGGGTGGCTCAGTCAGTTAAGTGTCCAACTTCGGCTCAGGTCATGATCTTACGGTCCACTGTCCATGGGTTCAAGCCCTGCATCAGGCTCTGCGCTCATGGCTTGGAGCCTGGAGCCTGCTTCAGATTGTGTCTCCCTCTCTCTCTGCCGCTCCCCTGCTCACACTCTCTCTCTCAAAATAATAAGTAAATATTTTTTTAAAAAAAGGCCAAATAGAAAATATTTTAGACTTTACAGGTCTCTGTCTCATAGTCATCTGTTTCTTTAACAGTTCTTTTAAAAGGTCTCTGTCTCATAGTCATCTGTTTCTTTAACAGTTCTTTTAAAAGTGTAAAAATCATGCTTAGCTCAGGGTGGACCAAACAAAAATAGATCACGGGCCCAAACAGACTCTTGATCCAACACTTAACTATGTGTTAGGTAGAACGAAGTAGAAAAGTATTTTCAGAGAAAACCAAAGGCAGCCAGTAGTTAAAGCAATAAAAACATATTTTATTCACTATTGCAGTAGGAGAAAAGAGATCTCAGTGTAGAATTGGGCTCAGTTCTGAATACAGCAAGGACAAGTGGGAATTTATAGCCAAGGAGCACAGTGGAGGTCAATGGATGGAAAATGGCTAAAGAGAAATATCAAAGGTGAAGGGAGATTCTGGCTAAATTGACATGATTCTTGCTAAAGGCAGGTGAGGGTCATCAGATTCTTGGTACAGCCTGTTGGGTAGTGCAGGCCCAATAAGGATGGACACCGAGGTTGAGGGTTTAGAAGAGCTTGACTAGAGTTAGGTCAAAGAAGGCATCATGTCAGTCATAAAGAATAAGATACTTCGCCTTCCGTTGGTGAAGTGTCTGACTTTGGTTCAGGTCATGATCTCCTGGTTTGTGAGTTCAAGCTCCACATTGGGCGCTGTGCTGACAACAGGGAGCCTGCTTGGAATTCTTGCTCTCTTCTCTTTCTCTGCTCCTCCTGTGCTCATGCTTTCTTTCTCTCTCAAAATAAACTTTAAAAAAAAAAAAAAGGATAAGATACTTCTTGCCTTCAAGGAATGACAGTAAATTACTGAATCTCTTTTGAGAGATCAGTCAGTGATTTTTTTTCTCTGTGCCATCCTCCTAAATAATAGCTTTTTTGGGGAAAAAAAATAATGGCACATGAAAAAACATACATCAATTGAAAAACACATTCAACTTCAAAAGGCTGTAAATGTGGTTTTTTTTTTATTTATTTTTTTTAACGTTTATTTTTGAGACAGAGAGAGACAGAGCATGAACGGGGGAGGATCAGAGAGAGAGGGAGACACAGAATCTGACACAGGCTCCAGGCTCTGAGCTGTCAGCACAGAGCCCAACGCAGGGCTCGAACTCACGGACCACGAGATCATGACCTGAGCCGAAGTCGGACACTTAACCGACTGAGCCACCCAGGCGCCCCTGTAAATGTGTTTTAGAATCAAAGGAATAAATACCATTTTTGAGCCCGTAACACATAAGTTAGTCATTTCAGCTACTCAGTCACAACCCAAAAGAACTAAGAGAGTCCTAAATGATACAATCTTTATTATTTAACAAAACAAGAAGTAAGGAGGTAGGAGGGCTCTAGAAGGCATAAGAGGCTTAGTTGATTTTGATTCTTTTCATATTCCTGCTCTTCCACCCTTGGTCTACTCTACTTGTCCTCAGCCTGGCTTTCTACATTTGTCTACAGTCTGGCAGAGTAGTAGTAGCCCCATAGTAGTTCCAGGCATCAAAACTTTTAAGAGGAAGGGACCTTCTCTTCCTTAGATCTCTTTTTAAGACGGACTTCATTTTCCAGAAGCCTCTCCAGCAGATTAGCCAGAGTTGTGTCATGTGCTCATTTCTAATGCAGTCATTGGCAGAACAAATAGGAACCAATCACGATTCACCCCCAAGTTCTATTAGGAAGGAGGAGGGGGGCTGTTGAGTACTATCTGCTACCCTGTGCTAAGCATCTTACTATGAACTGTCTGGTTTTGCACTGTATATTCTGCTGATGGAGCATGAGAGAAAATGGTCTGAATCCTTAAGTTTCCGTTTTGGAGAAAAATCTCTGAGAGTGGTGCGATGGTAGATACTGTTTTGATGGAGGTTCTCCTCCAAGACCTATCTATTTACTGCCTGGATATATTTCATCATCTGCTTTCCCAGCACACAGCACTACAGAGCTGAAATAAAAGTGATTTCCTCTTCCTCCATGCATGTTCTTCTCATCTGTTCAACTCACAGCAGAATACAGACTTTTTTTGGCATTGCCTAGAGGGGACCTGTTAAACAGCAGAGATCTGTGCAGGAGGATCACTTGGTAATCTTATCGCCTGTGTCTGGCTCTCTCTTCAGAACAGCATAATCCTCTCTGCTGCCATCTTCATCACCCTCTTAGGCCTGCTTGGTTACCTGCATTTTGTCAAGATTGATCAGGAGACCCTGTTAATCATAGATTCCCTTGGTATCCAGATGACCTCATCTTATGCTTCAGGCAAAGAAAGCACTACCTTCATTGAGATGGGCAAGGTGAAGGATGTTATCATCAATGAAGGTATTTACATGGTAAGTAGTTGAGTAGTATTACAGGTTTCTCCCATGGCCTTTGCCTGGATCTAAATGAGTCTTAATACCTAAAGTGTTTGATGTCACAGAATTAAACTTGAAGACTCTGGGGGCGCCTGGGTGGCTCAGTTGGTTGGGCGGCCGACTTCGGCTCAGGTCATGATCTCGCAGCCTGTGAGTTCGAGCCCCGCGTCGGGCTCTGTGCTGACAGCTCAGAGCCTGGAGCCTGTTTCAGATTCTGTGTCTCCCTCTCTCTGACCCTCCCCCATTCATGCTCTGTCTCTCTCTGTCTCAAAAATAAACGTTAAAAAAAAAAAAAACAAAAAAACAAAACTTGAAGACTCTGTTCCAGTATTGTAGTGTTTCCTTTATGGCTAGCATGTCTATAAACCTTGAAAGTGAAATTTATACTGAAAAGGTACATTCCTTTATTTTTAGAGATATAATAAGTTTTCATAGATAGGGAGTCAGCATTTCAAGTTTATTTTTTAGCCTGATTTCAAAATCATCTCTGGTTGTTGTTGCTGCTGTTGTTTTGTCATTTTCATCTAAAGAATGAGAATATACTCCCTCACTTCAGAAGTGATCAAGTGTTCTACTACGTAGAGATAACCATTTATAAAAAAGTTTTTAGCCTTCCCTTGAAGAAAAAGAAAACAAAATGAGTTTCACTTAGATTTCTGCTATTTGGTTTATTTTCTTGCAGCAGAAGGTGATTTACTACCTCTGCATTTTATTGAAGGATCCGGTGGAACCACATGGGATATCCCAAGTAGTACCTGTCTTCCAGGTGAGCACAGAACACTTGTCTAAAGTTTCTTCAAAAAATCCGTTATCTTTCCCTGCTCTCTGCATATCCATTGCTACTTATATTCGGTAGGAATGTCAACTTTTGTTGTCAAGAACGTTTGAGGACACTTGACAGCTACTTTTAGTGAGAGTTAGGATTTTAGTTGTTTCAAAAGTTTCTTTCTGAAGCAGATATAGGCTTTCAGAAATACTATGAATTTATACAAATTTTAGAGAAAAAATATATAGCAATTTCTGCCCACAAATCACCATTCATCTACTCTGTTAGGCTGCCAATATATGCTTTTACATAGATGTCATTGATCTACACATACTGCTGTATACTTTTTGTGTCTTGCTTTTTAAATCTAATATACATATTTTCATGCATCTACAGAGGCCATTATACTTACTATTTTAAATGGTTATATTATCATGTTGACTAAGTTTATTTAGCCACCCTACTGCAAGGTTTTGAAATCATCTCCAGGTTATTTTTTGTCTTGCTCTTACAAAATTTTCTCATACAAACATGATTATAGTAAATTACTTTGTAAGTATATAAAATATTTATGTATATAGTTAACTGTCTTACTGCCCTTTTTCACAAAAAATTTAAGGCTGCTAAGTGAAAATTCTTTTGCGTTACAGTTCAGAATTATCTTGTTAAAGCTTATGAACAGTATCATAGATTTTTACAGTTTGAGATTTGGCTCCAGAGATTGGACAACTTTACCATACTTTGAGAATTTGTACTTGTTTTTCATAGTCTTGGCTAACAGTGGATTTAGTTACTTGTTTCCTTTAGTATGTAGGTAAAGGAATTTAAAGTTACTAAATTGCTCTTTAAATGACAAAGATACTTTTCATATTTCCTTGTATTACCTATCAGTATTTCCTCTTATTTAAAACTATCCATCTCCTCTATTAATCAAGTAGAATCTAGATATTGATTATGCATTTGTAACAATTTATATATTTTGGGTAACAAATTTTCATTAAATACGCTTTCCACATATATTTTTCCCATTCTGTGACTTTTCTGTTAATTTTGCTTGTATTGCATTTCACTGTACAAAATATTTTAATATTTACATATTAAATTGCCTTTCTTGCCCTTGAGGACTGTTTAACAGCTGTGAATTTCCCAAGAGGGTCTGTCCTTGTTATTCCTTTTGCTTTCTTAGCCAGTAGGGTGCCATCTGGCCTGAGCTTCTGCTTCTCTGGGCTCACACCTGAGCCCTTTAGACCCCTGATGTGCTGAGAGATTGAGGTTGCACATGGATGCAGCACCAGTACGCGCTCTCTTACGTTCATCTTGACTCTGCATTTCTCCCCTTTGGAATTCAGAGTGCCAAGCCCCGCCTGGACTGCTTGATTGAAGTGTACAGGAGCTGCCAGGAGGTCCTGGCGCACCAGGAAGCCACATCAGCAAGTCCATGAGTCCCAGCATTCAGAAGGCCAGTATTGTCTTCCATGGGAGATGACTCCTAAGCCATAGTGGCTGGTTTATTTTCTGTATTCTAAACCATCGGGTGGACACAGTCCTAGGAACCAGTATGGATGCAGTGGATCTCAGAGCCATAGAGCAGGTGACTGGAAACCTAACTCATTGTGTGATGTTGAGCAAAGTCCTTCTGTGTATTGTAGTGATCTGCTTGTAAGGTTTTGCCTACTTTACCAACTAGGGGGAGACCTTAAGAAAAGACATGTCAAAAGTAATGTTAACAAAGAGCACTTTGTGAAATTCCTAAACACATTCAGGTTTACTTTTTGTAGATTTCTGGAGCAAGACCATGGGAAACTGACATCAGCTATCTTAAGAAACATAATTTCCAACTACATAGTACCCCTGTATAAAAGTTAAGAAAAAAAAAAGTCAAGCCGTTCAGGTACTGGTGAGTAGGAAGAAATGTCCTACAAAAGACTAGTCTCTGTTCACCTAGCTCCTTTGTTCTGTACAGGGTTAATTTATGATGACTCTCTTAATAAACCTGTCTCCTTCCAAAACATACACAATAATTGCCTGGTTCACAGACAGTTGCTTTTTATTGACATTGAACACGGCATTTCAGTCTTGGATGTCAAGCACATTAATACTCTTGTTACTCAGCATGGTCTATGGTTTCAAACACTTCTTCTGCCAAGAGGGATGGACAAAAGACCAGACAGAAATTCGACTTTGGTTTCCAGACAGGTTAAAGAAGGATAAACACACAAACTGCAGAAGCTTTTGATTATAAGGCAGTATCTTCTGTACTTAATACACTATGGGAGGATTCCTGAAAGGCTGGGAAGGAGCTAGGGTGGGAGAAACAGCTTGACCCCCAAGTTCAGTGTGAACGCAGCTCCATTCTTGCTTTTTCCTTAGGATCTTTTTTTTTTTTTTTTTTTAATTCCCAGGTAGATAATATTATCCTCATGGGCGTTAGAGATACTCAGGATATTATAAAACTAGAGCTGTAATTCCTTTTCAATCAGCTCAGGAGGGGTTATTCAGGAGACTGTGGTACATGTGATGTTTGAGTTGCTCGAGGTAGAAATGTCTCAGCTAGATCTCATCCTGGGGGAAAGGCAGCAACAGAAACGGGAGACGGCTGTAAATTGCCAGCCTTGCAAAGTCAAGTTTAAAAGACAGATGCTCTAATGTGCTTTTTTTTTTTTTTTTTAATGTTTGTCAGTTTAAAGGGTGAGGGGGGGAAGCTTATAGCAGCTGAGGTGTTCAGATGAACTAGTTCCAACCTTGAAGGTTTTGCAGTGTGCAACACACACACACTTTGTGAAGTCAAAGGCTTGGTTCCTGGATGCTCCTGCTCAAGCCACACAGTTTTCAGCCCTTGATTGATAAACGGTGAGACTGCCTTAGAGCTATGAAATAAAGCTCAGCTTCTCCAATGGCAGAGAATCAGAGTATAAATGAACTCTTTCGTCTTTCTGTTTTCTGTTAGGGGAGGGTGGAGGCAAAGATCATCTCCTCTGCACTCAACAGAAGGCCTCAGTTGCAGATGGGGAGATATTTATATCACCAGGGTGCTCTCAGGCTAGGACAGGTATCACCTGTGTACCTTCTGCCCTTGGACTAATTCCCAGCAGAAGTTTGCCATTGAGTCCTGAGGAGCAAATTCAGGCCCATGAGCCTGGATTCTGTTTCTGACTCATCTATGATGGCCTCACAAAACAGCAAAAAACAGAGTGCATTTGCTTGGGTTTTTCAAAGAGTAAGGAAACCACTGGTGACCACCCCATCCTACAGCAGGAAACCTAGCCTTTGCTGAGCCCTGGCCAGTCATTAAAATGAGACAGGGAGAGGTCAGATTGGACTTAACTCCCTGACCTTGCTTGCACGCAGTTGGGCTCACAGTCCAGTGTGAGGGAGAACAGCTTGAATCTCAGCAGGGATAGTGCCTTTTCCTTGTCCTGCAAAGATAGGAACTCTTGCCCCAGAGGGGCACTGCAAATGCCTACTCATTTGCAGTGGGGAAGGGGAAAGGTGAGTCTATTCCTTTTCCTCTAGCCCTGCCAATACCTTTCCCATCTGGAAAGGGAAGTCCAGTTTTAGTGAGTTCTAGGCTTTTGTCACAGTTCAGGTGAATTGGAAATTTTAGTCCTGTCTTGTTCAGGGATGTTGGGAAAACTTCAAGTATAAATCCCCACATAAGGACCATATACGATATAAAAGATACCATCCTTCCTAAGAGTATCAGTGCAGAAAGCTCTGACTTATGGCACTGATGCCCTCAGTAACTAGTAACATGGACCATCCCAGTCTTGTATCTAGAATCGGGCAGCATCCAGAGCTCAGTATTCTTGTGGAAAAAAAGTGGTTTTTATACTGGGTCTGGATTTTTAAAAGTTGGGCCCTGAAACATGATAAGGCACCTAGAGAATGAAGGCTTTGTGGAAAGTGAAATAACACATTTCGCAGAACAAGCTGGGGGAGGGCTGTTAGACCCCATCACAGTAGTATCACACCCCAGGACACCAATCTCTAATCACAGAGGCACCAGGTTGTTGGAGGCGGAAAGGGGTAGGAGAAATATTCACAGCAACGTTGGCCCTCTGGCAGCACATGGAACAGAAGCAAAAAGCTGCTGTCTGTCCAGTTCCCGTAGCTGGCGGGCAGCAGGTGGGTTCGTAGGTGGATTCACAGTTGGAGAGTAATGGTTCATGTAGCTGGCCATGATGAAGGTAGCCTCTGCAATCTAAGGAGACAGCAGAAACAAAGGAATTGAACTAGCCTTGGCCTGAATCCTGGCTTTCTCCCTAGCTGTTATACTAAGTGTATAACCTTCCTGGGCTTCAGTTTCTTACCTCTTAAAATATCTGGGAGGTTCAGAGGCTCAGTGACACAGTACCTGTTAGTCTGAAGGGCCACTGGCGCACAGTACCCTCCTGAGAACAGGAGGAGCAATATTCTCTGCTTACCTCCGAGTGGGGAAGTGGTCCTTCCTGGAGGAAGGTGTCTGTATAGCTTCTCCTATGGCGGGGGTGGTATTAAAGAGAGGAGGAGGTTTGGGATACTCCAGTTTTACGATTAAAACAACAGGGTCTCCAGTGACTTTCAGAATGGAATCAGGAACTATTAATCAGAACTTAGGTTTTGGAGCCTTTTTAATTTGTTATTTTTGCTAGTCAGTATTACCTGTACTGAGTAGGAACAAAGCTCTTAAAGCAGTAGAGGTCTTTGGCACTGTCTTAAAGACCACAAGGGGGGGGGCGCGTGTACAGACTGTCCCACTTTGTGACTAGTGTTGGCAGAGCCCAGGAGAAGGTGACAGCACACTGAGGAGGACGCTGCCCTGGCCCCTGGATCAGCTGCATGAAGAGCAAGTGGGCCCCACCTCAAGCCTGCGTGATGCTGGGCTGCAAGGGCTGAGAGGCCCATGTGGAGAGCATGGACGTAGCTGGACCAGAGTGCGTGCCCTCCCGGCCAACCCCTCACTGATCAGCTCACCAGTGACTATTGAGATGCCACGCTACCTGAACCCTTGGAGGACTGACTACAGACAAGGCCAAAAGTTGTACCTGGGACACGGCCCTTCTAGAGTATGGTCATAATAACCCCAGCATCCTTTTCTAACTGCAAGCCCACCTCATCATACTAGGTAGATCTGAGTAACATGTTTTAGCAGCTGTCAGACCCACCTTGGGAGCAGCCATCCGGAAGAGCAACTTTTCAGTGTGGCCTTTTCCAGAGCTCTGGTCCAGAATGGATCTGATCACAAGCATGAAGTCATCCCGGCAGCCACCAAAGGTCATTACTGAAGAGTAGGGGTAAGTGACGTGCACATGCTGTGAGAAGAAGCCCGTTAGTTCTAGGGAAATTTTCCACCTGCCTCCTGAACTAAACCAGCATCCCCTGTCTATTGTGGGCACTGGTAGCCTTAACCAGAAAGGGAGAATTCTGAAGTGGTCATAATTTGGAGATTCATGTCTTGAATGTCAAGTTGTATCTAGACTAGAGGACAGCAAGGCTGGGGCAAGGCCTCACTTAGCTCAGGCCTTTGAGTGCAGAGAGAAGAAAAGATGCTGTTCAGGAGAAGGAGGGGTCAGAAGGCCAGCCCTCATCTTTCCATACCATAGTGCTGTGGTCCAGGATGCTGACCCCATCCTCATTCACAGCAATCCACACCAGAGCATTCTCCTTGGAAGACAGCTGTGCAGGCTGGGGAAACAGGAAAATCTCATCACACATGTCCACAGCTAGGGAAGCTGAACTGACAAGAGCTTTCTGAGGAAGAAGGCACATCCAGGGATCTGCTAGGCAGTGATTTCCAGCCTTTTTCACATCTTGGAAAACATGAAAGATGGTACTTGCACAGCCTGCCAAAGTAAATAGCCTTGGGGCTCTAGCTATCTAATTACTGTCCCAAGAGGAGAGGGGTACCTATAGCCCATCCTGCCATAGTACACTCGTTGGGAGGCTCTGTGCTGCACAATAAAGGCCAGCCCTGGCCACTCTCATGAGCATGGGGACTGGGCTGTTTTCTAGTTCACACAAACTGACAGCATTCTATCCAGTCTCTCCTAGCTGAAGTGCATCTTGCTTCAGCCAATTTCCTAGGGGCTGCAAATGAAACAGGAAAGCAAGCAATCTGAGGGGCTTTAGGCACTACCAGTGAGAAAAGTAACTCTCTGTTGGACAATTCTTAAAATGACTAACTTTCACTGCCAGGACTGCAGTAGAGCAATCTGGATTTCCTATCTCTCTTACCCAAAAGGCTGGGAAAAGGGAAGGACATGTCCTCCTTTTCAGAAGCTTTTCCCAACCCCCCAGACAGAGGGTCCCAGGGTCCCCATTATATGCCTTTATAACACCCCTATAACGCCTTCAGAACACTTGTTACAGCTTACAAAATAACGTATGTATTTAGAGAGAGAATATATATGATTATCTGATTAATGTGTACCTCCTTACTAGATGGGAAGCCCCACAAAGGCCAGGACTGTGTCTGATTCGCTCATCTCTTGTAATCTTAGGCAGTGCCTGAGACCTAGCAGGAGCTTAACAATTCTTTATTGAATAAATGAGTGAATGTCCACTGTCTAATCTGTACTGTTAGTGAACAGGATCATGATCCAGCTTTGAGGATCCTCTGAGTATGAATAAATTTTATGCATACCAGACACCTGGAGAAGAAAAGTTCCAGTTGAAATTAATATGGGTCACCTGGCCTTTCATGCAGTGAAATTAACTGTTGCCTGAGTAATTTAAGAGTCTCCTTTGGCCATGCTAAGTCAGTAGAGATGTATTCATTTAGGTTATATATTGTTCTATCTTTTGCACTTTTAAAAATGTTTATTTTTGAGAGAGGGAGAGATAGTGTGAGCAGGGGAGGGGCAGAGAGAGAGGAAGACTGGATCTGAAGCAGGCTCCGCACTGACACCAGACAGCCCGATGCAGGGTTTGAACTCCTGAACCATGAGATCATGACCAAAGCCGAAATTGGATGCTTAACCTACTGAGCCACCCAGGCGCCCTCTTTTACACTTTTTAAAAAATGAAAGCATTCTTGAGGGTGTTATGTCAAGTTTGAATCCTTATGTGTGAATTAGTCCTTCCCCCACCCCGCCCAGGGGTAGCATTGTAAAAGAAATTAAAAAAAAAAAAAGGAGGCACTTGGGTGGCTCAGTTGGTTGAGCATCCAACTCTTGATTTCGGCTCAGGTCATGATCTAATGGTCCTGGGATTGAACCCTGTGTTGGGCTCTGAGTTGGGCATGGAGCCTGCTTGTGATCTTCTCTCTCTCTCTCTCTCTGTCTCTCTATGTCCCTCCCCTGCTCGTAGTCTCAAAAAAAAAAAAAAAAAAAAAGAAAGAAAAAGAAAGCAGTCAAAAAAGGAAAGATGAACATCACCCAGAAATAATCCTGGCCCCAAAGCAGTGATCACAACTCTGCTCTGGACCCTGGAAATCTGAGAGAAAGCCAGAAATGGGTGGAGAAACAGCGACCTCTGGTGGTTGCTAGTGTGCAGGTGGGCCCTGGAGCCTGGACTGACTCAAACGTGACCAGATGTGGGCAGTAGCTTGAGAAATTCAGGGCATGTTCCTGAGGGTGTGGTAATCACTCCTTCCCCTGGACACCACCCACACTTACCTGAGCAGCAAAAAGCTTAGCACCAAAGAAAGGCCATTTCCGGGCCACTGTCAGGTAGATGCGGATGCACTCAGGAGGGGAGCAGCCTTGCAGTGCGGTCCACTTTGTGGTCAGCAGATCTGCCAGGTGCCTGGTTTGGATGGATGGAAAGAGATGGTGGCCGTGAAGTGCCAACATGTTTTCATTGCAACTGGAGGTCTAACCCGGCTCCACAGTCCATGCCTCCCCACAGCAACCCCCTCCAAGACCTTGCAGCCTACCTCAGCTGTTCAGGGGGTGCCCCGTGTCTGTAGCGCCTTGGGTAGAACCTGTCTAGGACTTGTTGGAGGTGATGCTGAAGCTTGGCAGGGGGTGTGCTCCCAGGGCCTGGTGGGGTGGGCCTCTCTAAGTCTCCATATTCTACCTGTGTTGGAAGCACATGGAGTGAGCAGTCAAGAATCCAGAGGTGGATGGGGTGGGGGTGGGGCTGGAGCTGCTGGAGAGGTGAAATAAACCATTACTTCATTACTTTATTGGTGGGGTGTGAATGGATGCGAAAACACTTCTTGTGAACAGACCCTGTGTCTCAAGTTTCACACACACTAGAGAAACCACCTTATGGTCCTAGATGATTATTTACATCCACTTGCCTTTGGCAGCTGAGGTTAAGTGCCTTATCCAAAGACACAATTAGCGGCAAAGGAAAACTATGGATATTCTGGCTTCTAATCCCAAAATATGAGATCCAGAACTGAAGATGCTATAGCTCCTAGAATATTGCAGTGTTCCAAGCCTTTGAATCAGACACCTCACTCAAATCCCAGCTCTTCCATCTGCCAGCTTTGTAACTTTGAGCAAGCTGCTTAAACTCTCTGGGCTTCAATTTCTTCATCTATTAAGTGGAATTAAGAACAGGGATAATACATATAAACTGTTCAGCGGAGGACCCTCTATAGAGTATTGGGTAAATGCTTATTATTTTAAAGATCAACTGTTATTATTGCTCCTTCCTCTCCACCATGTAGATTCAGACCCTTTCTCATGGGAACCAGGAGGGCATCCCAGATACCTTTGGCCAGATAGCCTCCTCACGGTAATAAGGAGACGGGTCGAAGTCTGAATGCGTGTTCCCCTTCCTAATTCTACTTACAATGCTTTACAGTTGTAAGTACAAATTTTGCCACATCCATTATGTGATATACATCATTTCAGTAGCAGACTGAAGGAAATGCAATGACGCATTTTTGTTTACTGTACACAGACAAGGAAACTAAAGCACAGACCACTGCAGTGACCTGGCCAAAATCTCACAGTGGGAAGGCAGGTAGTACTCAAAGGCAAATCTTTGGATTCCACGTCCAGTGTTCTGTCCGTAACCTGTATCTGCAGCGAAGGGCTCTGCTGGGTAAGGAGTCAGCTTCCCTCCACAGCCAGGGACAGCAAGGCCACCCTCCCCTCAGGCACCACAGGGTCTGCAGTCTCCTGTTTTAGGCTGTGTGGTACGTTCCACGTGTGAGTTCAGACACGGTACCCTGATCCTGCCAATTCCTGAACTGCCTTACCTGGGCCATCAGGGCAGCCATCTCGAGAGCCAGCTCCTTGTTGACAGGAAACCTCCCTGCCACTATCTCCCCGCTAGTCTGGGAGGCAAGCAGCAGCCGCTCCCGCTCCGTCTCCCCTTTGACTTGACTCCGAAAGTACAGCCTACAGGAAAGACAGAAGAAGCCAAGACTCAGCTGGGATCCTGAATGGATGAGGTTGTCTTGGCCTCTGTTTATCTTGATTTCCAAAGAAAGAAACTACTCTGTTTATACCATCTGTGAGCCTATTTTCTATTGCCTCCAGAAAAACTTAACTAAACATGACACAGGGCAGATACAGGGCCATTAGATCTCAGCAACAGTGGCACATGTTACACCTGAATACACCACCACGCTACTGGATCTGGGGAGGGGATCTGCTCCCTGGAACCAGAGCCTATTAGGGAACTGGATGAGTTAAAGATTCCAAGAGACTAATGGAAATGATTTGCCTAGAGACATACCTGGGATGGGATTTTCTTATTCAGATGGATAAAAAAAAAATCCTGGTATCTACTTCTGTATTTCCTGGAATTGTTATAGGAGCTATTTATCCTTTAGCCTTAAATAGTGCTCAAAGTTTCACTCTCCTAATGTAACACATGCAGCCATCCCACAAGGTTGGTCTGTTTCCTTGGCAGGAGTATGCGCGCGTGCGCACGTGTGTGTACATACGTGCGGTACAGACACTGAGAGCCTGAGCTGTCCAGGTTCTCCAAGAGGATCAGCAGAGCCTCATTAGTTGGCCTCATTAGTTGGGGCCCCAACTAATGACCACTACACAGTGTTCTATCTGTGGATCCACTGCCTGTCCGGCACAGGCCATCCAGCTGGGGGAGTGGCAAGTGGCGCCCCAGTGGCAGCCCTCAGTCTCGGCCCCACCCTCAGGTGGTGTTCAGGACCTGTTCTTGTACATCAGCTTCACCACACGTGTGCCACCCTCAGCCTTTCCAGAGTGCAGCTCCTTCAGGGCCTGTTCCCACTTGGAGATGGCATCACAGATCTTAAAAGAGGCAAGAGAGGAAAGTCAGAAAAGCCCCTGATGAAGAGAACAAGGACCAATCTGGGGCAGGACCCAGGCAGGGCGGCAGGGCAGCAGGGCAGCATCGAGTGACTGTCCTCCATTAGGAGGCTGACTTGCAGGCCTCACGTGCCTGAGACCAGAGGGGTCTATAACAACCTCACAGACAGAGGTAGGGCCCTGGGCATGGCGTGAGCAGCAAAGCATGGAAGGCTGCCCCCACTGGCCTTAACACCTGAGGGGGCTTTCCCAGAGGCCAGGCAGGCGTCAGTCAAAAACCATGGCCTCATATTACCAGCTGTTTCCATTCCACCGACTGCTATTCTCTTGAAGTATACCCAGAGGCCTACCGTGTAACAAAGCCAAACAGACCCCCTGACATTTATAAACAAGATATGTGGCATAGTTTTTCCAGGCAATGGTAAATAAAAGTCTATAGAAGCCTTTGTCCTATTGCCATAAAAAGAGCAGACAGAACCAAAACACTCCTACTCATCAATGCTACAATACGTTCCCACAGACACTTCACATCTTGTCTGCTAATCCCAGACAAGATAGGTCTGAAATCCCATTCAAGGGTCCTTTACTTGTAGAGGTACCATATAGATCTACCTGCTTACAATTTGCTTGAACCAGTAAGTGCAGGCCCTGGCAGATGGAAAGATTGAGGGGCCAGGGAACAGCACCACATCCAGTGGACCTAGGTGTACAGCTACCCACCTCCGTGTGTGGATTGTGTGACTGGCAGCAGCCCCGGTTGGAGCTGCTGCTGACAAGTGCCTCCCTATCCTTCCTACACCACGCTGAGAAGCAGCTTTTCCCCTGGACACTGCACAGCCCTTCAAGGGCGGGAGCAGTGTAGAGACAAGGGCACAAACAACTTCTCTCTGCCTGTACGGGTATGTTTTAGGATGCCACAAAAATGCTGGCTTGGGGGAGCACCTTGGACTCCAAACCCAACAGGCTGGGGGACAGTAAGGCACCAGCCAGGGGGTTCTCTCCCCTCACCAAAACCCGGAAGCCTGGAGGTCTCCCAGGAGGGGCTCATTTGGCTTACGGGGAGACCATCATCACCTTGATGCTCCCCTGCAGGCAGTGTTCCAGGTCCCTGCCAGAAGGGTCATCTGTGAAGAGGGCAAAGCCAGAGTGGGATGACTTCCTCATGCCCGTCTCTTGGTTCAGACGCTGGAGGAACTCATCAACTGTGGAGGAGCCGTCAAAACCAACCACCTGCACGAGAGAGGTGTTAGTCCCAGAGGAAATTTCCCGAGAGGAACTCATTCCGGCTAGTGGACGCGTGTATCTGGGAGGTGGAAAGGCCTGGCTGAGAGGAGCAAGGGCAAATGCAAAAGCTAAAGGAAGCTGGTTTCCATATTCACACACAGAGGGTGAGTGCTTCAGAGACAAGCGGCCCGCTATAAGCTGGAGGCAGACAGAAGCTCTGCTGCTCCTTGACTGCTGCTCTTTTGGAGGTCTTTTGTCCTGCCCCTTTCTTGGTCAATGTCTTGGCTTCCCCGTTCGTGCAGTGGTTTCTAAAGATCTACTTCCCAGGTGCCAAACAGCAGAGCACTTTTGGAGTTCAAGCTCCTTTCCCCCTCCACACAGGCAGTAACGGTCCCACCCCCACCTCCACACCCCAGGCCCATCCTGCTGGTTTGCCTATTATTAAGAGTCTGCCAAGCCTAAGGAGGTTTAACACCCACCTGGCCCAAAGATAGTCTCTGGGCCAGTGATATGAGAAGACTCATGAGAGGGATCCCGTGCGGCCTCCTCACCTGGTAAGTCCCATTGGCGAAGTGCACGGGGATGCTGAAGGGCAAGGAGTGGTGGAAGGGGTTGCGCAGCAGGATGGACACCACTTCCATGCGTGACGGCCTGGCCTCCCGCTCCCCCACCTGTAGAGTCCGCTCCACTGCCCGCTGGCAGTAGGTGGCATACTGGCCAGTTTCATTTCTAAAAAGGGAAGAAAGAAGAGAATCCCAGGGAATTCATTCACCCCTGCCATCTTGACACCTTGGCTGCCTACCCTGACCTAGCCGAGACCGAATCCGCAGCTGGGCAGGCTGTGAAAAACGTGACGCTCTGGTCTGGGGTGTTAATTTGTCATTCAGGGCCTATGTGCTGCAAATTGCTGGCAGAGATATTTCCTCTGGAAGCCAGAAATACATGGCAACAGACCACGAAAATGTGGGGATGACTTGGGGACACCGGAGCTTCACGTGAGCACATCCACAAAACACACATACACAGACTGGTGTGCAGAGTGGCCCAGGCCTCCACATGCCCATCTGTGCACACAGCACTGAGGTCTCCGTGTCTCCATGACCCCTGTGCAAACCACAGGGGCAGGGTGATTTGACCCATCTTGGTCCCCCCGTCCCTCTTCGCCATGCCACCGTCAGCAGTGCTAGAGTGGCATAGGAAAGGACCCTCACTCACGTGGGATCTGCATGGCGCTGGAGCTGCTGTTTGATGTACCAGAGGAAGTGGTGCTGAGGCAGGAAAAGTGGGGCACACAGAGCCAGGAGCTGCCAGCACTGCCAGGGAACAAGCAGCATGGGGTGAGTGCTGGGTCTGCGGCAATGCCCGCCCTCACAGTCCTGAGCTACCAAGGCTTCAGTGCTCTCCAAACCAGGGCCCCCCACCTTCTGTGGACGGCAGGATGGCCCATCCTGGTCAGGCTTTGTCCAGAACGGCAGTCACCCAATCTGACTATGCACAGACATCCAGAAGGGGCACAGAGAAGGCAGGTGTACTGAGGCAGCTTTGAGCACTGAGGCTGCCTGTTGGCCACCAGGCCTAGAGGGTACCTGCTCCATTCCCTCCTTCCTCCTTCCTCCTTCCCTGCTCCTGGGCAGTCCCTGCCAATGGCCCCGTCAGCTGTTTTGCCCCAGGATGCCCACCTGCATGAGGGAGTACTTCTGAGGTGGTCGGCAGCTGGTCTGCTTCATCAGTTGGCAGTAGATCTCGCTCTGCAGCTCGGGGTGAACCAGGCAGACCTGTAGTGCCGTCTGGGCCAGGGACACGTGATAGTCTACGGAGGCCGCTTCCACAGGCACGTTGATGAAAAGCTGGCAGGACTGGCACGAAAATGGTGGTGGGCCCGGGCAGACCAACAGCCCCTTGACTAGCATCCGCGGTGACAGTGGGCAGATTGGGCCGTCCCCCCCAAGGGCTCCAGGCAGGCTCCAGTTCACTGTAGGAAGCCCTTTCTAAGAGGGAGCACTGTCACCGCTTGAGAGCATGTCTGCCTGCTGAGAAGGCTACTCTGGGATAGAATCTATCCTTCTTCAAATGTGTCCGTTACATAAGCAAGACATTCTTTTTTTTTTTTTAAAGAGAACATTCAGATGGACACAAAGAACACTGTAAAATAGGTCAGAATCTCTGAGGTCCAGAAGCAACATAAACCTGGCCTTTCCTGCTGTTCACTATAAGAGAAAGGGAGTTCCTCCAGGGGGAGTTTCACCGGCACTTCCCAAGGAAGCCGGGAATGCCTCCCCACCATAACTGACTGTGCGGGGGGCAGCGGGGCGGGGGGCGGGGGAGCTGTGGGACTCTTTCCCTTCCATTCAGATCTTTCTGTGAGCTCCCCCTAACCACATGGGTCTCTTCTACCTGAGCACCACCAAGGTGGGCAAACTGCTCTGGGAGAGTCTGGGTACGTGGTGAGGGCGCCACCTGTTGGTGCACCTGGGTTCCATTCCCGCTTTACCTTGAAGAGCTTGAGAGCCTCGGTCTGCAGGGCCTCGGAGGGCAGGGTGGTGAGGGAGGTGTATAGCCCGTCTTTGCTGTAACACAGCATGGGGTGCCTCCAGAGAGGGGAATCTGCCCAAAGCACAGCACCAGGGGTGAGGGAACTTGCCTCCCACCTCCACTCCCACTCTGATTTGTGAAGAAAACAAGGGTTAACTGGAACACACGGACTGCACCGGATTTATCCGCAGAGTGGGGGGTATGCAGTTGTACACTGCATCTAGCATGCTCACAAGCACGGCTTACAGGAAGGTGGCTACTGCCTTCTTCGTGGGGCTGCAGTGGGGGTGAGTGTGTGGGGCCGTGGGTACCTGCGTGCAAGCATGTGTGTGCGGGAGAGGCCCCTCCCTGCAGTGTCAGATATGGATGGACAGTGCCTGTCAGCGGGGAACACACAAGGAGCAGTGAAGGGGTGTGCGGCGTGTGCCATTAGTTCCTCAGGGTCCTGAGAATCAGTAGCAAAATAAAGACCCTGTGATACCCCAGGCTTAGGTTAGTCTAATCCCAGTTTAGGCTTCATTCATTGATTAACAAACTTTTAACCAGCTTCCTTCCTTCCTCAACTCTCTGCCCGGCCAGCAAAGCTGCAGTGAACAATGTAAAACACTGACCCACTGGAAAGTCTGCTTCCCAAATAAACTCCCCCAGATACAGAGTGGTCACCTCAGAATCTCACCAGAAACAGGGGCTCTGGAGCGTGGATGGGAATGCCCTATTGTGGCTTAGATGGTTTTACAACAGCTTCAGAAACGCTGCTATAAATGCTAACAGAAATGCTTTCTTTGGGTTTCTGACCAACCGTTACCCAGCCGCCACCCTCCAACCCAAGCAGTGACGGCCACCGTTGCCTTACCTGGGTCTCCCTCCCCATCCATCAGTTTCCCAATGAGCTGCTCATAGGCAGTGCCAACCCGGGCACTGCTGCCACCTGCAGCCACCGTGAGGTGGTAAAGCCACGTGTCCTGGAAGGGGATGGAAAGCCATCTGATGAGACTGGAGTGGGAAGAATGGAGACAAGAGCTCCAGAGAAGCTTCCTTGAAAGGGTCAAGCTCAGGGAAAAGTTAGGCTAGTTTGGCTGACACAAGTCAAGGCCAACAGTCTCTAAGAGGGAAGACCTGGGATCAGGTGAACACGAACCCAAGTTTCTACGCCTGAGGTGCTATCCCATGGCCCCAGTGGAGAGATGCTGGTCACTGAGAGTGAATTCAGTATAAGGAATAGTTCAACCAGGGAATGAATACTAGTTGCCAAAATGTCCAGAAGGAAAGAAACTTGAATTTGGGGAGGTTGAGAAAGGAAAAGGGGAAGACAAGAATCACAGGACCAAGCTTGGCCATGGAGGCCCAGCCCCCTCCCTTACCTTTTCATGCTTGGTGCCAATGAGGAGGTAGGTAGGGCTGTGCTCTCGGGGGTGAATCACCAGGGTGCAGTGGGAGGAAAGCAACTGCCTGGTTCCGCCAGCCTCATAGTCTTCGTCTGAGTCACAGGATCGATCTACTTCCTCTATGCGTGCATCCCGCACAGGCAGATGGCCCAGGGGTCGCTGCGAACATGAGCCTTCCATGAATGGGAGAGCCAGCAGGGAATGGGGGAGTGTCTTCTTTCTGAACCCTCAGTCCCTGCTGGGCTGGGCATCATAGATGTGGCCTGGTCACGGGATGAGGGAGTTAACTACAGCTCCCTGGCTGAGGCTTGCCTGGTGAAGCACAGATAGACCCCACAGGTGGAATTTGTGGGCCATTCAGTCTAGAGGGATCCAACCAGCTGGCTTCGTGCTTGTGGTGGAATTAGATGGGATAGAGGGAGAAACTGGGGCCTTGCCTTAGGAATGTGGTCTGGAGAAAGCAGAGAGTGGGTGCTATCAGGAAGCCAGGGAGTACCTTGTCCTCATGGCTCCGATAGTAGTAGAAGGTTCTCCCAACAAGAGCACACCAGACCAGCTTGGAGTGGCCATGTTTTACCTAGAAGACAGAAATTAAGACAGCATTGTGAGAACCAGGTAATCCCAGAAGTAAATCCAGGACTGGCAAAGAGAAGCCACAGGGAGGCAGATCTCAAAACCCCTGGTCAACTCAGGTCCTTAGTGGAGATGCCACCCAGACGCCCTACTAACAGAACCAGCCCTTTCACAGCACAGGTCCGTGGCGGGTACCCTGTAACACCCCACTCACCCTTGCACTACATGCCGTTAAAAGATTAACCAGGCCAATCAGATGTCCTGTTCCAAGCATATGGACACAGGAAGAACTTGCTAGTCAGCTCTATGGATGTTGAGAGGGAGGGCAAGGCCACCCAGGGCAGGCATGGGATGCTAACAACCCTGGTGCTAACACATAAATCACTAGGGAACAGCAAGTGCACAACAGACAGAGGAGAGTGACAGGAGCACAGAATGAAAGGGGAAGCAGACGCAGAGACAGAGCCAAGACTGCTGAGCTTGCTCATACGAGGGGCTTTGCTTCCTGATGGCGTTCTCATCTAGTTAATGTGCTTCCTTGTTAACTTCCATTTTCTGGGGGTTAATAGGAACTCTGCTTCTCATAGCCAGAAAAGCCCTACCTCAAACACCTTTAGGGCAGGTCTGGGATGTTCTGTCTTTGAAGGGCCACACCTACCTCGCCTACATCACACCCTCCCACTATTCATACTGAGGCACAGTAGATGCAGGCAAGGATGGGCAGCAACTCCTAATAACCTTGAAATAGGTACAAGACATTCCTTTCCCTCCTGTCCTGATGATAACTGTTGTGCTAACAACTCTGGTCTCTGTTTTCATTCACCGACACTTTGTGAGGCCAACCAGCTGATCCCTGTGAGCAAACTCCTGCAGACAGGAGCTGTAAGGAGGGCAAGACCCAGGCTCCTGGCCCCCTGGCTGTCGGGGCCCACGTTCCACCCCACCAGCTCCTCCCATACCTTAGTCAGCCAGCCCTTCACGGTGGGCTTGATGCCACCCTGCGGCAGGGCCAGAGGCCCAATGGCCTGGACCTTCAGCAGGCTCTGCAGTACTCGGATCCACTCCTCCAGCAGGCTGGGTGAGTCAGCCGTCAGGTAATAGGTTTTCTTCTCAGAGATAAGCTGTGGAGGGCAGAGTGGGGGCCAGCGGCAGGGAGACAGGAGGATGGAATGCCAGGGACCTGGCTCTGAGGTGGCACAAATCCCTGAAACCACTGGGCCTTCCTTCTTCCCACCTTGGGACTCCCTCCCTTCTTTTCCTTATTGTTTTCTCCCGGTCTCTCTTACCTTCACTCTGTCTCTTCTTCCTTCCCAGTACTCACAAATTAGGATCACATCCAAATGTGGATGTGATGTCTTTCACACATGCTCATTTTGCCTCATCTTTGTCTCTATCATAGTCATAGCCAAACTTAGCACCTCTTGTGTCTAAAATCCTAGCTGCTAGCAACGCCCACCTGGAATGTCTGTGCACCCTCCCCTCGAACAATTTGGCAACGGGAATTCAGTTCCACTTGACCTTGAGGTTTCCGGATGACATCACTCTGTAAGACAGGAATGGGGAGGAAAATGGTATGAGTCTTCTCAGAGCACATCATTCTCCTTTCAGATCTTACTCCAGGCCACAGGCAGAGGGGAAAGTGATTCCTAAGCTTTCCTGCGCTGTGGTATGATGGGTAACTTGTTCTGGATCCCAGTTCTAGCTAAATGGAGCAATGATTAGAGACACGGATCCTAACCCAGGCCTCAAAAAGCATAGATTGAGCCTTTAAAACTGGGTCAGAAGCCACCAGGTTATTACAGAGCTATAGAACCTTTAAATTCTATCACAACCTTTAAACCAAGTGTGGAAATAAGTGGCAAATATATCCCCATTACCCTTCCCAGTGTGCCTGCACACCTTACTAATCAGTCACAGCATAACTACTCATTGAGTGATACAGGCCCAGTATCCTCAACATGGTGTTCAGACAGCCACGGACAATCAGCTGGAGTTGCACAAGAGACACTGTCCTTTTGCCTTCCTGAAAACATTACTGTTGGTTCCCCAGGGATGTCTTGTCAAACTGGAGCCCAACATCCAAGGCTTCCTAATTCCAAACTGTACAGGAAGGAGGTGGAAGAGGTAATGCATTCTGTTAGGACAACCCAGATGATGTGAGGGCAGCCTGCGAACAGTTTCTTTTACAGGACCAGGCATTAGGAGAAATCAGTTTCTGAAGTAAGAAGGAATCACCCAGCCAACTCATCTAGAACTGCCTTTGTTCCGTGCCTGATTTGACTCCAAGAACCAGTAACCAGCCTCATGGCCTCATGTAAGGCTCAAAGCCTTGGGTGCCCAGCCAGGTCGCCTCTCCCCACCTGCCAGACCTAGCCCTCTGGCCGTGGGCCATACCACCCCTCTTCCAGCCCATCACAGTTCTGAGTTTGGGGTGGGGTCCTTTTGACTACCGTTCTGGGGAAGGAGGGTCTCACCGGGGACTTGTAGTACATAATCTGTCCCTGTCTCAGGACAAACCAGCGCCTCTTCCACGTCTTCACCCGACTCCCCATTTTTAGCAGGTAGCCCGACTTCTCCAGGGACTCCTATGGGGGTGGGAGGGTATAGGGGGAAGAGGGGGAGACAGAAAAAGGGAATCACTTGGGTTTGTAGATGTCATACAGGACAAAATGGCCCAGTTGAGTCACTGCTTTGTCATCAATTAAAAACCAATTCTTGAGTACCTACTATATATATTTTCAGGGTACCATGCCCTGCTAAGGGTTCAAACAGAACTAGCCTAAAGCAAAGGTGGTCCCGCTGTGGAAGGGTCCTGCTGGCTGGGGAAGACAACACCTGACTGTGAGAAGGTGGCAGACCAGGGGCTGCATGAGGGAGAGAATGGCCAGGAAGGGCTTTGGGAAGAGCCAAATCTGGACCGGCCCCGGAAGGAAAAGTCAGCTTTCCTTCAAAGACAAGCCAAGAGGAGGAAAAGGCTATTGCAGGCAGCAGGAAGGGAGAGCGAGGTTTGGGGAGCAAGGGGCACATCAGCCAGGCTGGGGCAGAGGGGAGATGAAGACACAGTGGCACGGTGGTGTGGGACAAGCACTGGGGAGTGAGTGATGTGGGTCTGTGGCACGGCTCTGAGCCTCAGTCTTCTTATCTGTAAAATGGGGTTAACAGCTCTGAGAGGATGGTGAGGACACACGAGACCGGGCACGAAGAACACTGAGCATGGTGCCTGGCACACTGTAAGAACTCAGCTCTCAGCGTTCCAGGGCCAGCATGGGGTTAAAACGAAGTAACTCAGTGAGCCACAGTGTGCTTTCTCACTGGCCAGCCCTGGTTTGCTAAGGAGCTCACCAGGCTCCTTCTCCTTCCTCACAGGGTCTGTGTGTACTTGATTTCATAGCTGCACACCCCCCCGCCCGGTCCACTCCTCAGGGCCTCACATCTGTTGCAGCCCTCTGCCCCAGCCCTCACCATTCCCCTGGGAGCCCTCATCTCACAGGGATCTGCTCCCACCCTGCCCGGACTCAGCCACACTCCTAGCTTACCCCGCCCACGCCCAGCCCCTCGGTGGAGTAGGACGAGGTGCGCTGTAGTTTGTGCTCAGGCTCTGAGTAGTCACTGTCCAGCGAGCAGGCATCTGGGGGGATGGCGTAGTCTCCCTCGGAGCTCAGCGAGGACATGGAGACGCCTGCTGAAGAAGGAGTCATCAAGGCCTGGATCCCAAACCTCTCCCAGCTTCCACAGTCCGGGAGCTGCAGAGCCTTCCTCACCGACCCAGGACCTTTGAGTCTGGAGTTCAGGGTCATGGGCAGAG
This sequence comes from Acinonyx jubatus, assembly GCF_027475565.1. Taxonomy (NCBI): domain Eukaryota; kingdom Metazoa; phylum Chordata; class Mammalia; order Carnivora; family Felidae; genus Acinonyx; species Acinonyx jubatus. The sequence goes on along the minus strand of NC_069386.1, from coordinate 111,264,438 downwards.
GTCAAGCAGGGACTCCCAGATACACCCACCCAGGGGAGGAGGTCAGGGTCTGCTTGCTATACCCCGCACCTTTCTGCTCCCCGCTCTGTACCTCTCTTGATGGCCCGAGGGCTGCCCAGTCCACTGGTCTTCCTGGACTCAGAGCAGGGGACCGAAGTTCGGAAACTCGCCTGAGAGCTGCAGTCATCGTCAGACCCAGAGGACTCGTCCACAAAGGGTACAGTGCTGATCTGCGTGGCTCTCTGCAAGACAGGCCCCTCCCCCACTGCAGCTCCCCTTGCAAAACAAGCCCCTTCCCATGGGCACTTGTACTCCGGCTCCATGTGCCCAGGGTGTGGCCAGCACAGCTCCGACCTTACTCTCCTCACCTCCATGCTTCCCCTGGGCCTTCGGCCCCCCCACACCAGCCTCTGTGGTCCCCAAAGGAGCTGCCCCATCTAGGCTGAACACCTGGCAGTGTGACCCTTGCTCCCACCACTAGGGGTCCAGAATGCCACTCCATGGGCCAAGTGTGAGACAGGAGATTTAAAAACGTGTGGGGATAAGGAAATAAGAGGCCATCTCAGTGGGCAAACATTTAAAAAGACCATTTCAATGTTGGTGAAAGTGTGGGGGAAAAGATATTCCGTAGTGTGATAGAACCTCTCAGAAGGTAATTTGGTACAACCTGCCAAAATTTAAAATATGCATATCATTTGCCCATAAATTTCACCTCTAAAATTCTGTCCTATGGAAGTACGTATACATTATATGTAAGTGCACGGAGATATATCTGCACATTGATGTTCATTGCAACACTGATTTTAGAGAAAAACAGAAGACCTAAACTGTCAATCAGTGGAGGACAGGTTAAGGTGGCTATGGGGCATCTATACCAAGGGGTAGCAGATAGCCCTAAAAGAGGAAGCAGAGCTGTGCATGGAGGTATAGCAGGAAGATGGGAGTGTGAACAAGCAAAGGGTAGGACGTGTGTAATATGATCCCCGCTGCGTGCAAGCATGTGTGTGACAGAGACACAGACACAGAAGATATTTGCAGATGCATCAGAAGGCCTCACAGAATAAACATTAATGATAGCTGCCTCTGGAGTGAAGAATTAGGGAGAAGCAATGTGAAAGAAGATTTCACTTTTGGCTTTCTCTCTTTTTTTTTAATGTTCATTTTTGAGAGAGACAGAGCACAAGTGGGGGAGGGAAGAAAGAGAGGGAGACACAGAATCTGAAGCAGACTCCAGGCTATCAGCACAGAGCCCGATGTGGGGCTTGAACCCACAAACCATGAGATCATGACCTGAGCCGAAGCGGAAAGCTTAACCAACTGAGCCACCCAGGTGCCTCAGCTTTCTGATTCTTCTATAAAAAGTTTTACAAAGTATTACTATCTTGATCTCAAAAACCAATAACAAAAGGAGACAAAAATGTGTATGAAAACATTATGTTGCAGTTAAACCTAATTTTTGTTAAAAAAATACATAGATATGAAATTAATGTAATATTGTGTGCCAACTATACTCAAAGAAAAACATATAGAGATGTTATGAGCGTACACATAGGAATATATGTTTGAACACATACGAGAAGTTCTGGAAGAAATCCTCCCGGAACAGACGTGTGAAAAGATGGGTAGGAGAGGTGGAGCAGGCATAGGCCTCACTTTAACCTTCCACTTTGCCCATGATCATATGGATTCAAGTTTTTGTAAACATACAAGTTTTATAATTAAGATCTAATAAATAATAAAATTACATATATATGGGTGCTGAGCTCCCTGCCCAGAGTCACGCGTGTGCAGAAGCCTGACCCTAGAGCCCCACTGAATGAATGGGGCCTCCCAGATGGCACACCCCCTCCTCGGATAGCAGCTTCTTACCCCCTTCAGGGCTGTGTAGACAGGCACGGTGACATTCTTGTAGACAAGGCCAGAGAAAGGCCCAGGGGACGCAAGGGCAGGAGGGCTTGAAGCTGGAGGGGGTGGAAAAGAAGGATGAGTTTAACTCAGATGCCATAACTCACTCAGGAGCCTGCGGTAGCAGAGACCTGGGCAGACTGAGGAGGAGATCCATGGAGAGAGTTCTTTGAAAGAGCACTCCAGGTGACAGGTAGGGTGGCAATCCTCAGCATGGGGCTGCGAATTTCTTCAGTCCCACTTGTGTGAAGGTGAGTTACCAACCATGAGACTACGGAGCCCTCACATCACTGTGGGGATTCAGTGGCTGGCTAGTGACTCAGGAGCCAGAGGGCGGGGATGCGGTTCCTTCAGGAGGCTCATCTAAATCAAGGCACGGGGGAGATGTCCCGCCCCCTCCCAGTCCTGGGTGCTACAGAGGGGAAGCCAGTGCAGGTGGGAGGCTGGGCTGGAGGATCCCGCCTCTAATGTCTCCTCCAGCTCTGTAATTGGTGTTCAAGGCCACGCCCACTCGGCATGTAATGAGCAACTCCTGTCTGCACAGCTTCCTTTTCCCTTAGCCCTGGCTGTGATTTCACTGAACCTCACCTGTTGGGGGAGGGAACAGGGTGCCTGGATGGAGCACCAGGTGGCCCTCAGAGTCTTCTCCCTGCATGCCCACCCTGTCTACCATTTGGGGCTCACTTGGGACTCACCGCAACAGGTGGCAATAGTTCTGGGAGATGCGTCTGAGAGCCGCATGCCAGCCATAGCCACCGCGTAGATCCGGCTCTCCTGGAATGGAAGACCCCAGAGGGTCAGAGTCCAGCTCTGTGCCCAGCCCAGCACCTCCTGGGTGTGGAGGTAAAAGGATGGCTGTGGACCTAGGTCCACATCCACGTTTGGCCAATTACAGCTGGGGTAATCCTAGGCAAGTTATATTTGAGCTTCCTTTTCCTCAGCTCTGAAGTGGAGATAATACTCACCTGTCAGGCTGTTACAAAAATGAAATAAAATCATTAATGGAAACATCTAACACCTGGAATATAATCAGCGTCCAACAGATACTCAGTTCTTCTCTTGTTTCCACACAAGAAGTTCAAGAGGAGAGGGTCAGTGACCTGTTTCTCTGCATCTTACCCATTTTAGAGGTCTTGGGTCTCTGGCTCTCACCCCTGGAAGCTGGAGTGTTGATAATGAGGAAGTCAGAGCCCCATGGCAAAGGCATGCCCTTTTGTAAGCCAGTTGTTTGGAAGCTAGGACACAATTTTTTCCAACACTAACAACGTTACGTTCATGGTTAGGCCCAACCTGCAAAGCTTGTCTAAGCTCACCTGGACCCTGAATCCCGCTGTAGAAGACACATCGATGAGAACCCTCACCCTCAAGTTCTCCTTTACCCCTTGGCGTTCCTGGGTCTGAAAGAGGCCCACAGGCCTAAGGAGCTTTCCTAACGGTTTTGATCAAACAACCCAGAGGCTCTGCCTGTGCTTTTCCAGATCTCTTTTCTCCACTCAAGGCAAAGAGAAACAAAGACCTTCTCAGGTGACAGGAAAGTCACAAGGACTAGGGAAGGTGGGCCTGGCTGGCTCAGGGAGGCAGCGGGACTGGGGCTGGAAGGGCCATGAGGTGCTAGTGGGATGTCCCCCAGAGAGGAGCAGCAGCTCTGGGGCACGTGGGGGAGAGAGGGCTGGGTGGGACCTCCCCTGAGCTGAGCAGAGGGATGGGAAGGTAAGAGACAGGGTGGTGAGAAAGGGGATCCCAGGAAGAGACTGGTCCTGCCAGTCCCGGTCACAGAATTCCTTTAACTTCACAGACAGAATGTAAGCAAAGCTTGAGGGATTTGGGTAAAACAGACTTGGGAGTGTTTCACAAAAGTTATCGACTGACTGCCTAACTCACAAGGTTGTTTTGAGAATCAACAGAAAAATGGCTCTGCATGCTTGAATTGGTGAATCAGTATATTTGCCGCCTTCCCCTGAGAAATGCCCTCTCGATTTCCAATTTCTAGTCTTGATTTCCTCTCAGATGGTCACTGCCCAGGTGGTCCCACATGAGAAGAGAGGGTAGGCACCTATCTTGTGTTTCTTGGGAGCAAGTTACAATGAGGGCTGTGAACAGGAGACAGCTCCTCTGTAGGCTGGTATGGCCGACTGCTGGGTCCCCAGGACCCAGCTGAGAGCAGGGAGGGCCTGTGGGAACACCTGATACTCCTTCAAACCTTCATCCCCAGAGCTTCCCTGATGTTCACATGGGGAAAATGTTGTCCAGAGCATCTTATATTCACTCCCTTTTCCTCTTGTGTCACTCTCCTCCTCCCCCCAACACCCTCTTAACCTGTACAGGCAGAAGACAAGAACTGCTCTGAGCCATCACGGTGGACGGCTATATTTTGGCAAAAATGGCAAAAGTGAGCAGCATGTTTTTCTGGTAACACCTGCTAAGCCCTCTTGTCACATCCCTTGCCCGAACGCTCCCTCATTGCCTGCCTCTGCTTTTGGATTCTAGCGCATTTGTAGTTACCAGACAATAATGAAAAAGAGGAGGGATGGTCTGCGGTGGTCCAGCCTGGCCTGGCCCTGCCCTCCTTTCGAACATCCTCTCCACTGTTACCCTGCCCACCCCTTTGCTCCTTCTCTGCCCACTCCTTCTTCTCCCCTCTACCTCACCCTTCCTCTTGGGGAGGTGCCTTGTGTGATGTTCCCATGATCCTGGAGCTTCAGGGACAGGTCAGCAGCATATGGCCTGAAGACTGTCCTAGCCCTCCCCAGAGGCCCCACTCCCAGGCATGGCTGTGTCTGCAGCTATCAGGCCCCCTTGCAGTGATCAGTGCTGGCCAGCAAGCACTGCTAAGGATGTGACCCATATGCCTGGGGTGCTGAGGCTCCCCGGACCACCAGCATTTCAAAAGGAGACCCCGGAAGATGCTGCTGAAAAGGCAGTTCTCCGAACAGTGGTGTAAGGTGGTACCGCCCGGAAGTACCCAACCTCTACCCCCGTACCCTGCTCCCTGTGCTGCCAGGAGCCTGACACTCAGACGTCTCCTACCACCTGCCTCACACGCATCCAGGGGTCCAAGCATGAGTAAGAAGCTGACATCTGCACTGTGATGTCCCCTAAGAGGCAGTACAGCTGGAAGGTGAGAGCTGGGCTCTGGAGGCAGCGGGGCCCACATTTAAAGCCTGGCTCCTCACTGACTGCTACATGACCTTGGGCAAGTAACTAAGTCTGTGGGGACAGCAGTTTCCCATCTGTAAGAGGAACAGCACCTGACTCCTCACACAGGGTCCTGCACACGTGCTGGGCCCTGAGCTACACACTCGACACCCAGTATCTCATCTCATCCTCCACACTCCCTATACAACCTCATTCATGTCCACCCACCGCCCCCCATTTTTATTTTAACTGTTTATCGTGGAAAATGCCAAACAGACACAAAAGTGGAATGAAGAGAATAAAGAATGACCTCATGTAGCCATCACCCAGCTCTGTAAAGATTAATGCACGGCTGGTCTTGTCTCCTCGGTGTTCCCCACGCCAGATCATCGATTCTGAGGCAATGCCCCCAGACATCACCTTCTCTTATCCAGTGTTACAAGTAAGGAAGCTAAGGCTTGGAAATAACAATCATGGCCAACACTTACTGTGAACCACCACCGCAGGCACCTGCTAGCACATTCAACCCTCACCACAGCCTGGTAAGGGAAGTACTATTATCCCCCCGTTACAGATAGGGAAACCGAGGTGCACAGGTTTAGTAACTAGCTCAGGTGACGCGGTTAGCACTTCAACCCTAGTGGTTTGATTCTGGCACCTGTGCTCTTCACCACGGCACTGTACCACCTCAAAGGGTCGCGGAGATTAAATGAGAAAATGTGCACAAAGCGCCCGGTTTGGTGCGTGGCACAGGCTCCTAAATGACAGCCAGCCACCATCCAGTCACTCCTGGCCCCACCCCCTGCCGGTTGGCCGTGAGGATGAGAGCCTCATCTCACACTTGGCGTGAAGGCATGAGGCTGTGCTTCATGAGCAGCTCTGCCGCTCTGCCCAGCTCCCAGGTTGTGCCTCTTACCCAGGATGGAAACCGGTGCAGAGGGGGTGTGGGAGGTTTGTTGCCCAAATCCACTTCCTCTGGCTCAGCTCTGGGAGCCTTCGGGCTCTTTCTTTCCTCCTTCTTCCCGGCTGGGGGTTGCTCCTCCATCTCCATGTTTTCTGGTTCCTCCCGGAGCTCAGCTCGGGCCTCCACCTCAGGAAGGCTGGAGGGGTGGAGGGCTGAGAGGGTCCCAACCTCAATGCTCACCACGTGGTTGAAGGGCCCAGGGCCCACCTGGGGCTGGCTGTGGTGCCGCTTGGCCAGCTGGATGCTGTCCCGGGGGTTGCTGGGGGCCCGCACCTTTGGGAGAGTCAGGCTGCAGCCCGGACCACCTTCCCTGGCAGAGTTCTTTGTCCCAGGGAGTGTCCCACCCTGAGCAATGACCAGGCCCTCACCCCAGGAAGCCGAACCATGTCTGTGGGTGCGAGACTTCACACACAGCCGGCGGGGAGAGCCCTCTCTTCCCAGACGAGGTGGAAAGGTCTTGGCCTCTGATATTTCTCCAGGATGGACCATGATGTAACTCGAATCCTCCAAGGAAATTCCTGCTTTAGGAACACAGTCCTTGCTCTGCAGAGCACCTGTAGAAGGTGCAGGCATAGCTGCCTTCAGGGCACCCTGGGCCTGAGGACCACGGTCCTGCCCTGTCGGCTGGGTCCCTGGCCCCGAAGAGCCAGAATCCTGCTCTGGGGTTTCCTGGGGGGCCACCAACAACTTTCCCGAAGGTGCCATCTGAAGAGCTGTGGTTGGGGTGAAAAACAGGCATATTGAGAGCTCCCTCGGGTTCGGCCCACGCCCTAACACACACATGTGCGCACATGCACGCACGCACATACACACACAAAGCCCGGCCTACTGACCTTCTAGAGCATCTTGAAGGGCTCCCACCTGCTCTACCAACTGCTGATTACTACTCCTCAGGTGCTGATTCTCCAACTCAAGCTGCCCAAAAAGAAAAAGATTTAGAATACTCAACCTACAGGTTCAGGCATAGAATTCAAAATAAGATTAAAAATCCTTTTTTAAGATCAAATCTTTGAAAAAAGAACACTTGGTGCCCCAGTAATCCAGGGCTGACCCTCCCAGGGAGCCCTGACCTACCCCCTTCCTCTGTGCTAACCAGTTTGGGTTGAGACAGAAGTCTATTTGGCAGCCCCTGCACCTTTTCTAGATATTTTAACCTCTTTAAAAAAAAATGTGAAATGTAATACACAGAAAACTACATATCACATCAATGAACAGCTTAACAAATGACTGTGAAGTGACTACTCATGTGATCACCACACAGGTCAAGAAACAGGAATCTGCCAGCACTGTCAACAACAAATTACCCCTTCCTGGCCATGTGTTTCTCCCTTCCTACAAAGGCAACCGCTCTTCTAGGTATATGAGACTCACTTCCTTGCTTTCCGGGTTTCATCATCGAAGTATGCACCCTCCGCACATTGGCTTAGTGGTGCCCATTTTTGTCTAAATGGAATTACACAGCATGTGCTTCTGGGTCTGGCTTTTTTTTATTTTTTTATTTTTTTTAATATTTATTTTATTTTTGAAAGAGAGAGAGAGAGACAGAGTGTGAGCAGGGGAGGGCCAGAGAGAGACGGAGACACAGAATCTGAAGCAGGCTCCAGGCTCCGAGCAGTCAGCACGGAGCCCGACACGGGGCTCGAATTCACAAACCGTGAGATAATGACCTGAGCCAAAGTTGGACACTTAACCAACTGAGCCACCCGGCACCCCTGGGTCTGGTTTCTTTTACTAAACTTATTATCTATGAGACCCATCTCATGGCTGCTACATGTTCTTCTGAATAAAACCCAACCCACTTTTTGGAGCACCTTTTAGCAAATATGGAGGCAAACCAGGTATCAGTTCTGTTCCCAAGCACTTGTCGTCTAGCAGGTGACCTGAGATGTGCATCCACAGCAGAACACGGGAGGCAAAAAGAGCCAATACCTCCTGCACGTATGAATCACTTGTGTCAGGACAGAGGAAGAAAAGTTGATGTTTGTCCTCTTCCAAACTTCAAATCCCTTCCGTTTTGTTTTGCTTTTTGTTTTCTGTTGCGAGTATCACTGTAGCTTCCAGCCCCAAGTTTTCCTAAATTAAGCTGCAGCAAGTGATGAACTACAGAAATGAACGGCTAGAGGTGGAAAAAGCAGGACTGGGACTATCAACCACCTGGATGGTTCAGTTGGTTGGGCATCTGACTTCAGCTCACAGTTCATGAGTTTGAGCCCTGTGTCAGGCTCTGTGCTGACAGCTCAGAGCCTGGACCCTGCTTCAGATTCTCTCTCTCTCTCTGTCTCTCTGCCCTTCCCCTGCTCATGCTCTATCTCTCTCTCTCTCAAAAATAAACAAACATTAAAAAAAATTTTAAAAAAAAGGCACTGGGGTGGTCAGGGACTGGGGGATGAGAGAATAGAGGACCTAGGGTCTAATGGATACACAGGTGCTATTTAGGGGTAATGAGAGTTTTGGAAATAGACAGTAGTAATGGTTGCACAGCATTGTGAATGTACTTAATGCCACTAAATTGCATACTAAAAATGGTGAAAATGGTAAATTTTATGTATATTTTACCACCACCACAAAAACCACTTGAAAAGAATGGAAAGGACAGAGGAGGAAGTGGGGAGGGTAGACGTAAGGGTGTGTGTGCTTTCAGGAAGAAAATGGCATGACACCTCAGAAGTGAGACTCACTCCTCCCCAAACACAAAGCTAATCACGAGCTCTAGGGAAGCCCAAGCACCACAGGAGGAAGGGAAAGGTGAAAATGCCAAGTCTCAGGGTTTAAGCTAAATGGAGGACACATGGTTAACACAACGGAGGTCAGTCAAGGCCCCACAAACAGGAGGCAGAAAAATGCTGGGATGGAGGGACCCCACTCGCATTGCATGTGCATTCCAGGCTTCCCGAGATGGGTTTTCAACTAACCTCTGCTAACTTCAGGGTCACCCATTCTTTGATCTTTGCAGCTTTTTCTTGGACAACTTTTGCTTCTTCAGCTCTCATTTGCTTCTGCAAGAAACAGAGGGCCTTTCATTAGTCATAGCAGCCACCGGTTTAGTGAACAACTGGAGGTGGGAAGCCCCAAGAAGGAATATCAAGCAATTAGAGGGGGGTGATCTGATGGAAAAACAATAAATCCATTTATGAATTTTAAAAATACTTTTTTTTTTTAACATTTATTTATTTTTGAGACAGAGAGAGACAGAGCATGAACGGGGGAGGGGCAGAGAGAGAGGGAGACACAGAATCGGAAGCAGGCTCCAGGCTCTGAGCCATCAGCCCAGAGCCTGATGCGGGGCTTGAACTCACAGACCTCGAGATTGTGACCTGAGCTGAAGTCGGACACTCAACTGACTGAGCCACCCAGGCGCCCCCTTTTTTTTTTTTAAGTTTATTCATTTTGAGAGAGAAAGAGAGAGGGCGAGAGTGCAAGTGGATAAGGGGCAGAGAGAGAGGGAGAGAGAATCCCAAGCAGGCTCCGCACTGTCAGCGCGGAGCCTGATGCAGGGCTCGAACTCACGAATTGCGAGATCATGACCTGAGCCAAAGTTGGATGCTTAACTGACTGAGCCACCCAGGCGCCCCTAAAAATATTCTTAAAGTGTGAAAAGGCTTCCTAGGCATGATACATACCCCAAAAAACATGAAGAAAAAGACTAATAAAGTCTATACTATCACTGTAAATTACTACATGACAAAAAAAAAAGTTTCCTTAAACAAAATCAAAAGACCAATTGAGGGATGATTTACAACACAAATGACTTACATACAGAGGGCTAACTTGAAATGAACAAACAAATAAATACACGCAAAAAGAATATTAACAGGAAGTCAACAGAAAGAGAAATAAAGGGAAAGAAAACCATGAAAGGCTGTTCAACCTCAATCATAATTTTAAAAATGCACATAAAAGACATTTTCCTCTATCAAACTAACACAATTTAAAAGTCTGAAATATCCTATATTGTCAAGGATGTTGGAAAACAATCCCTCTTATACAAATTGGCAAGGTCTTCTGGGGCAGCAATTTGATAGTATCTGTCAAGTTAAAATTTTTTTTAATGTTTATTTATTTTTGAGAGAGAGAGAGAGAGACAGAGCATGAGTAGAGGAGGAGCAGAGAGAAAGGGAGACACAGAATCCAAAGCAGGCTCCAGGCTCCAAGCTGTCAGCACAGAGCTCGATGGAGGGCTCGAACTCACGAACTACGACATCATGACCTAAGCTGAAATCAGACGTTTAACTGACTGAACCACCCAGGCACCCCTGTTAAGTTTTAAATGTATACACTGCTGACTTAACAAACCCACAGCTTAGGAATCATTAGTTGCAATATTATTTAAGCAACAAAAACAAAAAAACTCTGAACTGGTTAATAACCTAAGTGTTAGGGCTTACATAAAAAATGAAAATGAAAATGGAATGCTGTCCTTTGATACACAAGAAACATTCACAATGAACATTGGAAGGACCTTAAGGTTATCCAGTTTAAGAGGTTTGCAAACTGGCCACAGTCCAGGCCTCCACCTGGTCCACGCCCCCTGCCCTGCCTATTTTTATAAATACTGTACTGGAACACAGCTGTGCCTATTCATTTACGAATTGTCTACTTTGAATTGTCTACTTTCGTGATACAACAGTAGAGCTGAAGAGTTGCAACAGAGACCAGAGAGTACTTACTATCTGGCCCTTTAAAGGACTAGTCTGCCAACCCCTGACCTAGTTTGATACCCTCTTTATAGGGCTGCAGCAACTGAGGCCCAGAGGGTGAAGTGACTTGCCTCTGTCAGTTTGGGCAGCACAGCCAGAACTAAACCCAGGTCTACGGACTTGTAGAACAGCATTCTTTCTATTCTGACCTTTTATTATTGTAAAAATTTTTTTTTCTGATCTAAGCTTCAGCAGGAATCATTTTGCCCACTAATCCCCAGATGCTGCCACTTCTGTGAACCACTCAAAAAAGGAGGTAAGGTATCTTTAAAGTCAATGACTGGCTAAAGATTGCATGTGTCCACATTCTATTTTTCCATGATTTTTCAGGAACACATGCTGGGGTGCCCCAGAACATACAAAGGCACATCGCACAATGGGTATGTTCAGTGAATGCTGATGAATGATTACAAATTTGCCTGTGATGGTGGGAAAATACTTCTGGGACTAGCTGGGACCTTCATGGAAGAATACTCATGTGGAAAATTAAAAGTCATCTGGTCACACTGTAAGGGTGTTTGTTGGAAATAATGGCACTCTGGCACCAGGGGATAACCAGTAGGTAAGGCCAAGGACAGAAGGAAGGCACAGCATCAGATGAAGTTAACTGAACTGTAAAGGGGAGGAGGCTAGATACAGGGAATTGGCGGACTGATGTTTCTCAGATACCCTTTCTGGAGCAAAGGGGCTAACTGTAGCTGGAATGCTGGGCAGTGGCCTCTCCTGGGCACCCATGTGCTCAGGACAAGAGGCCTTGCCTGCCTCAGAGGAGGCAGCAACTTTGGCCTCTGCCTGCTCAAGTTCAGTGAGAAACTTTGGCCAACCAGGTGACCAATGCTGACTGCCCAGCTGTGAGCTGCTCTGATAACCACAGGTGTCATGTCAAGGCCAGGGTGGAGAAAGACAGGCTCTCCTTACCAAACACCAACTTCATGTCTGATACCTGAGTTCACTCTCTGGACAGCCCTATGGCGTATTATACCCCCCACCTTACAGATGTGTAAAATGTGAATCAATGACTTATTTGCCCACAGAGAGCAGCAGGTGCTAGCGAGGGGATCCAAACCCAGATCAATTTGCCTCCAAGGTTCTTTCCCCACTATATCCATCCCCTGCCTGGCTCCCACTGTACCTTCTAATAGTTAAATCTCCATGCAAAAGAACAGTCTCAGGAGGGAGTGAGCTCCCCACCAACGGAGGGCTCAAGCAGAGGGGGTCTGTTCACGAAGGTGTGGCCAATGGCAATGGATGCTGCAGAGGGCATTGGTGCCGCTCTGCAGTCAGCGCTTACCTGCTTCTCCAGCTGTGCCTCCAGCTGGCTGATAAGCTCATCTTTGCTCTGCATGGCTTTCAGCAATTCCTGGTACTTCCGGTGCAGGCTGCCGGCTGAGTCCACATTCTTCAGATTGGACAGTTTCACCTTCTCCTCCATCACACCCACCTTAAAAGTACCATCATCACACAGGGTTGGGATGTGTGTGTGAAATAGCTGCTCACATGCCCTGGGATACTTCCTGACACCCCAGCCCATGGTTCACAGGCAGAGCCCTCACCCAGAGCAGTTGGGGCCAATTAAGTCAATAACCATTTATTAAGCCTCATCTGGGCAAACTAAGGAATTGACAAAAAAGAAATGGCTGGGTATCAGGCCATCTAACTCTGGGGACCCCAACAGGGACAAGCTGGGCAGGACAAACAGCCCAGAGAGAAACTGCTTAAATCTCACTGTGGCAGAGATATTTGCTGTTCACTGAATGGCCCTGTGATTTCAATATTTCCCAGCCCTCTTATAGTCAGATGGCCATGGAATTCACTCCCACCAGTGGGTCTGAATGGAGTGACTCAGCATTTTTAGGTTGAAGTATTTAAGAGCTCTCTTCCTGCCATGGCAACCAAGGAGGCTGCATGTTTCAGAGGGTCCAGGTGGAAGCTGGAGAGAGCTCCAGCAGCCTCAACCCCCAAGTCCCTATGGGAGGCAGAATCCCCAGCTAACCCACAATGGAGAGATACCATGACTAAGAAATAAATGTGAGAAGGTGCTAAGACGTCAGACCTGTTACCTCAGCATAACGTGGCCTGTGTGGACTAATCCAGCCACCCACTCATGCACTAACCCTTACCCAAAGACTCCTTCATGCCCAAAGAGAGCTCCATGAACCTTAATTTGTTCAGGAGAACTATCACATGACTGCTGGTTTTCCTTGTCCCCACAAGGAGCTTGTCAGGGTGATGAGTATGTCTGTGTGTGTCCATGAAAAGGATCAGGAAAGGCCAACGGCCATTTCTGCTGCACAGTCCCACCAATCCCCTGCCCCGGTTACCTGGGTCTCCGCATTCTCTGCTCTCTGCTCTGCCTCCAGCAGCCTCTGCTCCAGCTCCTGCATCTGCTCAACCAGAGAGGAAGGACTAATGTAGGTGGGTGTCTCTACTCCAACCATGGCATCAGGGCAACGTGAGTAAATTGTGTGGACACTCCACACAGGCTTAATTTGAGCTTAAATTGCTCATTTCAATTTAAGTGGCTCAAGGGTATCAAGACAAAGATTTTCATGGCAACCCTCTGCTCCTTTATCCTGAATTTATGAGGCAGGTAAAGAGCTTAGAGCTGCTGTCCTCTCTGCTGAACGAGTAAAAGCCTAGTTCTTTCTCCTGTGTGTGGGGTACCTACGTGGGGCAGCCGTGTCCCACCATCGTTCTTCAGGAAGCAGTGCTGCCCTCAGCCCTCAGTCTCCTCAGCGCCAGGTCCCAGGCAGTACCGGCTTGCCACATGCCTGGCATGGAACGTACTCCCAAGTGAGACCCCACCATGTCAGCAGTAAGAGAAGTTCCTTTCCAGCCAAGGATAGCTCACTGGCTGGGGAAAAATATTTATCCCTTATCAAGGACACCTTGGACTATAAATGGCATTTATAGGTATCACCTTATTTGACTTCTTTAGTCTTAAACAGAGAAACTCAAGACACATTTTTAAAAATTCCATCTTACTACCAGGAGAGGCATGCCATTCAGGTCCGAGGACCTCAGCAGTTCTGGAATCTTATGCCAACTGGCCCAAGCAAAGGGACCTCTGTATGTAGGCTCATCAGGGACCAGCTGTAAGCTGAAGGCTAAGGAGATGCTAACAAGCCCACATCATCTCTGCAGCTTCACAAGCTCATGGTAAGTGGAGCATGGGCAGGAATTCAGCTCCCATCCTTCCCTGGTCAGGGCTCCGCTGTGCACTGGACCATGTACACCATCACACAAAGGCTCTGCAGAAGCGTCACACATCCGACTCACCCTATCAGGAGCCACCTGCTGCCATGTGCTGTGGCCCAGTAAAGTCACCTGCTTCCTTCTCCACCCTGCCTTGCCCCCAGGCAACATGTATGCATTAAATATACACTAGAGACTTAACAGACCAGCCCTGTCCTCTGGGAGGCTGTACAGACCTCATCTTCCAAGCTCCCGGCCAGCCCTTGCCCACCTCATCTCTGCAGATCTAGCCTTTTCTCCAGCTACTCAACCTTCTCTCTTTGGCCTTGACCCTGGCTTGATATTTACCAGCAAACTGAGCAATTAATCCCTTCTCTCTTTCCCAATCTCTTGTCTGCTCAAGAGAAATTCTGCCTTCCATTCTTGATTAAAGGATGGAAGAGAAGGAGCCCCCCCGGTTGGTGCTGGGCAGTGAAAGGAAAGTTCCCTGGCAGTGGTTCATGTTTGAGAACCTGGGGCACCTCTTTTCACAGGGCAGCCTTTCCTCATCCATTTTTTCCTTTTTCTTGAGATTGGGGTGATAGAGATGCTTTCAGAAAGGATCTGAGCATCCCAAGTACAACTCAAGATTTACAACCCATGGGACAAAAATGCCCCTTGGACTTCCAATGGACAGGACCACCTCTGATAGGCATTCATGTGCTCAGGCCAAGGATGCCTACATCTCTTCTTTCCTTCCTCTCCTGGGCTTAATAATCATGAACAAGGGGTGCCTGGGTGACTCAGTTAGTTGAGTGTCTAACTCTTGATTTTGGCTCAGGTCATAATCCCAGGGTCATGGGATCGAGCCCTGTGTTGGGATCCATGCTGAGCATGGAGACTGCTTAAGATTCTTCCTCTCCCTCTTCCCCTCTCCCCTACTTGCACTCTCTCTCTCTCTTAAAAAAAAAAAAAAAAAAAAAAAAAGATCAAGCCTCTTGACTCAAGCCTGAAAGAGTAGACTGGTTCTTGCCAGATGCAGGCATCAGTCAGAGTCAGGTGGCCTTTGCAAAATCAAACAGGGGCACCTGGGTGGCTCAGTCGGTTGAGTGCCCAACTTCGGCTCAGGTCATGATCTCACAGTTCATGAGTGTGAACCCCACATCAGGCTTGCTGATGTCAGTGCAGAGCCCACTTTGGATCCTATCTCTGTCTCTCTCTGCCCTTCCCCCACTCACACTCTCTAAATAAATAAACAAACATTCAAAATCAAATAGTCCCTAGAGCCTGTGTTACAAGAATCCCTTGACCTTCAAACGTTTCTTTGCAATTACAGAGAAGATAACAGCATAGCATAAACTGATATTATGGTTATAGGGGTGGTTGCCCCCAGAGCAACAAGAATTCTATTTGGTCAGGGAAGTGTACAATGACACACAGCAGTCGCCCCCAGTGACCAGGTTAGTACTATATATCCCATCCCTCTTTGGCACCAGACCTGACTAGGCCAGATTCTCTGTCCCTAGGAATCTGACATCTGGGATTGAGGAACCAGAGAAAAGAGGCAGGGGCTGCACAAGAGATTGTGCACAAACTTCGTTAAGTCATGATTGTTAGGTAATTCTTTTAGTTCTGTGAGCTGTCCTAGGATCCCCCAAATAAATTCCATTTGCTGAAGCTAGCCAGAGTTGAAGTTTTGGCCCACCTTAGAAGCAACTCTAATATAGTTGCTGGGAGCATTTAATTTTTTAAAGAATATAATGAAGGGCACCTGACTGGCTCAGTAAGTAGAGCATGGGACTCTTGATCTTGGGGTCGTGAGTTCGAGTCCACATTGGATATACAGATTACTTAATAAAATAAAATAAAAAACGGGGCACCTGGGTGGCTCAGCTGGTTAAGTGTCCAACTCTTGGTTTGGGCTCAGGTCATGATTTCATGGTTTGTGAGTTCGAGTCCTGCATCAGGCTCTGCACTGATAGTGCAAAGCCTGCTACGGATTCTCATTCTCTGTCCCTTTCTCCCTCCCTCCCTCTCTTTTTCAAAATAAACAAACTGAAAAAAAAATCTATAATAAAATAAAATAAAAATACAATGAAATATTGAATGGGAAGGCTTTGGATTCTTGACAAGTTTCCTAGATTAATCTTCAGCTGGACCATTCTGATCTAACATCTGCTTTGTAGCTCAGAACACATAGGATTTCCATAGGAAATGATCTCTCATATCCATAACCTTCTCTAACAACTGTCTGATATTTTCAAATTTCATTCAAGAGAAAAACCTGTCTTCCTATTTTATAGATGGAGAAACCAAGGTAGAGTGAAGAACAGAATTGTACTGGAGTCCTAGCTCCCAGCTGGGCATTTCCATTTGGGTCAAGAGTGGTCAATGACACTGGTCAGAGCCAGAAATCACTCTGTTATTGACAACAAGGTGAGCATTTTTCCCCTCAAGATTTTACTACTAGACATCCCCTTAAAGTATGCTATCGCTGAAGCAAATGGAAAGGAAGGCACCTTGCAGAGCCTGGGGTCTCCTCCCATTCTCAGGCTGGCTGCCACAGGGTCCCCATATTGCTACAGACTCTCAGCTGTTCTTACCTTCCTGGCTGGGACACTCAAAACTCAAAGCATTTGGTATTCATCTTTATGCTGGAGCGTTTTTTTTCTTCTAAAACTAATGTTTGAACATTGAAAACATTTTGAACATCTGGAACTTTTTAAAGAGTAGAGTATAACAATCCATGTATCTATCACTGTGCTCCAACAATTACCAACAACCTGCCATCCTTGTTTGAAAAGAATGTTTTTTAAAATTTTTAACATTTGTTTATTTTTGAGAGAGACAGAGAGAGCGAGAGAGAGCGAGCGAGCATGTGTGCAAATGGGAGAAGGGCATAGAGAGAGGGAGACAGAGGATCTGAAGCAAGCTCTGTGTTATCAGTGCAGAGCCTGATGTGGGGCTTGAACTCATGAACCCATGAGATCATGACCTGAGCTGAAATCAAGAGTTGGCCATTTAACCAACTAAGCCACCCAGGCATCCCAAAAAGAATATTTTTAACATTATGTTTCCCTGTTTTTACGAAAGCATATTCTCTCCACTGCCACAGGAATACTCCAGGTGTGTCTATGCTGGAACGTCATTCTTAGAGTATTCAAACTTCATTTAATGCCAGCATCAATACTTTTCACAATGGCAGACTGTTCTTTAAGCTTGCATATGGAGCCACCACTTATTTAGGTTCTATTTCTCCTATCAGAGGGTTCCCCAGGACCGTGTCCTCAGCTGTCCTTTTAGTCTGTGGGCCTGGGGTGATCCACCAGCCAAGTAGGTGTCAGGTTTGGGCGGCTGACTTTTAGTGCTTTTTAGGCGGATCCACTTTCACCAGCTGTGACTGGCACATGAGACTCATAAATAAGCTGCTCTGATACTGGCTGCAGGAACCCGATGAAATGCACTTGGCAGCAACCTGGTACTTAATCCCCGTGTCCACAGCTCCTTGTTATACTCATGGTGCTGTGAAATGGCAGCCCCATGGCAGTGAGACCAGTAGGCACTCGCAGGAGCTCCCAACACAATCCTGAGCTGTGGCCTGAGCCAAGAGCTGGGCCATGCTGGTGCTCAGCTATCCCTTTGAAAAGGGGGTTCAACCTTCTTACCGCTGCTTTGCACCCACTAGAGAGATTGGGACGGGGCTAGCACGAAGGCTTGAACCTGACTGGCTCTGCCATGGTGTGCCTTTAGGTAAGTTCCTTAACAGCTCTGTGCCTCAGTTTCCTCACCAGGAAAAAAAAAGAGTAATGACTCTCCACCTCCTAGGGTTGTTGGGAATATTACACAAGATGCCTCATTTAAAGCTCACGTGCACAACTTGGCACTTACTGAGCAGTTTATTGTTAGCTATTTGTTGGTTTTTTGTACACAGAGAAGACACTTAGAATCAGGGAGACCAGTTTGCCTGGGACAGTCTGGTGTTCACCTGTTGTCCCAGAATAATTAGTAGCAGAGCCTTCTTTTCTGTCTCCAAAGCATCTTGGGTTAGATGATAAATTATATGGCTCTCCTACTTATGATCCATCTACAGCAAGAATGGCTTTAAACCAGAGGTTGCTAACTACTAGCCTACAGGGTGTTTTGCCTACAGTGTTAGGAGCATTTAGCTGACACGGATATAACTAAAGAAGGCCACTTGCTGTGTGTCTGGCACTGGTTTAAGCACTTTACATGTATCAACTCATTTAATCTTCTTCACAATAGGCAGGAGCAGGCACTACTATCATCACTGTTGTATAGATAAGGAAACTGATGCACAAGGGTTGGGTAACTCAGCTGACAGGTCCCATGGCTAAGAGGGAGAGCCAGGATTCAAACTCAGGAGGGTTGGCTCCAGAATCTGTTGTACTGTTGGCCACTGTACCTCTCACATACAAATCTCATGTCAGGTGAAAACTGAGATTCCACAATACAATCCCTGGCTTCCAGCTCCCTTGAAAACTCAGCTCTGACATGCTAGGGTTACATTTTCTTACAGCAATAAGTGGCTTCTTCCTCCAGCTCTAGCATGTTCCCTTGAATTCTCCCTAGAACCCATCTGGCTCACATAAGTTGCCTGCAAGCACGTGAGTAGCAACCCCCAGTTTTAGCTATTAATTGTTATCTGTAATCAAACACAATGGCTTTCAACTGTACTTTTTTTATTAGATCTTTCCTTCAGTGAAAATCATATGCTTAGTCCCCAAAATATAAAATATAGGACCATGGGGCTGTCCTGGTGTCTGACTATAGAAAAGGCAGGAGAGGGGCGCCTGGGTGGCTCAGTTAAGCATCTGATTTCAACTCAGGTCATGATCTCAGGGTTTGTGAGTTTGAGCACCGCCTCAGGCTCTGGGCTGACACCTCAGAGCCTGGAGCCTGCATCCAATTCTGTGTTTCCGTCTTTCTCTGCCCCTCCCCTGCTTGAGCTCTGTGTGTCCCTCTCTCTCAAAAATAAACATTAAAAAAAGAAAGGAAGGAAGGAAGGAAGGAAGGAAGGAAGGAAGGAAGGAAGGAAGGAAGGAAGGAAAGAAAGAAAGAAAGAAAGAAAGAAAGAAAGAAAGAAAGAAAGAAAGAAAGAAAGAAAGAAAGAAAGAAAGAGAGAGAAAGGGCAATGAGTCTTCTCTGTCAGTTCCACTGCTCCTTTGGGGCACATCGGGCTTAAGGTGTCCACTAGAAGGACAGCTGAATGAGGTCGAGGCAAAGCTGTGGCAAGAGTTCATGGCTGTAGATCTCAGACTTTCAGGGGGGTCAGGACCCACATGGAGCTTACTCTAAGCAGATTCCTAGGCCTTGCCCACAGAGATTTTTAGTTGGGTAGCCTGAGATTTTCTTTCTGAGCACATTCCTGGGTCCATGCCCCAGAAATCTCAGCTGATACTCATGCAGGTGGCGTACAGACCACACTCTGAAAAAACACTAGACTGGCCACAGACGGCAAAGCAAAGCTGATCCTTCAGGGATACATCTGGGGCCAAGTCCCCATCAGCACAGGGCTTCTCAAATGGCTTTACAGAGGAGTACAGAGCTCTATCAATATATGGCTCCAGAAAAAATACTACAGTGGACCCTATTAAAAATGGGTGGTTAGGAGAATAAAAAGCCTCTCTCTCTCTTTACTCAGATACACACATGCATATGAGCTCGTATACAGTGAATAAAAGTTCTAGAAGGTATCTGCTCCCAAAGCAAATTGGATCTGTCAGCTAAGGCCAATGCTGTGATGGCTTTATGCAGACTTCAACAAATTTCCTGACAGCACTACAGGTACCCTCCTTTTACAGTACCTGGGCTTTTTGTAAATTCTGAGGTATTTAAAGATTATGTTTTTCTGGGCTCTGTGTTCTATCCATACATTGGGAAGCTGATGCCTACACAGAGTTGCCACCTCTGTATAATCCATGGTCTGAGGGGGGAGGAGCAACAGTCATTGTTCTTTTGTTTCAGAGGACTGAACTGAACCATTTGTATGTTCAAAAAAAGGTCCTGAACTAAATTTGTGGTATATAAATGTAAAACTCAGTTAGTGCATTTCAAAATCTTGGTTGTAGTAGGGGATTCTAAAAAATAGGAAGTGCACAGGATCCCACTGGAATGGGTCTTGGGAAAAGTTGCTTCAGTTAAAAATATTCAAGCTAAGAGGCGCCAGAGTGGCTCATGGCTCAGTCTGTTAAGCATCTGATTCTTCATTTTGTCTCAGGTCATGATCTCACTGTGGGAGCAAGCCTGGGGATGGGCTCTGTGCTGACAGTGGGAGCCTGCTTGGGATTCTCTCTCGGCCCCTCCCCCATCACACTTGCCCTCTCTCAAAATAAATAAATAAATAAATATTAAAAAATACATATTCAAGCTAAAAAATGAGAGATGTTTCATTACATTACTTCTTTTCAATAAATCCACTGAAATCCCTTTTGGAAGCAGACAGAGTAAATTAAAAGTTTAAAACCTGTGTTAGTTCTAATACTGATGCCATGTTTTTTCATAGTAATTACTACTGTGGCTAGCTTGTCTGAGGACAGCTATTACATTCCCACGTTTGTGATGGAATAACTGAAGCACAAGTTTAAGCAAGGATGAAAAAAAATTTAAGAGGCTTTCATATCCATCTATAAAGCCTCCTAGAACAGTATCAAAAGTTTTAAATTTATCTGAACAGCCTTTATGACTTCTTCAACATACCAAGGAAGAGAGCAAGGCAGTGGGGGGAATGGCTCCCAGGGAACAGAGCATGATGTGAACTCCAAGACATCAGCCATTCCCTCAACTCCTATACTGGACAGGAAATGAACCCACAATTCACCTGGCTCCAGAATGCCTGACCCTGGCAGTCTGGGTGTCCATGGCAATGGCAAACCAGACCTGGTGAAGCGTTAATAGCAGAAATAAGGTCTGATACTGTTTCTTCTTCCCACCCTCCATTTCCTCTCTCACCCTCAGGTGAGGGATTATGTAGTAGTCTTGACATCTTTTCTTTAAAATTTTTTTTTGCTTTTTAACACAGATCATTCCATGTCCAGAATGGCAATTCTGCAAGAGGGAGGCAGGTGTGAGCAGGCTGTGGGGTGGGGAAAGAGGAAGGGCATGTTTCCAAGCCTTAGCAGCTAGTGGGCAGTATCTGATCCCAGGAAGGGCTGGACCCCTGGGAAGCACCCAGGTTTGGCTTGCCTTGCACGACCAGCAGTGAGCAATTGCACAGCCAGTGGTCATCCAGGCAGGGCAAGCCCCATGGGCGGGTGAGTTGCGCATAGAGGTGGAGGGGGCGGGTGAGTGAGAGGGCTGGTCAGAGGGACCCAGCTGACCTGGCTCACCCTGTGTAGGTGGGTACTGGTGATGATTAACTAGTAAGCTCTAAGAGCAGTGACAGAGATAGGACCGAGATCAGGGCTTGGCCCCAGCACCAGCTCTCCTGAGAAGCCTGAGTCTTCTCTTCCTGATCTGAAACTTACCTTGACGTACTGGGGAAAATCTCTAAGTGAACTGTTGAACCTGTCCTGTTGGTTTGGAGATGAATGTAGGTGACAGGCACAGCCCCAGCATTGAGCAACATGGTGTTTATGGCTTTAAGGTTTCCTGCCAAAAGGTCTGGTGTCAGGCTAATGTCTCAGTACTCTTCTGTACTTAATTCTTCCAGCCTGTGATCCCTAGTCAAGATTTCTTTCTCTCTCTTCCCCCCACACCTCAGTCTCTTCTGCCCTGTGTCTGCATGCTTCCCCTTTCTTTACCCAAGTCACACTCTGGGCTCCCAACCTTTTATGGGAGGGCATTCTGGCTGCATGACAATCAAAGGCAGCCTGGAAGAGAAGATGGGGCCAATCTTATGATCTTATGAAAGTTCAACCTACCCAGACCCAAGGGGCTGTGGAGAGAGGTGTATCTGGATATATTTAAGGACCCTGGGGAATAGAGGAGGAAGGCACTTTAACACATTTTTTACCATGTAATAGTTCAGGAAACACATAGACAATAACATTTTAAATATGTATCCACCATTCAGCTTTATCAAATCTTAATTTCTGTCATATATGCTTCTGATGTCTTTAAGAAACGGACCCCTACAGAGTGGTACATAAAGCTCCCGTCTGCTTTTCCCAGATTTCACTCCTCCCCTTCTAGCATCTACCCCACACTTAGTTGTATTTAGATTTTACCTCATTTGATATACCCCTAAACAACAAGCTTTAGGTTTTAAAACTTTATATAAACCATATTATTCTATATACATTCTCCTGATCTTTTCTGTTCAGTGTTGGTTTTTGAGATTGGTTAATCTTACATATGTAGCTCACTTGACTCATTTTTATTATTTTAATTTTTTTTGAGAGACAGAGATAGAGAGAGGGAGAATCTTAGAAACAAAATTTTTTTAACATTTATTCATTCCTGAGAGACAGAGACAGAGCATGAGCAGGAGAGGGGCAGAGAGAGAGGGAGACAGAATCCAAAGCAGACACCAGGCTCCGAGCTGTCAGCACAGAGTCTGACACGAGACTTGAACTCACAAACCGTGAGATCATGACCTGAGCCAAAGTCGGCCACTCAACCAACTGAGCCACCCAGGCACCCCAAGAGAGAGAGAATCTTAAGGAGGCTCCACACTCAGCATGGAATCTGATGCAGGGCTCAATCCCAAGATCCCAAGACCCTGGAATCATGACCCAAACTGAAATCAAGAGTCAGATGCTCAACCGACTGAGCCACCCAGGCGTCCCTCACTTGATTCATTTTTAATGGCAATGTCATATTCCATTGTACAAATACACTCAATATACTTAAACACCTCCCTGTTGAAAGACATTTAGGATATTCCCAATTTTTCATATAGCAATGCTAAATTCTTGTATATAAAAAGATTTCTTTTTTTTTTTAATTTTTTTTAATGTTTAATTATTTTTGACAGAGAGACAGAGCATGAGCAGGGGAGGGGCAGAGAGAGCAGGCTGCAGGCTCTGAACTGACAGCACAGAGCCTGATGCGGGGCTTGAACTCACAGACCGTGAGATCATGACCTGAGCTGAAGTCGGACACTCAACTGACTGAGCCACCCAGGTGCCCCAAAAGATTTCTTATATATGTCTCCTTATGACTGATACATTTGGATTTATTTCTACCATTGCATTTTGTGCTATTTACTCCATTTTTTTTAAATACTCTTTTCATTTTCTTCCCAGACTGGATTTAATAGACTTTATTACATTTCCCTACTCTACTGATAAGTTATATACTCTATTTCTACTTATTACCATTATCATAGACTTAAATTTCAGACTTACAGACTGCTACATGTTCCCCAGTACCTGTTCTCCTCTCTCTCTCATACAAATAACAGCCTCCAACTTTCAACAGAGCACGTAGTTCTCCAGAATAAAGACTACACTTTCCAATCTTCCCTGCTGCTGGGTACAACCATGTGAATGAGTTTTGATCAATGGGATATGAGGAGAAGCAATGAATGGAACCTTCGGGTCACCACTAAAAGGGACGGATTTGGAATATGGACATCATGGTGAACCCTCCTCTTCAAACCTACAGCAGACGTCACCCTAGAATTATACGGCTCATGTCTGGAATGTTACACGAGAGGGAAATAAATATCTGTCGGGTTTAAGCCATTGTGACCTTGGGTTCTTTCTTACAGCAGCTGAATTATAATCTAGCTAATACAGTAAGCACGGATTTTTAAAAAAATTTATACTGCTTAGACTCATTCTGCTTCCCAAATCGGAGGCTTCATATCTTTCAACAAGTTTGTGAGTTTTTAGAGGCGCCTGGGTGGCCCAGTTGGTTGAGCATCCAATTCTTGATTTCAGCTCAGGTCCTCATCTCACAGTCAAGGGATCAAGCCCCCACAGTGGGTTCCATGCTGACAGTGCAGAGCCTGCTTGGGATTCTCTTACTCTTCATCTCTCTCTCAGCCCCTAACCCACTTGTGCACACATTCATTCTCTCTCTCAAAATAAATATATATTTTTTTAAGTTTGGGAATTTTTAAACCATTATCTCTTTGAGTAATGTTCTCCTTCATTCTCTTTTCCACCTCTGGAACTTTATAGCATCTTGTCATTCTAGCATCCGTGTCTCAGTCTCCGTGCCTTTATCTCTCTGGGCTCCATTCTGGATGACTTTCTCAGGTCCACCTTTCCATTCATTAAGCTTGTCTCAATGGTGCCTAATCTGACATTTAATTTATCTATTGAACATTTAGTTATACAATGAAAACATTTTTTGCTTCTAGCAGTTCTATTTCGTTCTTTTTCAAGTCTACCTAATCTTTTTGAATAGCGTCTTATTCTTGCCTTGTGTGTTCAATCACTTCATTACATCTTCAATAATTTGAAGGAATTCAATTATATTCAATAATATTGAAGGAACTTGCCAACAGTTCCTTATTTGAAGTTCTTGAGGGACCTAGTCTACTTGTTTGTTGTGTATGGGGACTCTAACTCAGTAAAAATTATTCTCTCAAGTATTTAGTCATTTTGGATCATATATTCATCTTTATCATTGCTTTTTTGCCTGTGAGGATCCTGTATAATCTGGGTTGAGGTTTTGTTTCTCCAGAGAGGTTCTGTGTCTGTATCTAGGGTCCTAGGGGTATCACTGGCCCAGAACTTAAGGTTCCTAATCCACACAAATAATACAAATTCTAATATTAAACCAATACCATCATCAGGTTCTCAGGGCATACTTTCCTTTTGCTTTTTGTTTTTTGTGCCCAGAGCCTTGGCTAAGTCTGAGAAACTGTTCTGTCATCTCCCTGTCTTGGTAGATGATTTTCTTTTCCTTATCTTTTTATATTACTTTGACAGTCCTGACTTTATTTTTTTTTAAGTTTACTTATTTATTTTGAGAGAGAGAGACAGAGAGAGAATGTCAGCTTGGGAGGGGCTGAGAGAGAGAGAGAGAGAGAGAGAGAGAGAGAGAGAATCCCAAGCAGGCTCCGTGCTATCAGCACAGAGCCTGACTCACAGCTGATCCCACGAACCATGAGA
Source organism: Acinonyx jubatus (assembly GCF_027475565.1). Lineage (NCBI taxonomy): Eukaryota > Metazoa > Chordata > Mammalia > Carnivora > Felidae > Acinonyx > Acinonyx jubatus. The sequence continues at coordinate 111,239,536 of NC_069386.1, read as the reverse complement.
TCATGACTAAGCTGAAGTCAAGAGTCAGATGCTTAACCAACTGAGCCACCCAGGTGCCCCGACAGTACTGACTTTACATGAAAGTTTCAGTTTCAGCTCCAGCTTCCAACTGACCAGACCTCATCTCTGTCTCCACAGATGCTAAAACTCAAACCTCAAACCTTTCATTACTACAGGGAGGCCAGCCACACAGCCCATCCCACTCAGCTGTCAGAGTTGAATACCACTTGGGTTCTACTTCTTCATTTTGCCGGCTGAGGATTCCTCCTACTCTTCTCAGTGCATGGCTCTGCACTGAGAAAAATATTTTAAATATTTAATCCAGTATTTCTAGGTGTTTCACAGCAGTCTTTCTTAAAGGTTATTTTGTGGTCCCTATCACTAGAAACAGAAGTCTCTTCCCTCTGAGATGTGTTTTAGACCAGCTGGAGGATCCTTACTTATCTTTTCCTTCCCTCCTACCCCTCCCCAGTCACATATCCTAAGGCAATGTTCTCAGACTGTACAGTGTACAAAACTAATTTCTGGGAGCTTGTTAAACATGCAGATTATGGGGCGCCTGGGTGGCGCAGTCGGTTAAGCATCCGACTTCAGCCAGGTCATGATCTCGCGGTCCATGAGTTCAAGCCCCGCGTCAGGCTCTGGGCTGATGGCTTGGAGCCTGGAGCCTGTTTCCGATTCTGTGTCTCCCTCTCTCTCTGCCCCTACCCCGTTCATGCTCTGTCTCTCTCTGTCCCAAAAATAAATAAAAACGTTGGAAAAAAAAATTAAAAAAAAAAACCATGCAGATTATGAGCAGCATCCCCAGGATACCTGGATCAGGAGGACTGGGGTGGGGCCCAGGAATGCACACGCTTAGTAAGTGCTCCAGATTTCTGGCCTGGATAGTCCCACGACCACCCTTTGAGAACTACTATCTAAAGCCCATTTCCCTTTACCTGAGATGGCTGAATTCTACCCTTTCTCTTAGCAGTATCTGAACCATATCCATAGGAACCCTGCTGGTCTCTGTTTCGCAAAGCCTGAACTAGTAGACAGCAATGCCAACAGACCCAAAGTTCACAAGTTCTAGACCAGGGAAGTCGAGGGCCATTACCCTCAGCAGTGGAAATGCAGGGGAAATGCCAATAACTTGTCTTCCTGGACTCCAGGTTGTGGGGTTATCATAAAACAGGCCTTTTACCCAGGCTTTACTAATAAAGACCTCGACATTACTTGGAGAGAGGTGGACTGATTTTTACTTTTGTACTATGAAGGAAGGGTTGGCTCAGGAGATGGATAATGTAAGCAAAACTAGAAAGAAAAGAGTTGATTCAACTAAGATAGATAGATAGATAGATAGATATTTTTTTTTTTTTTTTTTAGTACAGGACTCTACTCTCCAGACAGGTTATGCTCCAAAATGCCTCTGAAAGTCAGGTGTTTAGACTGTCTCTTCCCACAGAAACATTACAAATGGTGGTCAGTTTCCCAGACCAGCCCATCCACACCTGTAAAGATAATAATCATTCCCATTTAAGACCTATTCCATGCCAGAACCTTTATATGTGTGACCTGATACAATTCTCAAAATAACTGTGAAAGGCAGACATTTGTGTCCCTGCCTTAGAGGTGAAGGGACTTGCTCAGGGTCACACAGCATAGCTAGTAAGTGGCAGAGCCAGGTGGGTCTGGCTCCAAAATCTGTGTCCTTGTCACTAGAAAATCAGGCTGCCTTTCATAGCTCGTCTGCTTAATACAGGGTGAACAGTAAAACATCGTCCCTTCTTCCCCACACTGAAAAAGAAATATTAAGGGAATAACAGAACTTCCACTACAGCCAGTTGACTCAAGAGGTAATGGAGGACCAAGATGTCTATGATTTCTCTGGAGCAGGAGAGAATGCATGATGATAGCTTAGTAAATTGCTTTGATTTGGGCTTAAAAAAGAAATAACTATCTTAGATTTCATTCTGCATGTGTGGAGGGCATCTTATTAAAAGTTCACCTTCTTGCAATGAGTAGTAAATAGGCCCTAGGGATCTAATGCACAGTATAGTGAATACAGACAAGAGTACTGTATTATAATCATCAAACTTGCTAGGAAACTGGAACTTCATTATTCTAACCCCTAAAAAGAAATGGCAATCACATAATGTGATAAAAGTGCTAATTACCACTACAAAGACAGCCACATTGCAAAATATAAATGTATCAGATTAACATGTGGTGTACCTTAAATTATATAATGTTATATGTCAAATATACTTCAATTAAAAATTAATTAATTAAGGGGCACCTGGGTGGCTCAGTAGGTTAAGCATCTGACTTCGGCTCAGGTCATGATCTCACAGTTCATGAGTTCGAGCCCGGTGTCAGGCTCTGTGCTGACAGCTCAGAGCCTGGAGCCTGCTTTGGATCCTGTGTCTCCGTGTCTCTCTGCCCCTCCCCTGTTTGTGCTCTCTCTCTCTCTCAAAAATAAATAAAAATATTTTTAAAAATTAAAACAAAATTAATTAATACCTAGAAAAAACAAAGTTTACCTTCTCTAACTCTCCCTCTCTAACTCCTGCCCTAGCGGACACAGACCTCTGAGATGAGGTTAGGTCTCCAGGACTCACCTTGTCAGCCAGCAGCTCCCTGATCTTGCTGGCCTGCAGGCGGAACCGGAAGAGCTGGGTTTCCAAGGCCAGGCAGCGCTTCTGCCAGTCTACGCTGGCTCGGGTCTCCACCTTGAGTTCTGCCATGATGGAATCCACTTCTGGCTACTCCAGGGAGCCCTGAGAACCAGCACACAGCAAGAGGAGAAGATCAAGAAGTGTGTGAGGAGGAGGGTAGAGAATACAGGGCTACGGGCTGTGAGTTAGTCATTGCTCTCCCTGTGTCCCATTGTCACCTTTCTTAGCTCAATGTGTCCTGTTCCAACGTAAGTTAGCTGGGCAAACTCAAGAAATCACGAAATGTGAGAAACTGTAAGGAGAATTGGGCCTCATCTGTGTTTCATTCAATTATCCATTTAACAAATATGTATCCATTCAATAGACATTTATATGCCAGACACCCCTCTAGGCACTGGAGATGCAAAGGTAAATAAAAGAGGCCCCCTTATCTTTGAGTTTTCCAGGGAACTCAGGAATATCTAAGAGAGAATGTAGTCAAAATTGCTAATCAATATGCAGATAAATGGGAACAGGGAAATGGGGTAGACTATGGGAGAGGGATAAAGAGGGGACGATGTTTAGGGAAGGATTAAAGTGAGTGACATTCATTTGAGATCATATAGCTAACTGGAGGCAGAACGCTGATTTCCAGTTTATTACTGATTCTACTACATCTATATAATGTTATTTATTTATGTATTTATTTACTTTTAACAAATCGTAATTCTGCATTCCTTCCTTCCTTGGATCCATCTATTCATTCTTTCTTTCAAGTAGGTTCCACACCCAGTGTGGGGCTTGAACTCACAACCCATAGATCAAGAGTTGCATGCTTCACCGACTGAACCAGCCAGGCACCCCCACTCAGAGATTTTTGATGAGAAAAAATGGAATGAAAATCCAAAGCTTTGCATGTCCTTGACAATTTCCTATTTAGTTGGGATTCTGTCAGTTGTCACTGAATCATCCTCCTCTGAAACAGATTCTCACTCTAAGTTCTAAAATATAAACCAAAAAAAATTGGTAGACATTTTGCTGTAACCTCTGGAGAATGCCACAAGTCCTTGGGAAACAATGATACAAATTCAGACACCTATAATATCGCCAGTCAGGGGAATTTATCCAGATGTCTCTTGGATAAATTTTAGAGAAGACAACTGGTTGGGGATGAGAAAATGAAGCAGCATGTATGAGTATGCACGAGAGAAGACACAAGCAGAGTGAACACAGGGGAGAGATGCGCTGGAAAACATACCTGCCATCAGAACTTTTAAAATCCTCCCTGCTACTAATAATTACACTTGGCCACCAGCATAAATTTGGTCTGTCCCAAACCATGACACATGATTACTCTAGTATTAGATGATTTTTAAGGAATGACTTATTTTTTTAGGTTGATAATATTTTTAAAATGTGATCTGTCAGAGATACATAAGACTTACAGGTGAAATTATATAATGTCTGGGGGTTAGCAGTGGTCTAGGAAGGAAATACATGAAATCAGATTTATCAAAATATTTCCAAGTTTTGAAGCTGGGTAATAGGTACATAGGAGTTCTTTATACTGGCCTTTTTACTTGAATATATGCCTAGAATTTTCTGTAACAAAACTTTATTTTTTTAAATCCGTTTTCCTTTCTTTTTAAAAAAAAAATTTTTTTTTTAACGTTTATTTATTTTTGAGACAGAGAGAGACAGAGCATGAACAGGGGAGGGGCAGAGAGAGAGGGAGACACAGAATCCGAAACAGGCTCCAGGATCTGAGCTGTCAGCACAGAGCCCGACGCGGGGCTCGAACCCACAGACCGTGAGATCATGACCTGAGCCGAAGTCGGACGTTCAACCGACCAAGCCACCCAGGCGCCCCCCTTTTCCTTTCTTTAGGAGCCACATGCCTCAGAAAACCCAGTCACCTCCTGCCCTGTTGCCAAATACCGTCTTGGTGACCAGTGAGTCTGTCTTTAATGTGTTAACCACCAATACTGCTTCCCACCTCACATTTGACTTTTACATGGATCTTTCTCATACCACAAATAGCTATCATTTACTGGGTTCTCAGTGTATGCCAGGCAAGTGTGGCCTCTTTAATCCTCATGACAACACATAAGACAAGGTGTGGGCACTACTGTCTACACTCTCACATGAGGACACTGAGGAACTGAGAGGCTAAATAACTTATACAAAGAGTTCTAGAGCTAGTAAGTAGTGGGGCTGGAGTTCTCGTCCCAAAGTTCCTGCTCTTAGCAACTCTGCTGTTTACACATCCAGAAACTTGAAAGAATTCTGATCTCACAAAGAGTGAGCTGGATTGTTAAGAATGAGAGAAATATTTTACAGGACCTTTTAGGATCCTTGGCAGGATCCTTGGTAGGATATTAGGGTGAACCTGTATTCAAGAGTTTCCAGGGCATCCTGGTCTCAAACCATAACCTGACACCATAACCTTCATAAGCACAGACATTTATCCTATATCCAGACTTTTCATTTAAAAAACAGCGTCAGTAGACCTGCAGAGAAAGGCCCAACAATTAAACACTGATGAGTCTAGTGTCTGCATCTTTTGGTTCTGGGCTGCTCAGAACACTGAACGCATGACCTCAGCCCTGCTCTCCCGGAACTGTCATCCCAAACAATCCCAACATTGTGACCTCCCAGCAATCCCCACCTCAAAAGACTGGGACCGACTGGGACTGGAACGGGGAGGAAGACAAAAGGCAAAAACAAAACATGACCTTCTCTGAGCTAAGATCACAGCTGAAAAGACAAAACAACCTTGTGGGGCCTCCAGAGAAGGCCAGAGGCTTCATGTTTGATTTGCTTTGTCCTTTAAGGGGGTGGGGGGGGGGGTGGCTTTTCCTCGTATAAATAAAAAAAGTGGTAGATCTGAACATAGGACCTGAGTGTCTTGCAACCTAGCTTGGGGCTAAGCATTAGCAGTAAAAACACACAAGTAAAACCTAGGGAGAGGAGAAACTTAATTCTTTTGTGGCACCCTCTTATTGACTGTCAAACTACAGCTCAGATTCCAAGAGGACAGTGGAAAACCAATCATCAAAATCTCCAGGAGCTTGGAAATAAAACATATCATTGGCCTCTGCCTGGTCCTGATATCTGAAATTATCTCTAGACTGCAGGGAGTGCTTTCCCAATCAAGCATCTTATGACATCACACTTTCGAATAGATCAAGTGCTCTGCTTAAACCTCTCCCTGCCCTGGGCACGCTAATGTCAGGGGCGGGGTGGGGGGTGGGGGTGGTGCGGAAAGAGTTGCGCTGGGCTTGTCTTAGCATGTGAGGAGAGCTACGGGGTTTCGAAAGGGAACTGGAGCAAGGTGCCTGCTGCCAAGCGCGTGGCCCAGAGGCTCTTCCGACAGAAGCAGGTGGTTGCCGCGGCAGCTAGAAAACATGAGGCAAAACATAAAAGCAAAATACCAGTACAGTGAACTTCACCTGCTTGGTCACCTTGTACATGTACCTCCCATAAAGACTTGCAAAGATGAGCAGAAATTAACTTAAAGAACAGTTTTTAACTTTCCAAAGCACTGTATAGGAGTTATTTCTCTCCTTATCCTCTCAATATCCCTGAGATGTAGGACAAGTGATACTATTCACAATGAACAGATAGATGAGAAAACCCAGTGCATCCATGCCTTGAGACATAGAGCTAAGCAGTGTCAAAGCTGGGCCAAGAATGATCTCCCAGCATACAGAACATCCTCTTTCCGTGAAGATGCTTCAGTAGTGGTGGTGGAGTCTCATGCTACCCGGCTAGCCTAACACAGATAGAACATTAATGGCAAAATAGGTGGGGAAATGAGAGAAGGGACAAAACCCAGCTCAACTGTTCCCTTTGTTTTTTAGTCTGGAAAGCTTCAAATATACATACACAAGAAGTAGGGAGAACAGTACAATAAATCCCCATGCACCCTCCCCCGAGCTACAATGGTTGACTTACGGCCACTCTTGTGAAATCCACTTCTCTTGATTCCTATTAGTGCCCAGCAGGCTACACTGCCCAGCAAGTGACCACACAGCCTTGACTCCTGCTTTGGAACTCCCTAAGTCCTCCAGCATCCTGGGCTGACACAGCCACAAGGCTGGAGCAGCATGCCTCAGAGGCAGGGGCTGCATGCAGGATGGGTGATGAAAAGGGGGCACAGGGAGTCCTTAGGTGACCTCAGACTTTGAGCCTGTATCAGAGAAAACACAGACTTGACCTGGGATGGCTCTGGAAGGTTTAGGGATTTGACCAGAAATTGACAAAATGCTGAGATTAAATTTAATTCAACCAACTTTTGTGAAGTGATTTCTACGTGCAAGGTTGGGGACATAAAGATGAATTAAAGATCCCATGGCTTGTAGGGCTCAGGTCTACAGTCTGAATATCCTGGAACTTCCCTACAAAGAGGACCAGTCAATACAAGAACCTAAAGGAAAGAGGGCAGAGGCCACTGCAGGAGGCTTCAGAAGGTAACAGGAACTCTGTTCTGGGTACAATTCCCACTGGGCTCTCCTGTGTCACCTCACTATGGTTCACTCTGAATGTGAGCACCTTTTGTGATTTCCACTTGCTAGTGGTAGGCTACCATCATCTTCTACAAGTGCTAGACTAGACTGACTACCTGCCCAACTATGGGAAAGGAAGAGCTTTGTGCCCCTTTTCTGGGGACGGAGCTGGGGGAGGGTGAGTGCATACAGGGGCATAGCTCCCTCTGACCGCACCATGTCATCTGATCAAGCCGACAATTTGTGTTTTACTCTTGGGTGCTGAGGCAGCACATTTCACAATGTTGGAAGAGACAGGAAAAGGTGAGCATGTTCCAGCCTTCGGGGATCTAAATACCAGAAAGGACTAGGACAATCACGAATAGCATCCTTTGAGAACAAAACCAGTAAAGGGAAACAGCAGAGTGTAGTACTTCCGATCCCCTCTCCTGGTGCCAAACAAGCCTGGGTTTGAGTACTGGCTCAGGCACTAATTAATCATGTGATCTTAAACCATTTGCCTAACTCTCTGAGCCTCAGCTCCATTTTGAAATTGAGAGCAGTAATATTTGAAAAGGAGGGAAATAATATTAGGTTGAATCATGGAATTATCAACATTTAACCATTTTTTGACCTTCAAAAAATGGCAATTTCATAGGCACACTAGGTCATATTTTTTTGAGAATTAAAGGAGATATCACGAAAGCCTGGCACACAGCACTCCATATTGATAGCTACTATCAACAAAGAAAAGGCAAACCAACAGTGCCTCGGCGTACTAGGAGATGTGGCTCATACATGTGCTCACTACCAGATCTACCTCAGAGAGGTGAGGGGATTTTTAAAGATTATTTTACCACTTTTTTTTTTTAAGTTTATGTATTTATCTTGAGAGAGATAGAGCATGAGTGGGGGTGAGGGAGGAACAGTGAAAGTGAGACAAAGAGAGAGAGAGAGAGAGAGAGAGAGAGAGAGAGAATGAATCTCAAACAGGCTCCACACTCAGCACGGAGCCTGAGTCAGGGCTCAATCCCATGACCATGAGATCACGACTTGAGCCGAAATCAAGAGTTGGGTGCTTAACTGACTAAGCCACCCAGGTGCCCCTTTATCTCTTTATTTTTGAGTACTGAACAAAAGTGTATATGGTACAAAGTAAGGCTTCTTCCCACCTTGTCCCTCAGCCACAGTGTTATGGGGTTTTGTGTCTTCCAGAAATATCCAGTGTAGACACAAGCATTCTTATACATGTTGCATACACATACACAAACACAAATGGTAGCACACTCTACACGCTGTCCTTAACCTATAACTTAGAGATCTTCCTGTATCAACATATATACCTGCTCTGTCTTCCCTCCATTCTCTTTAACAGCTTTATTGTTTTCTACTGTGTAGCTATTACATAAGAGTCCCTTATTTTTTTTATCAAGCTTTTTATAACTTTAAAAAATTATTTACTTATTTTGAGAGAGAGAACATGCACGAGAGCAGGGGAAGGGCAGAGAGAGAGAGAGAGGGAGAGAGAGAATCCCAACAGGCTCCACACCGTGAGTGTGGGGTTCGATCTCATGAACTGTGAGTTCATAACCTGAGCTGAAGTCAAGAGTTAGACGCTTAACTGACTGAGCCACCCAGGTGCCCCAAGAGTCCCTTACTAACACACATTTGGGTTGTTTGAAAACTTTTGCTAAAATAAACAATGCTGCAACAAATATATGTCATTTCATATACATAAGAGTATATCTGAAGGATAAAATCCCAGAAATGGAATTGTAGCGTTAAGTGAGAACACGTTTTTAAATGGCCAAATTGTCCAGATTGCCTTTTCAGAGACTATTCTAATTCATACTCCAGCCAGCAATAAGTGCCTGTTTTCCCACAGAGGAGGTCAGTTTCGAATTCATTTTTGACAGAAGGGAGAGACGGCTCAACTGGGCTATCCAGAGAAGACTCAGCTGGGCTATCCAGAGAATGCCGGATGGTGGCTCAGCAGCCAGCCTGCTGTGAACTCACCCAGATCAGGACTGAGAAAATCCTCGCACCTTAACCTCAGCATGTACAGCATCTATACAACACTCTTCAAACCAAAAGGGGCACAGAGTTCCCCACATGGAAACACAGCCTCACAGAGAGAAGGGAATAGTAAAGAGGAGTGCACAATGGGGGAGCAGAGTAGGAGGTACATGTTTCTTCCCGGGAGCTGGTGACTTCTGAGGAGGGCAGAAGGGGCCCCACATTTTCTCAACTCAGTTGTTAGTCTCAATGAGTCTGAGACCACAGGGGGTAGGTACCCTGTCATAACCCAGCTCTGAGCAGGCCTCCAAAGCAGTCTATGAGAGGGAAGGTAGCTGATAATGGATTACACCCCACCTTAGGAATTTAGGAGGCTTGGGTTTGAGTTTTGCCTTTTCCACTTTTTAGCTATATAACCTTGGGCAGATCACAATTTTTCTGAGACTGTTTCCTTCTTTATAAAATGGGGATAACAGTATGCAGAAACACTAGGTAACTGATGTTAGTTAAGTGACGTTACCACATGTAGAGTCTGGAACACAGAAGACAGTCCAAAAAGCCTGAGGAAAGAATCCACGACTTTTCCATTGAAATTGTTATTAAAATGATCTTTCAAGTGGAAACTGTGCCAGGAACTAAGGTTCTGTCCAAAAGAGTTTATGAGATGGACTCACAGTAAAAGCTTACGGAGATGTCCTGGCAGGGAGGAAACCCACACGGGGCGGATTCTACTTCCAGGTGAGGGTCTTCACTGCCTCTGCTACCCCCATTAAGGCTTCCTGGTCGCTGGTGATAAAGTCACTACGGCTCCTAGGACACAAAGCTACTGCTGTCACTCGGTGCCCAACTTGTTTTCTTTTCTGCTTGGCTGACCTGCCTCTAGGAGTCTAGCCGGACCAACAGAATCCCTAAGAGAACTACCGAGAAACCAGAGGAGATTACCTGAGACGAGGCGGGGAGGAGGGCGGGAGGCGGAGAGCGAGAGGGCAAGAGAGCGCTCGGCAACGCAGTGGGACGCCTGCAAGTGCGCCCGAGGGCCCTTCCCGGGGGCAACCGGCTCGAGCCGGTCCCAAACTCCCGCTCCTCCCGGGAAAGGCGACTCCTCGCCGCTTGGTGCGAGTCCCCCGAGTCCGACCACGGCTGCCAGCGCCCTCAGCGCCAGGCGGGGAGGCACCTGCTCTGGAATCGCCCTCCGGCAGGAGGGAGCCCTTCCTCTCCGCTCCGCCAAACACCTCCCCGCCAGCGCACACCGCCAAGCCCGTCCCTGCCTGCGAGGCGCGCGCGGCCGCTCACCTCCCGCCAGCTCGCGGACGCTCCCGCCGCCCACCCGGCACACGGGCGCCCTCCGCGCGCGTCCACCGCTGACCTTGCGTCCTTCTAGCCCGAGTCCGCGGCGACCGCCGGGTCTCCGCTCCGCGGCAGCAGGGGTCGCGGTGGGCGGGGCGGGGGCCGGGCGGGGTGCCCGCGGGCTGGCCGCACAAAGCCAAGCCCGGCCTCGCGGCGCCCCATTCAGAGCCGCGCCGCGCCCCCTCCTCCCGGGCCGCTCCTTAAAGGCCGAGCGCCGGCGCGGCTCCTCGGGCGGCTCGCGGAGAGGCACAGGAAATGACCTCAGCAGGCTCCAGCCTCCCACCTCTCCGCGCCGCCCGGCTCGTCCCTGGGGCGGCGGGGTCTCCCGGCCCCCCTCCGAGCTCTCCGCGGGGACCGCACCAGCCGTGGAGGGCGGCCGGGAGGCCCGGGAGCTGCTCAGCGCCCGGCCAGCTTGGGACCTTCGCAGGATGGGGCGCAAGACCAGACCTCACCCCCCAAAGGAGGTTCCAGCATTTGCTGGCAATCTGTGAACACTGTAACGCCCGGATATTTAGAGCAGAAGTCCTTATTTCCAACAGGCTGTCCCACTGCCAGACCCAGGTTATGATTTGTAATTTGGGAAAAAAGAAAGTCACCGTGGCCCCGAGTGTACTTTGCTTGCTTATGTACGTTTGTCTATGCATTATTTATGTTAAAGGAGCAGGCCGAGGAGCCAGAAAGGCAAACCGGACGCTGCCTGCTGGGCAGCTAGAGCAGTCTTCATACCCTCGTTCTACAAGGGCTTGCAGTCCCTTAGCGCACCGGTACAGTCCTACACTCAGAGTGGATTGGCACACTCGACTTTTTTGGTTAGGCGGGTTTGGGGTAAAGAAGATGAATATGGAGACTATATAGGAGGAAAGGAGCCACGTTTCAAACGGCTTTCTTGGCCAGTCCTGCAGGCTCTCTGTGCAGGCCTGAACCGAAGCAATCACCACCAGGACCCACTTCTGCAAAGGGGCTTGGAAAACTCACTCCGGGCCTTGACGAAGGATCCTCTGGCTCCACCCCAAGTTTGAATTTGAATCTCTGGAGGTGAGGCTGTCAGATTACCCTGCTAACAACTTCCCCAGGCAATTCTCCTGCACAACTTTGAGAGCCCAGATACTATAGAAAGCTGGTCCCAGTAGTAGTAGTTTAGGAGGCCAAGGGCAAAAGTTCAACTGGGCCAATGGGACTCCAGGGCTGAACTTGCAAATGGATTCATAGCTCCTGGGGATTGAGATAGGTCAACCCCAGACTGTGGGACACTGGCCTCTGCTATCCCTTCAACACTCAGGAAGATGCCTAAGGAAGCTCAAAAGCAAGTCTTCTGGAGTTTGTTAAGGATGATTCATTCATTCACCTTCATGAACATTAGATTTCAAATAATATAAAAGGGCTAACAATGAAAAATGTCTACCTCCCACCCTGCCCTGTCCCCCAGATCACTCCTCCCCAAACACAGAATTTCCTTTCAAGATATTTTATCTATAAAGCATTCATAAATACATATGCATTCATATGCTTGTATATATATACAGTTGATCCTTGAACAGCATTGATACGAACTGCACAGGTCCACTTATACATGGATCTTATTCAATAAATATATTGTAAATGTTTTTTGGAAATTTGCAACAATTTCAAAAAACTTGCAGATGAGCCACATGCCTAGAAATACCAAAAAAAAAAAAAATAGTATTATTGGAAGAATATGGTATTTAATACATATAATGTACAAACTATGTGTTAATCAACTGTTTTTGTTATCGGTAAGGTTTCCAGTCAACAGTGGGCTACTAATTAAGTTTTTGGGGAGTCAAAAGTTATACTCAGATTTTCTTTTTAGTTTTTTAAGTTTATTCATTTATTTTGAGAGGAAGAGAAAGAGAATGTGTGTGAGCGAGCAGGGGAGGGGCAGAGAGAGAGGGAGAGACAGAATCCTAAGCAGGCTCTGCAGAGTCAGCACAGAGCCCTGTGGGGGGCTTGAACTCATGAACTGTGAGATCATGATCTGAGCTGAAACCGAGAGTCGGACGGACACTCAACCAACTGAGCCAGCCAGTATAGGCAACCCTATAGTCAGATTTTTTACTGCATAGAGGTTGGTGCTCCTAATCCTGGCATTGTTCAAGGGTCAACTATATATATGTTCATATATATGTATTCATATCCCCTTTCAACACTAAGAAAACATCCCTTGCTTTTTTTCCCTCTTGACATTACCATTTCTTGACTCTTGTTGACTCATCAGCACACTTAGAGATGCTTTATTTTTTAGGGGTCCCCTAGTGTTCCTAATGATGGATATTTAGGATGTTTCCAATCTTTGGAAATGCTTTGCTACAGTGAATATCTATGTGCATACTTCTTGGTCCACATTTATGACTATCTTTATGATTTAATATTTAGAAGTGGAATTGCTGGCTCTACACACAAATATGAATTTTAAATTTCATTAGATGCAACCAAATCACCCTCAAAGGAGGCTGCACCACCAACCTATACTTCTTTCAGTGTGTTTTGAGTGCCCCTTTGTTCCCTCCCACCATACCAGTCAAGTGATTTATCACGAACTACAAAGCTTTTAAAAAGGGAGGATTAAATGAGTTCATATGCATGGATGATTTTAAAACACTGCTAGCACACAGGAAGGTTCAAGAAAGTGTTAGCCTTTGGTCTCCCAACCACACTCCTCCCTGTGACCTCTTCTTTCCTTTGGGCTCTGTTTCAATACCAGCTCTGTAAACTTGAGCAAGTTCCTTAGCCTCTCTGGGACTCGGTTTCCTTTTCTCTAATATGCATGATCTCTCTCTCTGGAGTTGGTTTGAGGATTAAATCAGATAATAGAGTTACATACATTTTGGAATACAATCATTGTTCAATAAGTGATAGCTATCCTTCCCTCAAACTTTCCCCCAGCTTTTATTTTGAAAATTTCAAACTGACAGAAGTTGCAAAATATAGTGCATCAAACATCCATATACTTTTTGCCATGTTTACTTTCTGTCTTTACACATATATAATATATATTATAATATATTACATTATATATTGGTGCTATTTAAGTTATATATTATATATATTATATATTTCATATTTCTAATATATTATATATTGCATATATTATAATATATGATTTTTCCCCAAACCATTTGAGAGTTGTGCACATCATGACCTTTTACCCCTGAATATTTCAACATGTACCTTCCCAAGAACAAGGATGTTCTCCTCCTAATATTATCACACTTAGGAAACTTATTAATACAATACTATCATCTACCATACAGACCATATTAAAATTTCCCCAATTGTCCCAACAATGTCCTTTATAGCTGAGTTTTATAGCTCTTCTATTTATTATTATTAGTCCCTACCTAATACCAGAATGAATGGATGCCTAGAGAATAATTTCATCCCCTCCTCTGTCCCAGGGAGAGGGTGACTCCCACAATTCTAGAGCCTAGTATTCCTTAGCGGCTTCAGGTAATCAATAACCACGCTAGCAGGGAAAGTCACAGGCAGGGCAGAGTTTCCCATCTAATGCTAGGGATTGTCCCACCAGCCGTCTTGGCTGATGTCACCTCCTCTGCCTGGCTCCAGCCGCCCGATGCTGGCAGCCCAGGAAGATTCTGTCCACCTCCCCTCCAAACCCTGGCTGGGCTTCTGGTGTCTCCTCCACGTCCCCCATTGGCCTCCAATCAGCAGAGGCAGCTGTGAAAGCTTCAGTGAGGGAAACCTGGCTCCTCTGTCACCCTCAACCGCAGCCCTCCCCATGCCACCCCATTCCTAGATGAATTTCTATGAACCTCCAGGCTGGCCTACCCCTAACTTAACCCTGGAATTAAGGGTTGAGATGTCAAGACACTATCTTTTCCCCACAATCGTTCTTTTTTTTTAATGTTTATTTTTGAGGGGGGAGGGGGGATAGGCAGAGAGAGAGAGAGGGAGACAGAGAATCTGAAGCCAACTCTTCCCTGAGAATGGAGAGCTGAGAGCTGAGAGCCCGATGTGGGGCTGGAACTCACGAACTATGAGATCATGACTTGAGCCAAAGTCGGTCGCTTAACCAACTGAGCCACCCAGGCGCCCCAACAATCTTTCTGTCTTAAGTCACCTTTTACTTAGCCTTCCATGGATCTGAGACTAACAGTCAAACTGGCCACTGATCACATCCAGACAGTAACATCAGCTGATGCTGATATTCTTCTCTCCCCCCCTCCTTCCCATTCATTTGTTCATTCATTCATGATAACTGACTTTTAGGTTGTTCCAGGTACTCTATTAGATGCCCAACTATTAACTTGGATAAACCATTTCCTTGCTTCCTGCCTCAGTACGTCCTGTTGTAAACTGGGGAGGAAAAGGCAGGATTATGAGAGAATCATTACAGCAGAGGGGAATTTGCAAAACTGAAGTAAGGAAAAGCCATCTTGGGCACCATATTTGGTGTTGTAGTGGGAAGTAGAGGAGAACAGGAAGCCTGGTGGGAGCCTGCCTGAAAGTCTCCAAGGCCCCAGATCCCTCTACGGGTCCATGCAGAAGCGGCACTCATGACACTTAAAGCTCATTCCTGTTTGATATTAGTTTGTTATTATAATGGCCTGACAGCAGACAGAGGAAGAAAGCCATCGTGTGCCCTGAGTGGAAGGCTCAGTTGGGCCATTGAAGCTGAGGATCTCCTTTTACTTTTCTGAGAAGAGGATGAGGCCTTGGTGGCCACTCACTGTGAACATGTCTGAACCAATTTGGTCCTCTGGCAATTGACAGGATCCTATACTCACGGCCCCTGGAGATGAGAGGTGACTGGAGACCATTCATCTCCTCTTCTATAACCTCTTACAGGTGGGATAGTAAAAATGGCCAAAATTCTGTCAATTATACAGACATCAGCAAGCAGGCACAAAAATTTCTACAACTTGCTTCAAGGGAGTCAGGGAGTTGGCCTGGTCTGGTTTTTACACATTATTCATGTGAGGGCCCATATCCTCTTTCTGGCTAACTCCTTACTTTGGAAACCTCTAGCATACCTCAAGCACATTCAGCCTACTGGTGTAGGCTTTGATGCCATTTGAAGTGCTTATGTAATCACCCTCTAGACTACAGATTCCTGATTAGAATACTTTCGATGCTAACTAACCACTCCAGGGGTTAGAGGAGATCGGTGTATATACAGACACACCATGTGGTTTGACATCATCAGTTTAAGTCCCATCTTTACCACATCTGTGCTGATGTAACCTTGCGGCAGGTGCTTAATTCCTCATTGGTAAAGTGGTATAACATCTCTTGCCCCATAGGGTTGTTGGAAGGGTTAAATGAGATAGTATTGTGTCTGGCATGTAGCAAATTCTGTATAGAAGGTAGCTTTTGTTATTCATTCTTTGAACAAATATTTGCTAGAGGTATAATGTTTATGAGATACTCTCCCAGGTTGCTAATATGTACTGTACTAGGTCAAGAGGTGGTGATATCTCAAGGAGTTCTCTTTGTTGCAAGATTGCAATAGATAAGAAACATGGTTTGAGAGAAGGAATAACTCTAGGAGAACTAGCAAAATGTTTGACAATTCATCTTCCCATGTCCTGGGCTTTCTAGAGATCCCACTTCTCAACACCACTTGTTTTCTCTGAGTGGGGATCTGGACTCCAAAGAAGCCCTACCTGCTTCACTGAAATTCTCCCAAATCAACCACCCTGTCTTCTGCCTTCAGGGCCTTGTTCTCGGTTGTTTTTGGTAGGAGACTAAAGGGGAAAAGGGAGGGAGAGGAGAAGGGGGAGGGACCTCAGAGTCCCAGGATCCCGGGGGCTGGTCCTTGTCCAACCTTCTACCTCAGGAGCCAGGGGCAGAGGTTGGCAGCTCTTGGGTTACAAAGAAGTCAGGAGGTGATCCTACTGCTGAATCTCTGGGAGCAGCTAGAGCAACCAGGGGCTGGGTCAGAAAGGCTCAGGGTCATTGTCCAATTCAGGTAGGAGAGCAGTGATCAGACATGCAGAGAGATGCAGGATAGGAAGGAAATGAGAGTCCAGAGGCAGAATTCTGTATTCTGTGTGTGTGTGTGTGTGTGTGTGTGTGTGTGTGTGTATGTTGGATGGTGGGAGTGTCCTAACTTTGGGCATGGACTCTTCTTTCATTTATTCATTCAGTTACTCAAGAACAAATATTTACGGAGTAGTTACCATTTTTCAGGCACTGTGTGAGTAAACAAAGTGTGGCAAATGTGACCAATGAACTCAGGGCACAGACTTCAAAACCAGACATGCCTGTCATTGAATCCTGGGTCTTCCCAGTGGGGAGCATGGCAAATGATCTATCCAGTCCAGCTGTGGGCTCCAGAGCCAGACACAGCCAGACAGAGCCAGGCAGACAGCAGGGAAGAAAGAGGTTCTTCATTTGTAAACAGGAATCAGTATTCTTTCCTTAGAGGGTAGTTGGAAAGATGGAGATAGGGTCTGCCCCAGTATCTGGCATATGCACCCAGTAAGTGTTACTGAATGGAGGTATAAAGGACTAGCAAGATGCCCAAAGAGTAGGGACTTGGAAGCTCACAAAGAGCAATGGGTGGAAGGAAGGCCTGGTCAAGAAGGACTCCAATGAGAAGGAAGGCAGCGATTCCCCACCTGACCTTATATCAAAAAGCCCTGGGGCCACTGATTAAAAACATGGAATGAAGCCCTGAGCATTGAGATCAGCAAGCTCAGGGGTCTGTATTTTCATGATCCTTAGACCAATAGGGTGCCTGGAATTGACTGGTTTGTCATACACCATGTTCCAACACTCCAGTGATCTTCTCAGACAGCAACAAAAGCCCCAGAGGGGAAGGCAGGGTAGAACTGATGTCATGACAACACATATCAATGCAAAAGGATCTGTCCAGCACAGCTGTGAGCTCACCAAGTGAGAGAGAGCCAGGCAGAGAGGGACTCAGTAGGATGAGGGTGGAGAGGGAAAAGAGGAGGTGGCAGGGAGGGGGAAAGGGAAGCTGAGTTGGGAGCTGATAGAGCTCAGGGAATGAGAACTGGGTAAATCTAGTCATCTATGTGGGATTCTAGATCATTTTAGAACTTACAACATTAAGGTTTTAAACCAACCGTCTTATTTCTCCATGGGGGTTGAAGGGGATGGGCAGGGACCTTCAAGTAAGTGGCATTTCTCCAGAAGTCTAAGGAGCCCATGTGGGAAGAGACTCTGGGGTTCTAAGAAGCCGGGGGAACTCAGGCCAGTCAGGGAGCCTGTTGTAGCACCTTGGCCCCTTTTCTGCAGTATGTGTGTGGCAACTCTAGACATTTGAGTTCTCAAGGTGACATTGTGTTGGCTCTGGGGGATTCTACTTCCAGAGTTCAAATTCCAGCTCTGGCACTTAACTGAATACTGGCATATAGTAAGTACTCAGCAGATGCTGGCCATTATTATTATCCCTTCAGCTGATGACAGACCATGGGAGAGGTGTGGTGAGCTAGGGTTCTGCTTTCATCCATTCAGTACATGCGTGGTGAGTGTCCACTGTGGACCAGGAAGTAGGGGAGGGAGAGCATGGTGGAACAGGTGACTCAGTCTGGGCAAACTGGACTGTGGAGGGCCTCTTTGTGCCCCTTGACCTCCCCTCTGCTGACTGGCTGCTTCACTTGACTGGAAGAGGCTTGCAGTGTAGGGTGGAGAGCTATCTATGGCTGGGAGTTGGAGTCCTCTGCTTCAGAGACACATGCATTTCCCTGCAGGGCACCTTCCAGGCAGAGCGGTTGCTATAAGAGCATGCCAATAAGTGCCCCAGAATTCACAGAGATGGCAGGATGCAAAATACCTGAACAGAATGAGAAGACCTAACCATTTCAGCTCTTCCTCCCTCCTTCCCCCAAAGATTTAGTGTGAAACCAATTGGTGTGTTATCTGCTTTGATCAATCAAGCCTTCATCTGTGGTGCTCATGATCATTGTGCTCAGGCTCAGGGATTTTACGAGTGTCAGGTCTCATATCCTATTGGAAACCTTCTTTGCCAGCTCCTCTTTATGAAAGGGGGTTAGTCCAGATGACATAACCTGTCTTCCCTCACAAAGTTCCCAATGTGACCCCCCCACTAGCCAGGACAGGGAGGCTATCTCTCAGCGCCATCTAGTGGTCAGGATGGCTTGTTTTCTTAAACAACCCTGAGCACCAGCATTCCTACTCCCAGCCATGCCGATGGCCAGATCTGTTCCCTTCCAGTCTGACCAGTGCATGCTTTGGCCACCCTGAAAGGTGGTGGTTAATGGGGCTTTAACTTCCTTTTTTTAAAATGTTTTAATTTATTTTTGAGAGAGCTCAAGTGGGGTTGGGGCAGAGAGAGAGATGGAGACAGAGGATCTGAAGCAGGCTCTGCACCAACAGCAGTGAACGGGTCATGGGGCTTGAACTCACCAACCAGGAGATCATGACCTAAGCCGAATGCTCAACCGAATGAGCCACCCAGGTGCCCCATTATGGGGCTTTAACTTCTGTCTAAAGTGGAGACTTTAAACCTTAAACTCTGAATACTTTGTTCCTGTTCAATTTTGCATAGTTTCAGGGAAGGGGATTAGAAAACTTAGTGGTACTAAAAGATGAAGGTAAAGGAGAGAAAGATGGAAGGAACATTCTCCCATTCCCAGCTCTGAACACTTGGCTTCAGCAGTGCATAGACCATCAGCTTGGCACTTGTTCCAGGTATCTCTCACCTAGAGCCACAAGAGCAGGGGACAGGAAGAGTGTCTTCTGCAAAGGTCCAAGCTGCAGGTTAAGGATCATCTTTGCTCCACCACAGATAAAGTGATGAGACAGGGAGCTGGGACCAGACTGCTTAACTCAGAGTACCAAGGGAATGCACATACTGGGATATTTGCTCATGGAAAAGTGAGTTTTGGAGATTCCATAGAAGTGACAGGACAGTGCCCCTTTCCAAAAAGCAGTTTCCACTTTTCCAGGTTCTGAATTTCCTGGTCCAGGTCTAGAAGACAGAATGCTAGTCCTTTCCCTATTGCAGTGTGGGCCCTACCCAAAGGAATCAGATAGAGCTGACAGGCTTCAGACACATGAAGGGAGGTCGGTGATGGAGCAGAACATACAGATTCCTAGGATTAGAAGCAACAGGCATTGCTCTAGGGGTGACACATGACTGTTGCTCCTTCCAAATACTACATGTTGCTCCACTGGCTACTGGGGGAAACTCTCAGATGGCTTTGGAATGGTCTGATCCTGACAGCAGGAATTTTCCTACAGGGTATAGGGGATTGTTCTTGTGTGGACTCAGGATCTCTCAGGGGTAGGAGAGTGGGGTAGGAAGCACTCTTGGGAATAGCATGGTTCTTTGGGAAGCAAATTTTAGTGTTGAAATAAATCCATTGGAATATTCAGAATAAGAAAATTTCCTAAGTATCCTTGCTGTTCAAGCCAGTGGAAGATAATATACATATATAGTAATGCACATAAGATTAGAAGCTATTTATAAGGTAAAGATCACTAAAATTTTTCTAGAACCTTTTCCTCAACTCCAAATCTCTGCTTTCCCTGACATAGTTTTATGATTCTTGTGTCCTTTCTTGAGCTATACCACTCAAAACTTCTTACAATTTGTGTTAGGAGAAGGATGCTTAGAAGGACTGTATTGTTCCTCATATTTATAGCAACAATAATAACAGAATAAAGAGGGAGAGGAGCCAAGATGGCGGAACAGCATGGAAGTTTTTTTGTGTGTCTCACGTCCATGAAATATAGCCAGACCAACACTACCTACACACCTAGAAACCATCCTACACACCTAGAAAACTGATCTGAGGATTAACACAACAATTTGCACAACCTGAACCACAGAATTCAGCAGGTACATGGCACAGAGAGGTGAACTGGGGGAGAAAGAAGCTGCGGAGGGCAGGGAGCTGCTTTTGCATGGGGAGAGAGGATGAAGATGGGGGGGAGAAAAGCACCCCCTCCCAAAAGCAGCTGGAGACAAAGTAGAAAAGTGGAAACAGCCACAGGGACTGAACTAAAAAGGGAGAAAGGAGAAAGGAGAGGGTTTAAATTCCATTAAGACCATAAACGGAGGGGGTGGGGGAGCGCAAAGTCTGCAACTCCACAACTCAATACCTGGTAGTGCTCTGGTGGGAAGGGTGAATCCCCAGGAGCAGAGTGGAGTCTGTGGTTCTTCAGGCCACACGGGGATAGGCAGTTCCCCTGCTGGGAGGACACCTGGTAGAGGCTATGTGGGTCCCCCAAAGGCAGAGCCCCAGTGGACTCGGGAGAACAACCACATTCCCTGGTTCTGGAAAAAGGTCATTAAGGGTGAAGCCTGGTGCCATATGTGTGTTGTGATTTTCCATAATCCCTGAAATGCTGCTGCTACACTATCTGGCGAACTTTTTCTGGTGTGGCTGGCACCCAACCACAGTCTCTGGGCATCGGCAGCAGCACGGTCCTGCAAATGTTCCTGGGTGCGCCAGCACCTGGCCATTGCTTGGTGAGACCCTCCTGCAGAGGGGCAGAACAGGTCAAAGCTGCAGTCCCTCAGAACTAAGGGGTTGGGAAAAACAGCCACATCTAAGACAAAACTCAGGAGGAAAGTGCTGCCTGGGGTTTGGTCACAGACTGTGTAAAAGCGGGGAGTGGACGGAGGCTGAGGACAAAGGATGGGTGCGTGATTGCTGATCAGGGAGAACAGAATTCCGATACTAGAGACTGAGTTGCAGGGTGACACCATTTTCACCGCTCCCGCGCATGTGCCTATGCGCCTACAAGCGCCACAACAATCCACCCCAGCAAGCTAAGCAGTGCCATCTAGAGCGGAGCTGTTACACTAAGCCCTGCCCAACTGGGCCAACCTTGCTCTTCAGGAACACAAGTCTCTCCACCTGCTTAGTTTATGGACTATAAAGCGCTTCATAGTTTGACTTCTAGGGGAAAACAAAGTAATTACAGTTGTATTTCAGTCTGTTCGCCAGTCCATCTATTCAATTTTCTTTCTTTTTTTTCCTCTTTTTTGTTTATTTTCTTTTTCTTGACTACAGAAAGAGAAAAAATGCATTTTTATTTTTAATTTTTATTAAAAATATTTTTCTTTATTTTTTCTACTATATTTTCTACCTTTGTGTAAATTTTTTCAAATTCTGTTTTACTTCTATCATTTCATTTTAGTCTACTTCAGTGTATTCATTTTTTCAAATTTTCAAATGATTTCTTTTTTTGCTTTATTTTTTCTTTTCCCGTTTTTCTCTAATCTATCAAGCCCCTTTCAACACTCAGACCAAAGCACACCTAGGATCTAGCATCATTTATTCAATTTTGTGTGTGTCTGTTTGCTTTTAATTTTTTAATTTTAATATTTTTTAATTTTAATTTTTTTAATTAAAAAATTTTTTTACCTCATTAATTCCTTTTATCCCTTCAAATTGATGAAACGAAGAAATTGACCCCAAAAGAAAGAGCAGAAAGAAACGACAGCCAGGGACTTAACCAACACAGATACAAGCAAGATGTCAGAACCAGAATTTAGAATCACAATAATAAGAATACTAGCTGGAGTCGAAAATAGATTAGAATCTCATTCTATGGAGATAAAAGAAGTAAAAGCTAGTCAGGATGAAATAAAAAATGTTATAACTGAGCTGCAATCTCAAATGGGTGCCACGGTGGCAAGGATGGATGAGGCAGAACACAGAATCAGCGATATAGAGGACAAACTTATGGAGAATAATGAAGCAGAAAAAAAGAGGGAGATTAAGGCAAAAGAGCACAATTTAAGAATCAGAGAAATCAGTGACTCATTAAAAAGGAACAATATCAGAATCATAGAGGTCCCAGAAGAGGAAGAGAGAGAAATAGGGGTAGAAGAGTTATGTGAGCAAATCATAGCAGAAAACTTTCCTAATCTGAGGAAAGACACAGACATCAAAATCCAGGAAGCACAGAGGACTCCCAATAGAGTGAACAAAAACCGGCCATCAACAAGGCATATCATACACAAATTCACAAAATACTCAGGCAAGGAGAGAATCATGAAAGCAGCAAGGGAAAAAAAGTCCTTAACCTACAAGGGAAGACAGATCAGGTTTGCAGCAGACCTATCCACAGAAACTTGGCAGGCCAGAAAGGAGTGGCAGGATATATTCAATGTGCTGAATCAGAAAAATATGCAGCCAAGAATTCTTTATCCAGCAAGTCTGTCATTCAAAATAGAAGGAGAGATTAAAAGTTTCCCAGACAAACAAAAATTAAAGGAGTTTGTGACCACTAAACCAGCCCTGCAAGAAATTTTAAGGGGGACTCTCTGAGGGGAGAAAAGATGAAAACAACAACAACAACAACTAATAAATAAAGACCAAAGGAAACAAAGACTAGAAAGGACCAGAGAACACCACCAGAAACTCCAACTCTACAAGCAACATGATGGCAATAAATTCATATCCTTCAGTACTCACTCTAAATGTCAATGAACCCAATGCTCCAATAAAAAGACATAGGGTATCAGAATGGATAATAAAACAAGATCCATCTATATGCTGTTTACAAGAGACCCACTTTAGACCTAAAGACACCTTCAGATTGAAAGTAAGGGGATGGAGAACCATCTATCATGCTAATGGTCAACAAAAGAAAGCCAGAGTAGCCATACTTATATCAGACAATCTAGACTTTAAAATAAAGACTGTATCAAGAGATGAGGAAGGGCATTATATCATAAGGGGTCTATCCACCAAGAAGACCTAACAATTGTAAACATTTGTGCACCAAATGTGGAAGCACCCAAATATATAAATCATTTAATCACAAACATAAACTCATTGATAGTAATACCATAATAGTAGGGAACTTCAACTCCCCACTCACAGCAATGGACAGATCATCTAATCAAAAAATCAACAAGGAAACAATGGTTTTGAATGACACACTGGACCAGATGGACTTAACAGATATATTCAGAACATTTCATCCTAAAGCAGCAGAATATACATTCTTCTCCAGTGCGCATGGAACATTCCCCAGAATAGACCACATACCGGGACACAAATCAGCCCTCAACAAGTACAAAAAGATTGAGATCATACCGTGCATGTTTTCAGACCACAACGCTATAAAACTCAAAATCAACCACAAGAAAAAATTTGGAAAGGTAACAAATACTTGGAGACTAAAGAACATCCTACTAAAGAATGAATGGGCTAACCAAGAAGTTGAGGAGGAAATTAAAAAGTTCATGGAAGCCAATAAAAATGATAACACCACAACCCAAAACCTCTGGGACACAGCAAAGGCAGTCATAAGAGGAAACTATATAGCAATCCAGGCCTTTCTAAAGAAGGAAGAAAGATCTCAGATACACAACCTAACCTTACGCCTTAAAGAACTGGAAAAAGAACAGCAAATACAACCCAAAACCAGCAGAAGACAGGAAACAATAAAGATTAGAGCAGAAATTAATGCTATCGAAACTAAAAAACAGTGGAACAGATCAATGAAACCAGAAGCTGGTTCTTTGAAAGAATTAAAAAAATTGATAAACCACTAGCCAGTTTGATCAAAAAGAAAAAGGAAAGGACCCAAATACATAAAATCAAGAATGAAAGAGGAGAGATCACAACCAACACAGCAGAAATACAAACAATAATAAGTGAATATTATGAGCAATTATATGCCAATAAAATGGGCAATCTGGAAGAAATGGACAAATTCCTAGACACGTATACACTACCAAAACTGAAACAGGAAGAAATAGAAAATTTGAACAGACCCATAACCAGTAAAGAAGTTGAATTAGTAATCAAAAATCTTCCAAAAAACAAGAGTCCAGGGCCAGATGGCTTTCCAGGGGAATTCTACCAAACATTTAAGGAAGAGTTAACACCTATTCTCCTGAAGCTCTTCCCAAAAACAGAAATGGAAGGAAAACTTCCAAACTCTTTCTATGAAGCCAGTATTACCTTGACTCCAAAACCAGACAAAAACCCCACTAAAAAGGAGAACTATAGACCAATTTCCCTGATGAACATGGATGCAAAAATCCTCAACAAGATATTAGCCAACCAGATCCAACAATACATTAAAAAAATCATTCACCACGACTAAGTGGGATTTATACCTGGGATGCAGGGCTGGTTTAATACTTGCAAAACAATCAATGTGATTCATCACATCAATAAAAGAAAGGACAAGAACCATATGATCCTCTCAATAGATGCAGAGAAAGCATTTGACAAAATACAGCATCCTTTCTTGATAAAAATCCTCAAGAAAGTAGGGATAGAAGGATCATACCTCAAGATCATAAAAGCCATATATGGAAGACCCAACACTAATATCATCCTCAGTGGGGAAAAACTGAGAGCTTTCCCCCTAAGGTCAGGAACAAGACAGGGATGTCCACTCTCACCACTGTTATTCAACATAGTATTGGAAGTCTTAGCCTCAGCAATCAGAAAACACAAAGAAATAAAAGGCATCCAAATCAGCCAGGAAGAGGTCACACTTTCACTCGATGCAGATGACATGATACTCTATACGGAAAACCCAAAAGATTCCACCAAAAAACTGCTAGAACTGATTGATGAATTCAGCAAAGTGGCAGGATATAGAATCAATGCACAGAAATCCGTTGCATTCCTATACACCAACAATGAAGCAACAGAAAGAGAAATCAAGGAATCTATCCCATTTACAATTGCACCAACAACCATAAAATACCTAGGAATAAATCTAACCAAAGAGGTGAAAAATCTATACACTGAAAACGACAGAAAGCTTATGAAAGAAATTGAAGACAACACAAAAAAATGGAAAACGATTCCATGCTCCTGGATAGGAAGAAAAAAAATTGTTAAAATGTTGATACTACCCAAAGCAATCTACATATTCAACACAATCCCTATCAAAATAACACCAGCATTCTTCACAAAGCTAGAACAAATAATCCTAAAATTTGTATGGAACCAGAAAAGACCCCAAATAGCCAAAGCAATCTTGAAAAAGAAAACCAAAGCAGGAGGCATCACAATCCCGGACTTCAAGCTATACTACAAAGCTGTAATCATCAAGACAGTATGGTACTGGCACAAAAACAAACACTCAGATCAATGGAACAGGATAGAGAACCCAGAAATGGACCCACAAATGTATGGCTAACTAATCTTTGACAAAGCAGGAAAGACTATCCAATGGAATAAAGACAGTATCTTCAGCAAGTGGTGCTGGGAAAACTGGACAGTGACATGCAGAAGAAAGAACCTGGACCACTTTCTTACACCACACACAAAAATAAACTCAAAATGGATGAAAGACCTCAATGTAAGACAGGAAGCCATCAAAATCCCTGAGGAGAAAGCAGGCAAAAACCTCTTTGACGTTGGCCACAGCAACTTCTTACTCAACACATCTCTGGAGGCAAGGGAAACAAAGGCAAAAGTGAACTATTGGGACCTCATCAAAATAAAAAGCTTCTGTACAGCGAAGGAAACAATCAGCAAAACTAAAAGGCAACCGACAGAATGGGAGAAGATATTTGCAAACGACATATCAGATAAAGGGTTAGTATCCAAAATCTACAAAGAACTTACCAAACTCAACACCCAAAAAACAAATAATCCAGTGAAGAAATGGGCAAAAGATGTGAATAGATACTTCTCCAAAGAAGACATCCAGATGGCCAACCAACACATGAAAAAATGCTCAACATCACTCATCATCAGGGAAATACAAATCAAAACCACAATGAGATACCACCTCACCCCTGTCAGAATGGCTAACATTAACAACTCAGGCAACAACAGATGTTGGGGAGGATGCAGAGAAAGAGGATCTCTTGCATTGCTGGTGGGAATGCAAGCTGGTGCAGCCACTCTGGAAAACAGTATGGTGGTTTCTCAAAAAATTAAAAATAGAACTACCCTACGACCCAGCAATTGCACTACTAGGTATTTATCCAAGTGATACAGGTGTGCTGTTTCGAAGGGACATATGTACCCTCATGTTTATAGCAGCAGTATCAACAATAGCCAAAGTATGGAAAGATCCCAAATGTCCATTGATGGATGAATGGATAAAGAAGATGTGGTATGTATATACAATGGAGTATTACTCGGCAATCAAAAAGAATGAAATCTTGCCATTTGCGACTATGTGGATGGAACTAGAGGGTATTATGCTAAGGGAAATTAGTCAGTCAGAGAAAGATAAATATCATATGACTTCACTCATATAAGGACTTTAAGACACAGAAAAGATGAACATAAGGGAAGGGAAGCAAAAATAATATAAAAACAGAGAGGGGGACAAAACATAAGAGACTTAAATATGGAGAACAAACAGAGGGTTACTGCAGGGGTTGTGGGAAGGGGGGATGGGCTAAATGGGTAAGGGGCATGAAGGAATCTACTCCTGAAATCATTGTTGCACTATATGCTAACTAATTTGGATGTAAATTAAAAAAATAAAATAACAGAAAAAAGAAAGATACAACCTAAATATCCATCATTTCTGACCTACTAGTTATTATTATGATTTATCTAGAAAATCAAGTATGCAGACATTAAAATTTGTTGGAGGATTATGTTTCCTGACATGGAAAGATAGTCATTTCTTAATGTCGAGTGAAATAATTTCTAGAAAAGTGTATATAATATGAAGGATTTTATGTAAAACTGTACATATACATAACTACATATATATGTACATAAACGTGAGTGGAAGATGTTTTTCCCAAACATTAACAGTGATTATCTTTGGATGTAGAAATTTGGTGTAATGGTTTTAGTCTCTGCCTTGTTATTTTCCATACTATGTGAATGTTTTACAAGGAGTATGAATCATTTTTCTAATAAAGCTTTTAAAATGTTTTTAAAGTATTGATCTCATCAGTAATGCAGAAAGCTGAGATTCAGGGAAGTTGACAACTAACTCAATAAAGCCACAGTCTGCCAGTCAATGAGCCAGAATGTGTCCTCACATCTTCCCATCTCTCAAGTTTTATACCAACCCCTTGAGTCACTGCCTTGAACTGGTAAAAGCCCTGAGGGAATATATAGCAAGTGGACACCTGGAGAATTGGGGATCAATGCTCAGATCAGAGGGGACTCACATGCTCTTGATGTTGCCTGGATCCCCATTACCTCTTCAGAGCAATTAAGCTATGACCACAATAGCATTACTGGATTCCTATTACACACTATGTTCTCGTGGTCTGGCAGTCATCCAGGTCTTCAAGGAGCAGACACAAGTCTGGGTACAGAGTTAACTTGGACCTAGTTCTAATCCAAGCCCATTTACATCCTGCAAGGGAAATGATGTATTTAAGCCATGTTCTCCACTTGAGGAAAGAAAGGACATGTGGCTAGTTGGAAGTCATCCAGAGGACTAACTTCATGAGGTTCTGGGTGGGAGCAACATGGTGAATGATTTCAAGGAGAAAGTCCCTCTTCCTTCTCTCCACCACTTCTTACTCTTCCACACTTACCCATGTTCATCCACACTCCTTAACTGCAGTACCAGAGACCCTCAGACCCTTCCTTTGACCTTCTTTGATTTCTGGGACATCATCCAACTCCATTTAGCCTGGTGGTCAAGTAGTAGTTATGCCAGGGAGTGGGACCCACCGGGCACAGTGTCTTCCTAGAACAAGAATTTGGATTTAAATAGTAAAAGCTCAGAGATAGGCTACAGTATTAATTTCCCATCATACGAGCACCCATAAAGTCATGTACTGGATTAAGATAAGGCCTCTGAGCAACTAGTTCCCTTCTCAGCCTACGTGTTCTTTTTTTTTTTTAATTTTTTTAATGTTTATTTATTTTTGAGACAGAGAGAGACAGAGCATGAAGGGGGGGCGGTCAGAGAGAGGGAGACACAGAATCTGAAGCAGGCTCCAGGCTCTGAGCTGTCAGCACAGAGCCCGACGCGGGGCTCGAACTCACGGACTGCGAGATCATGACCTGAGCCGAAGTCTGATGCCTAACTGACTGAACCACCCAGGCACCCCTCAGCCTATGTGTTCTGATTGCGGACATGCAGTTCCAGACAAAGCACTCAGCAATTCTGTATTCTTCCTTTTTTTCATTGGAAACCCCACTCTTCTTCCCTCCCTGTCCCTAGACCCTACTATTGTATTCCCTGGGGGGCGGTCACAACCCTAGATATCTGACATAATTTCCCACAGATATGAAAACAAGTCCACCAAAGATGGCATTGCTTCCTTCCCAGATATGTACTTTGCTGAAGGACATAAGAGCAAGCAAATCTTGACCTAAGCTGTGGGCAAGAAAGAGGGGCAAAGAGTCTTCTGACAGAGAGAAGTGTGTAAATTCGCAAATATCAGACAATTTTGAGCCAAAGTCAGAGTTTCCTTTACAGAGTGTGGTAGAGATAAAGGCAGGTTATGGAAACAGCTCCATCATGGAACACAAATAAGCAGAGCCTCCACATCATGGGAGGCACAGAATTTAAAGCTAGGAGCATGGGATAGTGCTTTGTTATAGACCATTCTATATTGTTCTCATACCCATATGCATAGGTGTCAGTCTTTTTACCTGTATGACCCTAATCCTTAGCACAGTGCGTGGTACATTAATGGTTGTTGAATTTGAATAACAAGTTCCTTGAAGCCAGGTTCAGTCCTCACAACGGCACTGTTGTGGGAAGAGAAAACACTAAATACATACTTATTAATTAATTAGCATCTGAGACTAAGAGGATGCCTAATTGAACTAATTCCCCAGACAACTTCGAGTCCCTGGGATCATCAGCCTCTCAGGCTTACACCGCCTTTCCTGAAGATGGCAGAGTCCTCCTAGAAGGGCCAACACAAGAAGGGTAAAAAGAATTGAAACAGGTTTTATCTGACCCTTGGTGGTGCAATCTGCGCACCCCACCCCCACCTTCGCCCCACCTCCAAGCTGGGCTGCCTCACAGCCAGCTCCTAAGGCAGAACCTTTTGCCTCAGATCTACAAAAAGAAAATTTTTCCCACTCTAACCCATCCCAGGACCTAGTGGGGCCCAGAATTGGGACTTGGATGACATGTTGTGATAGAAATTCTTAGCCTATTAGTGTTGCCAAGTCCCAAGATATCCTTCTGCAATCACTGTGTCTGGCTGAAGTTTCTCTTTGAACTGATACAGTGATCGGGACAGGCACACAGTATCCACCCGTGCCCCCCCCCCCTGGAAGAATGGCTTAGATAGCAGCATAAAAGCTTTTAGTTGCAAAGCCTTCTCATAAGCAGGCTCCCCTTAACAATACCCCTTTGTCCCTCCTCAGACGACTAAGCTCCTTGTATCCTGGCAAAGGGAGGCACGAGGGGAGGTGACCAGCTTGGCGTTTGGTTTCTAATCTCTAGGGCAGAAATTCTTTCCAATTTGCCCAGCACCTGGGCTGACTGCTGAGTCGGAAATGAGAGCAGCTGGGGAGTGGGGGTGGCTCTCTCCATGATTCCAAAGTTTCATAATGAACTCTATCTCATCCCTGCTCCCCCCACCACCCTGCTGCCCCCACCACCAAATTTACAACCTTCACAGTTAAACTCACCACTTAGAAGTATGAAGTAATGTAGTTTCAATGTATGTTCATATTTTCACTTTGATTTCTTTTAGCATTGGCCTTTTCCCCCCTAATTTACTGCTAATCTCATGAAACTGCACTAATTTTCAGGGCTGTCTTAGTGCACACACATTAATGTCTTAATGCTTTATGGATGAATTCACATTATCATAGAATGGTGAGTTCTTCATTTTCAGGCTCAAGATGTTCATGAATACTGCATAGTCCTTATCTATTGCATTTTCTTTTTGATGAGTAAAAAAGGAGAGGACACGACTTTTAAATATCCCCAAAGTAAGAATACACCCGTTATTTTGAGAGCTCTGTGAAAGTTCATACCCCTTTCCCACACAGACACATGGATAGCAAAACTTCTGATAAACCTGCAGTCAATTTGACCATTTCCCTGGGGTTTAATGCCTCTTCCCCTTGCTACTGGTACCCCTTTCCCCCCTTCAGAGGCATTTTGTAAACATTCAAGGACACCCATAACAACCTTTTGCACTTGCTTCCCTTATCACAGTTTACCCACTCCTGAGCAGAGCTCAGAGTTGGGCAAATCCATAAAACACCTGCCTGCTTCCACCTCTATACCAACCACAGCATGGGCAAGGATTTTATTCAGTAACATATGCCTTTCTGTCCTGGTACTTTCAGAGCTTCCTGCTACTTTCTTGGGGCTGACGTGTTTCTCTCTTCACCTTCTTTCACAGCCAAGAACCCTACAGGGACACTGAGTCAGGTGTAAATTCCTTGTGCTTCCCCCATGGCATGGACATTTACTGTATGGGGCTGCACAGCAGCCTTTCTCCTCCTCTGGAGAACAGCACTGTGATTTCTCTCTCACTGCTTACCTCTCAGTCATGATGTGGGGTGCTGTTAGAGCTATGTCAGAGTATCCTGCTGGCCCACCCCTGGCCAAGAGGTGGATGCATGACTCAACTTAGGTAAGTGTGGCTCTAACACTTGAGCAGAAGTGATTTAAAAAAAGTGAAGTCCAGTGTTTAGGGGCAGAACCCTGAGAAGATTCTCAATTACTTCCTATTACCTGGGCTCCCAAAGCTGTTCTGATTCGAGCCTGTTCTGAGTCTATTTTGCCAGCATTCCCTTCAAATCTGTGTATCATCTGAGCATATCCTTCCAAGAAATTCCTTTTAGACTTAAGATAGCTAAAGTCGGTTTCTGTTGCTTGCAGCCAAAGAATCCTAAATGATGCAGGTTCCCACTCTTTAGTCTCTTTATGACTCTTTCCTTCCTACTTCCAGAAGGGACTGTTACAAAGAGACTCCCCTGTTATCAACCCCCAGATGTTTGTTTTGACCTCCTCTCTTACTGCCAAGACTGTATTTTCTGAGATGAGAACTTTTCTGAAAGACTTCTGTATGCTTGTTAGGGAGGATTGATGGCCTCAGTTTCCTCCAGTTGTCTCTCACCCAGCTTGCTTTCCTGCAAAGCTGGTCCAAATAATTCCAAACTTGAAATTGCTTTTGACTTTGATGCTTCCTCTGCTCCTACTTCACTTATCTTTTTCTTATCCCAGCCTCCGGGATGGATTGGCCTCCAATTTCTACACTAGGCTCCCTCCCAGGTCCTTCCTGATCTGGCTGTGGGCCCAGTCCCCCCACTGAAATCACCCTCTTGAGCCACATCTCTCCTGACTTGTGGTCAGAGGGCATCCCCCAGGGAACCAAGTCTCTCTAACAAGTATGCAGGAGTCTTTCTGGTTCCCCTTGAAAGTCATCAAGGAAATTACTTATAGTGGACAAGAGCAACCACTTTATGGATGGTTTGCTTAGTAGAAGGGCAGAGAAGTTTTTGTCTTTCAGAAAAGATGACTGAGAACCTAACATTATCAAGGCACTTTAGAGACTACAAAGACACTTGAAAGACTCTCTTTTTCCCTACTTCATGGTCAGAGAGAGATGTGCAGAGAATTACTATTAGCTGCCTACTGTGGCAGAGACTTTTAACTATGTATATGTGCTTGATGCTATGCTAAATACCTGAATTATCTTACTTAAGCTTACAACAGCCATGGGTTTGGGTAATATTGCCATTTCTATTTTGTAGATGGCTATTTTATAGCCTCAGAAAAGGTTAAATAAGTAGACTTAAGATATCTGGCTAGGATGTGGAGCCCGGACTCCAATCCAGCTTGCTTTGATAAGACAAGAAGGCAAAGGAGAGGCTGGCATCCTTTGCCGTGTGTTAGTGCAGCAGGGTTTGCTGTGTCCCATGGCTCTCCACCGTGAATCTGTACTTGAATCACTAGAATTACTATTACTGTGCCCACCTTCACCTGGGGGTCACTCCCCATTCATTCCCACAACACTATGTATGCTTGTATGTCTCAGCATGCTTGAGTGAAAAACCAGGGGACCCACTCATTGCCACAGATGCTATTTTTAGGTCTGCTTCCAGAGCTGATTGCTCTGCCCTGTACGTACCTCATTTTATTTGACATTTTCTAGGTGCAGACGTATGAGACCCTGGATGGAGTGTCAGAAGACCTGAGTTTGACCTGCATTCTGCCTTTACTAGCAATATGGCCTTGACCAAACCATACAATCTCTTTGAGCCTTGGTTTCCTCATTTATAAAATGGGGGTTAAAATAGCTGCCTTACCCAAAGAAAAAGATATGTTAACTGTAAGGCATTATATGAATTTTTGTTAGGAAGCAATGATTCCTAATTTAGGAATGAGGAAAACCCAGATCATTCAGTTAAATCCATGGGAGAGCTGGATAAAGCAGAGACTGGCTAATGCCAAGTCTTGTGCCTTAGTTCCTTTCCCTCCCTTCTTTTTGATTCTGTAACTGGACTGTGGCTTCTGTATACTATGGCTTCCACACTAAAAATTAAAATATTGATATTATATATGAAAGCATTTTCTTTGATCTCAAAGTTTATTTTTTGTCCCTGATTTTAAAAGAAATGTAAACATTTTTGTGAGCCCTAAAACATTATGGGCACAAGGCACTGCACATACTGTGCTAAATGGGTAAGTCACCCGGAATTCAGATCTTCTGCCTTAACAGCCCATCATGCTTTCTTGTGCAATGCTGCCTCCCAGAGTCAGGGAGGGAACCGAGTCAACTACCAGACACAGACTGAGAAGGAGAGCGGGAGAACTAGGCTTCAGAGGCAAGAAGGTACAGGGAAGGTCCCTCTTCAGTAGGTAAGCTTTGCTGTCAGACTAACTGAAGCTACTTCTTGCCAAGGTGTTCCTGAGAGGGGACTGTCTCTTGCCTCTCTGATAGTGTTCCAGGGACAGCCTACATGGCTTGCTGTAGCCCTGATCCCTTCTCCCCACTCCCTGCCTTACCCCCTCCCCGCTTCAGAAAACACTTTCCTGTTATCAAAGGTCCGCTGCATACTGAGGACAGTACATGCACTATCTCACTGGGTCATCACAACATACTTAGGAAGGAGGAAACTAACTTTGGGAAGTCAAGAGCTCTTGCTACTGGCAACACATGGCTTGCGAAATCCAATATAACTCTTTCTGCCTCATCGAACCCCAGTGCTTTCCTTCTGCAAAGAATGACTCAGCCAGCCCAAGAACTAGGTGTGTATGGGATGGCCTTAGAACTCCTTGTCCAAACTGCCCACCCCTAGTTGGACGCACCTTTGTTGATCTTTGAATATCCTGGCCAGGGACAGGAAGTTGGTGGAGCAATGGCCTCACTAGGCAATTAGGAGAATAGGATCAGATTAGGTTCAGATAGTAGGAAAGCAGCCCAGCTTCTCACCCAGGATGTGGCAAGTCCACTGGATGCGCCTCAGTTTCCTTTTCTTTCAAGACTCATTGCTGCCCTGGGCCTGGGAGAACTCTTGTCACTGTGGCAGGTGGGAAAACAGGGTTAGGAGGGCTAGGAGAAATCAGGCCTAGGCACACCTAAGGTCTGTGTGAGTATGAGAAAAAGACACTGGCCCCCTTAGGATAGACTGTTTACAAAAGGACAGCTCCAGGGGGCATTACCTATAAATTTTTTTAAATGTCCTTTCCTCTTGGCTGCTATACCCAGTGCCAGAACTGAGGCTTGGAGTTGGCATAGGGGTTCAATTACATTCCTACTCCTGCTCAGTCTTTCTGCGGGACCTGGGACCTGTCTGAAGGGCCTGTCTCACATCAGGGCCCTCTCACCCACTTCCCAAGATCCATATCCAGAATCTCCAGGCTTTCCAGATGACATCCATTATTTTCCACCGTCCAAGAGAAGAATCTAGAGTGACCTCAGAAAGAACATCCTGTGTTTAATCTTTTCAGTATAGATCAAATTGTGGGTCTTGGAGCTTCCGGCCCTGCCTTAGGCAAATTCCTTAATTTCCACAGGCCTCAGTTTCTTCATCTTGAGAATGGGGATGATAAAAATGACCTTGCAGGGCTGATTCAACGAATGGATAGCGCGCAGCACAATGCCAACACAGAGTAGGTCTGCAACACCACGTGGTCCGTGGCGCTCAGGTGGCCAAGACCTGCAGGATCCCCACAGGGGGTGTCGCACGCGCCGTCCCCACAACTCCTACAGGCTAGGAGGTGAGGGTCCCGAGTTAGTCCTCTCCGCCGGGCTCCTGTGGACACCTCGGATGCAGGCGGGGTGGCAGGGGCCGGGAGGGCCGAGCAGCTCCGCACTGCAGCCACCTGCGCCACGGCCTCGGCCGATGGCGCGCTTCCAGGCGCCCAGGGTGCGGCCGACTCCTGGCTGCGGGAGGCGGCGGGGTCGGCGGGGCAGCGGACCCAGCGGGCTAGGAGGCGAGCAAGGAGTTAAGCGGGGCCGGAGGCAGCGCGCCTGTCAGACGCGAGCATGTGCAGTTTGCACAGCATCCGTACTATGGGTGAGTGCCACTGCCGCCGCCGCCGCCGCCGCCGCCGGGGGCTCCGTTCGGCCCGGGCAGCGGCGGCTGCAGCCCCCCGGGCCCCGCGCCGCTACGGCGGGCGCCGGCATACAATGCGGGAGTAGGCGCGGCGCGGGAGGGCCGGCGGCGTGGGGGAGGCACCACCGGCAACTCGACGCGGGGGGAGCCCGAGCTCCGGGCGTGGGGGCGGGGAGCGGCGGCGCAGGAGAGCGCCCCGAGTCCCGGCGCGGGAGGAGGAGCGGGAGCGAGCCCGGGAGACGGCGCTCCTGGCCGCACCTGCACCCGGCGGGCGGCCGGCCCTGCCCTGCCGTTGCCCGCAGCTTCGGCCCCGCACCGGTAGGTGCCCCCGAAGCCCGCGGAGAGGCCTTTCTGCCGCCCGTTGAGGTGGCCGCGCGGGGCTCCAGCGCCGAGTGCGGGGGGCCCGGGGATGGTGCCGTGATGGGAAGACCGGGCGACCGGGCTGGGGGTGCTGCCGGATCCTGCTTCCTCTTTGCTTTCGGTTTCGAAGCGTCTGCCCCGGCTCGAGAGCGAGCCGCAGATCGGAAGGTGCGCCCGGGCTTGGATTCCCTGCGGGGGATGGGCGCACAAGGGGGCGTGTTGGGGAAGGGGTGCACGTTGGCAACTTTCCCCGCCTGAAACAAAGGGGTATCGGGGAGGTGCGAGGGGAAGGAGGCAGCCGGGGATGTCTGGCCCCGGAAGGTTGATATCCCCCTTCCTCCGGGAGGAGAGCACCTCCGAGGCCGCCTGGGGAGTGCAGAGGGGGCGCCAGTTTGAGTGGAAGCTAGGAAGCCAGGGCATGGGAGTGGGAAACACCGACCCTCCTGAATCTGAGGCTAAGGACTTTGCTGAAAGAGATGGAACCGTGCCTAGATAACCCTGCCGCCTTCTCCCGAGGGTGAATGGAAAAACTGGGTGATGGTGGACTGCATACCTAGGTGTCCTCCCTTCTCCGAGTCAGTGCCCTGGGGCCCCCAGCCCAGCCCCCTGGCCGCCAGCTCTCTGTTTGCCCTTTCTGATTTCCAGTCCTTGGTGGGAAATGCAGGATTGAGATGGGGACCATTACAGCCCTGTTCATGGCAAGGGCAGGGAGACATTGGCCTCTTTCCCAGGTGTCTTCTTTTCCCTCTTTCTGTGCCCAGTCAGAAGCTGACCCCCTTTCCTTCCTTCCTGGGACTTTTTCCGAGGTTTCCTCGGAGATATGTGTGGTTGCCTCAGGTACAGAGTTTAGGGTGGCAGGTTGTTCTGATACCGCTTCAAACCCTCCCTGGAGAGAGAGAACAGGGCCCCAGAGAGCAGTGCCAATGTAACCTTGGGGGCTCTGCTCGCCAATTCTCATGTGTTTTGAGCACCTACTAACAAATGAGCTGTTAACAATGGTCTTCAGACTTTGATCATCAGGAGGCCTGGGTTTCCCTCTTTGCTATAACCAGGAAGAGGGGTGAAGGTGAGGACTGAATGGCTTCCCCTGAGGGTGGTATACTGTGTTTCTCTCTGTAGAACAAATGGGCCAGGATCCAGATCCCTGGTCCCTGACCTTGTGTCTCAAGGAATGAGGTGTCTCCAGCCCCATGCTGGTTTGCATATGACCACTGGCTTCCATGTGTGACAGGACTGCCCCTTGCCTTTCTTCGTCTTAGAAAGGACAGACCTTTGAGAGTCGAGTTTTCCCTCTGGTTGCAAGGCAGTGCTACATCTGCTTGCCTGTGGAGACAGAAGGCACTGGGGGTGGGGGTGGGGGTGGGGGTGGGGGTGGGGGCTGGACTGTTGGGTGACTCTTGCTTGCTCCTGTAAATGGGCTAATGATACAAGTATTTGGGTCAGGGTGGGCCGTGTTACTCTAGAGACATGGAGGGGCGGGCTGGGATGAGGTTTGGCCTTCCACCCCAAGGCTTGGTATTTGGGGAGAGAGATGGGTAACTGGGAGACAACAGGTCCTTGGAGGCCAGATGACGAGCTGATTTAGTGTTGACTTTGGCCACTCAAAGGCACTGGAGTAAGGGAGGTTCCAAGACCAGTAAGGGGTAGCAGGAGAAAATGGAGTCCTCTGAACCATAGATCTGTGGCCCTGGAAGTTATGGCTGAAGTCAGGTGCAGGTGCTAGACCAGAGACCACCACCGGCCCACTTGTAGGGACCTTTCTCCTCTAAATGGGCAGGGTTGATTATTGCTTAGCCCCCCACTGGGTTTATTCCAAACTATTTATTCAGAGCTGAGAGTAATGATATAGAGGCCTGACCTCCCCACCCCCAGTGGTGAGAGAAGGGCTATTCCATGGTGTTCCTCAGATGTACTGACAGTAAGATGGGAAAATGATACTCCCCTGACTCCCTCTCTTAAGGCGATGAGGCATGAAGTTTTACAATTTGTAAAGTGATTTAAGAGCCTTGGGTCCTTGAAAGATGTTAAATGAATTAGGGAAACTTGTACTGTGTTTATTTCATTTGTATCAGACTTATATATTGTTTCTAAAGGGAAAGGTGTCATTTTGCAGGAAAGGGCTAAATTACAGCTTTTGTGATGGACAAAGCTCAGCGTTGGTTTTAAAAGTGTAGTTTTTAATCAGAAGCACACAGGCCGCAAGTGTTTTTCTGTCTGTCTCTGCTTTCCAGGTATCTTCGAGCTCCTTCCTAGTAGGATTTTTCCTGGTTAGACAGTGTCTAGCCTGGACGTCAGTGGAAGTCCCCTTCCAAGCTCTGAGAAGGGTCTCCAATGATGTTGGGGACTCTGATGTTATAAGTTGAGACCCGGGTACGGGCGGTAAGGCGAAGCCGTTTGGTCTTATCAGAGACCGTATCAGATCTGGCTGTCCTTGAGGGAAGGGAAATCTAACCCTTGCACAGCCTGGCTATTTTCAAATTTATATCCCTTTACTTTCCTCCTAGCTCCTCCCCTCACTCCCAATTTATAGATAAGGGCGGTTTGGGTTTTCTTTGTCTTTTCTTTCTTTCTGTTTTTTTCTTTCATTGCAAGCACATTCCTTTTAAGGTGTGGTGATTTCTGACTTGGCAAACTCTCAGCTCCCTTTGTGGTAACACCTGGCTAAGGAAGGAATGTCAGAAGGGATTCTGCTGTTCTGAACAGGAAGAAATACAGCCTTTCTGGCCAGGCCTTCTCCACCACCACCTCTCAGAAACCAGAGACGTTGTATTTTAAAAGTAAAGTGGGAGTGGATTTCTGGGAAAGGGCTAGGAGGCAACACTTTTGGTTATGGTTTCCCTTGAGGAAAACTGAGTCACACTGAGAGCACAGTGGCTGTGTGTGAATGTCTGTGTTGGGCGAGTTTTCCTTTCCTGGGATCTAATGGTGTTTTAGGCTCAGGTACTAGAGGAGACCCTAATAACTTTATATTTTTTCATTATGAGATGAAGATGAAGTTTGGGTGCCCATGTGTTTGTTTTAGATGTACATGTGCTTCAGACTTTGCACTGTGGGATGCTCCATGCTGCTGTGATTTAAGGAAAAGGAAGTGGCTTTTACCCCTGCAACTCACATCCATAGATAGAGCTGAAGCTGAATAAGTAATGTCTCATCCCCAGATGAAAAGGAGGGCCTGCTCCCTTCCCTGTGCTCACACCCCTCCTGCAGGTGTGGGCTCCCACTCTCCTCCACCCTAAGGCTGTCCTCAATGTTCATTTTAACATCAATCCTCCTATATATAAATTTCGTGGGGTTGAGGTCACAGAGTGGTATTGGTCCCCTGCTCCTTCAAAGGATGGCTCTGAAAGGTAGCTTTCTACCCTCCTCTGATGTTGGTGCTTCTATCTTTGGGGTCAGTCACAGTCCTGTCTGGCAATCTGAGGAGTAACCAAAGCTATTGCCAATTTCTGAACATCCAGCTCCCCATTATCCTTTACTCTGCTGGCTCCCCAACAGAGGGTTTGATATCCTTTCAGGGCTCTTGGCTCTAGTGTGACTGGTATTGTAGAAGGGACAGCATCCTTGAAATTAGGGCCAACAATCTACATGGACAAGACTTGGGTCTCAGAATGCTCCTTCCTGCTGCTCCATCCTTTAGAAGTACAACAGTTTAAAAAAATAAGACTCGCATTGTCAAATCCTTACCTAATGTAGGGAGATCTAATAGATCAGGAGGCATAATCTGAGAGCACTTGCTGCCATTCCTTTCTACTTTGGGAGCCCCGCATTCAGAACACACTGGATTAGCCATTTCTGACTGCTTCCGCAGTTGGACTTGAATGATGAATGCTTTCTAGCTGGTTTGTTCATTCATTGTTTCTTTTCAGTTTTTAAGAGGCAACCCGTCACATGAGTTTCTGGAATGGTCTGTTTCCATCAGAAAGGTCACTCACCCTGAATTTTCATAAGGCCTTGATACCAGCCCTGAGGATCTAGGGATGCCAGCCAAGAAGGAGATTGAAGAGCCACAAAGAGAGGATTCTTTTCTGGACTTCTGAAGGGTGATTCATGCTTCAAGATAAAATGTGCTTCCTGGGCCCCACGGTTTCAGTGCTTGCATGGTCAATGGAGGGACAGGCCCTGGTGCAGCAAGAAGCCCACCTTAGAGACAATAATCGCTGTTCTTTGGAGCAATGGCAGGGACCTATTTTTAGCCTATTGTCGACCCCTATCTTCCTTTTTTATAGCTTGCGTTGGCCAGACCCCATTCTAGTCTGTAGGTTCCCCCTTCCTCTCATTCCCAAAGAGGCCTTTCCAAAGCCAGGGGTAAGGTATCCAGGGCATTGGTCTTACTTTCAACTACCCTCTTAAACATGGACGAGAAATATTGTCGGCACTGGGTAACACCAGGAGCAGCTTCAGATTTTTGTGTTGTAATTGTGTTTTTACCTGTTACAAACAAGGAGATGGCTTTCTTACGCTGACCTGTAGATGCCTTGAGGCTTTCATAGAGCCTGATCCGTTTTCTAGCACATGGTGAGTGCTTGTTAAATCATCAGCTGTGGTACTTGGATGTGATCAGATACTCAGATTTCTAGGTCATTGGGCAATGATGTCGTTTGTGCAGGAGCTGATGATTGGCAAAGGCTTCCAGAATCAGGGAATTTTGGATCCCTCCCTGGCTCACTTGTGTGACCTTGGACAGCCAATTGCAGCCCTCTGAGCCTTAATTCCACAAATGGAGCTTCAGCTGGCTTCAGTGATCACAAGAACGATAACAGTGTCAGCCACCATACTTACTGTATGCCAGGCCTTGGGCTAAGCACTTGACATAAGTTCTCTTTTTCTCACAGCATTGAGATAGCTACTATTAATTATCTTCATTTTACAGCTGAAAAACTGTGGCTCTGAAAGATAAAGTGATTGCACGTGTCACACAGCTAGCAAGTGTCCAAACTGGGATTTGAACCGAGATCAGTCTGATTCTATTGCATTCTATAACTTTGGATCAAAGGATGGAACAAATGTTGAGGAGAAGGTGAATGTGGAGATAGTGTTAGACATAAGAAGGAGAGCTGATGTGGAGTAAACACAGCTAGTTAAAAGGAGATGGAAGTAGATTCTTATTTGAAAAACAACATCCCAGTGAATGTTCAGGAAGGAGAGAGATGTTGGTACCCTGCACTGAGGAAGTAGACCAGATGGCCTGGGAGTTACTATAAGGGGAACAGACTTTCTGCTTGGCATAAGAATATATCTCATAAACCCCATTTCATTTTGATGCCAAAATTGTTCTCTCGCTTAACAGACTCTCTGGGCAGCATTTTCTGTCACCCTACTGCCACTAGTCATAATAGCTTACCTTCGCAGATGCTCAACTCCAGATCGGATCCTCCAACCTGGTTTCTGGACCTTCCTCTGCTCATCATTATAGTCCAGCTGTGGAGACCTGATTATGACTCTGAGGTCCCAGGTATACTCTTCAAAGCGTACCAAGCATTGGACTATCCTGTTCTTCCGAGAAAGTATTTGTGGCCACTGATTACTCTCTTCAAAGTGACCAGCTAGTTCATTGAGGTGGTTATCCTCATTTTCATCCTTGTTTGTTCTAGGCAAGTTAATTTTTTTAAGTTTATGTATTTATTTTTGAAAAAGAGAGAGAGAGTTGGGGAGGGGTGGAGAGAGAGGGAAGAAAGAGAATCCCAAGCATGCACCACACGGTCAGCGTGGAGCCCAGTGCAGCGCTTGATCTCACAAACTGTGAGATCATGACCTGAGCCAAAATCAAAAGTCAGATGCTTAACTGATTGAGCCACCCAGGCAGCGCCCCCCTCCCCACCCTCCCGCCCATGCAAGTTAATTCGAACTCTTCTATTATTTTGAGGTGTTTGTGGAAGAGGAATGAAGGTTGAGATGGTGGCCCATGGAGGTAAGCTTACTTCTCTTTGAAAGTTAGCATGATGGTGTATAATGGAGCAGGCATTTGGGTTCTCTCAGCTCAGTGACTCTGGGCACATGGTGTGAGTGCTTTGGCTTTTAGTTTCCTTATATGTAAAATGAGAATGTTGGAAGAGAGGTTCTATAATATGTCCTCCAGCAATAAAGCTGGCTGATCCAGTAGAGTCTGGATAATTTGGTCCTTTCTTCGGAAATAACTTAGCTGGTCTGGAATTGTAGGAAGTCAGAGCTGGGAGAACACAGGTGGAGTTGAAGGAGAAAGAAGCCAATTTGGAAATTAAGGGACAAAGTCAGTGCAGGAGCAAGTCCTGTCTTGTAAAGCGGGACTGGGTCAGGTCATTCCTCCTTTGACCATTTAAGTCAGGCAGCTAAGAGGTGGCATCTTTTTACCCTGTATACACCATCCCCTAAACTGAGGGGAGCATCCCTTTTATCTTGTCTTAAAACTTAAACTTCACACTCCCCTCATCCTCCAATTGTTCCCAAGTGAAGGCAGCAGGGAAGTTGTGTATTGGTGTATGTTTCACATTCTGCACTTGGATTTGGCAGACTCCAGGGCCTGTTTCAACCCAGGACCCCCCCTAAGCCTCCAGGACCTGGGGACTTTGGCTGATGCTTTCCAGGTGACTCAGTGTTAGTGAGAACATGCTTCCTCTTGCTTCCTTCACTCTGCCTGGAAGCCCAGCTTAGGAACTCAGGGAGTCACAGCTTTTTTCTTCATGGAATTGGGCCATCTTGATTTCCCATTGAACAATGCCATTTGTCCAAGGATCCTTGGATTCTGCTATCCATTGGTACAACATCTATTTTCATTTAATCGTATTCAAGGTTGAAGAGCAAATGAGTTCCCACTGAACCTACCAAACCAGTGGTAGGTTCTGCCTCTGCCTGCCTTGCTTTCCCCCTTAACTCCTTACTGCCCTTATACCAGTTATTTCCAGTGGTGGTTACCATACCACTGGGAATGTGAGAGATGTTAGAAACTAATTAGAAACTGATGTTTCAGTTGATACAGGGACAAAACATTTCATTTTAATAGCTATGTTTCTAATGAGTGTAAAGAAACAAGACTCATCGGGGGTGTACTTACAAAGTGACTTTATTTTGTCTTCCACTGTCCTTTTATGCTTATTCAGTGGGATTCATTCTTTCCTGGCCTTGGGATGAAAACTCAGTCAGACCCCATAACTTTTTGGGTCATTCTTGG
Source organism: Acinonyx jubatus (assembly GCF_027475565.1). Lineage (NCBI taxonomy): Eukaryota > Metazoa > Chordata > Mammalia > Carnivora > Felidae > Acinonyx > Acinonyx jubatus. Next base: position 111,197,163 of record NC_069386.1, on the reverse strand, counting down.
GCGGTAGAAGGTCCTGTGGTCACTTTAAGTCACAAAACATAGTCTCAGATCAGTAGTTAATATGTCCAGTCCTTTGTCACTGGACTGGGAGGGACAGGAAAGGGCTCACTTGGCCAGGCCTGTGGTCTGCTGGCTTCCAGCTTCCTGGGCAGAGCAGGTATGTAGTGCTGATTCTCCTTTATGGCCACATTCATGGGTTTCTCAGAGATTCCTCCCCCACCACTTGCTAGGATCAGTCACTTCCAGTTGTCTTGAAAAGAGCAAATTTTCCTTTCTATTCTAGATGATTGTTCTTTCCTCAGCTCCTAAAACCCAGTGATTTGCCTCCAGCCTCTTCCAGCTAAGGTCCTGCAGTCTGTCCACCTGGCCCTCTTGGACAAGACCTGCTCTGGTCTCGTGCCAGCCTTCTCTTGCATGTGGCCCCATTAGCCAGAAGAAGAAATCGTGTGGCCTTTGGTGCAGTGAAGCTGGGAATGCAGGCTGAACCCCCAGCTCAGCCGTCTGCCTTGGCTCCTCTGATAGCAAATGGCCAGTCTGTGTCTCTCACCTTATGTGCCTCAGGTGGTGATTAGATGCTGGTCCTGTGCCAGGCAGATGCCCTCCTAGTTGCAGGGTCAGACATCAAGCTTCCTGAGCCGTCCTGTTGAAGCCCCTCTCACAGGCTTGGAAGTGTCAGACCTGCTATCCTCAGTGCCTTAATTAGGACTTTAGATTCAACCTCCTGATATATGTGTGTCATTAAAACCATAACTGTCATGAGAAGCCCGTGACTTCATGGCTACTATTGCTCAGGATACAGCTGCAGTACATATTAAACTAAAAATTTAACTTAAATAAAAATAGTTAACAACAGCTAACACTTAACTGAGTACTCCTAATGCAGGGTACTGTTTTCAGTACCATAAACATGCTCTTTCATTTAACCCTCATGGGAGAGACACTTATATTATTCCTATCCTACAAATGAGTAAACTGAACAAAGAGAGGTCTAACAGCTTGTCCAAGGTCACACAGTTGGCATCAGAGCCAGGATTCAGATGGAAAGAATCTGAGCCCAGAGCATGCTCTTTTAAACCACTCCACTCTGTCTGCCCACAAGGGTGGTGGGCAGTCATGGCAAGTCATGAGGTGGAAAGCAAACGGTTGGCAAATGCTGCCTTAGGGGCATCAGCGTAGGTTCTTCATTCCGGCATTCAAGGTCTCCATGCACTGCCTTTCCCTTTCCCTTTCCCAATAGCTCCTTCTATGTCCTTTACAGGAGGCTCATACTCTTGCATGGCTACCCTGCCCATATATTGTTTCCCTGCCCAGAGGGCCCTCTGCTTTTCTGCCTCCCCAAATCAAAGTCCTTTTTCAAAGTCAGACCTCATCTTTGCTGCAAAGGTATATTGGACCCAAACCACTTCAGCTGGGATCTTATACTCCTCTTGGAATTTCATCACTAAATTGGCAGTTTATTATGTGCTTTTCGGCAAAGAGCAGTGGAGGGCAGTTAGCAAACCCAGATTCTGATCTGTGCCATGAAATGCCTGTTGCTAACTTTGCTAACTTATGCGAGACCTGAGACCTCTCTGAACCTTGGTTTCAACATTTTTTTTCTCCAAGTTTTTGTTTAAATTCCACTTAGTTAACATATGGTGAAACATTAGTTTTAGGTGTGGAATTTATTTTGTTATTATTTTTTAATTTTATTTTTTATTCTTTAAAAAATTTACATCCAAATTAGTTAGCATATAGTGCAACAGTGATTTCAGGAGTAGATTCCTTAATGCCCCTTACCCATTTAGCCCATCCCCTCTCCCACAACCCCTCCAGTAACCCTCAGTTTGTTCTCCATATTTATGAATCTCTTCTGAAGTGTGGAATTTAGTGACTTATCATTTAATACAACACCCAGTGCTCATCACAAGTGCTCTCCTTAGTACCCATCACCCATTTAACCCATCCCCCCTCCCACCCACTAATGGTTTCGACATTTTTAAACTGTGGGTGTGGATTAACTCCCTTCAGTTTTCAGTGTATCATGATTTATGTTTACCTTCTTGTCCCCACTAATCTTTCAAGCTCTTGAGGGCTGGAACTGTGTCTTGTATGTCTTTTTACCTCCCAGGATTCTGCCCAGGGTTTTACACACAAAATGGATTTACTATCAGTTGGTTGACTGATGGGAAATGCTGCTGTAAGTCTGCTCTGAGTTTGACTGACTTTTAGAAATCACCTTCTTCTGGGTGATCACCAGTGAGGACTTTGCAGTGTTCTATTCTGCACAAGTTTTAACAAAAGGTTGGGTCCAATCTGCTGCCTTTTATCTTTGAGAGACCTAATGTAATGCCATTAAGGCCCACACTCCTTTATCTGAAGTTTGAAAATCCAAAACATTCAAAAACCAAAAGCTTTTCTTTAACTCCTGTAATGGCAAAACCTGATCTGACTTATCTGCTGTGCAGAGTGTGACTATTCATAGATGTGGCCACAAAAATGTTTATGTGTTTACTTGAGGGTGCTGCCCCAGACCCTGCTGTGGGGATTACGTAATGCATGGGTTGTGTTCTATACTACTTCTTAGAAAATCTAAAAGATTCTGAATTCTGAATTTGGAAAATGGATTGTAATGCTGTTTGGTGTTAGTCCACAGAGGTGCTATTGGCATTCTGGGTGGGACTGGCCTTTGTTATGCAAGACTCTTCTGACATCAGAGAACCTCACATTACCTTTGCCTCTGGCCTTACCCTAATCCCAGCCCTGATTCCAACATGACAGCCAGTGCCTTCGTTTACCAATTTGATTTTTTAAAAATATTGCATTATGAGATCATTCATCTTGATTTGTAAGTGTTGTTGGCACCACATTGAAGTTTGTGTCTGAGGCAAGGGCCTTTCTTGCCTCACTTGCCTCACTTAGACACCCTGCATGACTCCTGAACCAAGAATGCTTTCCTCTTTCCACTTCCCTGACTCTGGCATGAACTGGTGTGTCCTCAAAGTGGGAGCTACCTACTGGGTGTTTGCAGCTCATTTCAACATCTGATGCCCTGTCGGCTGAATCAGCTCTCAGAGACCCATGTAAACTGGTTCCTGGATGCACTTCCTACATCTGGATGTTTCTTTGGAGTCCAAGTGAGCCTGGTCCCTCTACTTCCTTCTAGGAAGTGATACACCTTCTCATGTGAGAGTCAAAATGCTTGTAAATCCCTACATCTGCTTTGACCTGACATTAAAAAAAAAAAATACACACACACACACACACACACACACACACACACACACACACACTCCTGGAATAGCCTGAAAACAATAGAAAGATGTACATTGATGGAATCTAAAGTGTTCCATTGTGGGTTTTTTTTTAAAGTAATGTCTGCCCCCAGTGTGGGACTTGAACTCAGGACCCCAAGATCAACAGTCACATGCCCTACTGATTGAGCCAGCCAGGTGCCACTCCATTGTGTTTTATTCTTTTTTTTTCTCTCTCTCTCTTTTTTTTGATGAGGAAACTGAGAAGTGATGGAGTTTGGGAGTGTTTGTAGAAGAGCCAGGCTCAGAAAGCCTTGCTTCTGGACCTTCCCTTGGCACTTCAAGCTGGCAGGCTGCTCCCTTCCTTTCTTCCCAGGCCCTGGGTGTCCTCAGATTGGGGACGACTCATGAATCAGTTAGGTATCCCCTCTTGATTGAAAGACATCTTTTTTTTTAAGCCCTTTGTCCCTATTTGACAGCGATGGGCATGCTTATGGAAATTTAGACCACATCCTCCCCTCCCCCCATTAAATAACCATCCCTCTCAGAATCTGAGCCCTAAATATTTCTGGTCTGCCTTTTAACCTATTGGAGGTCCTCTGAGATCATTTCTCTATCCCTATTCCTGTCCATGATTCCTCACAATGTAGCATTTTCCATAAATATCCTTAAGCATCCTCTTATATACTGTTTACTCATCTTCTCATCCATTAAGAACATATTCCCCAGACCAAGCCTGGCACCTGTTTCTTTGACTTCTTCTAAATACATCTTTGCCTCCAGACATTAAACCATTTATCATTTCCCTGGCCCCTATGGATGACTTGTGGTCTTTTACCTATTGTCACTATGCAGGAAAATGCTGAGATATAGTATAATTTAAATTAAATATGGAGATGAAATTTCCCAAAGGTGCCCAATTGAATACTTTTCTTCTTATGCCCCATCAGTTGACCACATTGTCTATTACCCATCATTCAGGATCCTCATGTCAATATCTGTAAGAGACCATTGAGTTTCTTCTGTGGGTTTTATCTTTTGAAGCCACCCTAATTCTGTTTCCCCCTTGATTCCCCTTGGCACTATAGTTTCTCTTGCTTCTAAGGGCACATGATCTGGAATGGTGCCCCCTTTTTATCTAGCAAATATTTATAATGCCTTCTGATCACCCTAAATAAAATTCCTAAATAATATGACCCACATATATACATGTTTTTTAAACAAATCAATATAATGCCCTAACTGTAATATAACAGAGAATAAAGGAAAAGTTAGTTATAATACAGTGTCATGTATTCTAGTATGTAATTGCTCAGGCACAACTACACAGAAAACAGAAGGAAGAAGTCAGATGCTGGAACCTGTGCAGAGAATCACTGAGAATGTAACAGCCACAAATACCCACAGGATCCAGGTGTGTTGTGTGGGTGACTCAGATACCAGGAGAGGTGCTGCTGAGGTTGACGTGATTTTCCCAGATGGTCAACCGCTCTTGGTGACATTTCAAAGAATATATCAAAGTATAGTATCCCCTCTAACTGCACTGTGATGGCACTCCCAGACAATTCAGTGTATGTTAAAACCATGCAAAAAAGTCACCTGTCAGTCCTGCTTTCTTAATAGCTCTTGAGTCTTAACTAATTTGAGTTGGCTGCTTGACCCTTGTTGGCATTCAGGATTGCAACCTCTACTTACTGTTTGGGCTGGAATAAGACCTTTAGAGGCCCTTAGCACTCATGGGCTTATGGTCCTATAAATAATTACACATAAATCAGTATAGAGTCATCATATAGAGTCATGTTTTTAGAAACAGCAAAATCTATTGGTGCACCAAAGTCACAATAACTTCTCTTTGACTCTCTCGTTTTCTGTCCTTTCAAATAGTTTTCTTCACCGCCCCATCATGGCTGGCACCCTAAGCACGTGTGTACAGGCCAATTGGGCAATTCAGGGCCAGGTAGAATGGCAGCTTCCTGTGGCCCGGGTTGGGCCTTTACCTCTGTGGCCTTTGCCTGCCCCTGATGGCACAACACAGATCCTGAGTGATTGTTTAATGAATGTGTGAATGAATGCATAAATAATGAGATGAACTTGAAGGGGCTCATTTAAGTAAAAAGCACTGTAAGAGTGTAATTTACTATTATTACTAGTTTTCTGGTGTTTGGTGTTGGTAGAATTTCCAAGATTGTATATTTCCAATGTTTTAAAAACTACTGGCCCCACTCTGGTGTTTCAGCTTTCATACTCCAACCTACATAGCATTGAGGAGTCTGCCCATAAAAGATGCATATCAAATCATATTAATTTCTGAATTAATAAATGAATTTGTGCAATGTGATGGTTTGCTTGATTCCCTGTAGCCTGCAGTGAGCCTGCTTAAAGAGACTGGGTCAGCTGTCTGGCTGTGTTAAAGGTGACCACACCCAGCTATGACAGGGCACCTGGGGAGGGAGGCTCTGTGTGTGTGTGTGTGTGTGTGTGTGTGTGTGTGTGTGTGTGTGTGTGAGCAAAGTCTACTCTGGAGTCCAGTGGTGGTGATGGTGGTGGGGTGTGGGAAATGGGACATGCACCCCAGAAAGCCAGCACGAGATCTCCAAAGGGAGGAATATGGCCTAAGGGCCTAAGGTCAGGCAGTCTGAATAGGACTAGCTACAAAATTTGGTGGTGATGGGGCAGGGGGAATGAAATATCGTGAAACACCTAGAAGGCTGTGGTTTAACAAATACAACCTGACTCATTATGGTGGGCTTGTGGACAGAAGTGATGTAAAAACATCTCCAGAAAATATTAACCATATGTAATAAAAATAGTCCCAAAAGGTTATATTTGTGCCCAGTGCAGACATGTGATGACCGATGTTCTCCCTGGATTTACTCTCTATGTCTTCTCCACTCCTACCCCACACCCTGTCTAGTGGAAGGGGCTCTTTTGTTGTTTTTTTTCTCCAAACGGTTTATTTGGAAGGAATTTCAAAGTCACAGAAAAGTTGCCAGAATAGTACAAAACACCCAAATACTCTATCCAGATTCACTTTTTTAAACATTTGCCTCATTTTTTTTTTATCATTTATGTTCCTTCTCTGTCTAAATTTTCTTTTGGAATTTAAGATTAAGTTGCCTAAATGAGGGACCTTTATTTGTAAACATTTCAGTGTGGGTTTTCTAAGAATAAAGATATTGTTTTATATAACCTTCAGCAAATTGAACATTGATACAATGCTTTATCTAATCTGCTGGCAGTATTCCAGTTTTGTCAACTGACCCAACAGTGTCCTTTATAGCATTTTCCCCTCTTCAGTACAGGGTCTACTCTGGAATCTCATATTGCATTTAGTCCTCTTGCCTCTAGAGTAGTTCCTTAGTCTTTCTTTGTCTTTCATGACATTGACTTAAAAAAAATTTTTTTTTAAGTTTATTTATTTTTGAGAGAGAGGGAGAGAGAGAATCCCAAGCAGGCCCCGTGCTGTCAGTGCAGAGCCCAATGCAGGGCTCAAGCTCAAGAACTGTGAGATCATGACATGAGCCAAAATCAAGAGTTGGATGCTTAACCGACTGAGCCAACCAGGCGCCCCCATGACATTGACATTTTTGAAGAATATAGCCTCCCCTCCCCATTTTTAAAAAAATAGAATATTTTTCTCCTGGGATTTTGTCTGATGTTGCCTCATGTTTAGACTCTGGGTTATACACTCCTGACTGGGATTTACATGAGTGATGTTGCGTCTTTTTCAATGTCTTACATCTAGAGGCATTGGCTGGCCATTTGCCCCTTATGATGTGGTGTTAAGTTAGAGCTCTTGGTTAAGGTGTTGTCCAATTTCTTCACTGTGCACTTACTAATTTTCCCTCACTACTAGTAAGCAATCTGTGGGGAGATACCTTAAGACCATATAAATATCTTGCTCATCAACATTTTGACCTTGGACTTACCAATCATACCCTCTGGGTTTACAGGTATTTCTGGATCCTAGGCAAGGGGTAGGACTTCAAAGCTGTCTGGAATGAAACCTGGTGGCCCATTTGGGGCACCCCACCTATGTGCCATGCTGGGCCCTACCCTGTTGAGTAACCAAATCTCCACAATAGTTTGCCACTTCTACTCCCACCAGGAAGAGCAATTCATTCGTCATTCACTCAACTGACATGTAAGCATGTTCTTGTGAAAGCTTCTCAGCTTCTATTGGGCACAGGGGGATATAAAAAGAAGGCTCATGCCTCTTGGTGTCTTTAAGAAGCCTACAGTAGAGTTGGGAGAACAGACTTGGACTCACTGAAAGGTAAAGGGCAGGTAAGTTGTCAGCACTATGACCCCATAGGGCAGCTCAACCAGACCTGTCCCATGACCCTGGAGAATTAGGTGCCCTTAGGAGTTTGGGTTGAGGGGGATTCAGGGACCTTTTGTTAATGCAAGTAATCTTTGAGTGGGCCTTGAAGAAAAGGCAAATATGGGTAAATGGGGAGGAGAGATAAAGGCACTCTGGGAGGGCAGCTATGTGCACAGAGACCGGGAGTTTGGGGGTGTGGATTGTGTGCCTGGGGAGCAGTGAATCATGGGTCGGCCTGGATAGGGCTAAGGGTTGACATGGGGGCAGGGTCTACCAAATCTTACTGAGCGCCCACCTCACGCCAGACATTTTAAAAAGTAACTTTTCCAGTACTCAAAGGGATATATATTCAGTATAGGAAGTTTAGAAAAATAGAAATACATAAAGAAAAATTTTAATGAGGTTACTCTATTCTTTCATCCCCAGATAATGGGTTAGCCATGGTGTATTTCCTTCACTTGTAAGATCTTTATCATTCTTCTGGTGTCAGTCTTATTTTGGTTCATGGATTCAGTAGCCCTTCCCATCCCTCAGGGGATATTCATTGTGCTTTAAAAACGTTTCATTCTGTCAACTTTATTTTGCTTTCTTTATAACTTCTGTTCTCAAATTTGGTGCTTTTCTGGCAGTTTTGGTTTCTGTCAAATGTTTGGTGAGTCTTTGTTATGTGTTCCTCTCTTTGTATTGTGAGATTTTTCAGTCACCACTCTGTGAACCCTAGTTCCATGCCAATCACTGGTTGTGAACAGGGGGTGGGATGTGTCTGCTAGGGACTGGTGTCTAGGTCTCCCTTGCCCCCCTGCCCCAAGTTCCAGGACACAAACATGGGTGGAGAGGTGGGATAGGGGCCCAGCTGCTCCAAATCCAATCACCCATCACTCAGGGCTTCTCATGAGCCCCCAGTGTGCTGGCTCCAAACTTGGAGCCCCCAGAGCTGCTCCTCTGACTGAGCACAAAACCCTTCGCCTCACCTGCTTGGGTTCAGATCCTAACCCAGCACTTATTAGTACCATGACTTTGAGAAAGCTGTGTAACTCTGAGTCTTATTCATAAAGTGAGGATGGTAATAGTTTTTATCTCAAAGGATTATTGTGAATATTAAATGAAATAATACAAAGTTCTAAGAATAGTGTCTGTCATATTTATATGCTGTGTGAGTGTCAGTTACTATTAATATTGTTATTTTTTTCATGGTTTTATTTTGGGGGTTGTGGTTTCTCCATCAGTTTATTCCCATTTGCCTTCCATCTTCAGGGACCCCATATCACTCCTTGTTTTCTGGTGCTGTAATGGATTTACTCTTCCTAGAAAATGTCTCTTCTGCCATTTTCTGGGGCCTTGGGGGTGGCAGGTATATTCCCCTGGTCCTGCCATAGTGATATAGTCATGCATTTCCTTCAAGTCTTTCTTCTCTGAATATGTGTGGGTGTTACTTTTTATCTGTAACACATACGTTGGGGCATCCAGGCCTCAGCCAGGACTCATCACCAGGTCTGTGTTACCTGATGCTGACTCTGTCCTGTGCAGAGGTGGGAGGTGATGAGTTCTCTTCTCAGCCTTCCTCAGGCTAGTTTGAGGTTGTCCTAATGAATGTAATGGGCCCTCTGTTTCCTTTGTCAAAAGGAATGTTAATTATTTTCAGCAGTCTAATTATGTGGCTAATGAGAGACTGACTGCGATAACATCCCTTTAATTACTCTTGCCTAAGTGCTGTTTGGAGCCATATTTTGAACATGCTGCAAGGCTCAGTGCTTTCACAGTAGATGGAGCTGTCCAGCGAGAGGCTGAGTGGAGGGCCAGGGCTGCAGGGCTTACGCTCATGGTGGAAGTGCCTGGCTGCAGTCAGGACCCAGCCAGGTGTATGCTGTCCTTTCCTCTGGGCCATTACTTAAATGAAGGGGACATTCAGATTGGGTCACATGTAGAGCAGACAGCAACTGTCACAGCTCCTTCAGTACATCTCATTCCTGTGTTTCCCCCAGTGCATCTGCTGTTCAGTCTTGTCTTGGCCGGGCCTCCTCCCTCACTCATGGAGTACCTGCGCCTTGCCTTTTTCCTCATTCTGCACTTGGATGTTGAGTCCCTACTATATGTTGAGTTTTTACCCAGGACATGGGGAGGCAAAGGTAAGGAACTCATGGTTCATATAGCTTTCTGTAACAAAATTTTCTCATGCCCCTCCCTTCTTTGCCCAGGAGAAATGCCACATGTCTGTGTTCCGACCCCTACCACCTTCTCAGGTTTGTCTTCTGTATTGTGGCCTTCCTGTGGTTTCAATGTGGTGTCTTTCAATAACTGGGCCTTCATGGGCAGACCCTTGGAGGCAGCTCTCCCAAGGCCCTGGTGGACTTGAATATGCTGGGAGGGGCAGCTGACATGAGAACCCACTGTCAACTGTTGGTGGCCCATTGCTGTGGGTACATGAAGTCCCCTATTTCCTGTCCATACATCCCCATCTCTCCTGAGTGGTGTAAGAGAAAAAAGTGCTAGTAAAAACTTGACCCTCCCTTTAACTTCTTTGAGTTTCCATCCCCTCCTGAGTAAATCTGAGTTAATGCCTCCATCCCAGACTTGTGAGGGGTTCTGTGTGGAAGCTGCCTGGCACACAGGAGGTGCCCAATAAACACTCTGGACTTTTTAAACACTCCAGGCAGCACCCCTAGACTGAGTTATAGCCAGAGACGCAGGGGCTGACCTCATTCAGCAAGAGCCCTCTCCTGGTTCTAGGATATAAGTCACAGTGGACAGAGACTTTCATAAAACAATGGTTCACCCTCCCCCCACCCCCCCATCTTAACAATGGTTAATTAGGTTAACTAGGTTAACTAGGTTAACAATGGTTAACTAGGCCTGAGCCTGAGGAAGAGAGGGGTATCTATTCACAAGAAAAGCTTTTCCAAGAGCAAGAAAATGTAGCTGAGTTTTAGGTCTGTATGTTTGGCAGCCTTCTGGTCACCCTGGATAAGCTCCAGAGCAGTGCAGCTCAATACAACTTTGTGTGATGATGGAAATGTTCTATATCTGCACTGTCCAATATGGTAGACACTAGCCACATGTAACTGTTGAACACTGGAAATGTGGCTAGTACAATGGAGGGATGCAATTTTTAATTTTATTCATTTTTAGTAAATTTAAATTTAAATAGCCACATGTAGCTATCAAATTGGACAATGCTGTTCTAGAGCTTATAGAAAAACAATCTAGTTGTGCACTACTTGTTCTTGCACTATTAGTTTTCCCATATCCAGTTTGTGGAAGAGAGTCAAGGCACGCTAGGTTGCTGGCAAGGGTCATGTGTGGTGAAAGGGGAAATGACAAAGTCTGGGCAGCACCCAGAAGGGAGGTTTGGAGCCCCCAAAACTATAGACATCCTGCTGAGAGGGACGCAGCTAGCTAGGCATCTGACCTTATTCTCAGTTCTCCTAACTGTGTGCAAGGGCAGAGCCACTGGTCTGCATGGCGGCAGAGGTGGGCAGGTGGTGCTCAGATACGTGATTCTCATGCCAAAAAGGTATGTTCCAGGTGGGGGAAAATTACTTGTGTTAGTCAGGATTTTCTTGATTTCAGATGACAGAAAACTTAACAAACTAGGTGGAGTTAAAAAGGAACATTTACTTTCTTGTTAAAGTGAAATAATCAGGTTAGAGAAGGCCTAGTAAATTTACTTAAATTCTTTTGATGGGAAACAGGTGGAAAATCCAGGCCATCAGTCAACAAAAGATTTAACTTTACTTTTATTTGTTAATAAATATATTGCCAAAGCTGACTGGGACCTGCACCTTCCAGCCCCTGCCCACAAGGCAATTGTGCTGGGCATGTCCCCTTGGCAACTGGGGCTTTGCCATGGCCCAGCTGGCACTGTAGGGACCACCAGATGACTTTTGCAATGAGGGACAGGGAACGTTTGACCCCTTAATTACACTTTTTAATTGCTCTGGCCTTGCTGTTTCTCAAACTTGTTTTTTAGCTTGCTCCTCCCTCAGGGTCTTTTTACTTACTATTCCCTGTGCCTGGAATGCTTTTCCCAAAGCTCTTTGAAAGCCTTCTTTGCAGAGAGCCTGGGTAGCTTAGTCAATTGGGTGTCTGACCCTTGATTTCAGCTCAAGTCGTGATCTCATGGTGGTGGGGTGGAGCCCCACGTTGGACTTCATGCTGAGTGTGGAGCCTGCTTGGAATTCTCTCTCTCTCTCTCTCTCTCTCTCTCTCTCTCTCTCTCTGCTGCTGCTGCTGCTTCCCTGAGCTCTCTCTCTCAAAATAAATAAATAAACATTCAAACACACACACAAATCACTTTAAAAAAAAAAAGAAAGAAAGAAAGGCTTCTTTGCATCTTTCTCATCTATGCCCAAATGCTACCTCCTTAGAGAAGTTTAAGACGTGCTCTCCACATCCAGTTTCTCTGTCCTCACCAGGCATCTCCCCTTCTTTGTGGCATATTATCAGACATTACGGCATGTCAGCTAGCCTAATCATTGTCTCCCCACAGAGATGTGAGCTCCAAGGGGGCAGGAGCATTGTCTTATTCACACTCAGTTCAGTGCCTGGCCTTCAGCAGGTGCTTGATAAATATTTGTTGACCACTGGAATACAACACCTTGAATAAACATGTTAGCCTCCACGGGACTTCTTGGACTAAGTCTCTGGTTATTTAGAAATCTCTGGGGGTGGCTTGGCTATAGAAAGCTGTGAAAAGCAGGCCACTGGGTGTCATGCTGTTCAGAGGGCTCACACTTATCCTCCAAAAGGCTCACTGGGCATCTTTCTGCCTCTACTGGTGAGGCAACTAAGGGGCAGGGCAGGGTTCCCATTGCTCCAAAGGTATGGAGGTGGTGGGGTAACCTATGGGATACCCTAAGGACATGGGCAGTAATAGGGAGAACCTTGATAAATAAATTCCTGGTCACTTAGTGATGCTGTTAGGCTACTGACTGTCCTTTTCCAGATGACAGGAGAAGCCTTGCTGGTCTCACGTGACCAGGATTCCAGGGCCCCTCAGCTGCTGCCTGATGGGATCTGCATAGGGGATTATTGATGAAGGGGAGGTGAGGCAGCTCTTTACTGTAACACATGCCTTGCTCTGGGACGGCAGCCAGGCAGCTAATTAGAGAGCCCAGCAGCTGTCCAGCCTTTCAGGCAGCAGGCAGCAGCTACCCAGGGCCAGGGGGTGGGGTGGGAAGGAAAGAGGAGGGGCACAGGGCCAGAGACCACCTTCCAAGGCGTAGGGGATGGGTGGTCAGGGTTTGTTTAGAAGGGGACATGGAGAAAGGCACGCAAGGCAGGAGGGGCTGGTTGGGGAGAAGGAAGGAAGGAGAGGAGGGTGACAGGACAGAGTAGCCTGCAAGTGAGGAAGAAGACAGATTGGTGAGATGTCCAGCAGGCAGAGAAACCTAGACTCTAAGCCCTAAACGAGGGGGCATGGAGTGGAAGGACAGGGTCAAATGGAGCGTGTGGGCAGCCTGTTTCCCAGGTACACCAACCTCTTCCATGTCAGTCAGGCCCAAGGGCTTGGGTCTTCCCCTGAGGGAGCTGAGTAGACACAGGTGCATTTACACTTTCACATAGTCTCTCACTGACTCCAGAAGTTGCCAAATCTGCTTGTGTTCTGAGCTGGTCTTACTACAGGACAAGTAAAAGCAATTCTGCATCCCGTGGGAAGAACCAGGACACTTTGAGTAAGCAGAGGGCTCCCCCAGTGGGTTTTGGGGGGCATTTACTCTTTACTTTGTAGGCACCTAGGGTTGAGGGGAGATCTGGGGATGAGGAGATTGAGAGGGACAAAGGGATGTATTTGCCTGCCATTTCCTGGCTCCAGTCTTAGGTTCTGGGCCATGGAGAGAGGGCGGAGAGTGGGGGGAGGTTTGGTTTTTAGGTTCCGGTCAGGGAAGTAGAGCTTCAATCCTGCAAGTCCAGCTTACCCTAAATAGTTATAGTGGAGGGGAGAGAATGATGCAGAGGGACTTTCCTGCCAGCAGCTGCTGGTTAAACCTCTTTGGGAAATGAATGCTATGTGCATGAAAACTGGATGTGCCTTTTGAGAGTGCCAGCACATTGTAGAAATAACAGAATAGGCATTGTTATTCTCTGACCTGAGCCTCAGCTTGGACCCTTGCCCACATAGGAGCCTGCAGTTTCTCCTGGGATGCCTGGGACATTTTGTTCCTTCCCTAGCCTTCCTCGTGTGACATGTCTTCTCTGTTGTCCCTACCCAAGGCATCCACTCGTCTGTCCTGACCCCTCTGTCCAGGTGATGGCTCTTGGAGGTGGGAGGAGAGTGAACATCATCCTTTATTCCCTCATTTGCAAAGATAGCCCTGGCTGCTGTAAACCAATATTTATGGTGCTTTGTGGGAGAGAGCCCTTCCATGATGAGGTGGCCTAAAAATTAGGGAAGAACACTAGACATCACTGTTTGGTTGATAACACCGGATGGTGCAATCACCCAAGCATTTAGCTGGGCCCTTCTCAGCCTTGCTTGTCCATCCATCCAAAAGAAATTCCATGGCCTCGAGGAATTCATCATGTGGAGGGGGAAACAGACAATAATAACTTTAAGATGGGACATTATGTTTCAATGGAAGGATGTTCAAAGTCCTGTGGGAACATCAGTGATGGAATAGCTGGGGGCTTAGGAGGGTTCACAAAGGAATGAGGAGAGAGCAGGTCTCAGAGGAGCGCCTGGGCATGTTGATGAAGCTGGACGGACGGACTCGGGCTGTATGCTTACAAATAAGCGGCTTACAGAACAGACTAAGTAGATTATAGTGAATGAGGGACAGGTGCATGCAGACGTATGGGAAGCAGCTTGAAGTCATGATGTATGGGGAGAGGGGTGATTCTGGAGCCTAAACACCAGGGTTTGAGTCAAATGTGTAGATTTGGCCTAATCTCTTAATGTCTTGAGATTCAGAGTTTTCGTCTCTGAAATGGGGTTGGGGGTGGGAGTGGGGTAGGGTGGGTGGTGATAACTCCTGCCCTCCCTGCAGGAGTCTTGGGAGAATCATGAGGGATGATGTACTGGAAGAAGAGTTTTAAGTTCTGCCCACATTAGTTGCTATAAGGGCTCTTCACACATTCATATGCTCCAAAAACTTCTAGTTCACGCCCTGTGGTCCACAAAGGAGCCTCATGCCACCTACACCAGGGACCTGCTCTGAGGGGCCAGGGAGTGTCAGCGGGGGCTGGGGACAACATGTGTACTTGGAGGCAGGGGTGGGACCCCTGCTAGACTGTTGCCTCCTTGTCCAGCCCCTAGCAGCTCCCTGGTGGAAGAGCCTCAGACCAGGAAGCAGGAGGTGTCCGGTGCCAGGCCAGCCTCGGAAAGGAGCCTCTTCTGACTGCAGCGGCTTCATCTGCCAGGGCGGCATCTCAGCCAGCAGCGGCGGGCTCCCAGGGCTGACTGCAGCGACCAGCAGGCTGTGCTGCCAGGATGTGGGCTTTGGTTTCTGTTTCTGTTTTGTCTCGTGCTTGTTGATGTGGCCTGCTTAGTTCCCCTGGGAAGGGGAAGTGCCGGTGGGTGGGATTGAACTCCCAGGCACGGGTCATGGTGGTACTGGGGGTAGAGGGGGTATCGGACATGCGCCATGAAAGCCCTTTCCTTGAGGTAATGGGTATGTGCCAGGCTGGCTGGGAGAAGGGAGGAGGATCGACAGGTGGGGCAGGTTGAGGCTTCTGTATGTAGAGCAGCTGGGGAGGAGCCAGGGAGCAGAGCAGCCCACTGCATTTTGCTCTCCGCCCTTCACTTGTCTCAGTGCAGGAAGAGGGGGGTGCAGCGGCTGGTGACCCAGGGGTGCACAGCCTTCTGGGCCACAAGCACCTGTGCATGCAGTGAATTCTGCCCTTTCACTTCTCCTCGGCTCCCATGCTGCCTTGCAAGTTGCCAGCTCAGGGAGCTCAGAGAGCCTGGGAGGTATGGGCAGGGAGGAAGCTGGCTGTGGGCACCAGCTCGGGTGGCGCCTCTGTGGAGGCCTGTTTGGCCATCCGTGGGGGGAATGGTCCTGGCTTCCACCCCTGTCCTGCTATAGAGCCACGCTGCACCTGACTTCTGTCCTTAGTCTCGTGCAGATGGTGCTGCACTCAAGGGGTTTTCAGAGAAGCTTCAGGACTTTCATATAAAGCCGGAATATCTATCAAATGTTCAAATCTTAGGTATATATTAAAAAGATGTATGTGGCCAGGGGCCAGATTTGTATCAGCATGTAGTCTGTTTTTTTTTTTTTTTAATTTTTTAATGTGGGTTTTTTTTTTTAGTTCGTTTTTGAGAGACAGAGACAGAATGCTAGTGGGGGAGGGGCAGAGAGCGAGGGAGACACAGAATCTGAAGCAGGCTCAAGGCTCTGAGCTGTCAGCACATAGCCAGATGTGGGGCTAGAACCCACAAACCGTGAGATCATGACCTGAGCTGAAGTTGGATTCTTAACCGACTAAGCCACCCAGGCACCCTTATGTTATTGATGTTAATAGGAAGGGCCTCAACAATCACAGTGATATAATAGAATGAAATAAATATTAGGGTGGTGGGATTATTGCAGGGAGAGGGTCTAGCACACATTTTGTTGGTGTGCTTGTTTTTCTGTGTAGTTATGCTTGACTCCCCAAATGCCCTACTTGTCTGGGGTTCTTGACCGCCCTTGAGAAAGATGTAGCCACTGCAGGGTGAAGGTGAGAGTGTAATTCGAAGCTAAATGAGAATGGCACTGGATTCTAAAATTATACCCCCTCTCAGATTTACAAATGTGCACACATTTACTCATGGTGCAAGAAGCCCTAAGTCCTAGCCCCGAGTGTGAATTGCCTGGGATCCATCCCAGGCTGTCATTGCTGGATTAACCAGACCTGAGCAAGCAGGATGGCACAGAGGAGGTAATAGGTTCCAGGACAGGGGCCCAGTGGCCTGGATGGGCTGACTGCCTGGTACTGAACCCGGAGCCCAGGCAATTGTAGCGTTCACCTTGAGGCTGCCCCTCCGACTAGCCTGGTGGGTTGGAGCTGGGGCAGTTGAAGCTAATGAACGCCTCCTCTTTTATTCCCAGGGACACATGGAAGCCACCCATCCACTAGCCAAGGATCAGTTGAGCCCTGGGGCTGATGCTTGCCCACACTGCTGAGAATGGCACGGAGGCCCAGCCAGGCAGCAGGAGAAAGGTTAACCTGGGACACTCCTGGACAGTGATCCTGATGTCTGTTCTGAGTTGTGCACTCAAGGGTGTGATAAGTGAGTATGTTACAGGATCCCCGGGGATCACCAGCCCTCCCTGCCTCGGCAGCATGGTCACAGGTCTGGAGGTTCTCATTATGAGCCTGTGTTCTGTCCAAGGGCCTGTCACTGGGCTATAGTTGTGGAATAGGAGGGGAATGTCCAGCAGTTTCAGGCTGTTTCATGTGTTGGAGCCATCTTATAGCCACATGGCCTCTAAAAACTGTGCCAGACCCAGATTGGCTGACACAAATGATGTCAGACACCCAGCACATAGGAGATGACATCTTCCCAAATTCTCTCTCTTATCTGTAGGCTCGTGGATGCTTTGGGCCCTGGGCTTTACCTCTCTGCAATGAGAACTGTACCTCATCTGGGATTCCAGATTCTGCTCCGATGCTATGAACAGTTCACAAGGCCTTGGGTAGAGCACCCAGGGCACTGGGAGGTGAGGGATTGGTGGTACCTTAGCTGCCATAAAAGTGGCCACCAAGGGGTCAAGAGGAGCAAGTTCTCTGCTGCTTTTGGCCTGTTAGGAGGAAGTTTTCCTCCTCCCAAGTCCAGACAACTGCATGGAGAGCAGGGGACCCCCAACTGTGGAGTCTCACCTGTCCTCATATGGGCTTTCTTTCCAGCCTTAACCTCTGGCTTTTCCTCAGTGGTGCTTTAGAAAATGATGATTGGTTGGGGCTTCTGGGTGTCTCGGTTGAGCATCTGACTTTGGCTCAGGTCATGATCTCACGGTTCGTGGGTTTGAGCCCCACGCCGGGCTCTGTGCTGATGGCTCAGAGCCTAGAACCTGCTTCTTGGATTCTGGGTCTCCCTCTCTCTCTGCCCCTTTCCCGCTCATGCTCTGTCTCTTTCTCTCTCTCAAAAGTAAATAAACTTAAAAATTAAAAAAAAAAAAAAAAAAAGACAATTGGCTGCTTTCCCAAGCCCCAAAGGCCTGTCTGGCCTAAAGGCTATTGTCTGCATAGGGCAAACAGTCCCAGTGAGGGATCAGGGACCAGCAGGCAGGGAAGTCCCCTGGAAGACAGGGCAGGGAGAGCCAGTGCTTTTACACTCCTGACTGGATGGGCTATTGGGAGCTGCTGGGCTGGCATATAGGAACTGGGAGGCTTAGCTTCCACACAGGAGCATGCAGGGAGGGCAAAGGGTAACTAGGTATTTCTCAGCTGTAGGTAGATGTGGACTCTAGTGCCGGTGGGAGTTTAAAACTCAGGGCTAGCATTTATTTTTCACTCAGCCTGGGCTTACAAAATCAGTTTATGGTTGGAGGCTCTTTCAGGAAGTTGATTTGTAGCTAGGGTAGTGCAAGCCTGAACTGTGGGTGTGGGGTGGGTGCACAGAGATGGCCACAGAGGCCACTGTGGGAGCACGGTGACTCAGACCAGAGACCTATTCCCCACATAACACAGAGTTCCCCAGGACAATCTATACCATCATCCCTAAGACTGTTGTACCCTTTGGTCCAGTGATCCCATTTCTGGAGTTATTAAGAAATCTTTCTTTAAGGTACGCCTGGGTGACTCAGTCAGTCAAGTGTCCAACTCTTGATCTTAGCTCAGGTCTTTATTATTATTATTTTTTATTAATTATTTATCTTTTTTTCCTTCCAAGATTGTATTTAAATTCAAGTTAGTTAACATATAGTTTAGCATTGGTTTCAGGAGTAGAATTTAGTGATTCATCACTTACATATAATACCCAGTGCTCATCACAAGTACCCACCTTAATAGCCATCTCCCATCTAGCCCATCCCCCACCTGCCTACTTCCATCAACCCTCAGTTTGTTTTTGATAGTTAAGAGTCTCTTATGGTTTGCCTTCCTCTCTGTTTTTAGCTGATTTATCCTTCCCTTCTTCTATGTTCATCTGTTTTGTTTCTTAAATTCCACATATGAGTGAAATCACGTGGTATTTGTCTTTCTCTGACTTATTTTGCTTAGCATAATACACTCCAGTTTCATCCACATCATTGCAAATGGCAAGATTTCATTCTTTTTGATGACTGAGTAATATTCCATTGTATATTTATACCACATCTTCTTTATCCATTCATCAGTTGATGGACATTTGGTCAGCTCAAGTCTTTATCTCAGGGTTGTGAGTTCAAGCCCTGTGTTAGGCTCTACACCCAGCATGGAGCCTACTTAAGAAAAAAAAAAAGAAATCTTTCTTTAGGATATATTCCTAGAGAAGGAAAAGGCTGAGTTATTTTGTTACAGGCATAAAAAAAGATGTTTCTTATGGTGTCATTGTAATAGTGAGAGTGGGAAACAATTGTTCTCTCTCCCTTTTCTGAACACCTAAGTTAAGTAACTTATAGTTTTCCACCTGGTGGAATATCACATAGCCATTATAATAATGAGAACAAAAGCAATATAACAACTGGGGGAAATGATTATTTTATAATAAGTGAAAATGTCAGGTTACAGAATAAGTACATTAAAGCAACTTGTAAAATAAACACATGAGAAAAAATTGCAAGGGAGAAGTGATAATGGCTGCTAGTTTGGTGGAATTATGAATTCCTTTTCTTTCTATGATACATGGATTTGCTTCTTTTAAAGCTAAATGTAATCCAGGTGAATATACAACACACCATTAACAGTGACTTTCTCTAAGATGTGGGGTGATGGAAGATTTTTACTTTCTAGGTCATTCCTTTCCATAATGTTTAAATTTCAGGTGTGAGCACATGTTACTTTTATAATCAGGAAAAATAATAAAGATATTTTAAAATGTTAGCATTGAAAAATTTTAAAGGCTATATCTGCCAAGAAAGGGGAGAAGAGAAAGGCTGAGCTGCTAGCTGTTTACACCTGCCCTTATCAGTATTTAAGAGCCTGTGCCTGTGTGGGCCCATTCATTCATTCATTCATCCATGCCAGAAGTATTAGTGGGTCTTATCACCAGGCACTGTTGTAGGCACTGGGAACCCAGCAGTGAACAAGACAGAGCCCCTGCCCTCATGGAGCATTCATTCTAGTTGGAGGAGACAGACAACAAACAAGTAGCAAAATAGTAGAAAGTGAAAGTGCTGGAGGAATGAAATATGATGATGTCAGTGATGGGAAGGCTGTTTTGGATTTGAGACCAGAGAAGGTCTCAGGGGTGACAGTTGAGCTGAGATCTGAGTAACAATACAGAAGCAGCCAAGTGAGGTCTGGAAAGAGACTTGCAGGCAACACTCAGGATGCCCAGCCTCAGGGCCCCAACTGCTAGGTGCCCTTTACTGCCTGAGCCCTGGCGAACCTCTGTGCCAGGCTGTGTTCCCCAGGCCCACTTGTCCTCCTGTGTCTGCCAGCTGGGATTTGCTTAGCATTTGAGGCCTTCTAAAATCCTCTTTGGCCTGCTGCTTTGTGTGGAATGGTTGCTCCTGACACTCTCCCTGGTGCTGCTCCAGGCACCAGGCTTCTCTGGGCAGTGTGATGCTGGTCACTGCTCTTGGCTGAATGTCCATGGCAGGGCTGGGCCATCTGAGATTCCCAGCCAATATGAGGGTGGGCTGGCAGTCAGGGTAGCCTGACGGGGACCAGTGTGTGTCTTGGTGAAAGGTCTTTGAATGGCACACACCTTGAGGCCCTCAGGGGTGGCTGCTACCATGGTCCTGTGAGGGTCCGCTATGACCCTGGAGGATCATTGTGTGGATCTTGCCAGAACTTGGCCTTAGAACAGAACTTGGCCTCTCAGAATAGGACGAGAGCCTGCAATGGCTCTGACACCTGTTCTGGGCTTCATTGATGATCTACCTAGAGGTTCATGTTGCTCTTGCTTCTTGTTTCCTCTCCATATACCATCCTAGTCTTCCAGAAGCAGAAACTCAGAAAGTGGTGGTGCCTATAGAGGAGCCTGTAGTCAGCTTTAAGGGCAGTGCAGTGTGCTGATTGGGAATGAAGGCTCTGGAGCCAGACTTGCTGGGTTTGAATCCTAGCTCTGGCTTTTATAGCTGTAATTTTTAAGACTTATTAAGACTTCCCCTTCCTCAATTGCCCCATCTATAAAATAGGCTTGAATATTATCTGAGTCAATACCTGGTAAGTGCTGAGAAGAGTGGCTGATGATTACTGTGACTTGGGAGGTAGCAGGAAGACCATCCCAAAGAGTTTTCTGGGGGATGCCCATAGCAAGAAAGGGTGAAACTCTATGGTGTCTGGGCTAGCCAGTGACCACAGGTATTTAGATCTGCTTGTTTCCTTTCTGGCCCTGAAGCAAGCCCATATGTTCCTCCCACCCTCACCCCTCCCAACTTGATTACCACAGTGCAAGGTGAGGATGGTTTCAGACCTTGCATCTTTCACCCAGATGTTAGGACACCTGCCCACCCCTCATAGATTCCACTCACTTCCAGCACAGAGCCTATCAGGGGGCTGGACTCAGAGTCCCCCCCCCACCGCCCCCCACCTCCACTGCCTTGCTCCCAGGGGCCCCCTATAAGGGCTGTGTCTCTCCCCAGCACATGGAACTGTAGCGATTTTGGTGCCTAGGAATGGGGAAGTAAATGAGGTGAAAGAGGCCTAGTAATGAGGCAAAGCCCCGCCCAGCCTGGTTGCATGTAAGAGGAATCCCGATTTTCTATCAAGATGCTCCTCTGGACAGAAATTCCCAGGGTCATTGTGTTGTGGCACCTTAGCTTCCTGGAACAAGATGAGAGTTTTGAGTAAAACCAAAGGCAGTTGCCTTATCTGGTTTTGCCTCCAGCCTGTCTCAGACTTGTGGCATTCTCTTCGCCCCTCTCAACTTGCTGTGCTCTCTGCGTAGGGAATAACTCAGCAGGTTCTGGAAGCTGGTGAGATACTCCTAGGGAGCAAGATTCTGACCCCCTCCCCACAAAGTCATCTATCACCTGTCCCCTTGGGGGGGGGGGCGGTGCCCTGCTCTGCCAAGTCACCCTGAGTTCTGGCCCTTGGCTGGAACTCCGTATTCCCAGGCCCTTTTATCAACAAGTATGAAGGCTCTTGTACATGAGTGTTGTTCTCCATATCCTGCATGTGAAACCGTCCACAGCTCTTTTCTCCTTCTTGTTTTCATCCTTGCCCACGCTCTCCTCCTCACTTCACCTTGAGTTTTCTTTCCTGGGCCATCCTGTCTTTGTGTCATCGTTCTCAGGATGGTTGTGTTTGTCACCAGGAGAAAGAGGCCAATGTCCAGTGAGCTACTGGTTCTTCCTGATGCAGGCCTTCCCAGGTCTCTGATCTCAGTGCCGAGCAAGGAGGTACTGGAAGAATGTGGGGAAAGGGCTCGGGTGGGGGGAGGCCTGGGCAGGGATACGGGTCTGTTGGGCCAGCAGAGGGTCAGGGAGCCTGTCCCAGCTCAAAGTTTAAGCATGGCTCCCATGAGTATTAGCATTGGGTTTGGGGAGTGGAGTTTTGCAAATCTACCCAAGCCAATGCCGCTTCTAATGTTAGTGTCTGTCCCACCACAGTGTGAGCTGCCATCCCAGCTGATAACACTGTCTCACATCCCCTTTCTCTGTCTTTCCCCCTCATCTCCTGTCTCCAGCCAGGACGTCCAGTTTCTCCTTTTTGTCTCACATGGACTAGGCATGTTCTTCTGGCAAAACCCCACAGATGCAGCCTGACCTGGCCTAGGTATGCTTCCCCTCTGCCTACCCATGTTCTTCCAGGTAGGGAAGGTTCCAGAAATGGAATCCAAGCCTTGGACTCACCCTGTTCTCTCTTCTCCATCCTCTCTTCTGTTCAACATCTTGCCCTCCTTCCACTGTTTAATGGCTATTCCTTTGTTCTTGCTTGCTTCTGCTCTAAGGTTTGGAGGTCCACTCTTTAAAGTCACCTGCTTCCAGGGGGTGTGACTGGACCCCATGAGTTGTTACTGACTGGGAAACCTTGGCCATCTCTAAAGATGAGCCCAAGGGGCAAAGAGAGCAGGGTTTTAAAGTCAACATTAAGGTGGGGTGCTGACCCGAGGACTCCATTAGTTATGTCAGGATGCTGCATAGGATGAACAGGATCCTGTGGGCCAGAGGGGCCAGAGGTGCCAGTGCAGGTCAGGTGGACAGACCTAAGTTCAGAGGGGCCTGAGTTGGGTGGGAGACAAAGTGGTTTCCAGGCCACCACACCCCCGCCTGCCTGGGGTCATGGGCCCCTCCTCATTCTTAGTGAGTTTCCCTGGAGCTTCAATCTGTTCTCTCCCACTCCAGGGGTCTAAAAGCCTGTTGGGGGTTCAGGATAGAATGAGGGTGTGAGAAGCTTGCCAGGAATGCTGGCCCTTTCATTCCACCCTGCTTTTCAAGCCTGGACCTCAGAGGGCTAGTTCTGAGTGCCGCCCCCCCCCCCTTTCATTAAACCTCCCCAGCCACACAGAGGCTGGAAGCTGGCCAAGCCCTTCTCTACGCAACCTTTGTTTCCTCAGGGGCTGCGTGTGTGGTTATTGGTTTCACAGGGTTGCTTGGCTGCTGGGCTGTGCTCTGGGTGGAGGTGAAAACCTGACCTGCTTGGCAAGGAAGGCTGCCCAACCGCTAGTGAGGACAGGGGCAGAATGTCCCGCCTTGGGTACGAGGTGGCACTCAAAGTGGGAGAAGCTCACCAGGAAGCCCATCTCTGTGCCAGAAGTGACAGCCACACTTTCTTGAGCATTTGCTATAAGTTCAGTAGCGTCTATTAGCTCATTCATCCTTACAGTCATCCTCGGAAGTAGTTACTCTTGTTATTTTCCCTTTATCTATAAGGAAACTGAAGAAAAAAGGAAACCGTTTTATAGAAAGGTCTGGTAACGTGCCCTGGAGCCCACAGGTGAAGGGTACCAGCCCGTTTGAATCAGAAAGTTAGAGGCTTAACCACTTTATGTTATTCAAACCTGTGAGGCATGGTTTGTTGTTGGTGATGATGGCTCAGGAGGGAACAGCCTACATTAATTTTTCAGGACTTCAGGTGTCCTAAGGTTCATTTGTCTGGCAAGTTTGTTGAATATCTTCTCTATACAAGGCACAAAGATGATTAATACATATTCATACAACAAACAATTTTAAGTTAAATTTTATTTTTGTAAAAGTTTATACATATTTGGTAGAAAAAATTTTTAGACTATACGAGAAGTTTAAAAAAGGAAATAAAAATCACTTGTGATGTCACCCTCCAGAGATGATTATGGCTAATTTTTTGTACGTTTACATGTATGTAGGCTTTTGCAAAATCAAAATCATATTAATTATTTAGTTTTGAATCCTGCTTTTTTTTCCTCTTAACATTATAATAAACGTTCATCAAGGGGCCACTGGTGCATAGCAAAGCATAGTGCTAACTGTTGTCACAGAAGTGAACTGGGTGCAGAGGTGGACAAACAGGGCAGCAGATAGCTCTGGAATTGGAGGTGTTTAGGAAAATCTTCACAGAGAAGCTGGACCTTGAAGATTATGGGCTCATGGGCCATGGGTTGGGGGTGGTGGTGGCCGTAGCAGTTGGGAAAGGCGCCCCAGGTAGCAAAAGCAGTAATGAAAAGATCCAGAGGACAAGATCTGAGGCAGAGGTGGCTCATAAAGGGCTTTGCCAGCCATCCCTAGGGGTTTGAGCCTTATTGCATAGATGGTAAAGATCCACTAATAGGCCCACATGGGGAGAAATATCAAATTCGCGTTTGAGAAAGATTGCTGTTTTTACATACTCTTTAAAAAAATTTTTTTTAAATGTTTATTTGAGAGACAGAGACAGAGCACCAGTGGAGGAGGGGCAGAGAGAGAGGGAGACACAGATCCGAAGCAGGCTCCAGGCTCTGAGCTGTCAGCACAGAGCCGGACGTGGGACTCAAACCCACAAACTGTGAGATCACAACCTGAGCTGAAGTCAGATGCTTACCCAACCGAGCCACCCCAGCGCCCTCTACATGCTCTTAGTGTGATGAGTGGATTGGAAAGGAATAGGCACCTTCCAGGCACCCCCTGGAAGACACCTGGGGGCATCTAGGTGAGAGATGGTGACAGCTTAAAGCAGAGCAGCAGCAATGAGAAAGAAGAGTGAAGAGGAAGAGATGATTTCAAAGATATTTAAGTGGTGGAAAGGACAGGAGGTAATGGCTGACTTGGTGGCCTTGCCATGTGACTTGTTTTGATCAAGAAGATGTTAGTGGGCATGAGTTAACCAGAGTCTTGAAAAGCATGGGTGCAGCAGGGCTTGCTTGTTCATGTGCTTCTGCCCTTGCCATGAGAAAGCGTGCCTGGGATGTGAGATAAGTAGATAAGAGCCACCCCAGCCAAGGATAGGACAGAACCCCCAAATGACCAGCAGTCTCATGATCAAGGCCACCCAAGATCCCCTAACCCACAGACACACAAGTAGTAGTAACAAATGAGAGTTGATTGAAGCCACTGAGTTTTGGAATGACTTACGTAGCAATTATAAACTATTAATAAATGTCTTTTTTTTTTTTCATTGAATGCTGTGTGCCAGACACTATTGTAGGCAGTGGGGATGCAGTACTGAACCAGATGGACAAGGTCCTTATTCTCAGGGAGCTCATGTTCGAGTGGAGACGCAGCAGAGGAAGTTAGCATGACACTAGAGCCTCTGGCTGCTAACTGGGTGCTTGGTGGTTCCTTTAATCAGAGTGGGGTCACAGGAGGAAGACAAGTTTTGGGGAAAAGATAATGAGTCTGATTTAGGAAAGGATTTGAGGTGCCTATAGGACATTTAGGTGGAAGTGTTCCAGGAAGGAGTGGGATACAGAGGTGCAGAACACAGGAAAAACATCTGGATGGGGACTGAATGTTATCAACATAATAAAACAGGAAATCATCTGGGCCAAAGAGAGATAGAGTGAGTGCTATGACTATTCAGTGCGGGGAGGGGAGGACTGTGGCGGGGAGGATGAAAAAGATTTTGTTCTGAAGGTAACCTGGAAGCTGGGTTTGTGCTTGTGGAGGTGAGAGGAAAGGCCACAGGAAATACACGGATAGAATCTACAAGGAGGGGAGGGAAGAGCGGGAGAGCTGGCCTGTGAGAATAAGGCTGGAAAAGTAGGCTGGCATGAGATCCTAGTGAGTCTTGAATGCCAGGCCAAGGATGCTGTGGCATTTCATTAGGAAATGGGGGGTCACTGAATGTTTTTGAGGAGGGGAGTACCATCAGGCGCACATGTCTAGATGGGCAGTGGTGTGCAGGGGGATGGGTGCTGAAGCAGAAACCAGGAGATGTGGATCCTAGTGTTAGCCTTTCCATCTACTGGCCCTGGGATATGGGGCAAATGACCTCTCTCTGAGCCCCAACTGTCTCTCTTAAAAAACAGGAGTTAAACTACCTGTCATTCATATGAATCTTAATTTTGTAAAAACCAATGACAAAATGTAAATGGAAGTGCTTGGAAGACCACAAAGCAATCCACAAGGGAGGGTATTGAGGTGGGTTATTAATTGTGACTAGGTCTGTGTTAGCTGAAAGATGAGGCTGGGATTCCCAGACAGGCATGCAGACTACATATGCATCTTGTTAACCTCTGTCCCCTCTCCCACCTTGACAGAAGTGTCAAGCCTGGTGTCCACTGGCAGCTGGCAGAGCTGGGATGCATGTTTTCATCATCTGCCTTTCCATTCCTGATGCAGCCCTGAACTGCTCCCCTCACCCCCCTCACACACACACCCAAACATGCATCGTTTAGAGACTGCCTGCTCTGGAGACACCTGTGCCAAGGCTGCAGAACAGAGGACTGGAAAATAGTCCCTTCCCTCAAGGAATACACAGCTAGCTAGCTGTGTACTAGCTAGCTGGATCAGAGGGCATATGCCTTATAACAGCAAACAGGGTGGCACTGGAGAAAGAGGCAATTGAGTCATCCAGACAGTCACTGATGGAGGGCAAGGAGAAAGCTGAGAGATCTGGGGGCCAGC
The DNA here is from genome assembly GCF_027475565.1 of Acinonyx jubatus. Lineage (NCBI taxonomy): Eukaryota > Metazoa > Chordata > Mammalia > Carnivora > Felidae > Acinonyx > Acinonyx jubatus. The sequence goes on along the minus strand of NC_069386.1, from coordinate 111,170,575 downwards.
CTTCAGGGAAGCAGGATGGAGCCTTAAAGACTGGTGGGGTTGAGAAGAGAGGAGAGGAAGGCAAGAAGAAGTAAGAGAGGACTGTCAGCCCACTGGTTTCCTTTCAACATTGAAACTACACCAAAACCTGCTTAATGGAGGAGTGAAAGACAAATGTGACCACAACGAGCTTCCACTTTCAACCCATTAGGATGACCATCATCAAAAAACCAGAAAATAACAAGTGCTGGCAAGGATGTGGAGAAATTGGAATCCTTGAGTACTGTTGGTGGGAACGTAAAATGGTATGGCTGCTGTGGAAAACAGCAAGGCTATTCCTCAGAAAATAAACACAGAATCACCATATGATTCAGCAATTATACTCCTGGATATAAATCCAAAAGAATTGAAAGCAGAGACTAGAACAGATATCTGTATACCCATGTTCATAGCAGCAGTGTTCACAATAGCCAAAAGGTGGAGGCAACCCATTCATGGACAAATGGATAAATAAAAGGTGACATAGGGGGTGCCTGGGCGGCTCAGTGGATTAAGCGTCTGACTTCAGCTCAGGTCATCATCTCACATCTCGTGAGTTTGAGCCCTGCATCAAGCCCTACATCAAGCTCTGTGCTGACAGCTCAGAGCCTGGAGCCTGCTTCAGATTCTGTGTCTCCCTCTCTCTCTCTGCCCCTCCCTTACTCATGCTCTGTCTCTCTCTTAAAAATAAACATTAAAAAATGTTTTTTAATGTGACATATCTAGATAGCTAGCTAGATCACAGTGGAATGAATATTATTCAGCCTTAAAAAGTGAAGGACATTCTGACACATGCTTACAACATGGATGAACCTTGCAGACACGATGCTCAGTGAAATAAGCCAGTCTTAAAAGGGCAATTACAATATGATGCCACTGAAAAGAGGTAACTAGAGTAGTAAAATTCATAGAGACAGAAGGTGGAATGATGGTTGCCAGGGCAGGGGGGAGGGGGTGGGAAGCGAGTGTTTGATGAGTATGGAATTTCAGTTTGGGATAATGAAAAAATTTTGGAGATGGATGGTGGTGACAGTTGCACAACAGTGTGACTGTACTTAATGTCACTGAACTGTATACCTAAAAATGGCTAACGCAGTACATGTTATGTATATGTTAACACACACGCACAAGATAAATGTGATAGGTTGCTTAGAAAGATCCCAGAAATATGAGTGATGTGGAGTTGTTTGAAAAGAAGTGCAGGAAGAGATGAATCAGCTAGTAGCCTAGAAATGGGGGTGACTGGCAGGCCAGGACAGCCAGCTCTTCCACTGACCACAGATAATCCAAACAAAGTTTAGGGAGTGTAGGATATACCTCCTTCCAATAGTATTTGAGTAGGGCTGGTCAGAGGAAGCCAGTGGAACTTTTCATTTTCTTCCTTTCATTTCTCATGCCCACCTGGCTAAGGTGAGGAATAGGGAATAAAGTAATGAACATGAAATAGCGTCAAGAATATGACTGGTAACCAAAGAGAAAGGTAGAGGCAGGTTTGGAATCCCCTCCAGCCTGGTCATGGCAGAGATCTGAGCTGCACAAGGGAAGGCAGGAGGAGGGCTCTGTCCCTCCTTCCCTCACCTGTCTCCTTTGTGTCCCAGCAGCCAGCCCCACTCGGCGCCATGGCATCTGCCGAGCCCCTGACGGCGCTGTCCCGCTGGTACCTGTATGCCATCCACGGCTACTTCTGCGAGGTGATGTTCACGGCGGCCTGGGAGTTCGTGGTGAACTTTAACTGGAAGTTCCCTGGGGTTACGAGCGTGTGGGCTCTCTTCATCTACGGCACCTCCATCCTCATCGTGGAGCGCATGTACCTGCGCCTGCGCGGCCGCTGCCCACTGCTGGTGCGCTGCCTCATCTACACGCTCTGGACCTACCTGTGGGAGTTCACCACCGGCTTCATCCTGCGCCAGTTCAACGCCTGTCCCTGGGACTATTCCCAGTTCGACTTTGACTTCATGGGCCTCATCACCCTGGAGTACGCCGTGCCCTGGTTCTGCGGGTCCCTCATCATGGAGCAGTTCATCATCCGCAACACCCTCCGCCTCCGCTTTGACAAGGACGCTGAGCCCGGGGAGCCCAGTGGCCCCCTGGCGATGGCCAACGGCCACGTCAAGACAGACTGAATGGGACTGGTGGGTGGGGCCCGGGGCTCTCTCATGGACCCGGTGGACAGAGGTACCAAGCTGGTGGGGTTACGTCTTCTGAACAGCACAAGCCCTGGCCCGGGTCTGGCCTCAGCCCCTTAGGGCACACACCCTCGCCGTCCACCGGGGGCGGGACCGGGGGCGGGGCCAGGTGTGGGGGGCGGGTGTCGAGGTAGCCCGGCGACTCTGGGAAGGGTCTGTGGATCCCTGCCCAGCTCAGAGGCTGGCGGCCAGAGGCCTATGGCTAAGCAGCGACTTGACCACCTGGGTGACTTTGGAAGCAGCAGGCCCTGTCCTGGCTAAGGGACTCTGAGAATGGGGCAGAAGATGAGAAGCCTGAGGAGGCCTGAGGAGGCCTTGGGCTGCTGCGAGGCCTCCTCTCTCCTTTCACGTGGTTTAAGTTGGGCTTTGGCTGGTTCCATTAGGCAATATTCAGGTGCTTGCTTGCAACCAATACCTCCCCGGGGGCCTGCTGAGCTGCAGCCTAAGGACAGACTGGGCGGCCAGGAGGCTGCTTGGCAGTAGTGCTGGTCTGCCAGGGCTGGAGGCCTTCCCTTGGCTCCTCTCCCCTCCCCCAGGGCTCCGACGCTCCCTTGGCCTTCTGGGGACCCCCCCACCCTGGTGCTGGATTCCCACCAACCTTGGGCTTTTGGAGGTTTCAATCCCTGTGTGTTCGGTGGCGTTTCCCCCCTTTCTCTTTTATTTTCAAGGCTTTTACCACTAGCAGCCCCTTTATCCATGTCTGTCATCCCCACCGGCCCCCCTCCCCAACTCCCTGATCAACACAGCAGCTGCCAGAGATAGAACCCTGAGACAGACCCTGCCCACCCTATTGCTGCCTTCCCTCCACTATTTCTGCTGGCCTGATGACTGGGAAGTTCCCCTTTTACACCTCCCCACCTGTCTGGTGGGCTGTGGCAATGCCCCGGTGCTCTTCTCTGTGCCCCCTCCCCTCAGTGGCCCAGCAAAAATTGAATGATATACCCTCCCCCAACACACAGGCCAAGATGGGCCACCCCAGATCCACAATGGGGACCTAGAGACAAATCAGTTTAGGGGAGGAGGGTTGTGATAAAGGCATCTGGTTTCTTTTCAAGCCAGTCAGGGGGAATCGAGCTTTCTAGGGGATGGAGGAGCAGGAATCCGGTGTTGGGAGACCCATGGAGAATAAGTGAGGGAAAAAAAGAAGACAGCCTTTCAGCTTTGAGAGGGTCTTTGGAGCATCCTTAGTGGGAGGGGGTCAGTTGGTTCTGCCATAGCCCCAGCCCTGCAGCAAAATCTGGTCAGCGCTACCCCCTTCCCACCCCTCCCAGCAAGGCTGACCCTTTGAGCTTACTCCTTAAGCAGTATTAGCCCTGCCATGCTCATGGGCTTTGTCATCTTGGTTGCCAGCCCCCCCCCCCCTTCCTCTGTGACAGGTCCATTGCTGGCAGTGGACAGGTGAAGTCCTCACTCCAGCCCACTTCTGGCTCTGTCCCCACTCCCTGAAGGGAGAGGTCCATCAGAATGCAGCCAATGCTGTGGCATGTGGTCTCTTGACGCACTAGGAGTCTTAGATAGAAATTTGCCTTTCCCTTTTTATGGATCATTATAAAACGATAATACTGTCTGTGGAGAGAATCTGCTCTTCCTTGCTGTGCTGCTCTACCTAGACTGTGCAGACAGCACTAGTCAGGGTGTGAGCCAGGGCTGGTGGGCTGGGGATGGGCAGGAGTGGTATCCCAGATGGGGAGAAAGGCTGGTTGTTTTCTGCGGTTAACCCTGTCCAGGACAGGATGAAGGGCACCTTCCAGCCTCTGTGTCCCTGCCAGGCTCCTCAAATCCAGGCATGAACTACATTCTGCAAGGGCCAGACCTACCTTTGATTTTGCTGTGGCCCCAATTCCAGGGCTTTGGGGCATCCAGAGATTCAGGTTTCTATCTACAGGTGGAAGGGATTCTAGAGGGAAAATATCATCTGGCTTCCCTGTTCCCTCTGGGAAATTGTTTCCTTGGCCTTCTCCCTTAATTCTGTTATATCCCAGTTTTCTGGACCCCAACACCCTTCCAGGCCCCCCACATGGGCCCTTAGACCACACCACCCACCTTTGCCCTCCCCTGCCACGACCGAATCTGTGGTCAGCTTGTTGATGTCTGCCAGCATAGGGCCTCCATGATTCTCAGTCAGAGCAAGCCCTTGGATGGCCCATCGGGTCTGTCCACTCCAGATGTTGCCTCATGGGCATTCCCTGGCACCGTCTTTTCTCTGGGCCCTACAAACTCCCAAGTACAGGAGGTCCCACAGTAAACCTGCCTGCCTGACATGTACAGAGCACTGTTTTTCTGCTTCATCCAGGTGCCCTGTTGCTCTTATTGTCCCTCATAGGGCACAGAGCCCAGCAAAGGCGGGCAATGATCCAGGGCATGAGTTCAGGGTCTGAAGGCTCAGAAATCACCAGGAGTAGCTCTGATTTCAACTCTTGCTTTTTTTTTTTTTTTTTTTTTGGTATCTTCAGGGCCCTAATCCCTTAGTGCCCAGGCACCCCAGCTCTGTCAGTGGGGGTGCTGGCAGGAAGAGTCTGCTTGCTGTTTGTGAACCTCTGGTGTCCTGGGTCTCTCTCCACTGGACATGGCAGCATTTCTGAGTTATAGACCGCCATGTGCTGCCCTGCATGGTTGAACCGCTTCTGATGTCTGCTAGGCATCCTGTCCCTTATGCCCTGTCCCCTCTGATGCCAGTGAGTCACAATGGCCTATGCTTATTTACAGCAATAATACATAGGGAGTGTCCATGAAATCCTCTTGTCCTAGTCCCTCACTCTCTGCATGGGTCTCCTTAGGGAGGCAGCACTGAATGGGTCAGTTCCTGAGAACCTATATTTATGAAGCTCTGGGCTGTGCAGACATCATCACAGGGAATTCAGAAAGGAAAGAGGTCCAGCCCTTGAGCTATGGTGAAGGCAGGGAGAGTACCTTCCACCCTGAAGCCACCCCAGACATGGAGGAGCTGCAGGTCCCGGCTCTCCCACCTTCGAAGTGGGTGGGACTGTCTCCCAACTGCGGCAGCTCTTCAGAAGGACACACGACTGGTTTGTGCGCCCATTGCCTGCTCTGTCTTCATTGGTCTCTTTGTCTCTTCCTTTTCACATTTGTGCACATCAAATATACTGGTGTTTGTGTTCCAGAACTGGCTCTGATCCATCTCTGTTTCTTCTGTTTTGGAGCCCCTTTCCTAGGGGCTGCTGGAGGCCAAACCCTTCATACCATGTCATGACACTGTCTTAAACCAAGAGGGCTGCTGGTGGAGCCACCCTGTAGGGAGGGCAGGTGGCACCCCCTGACAGTCATTTTCACTATCTCTGCTCTGACCCTCCTGGTAACCTGAATTCTCTGCCCAACCCTCCACCCCTCACCAGGAACATAATATGATCCATAATCTGGCCATTCTTTGGTCCTAGGTTGCAAAGCAAATGGGGAGCCCTGGGCAGTATTCAGGTTGGCTACAAGTTGACTGCATTTGCCCAGGAGATGAGCTCCTCTTAAAACACACCAGCCATGACCTGGAGTGTCATGAGCCAGAAGGGGCCAAGGAAGGAGGCTGAGGGTACTCCAAAGAGCTGAGCCACCAGAGCTCCTTACTTTCCATTACACCAAAGTCATGCTTTGAAGAAACAGAGCTCTGCACTCCTCCCTGGCAACTCTTCTTTCCCTGAGAGGTACATTTGGAGGGAATAATCCCTCCCTACTTTGTGTACTTCTGCTCTGTCTTGTGTCCCTTGTCCTCTTCTCCCCTACCATGCTCCTGCCCACTTTCCACAGGAAAAGAATGTAGCATTCAGAAATTGTTCAGTCAGTTCAACTAAACTCAGATGGCTTGGTCCCCCCCTGCCACAGCCACTGGTTTTCTGGATGCAGTAGGCAGTGTGTTTTCTGAGTCATTGGGGAGGCCCCTGTTTCCTGCACTCACTTCAATGTATTAATTTCTTTGACTGTAAGCGTTTCCCCTATAAAAATGAGTAAGCATAAAGCCCCAATGGCCATTTACATGTTTGTATAAACAAATATATAAGGCTATTCCCTTAGAGCAGGTTTTTATAGAAAGAGGCAAGCATAATGAAACAGGGTCTACCTTATGGAGCTTCAGAGAAAAGGCAAGAGGCAGGGCTCAAAACAAGAAGTCTGAGGGGACCCAAGACTCTTCTTAACTGGCCAGCCCCTTCTGTACTCTACTCAATGGATTCCTTTCTTTCTTGATACTTTCCTTAACCTCCTCTGCCCCACTGTCATTCAATCCAAAAGGACCTTCTGTCAATACTGCATTGAGACAAGGAGAGCTAATGCCAAGGACCTTGGCTACATCTTCTGACATCTGCCCAGCCTTCACAAGAGTCTAATATTCAATTAACAACAACGAATGAATGACCATAATCTTGCCTTTCCTTCTGGGGTGCCCATCTCAGAAAAGTGCTTTGTTCATACTGCCCCCTGGTACAACCAAGGATATCTGGACTGCCTGTGTTTGGTGGGCAGGGAAACAGGTATAGGAAAAGGGAGCAACTGACTGATCATACCACAAGTTATAGGAATTTGTCTCAATAATTTTACAGTAGCTGCAGTTCTTACCACAGTTAACACTGAGATTTCAAGTATTGGGACTGCAACTTGGGCACAGTGATGAGTGTTCATGCACAATCTCAAATTTTCTCCCATTTGAGGTGGGTACTGTTACATCCCTTTTTTATAGAGGAAATGTGGTGGCAACAAGTCTGTAACCGATTTACCCTATTTCTCTGCAAATCACTTTTTTGTTTCAGTGTAAGCAGAAGACCCTTTGGGGAGGATTTGTGGTGTGTCAGGTGCCCTTTCCTATTTTGATGAGATTCTGGATTTCATTAGAGTCCAGACATCCAAATGCTATTCACAAAGAGAAATGACTCTTTAGGAGGGGGAGAGCTGAGGTGGGGGGGATTAGGTTATGAGGAAGGCTATAGGATGCCATCTTAGTCAAAACCTAGAAAAAAAAACAAGCACAAGGATTCCTCTTGTGGACGGAGGGTTGTAAAATTGTGGCCTTTGGCAGCTGTGGGTTTAGGATTGACATCTCTTCCCCTCCCACACATGGCCTTATTTTTGCCCTTGGCCTTTTACCTTTGATTCTACTTATTTCTCTTAAGATTAAGCCTGAGCCTCTAGCTGTTGGCACTCTCAGAGGGTTTGAAACTACCAGGTGAAATCTTTCTCCTTCTGAAAACTCAGATGCGCCTGAGAATTGACCTGTTTTATTCAACTCCTATGGGACACCTGCAGTGGGCCAGAGTAGTCATCGGGGTGGGGGTGCTTACAGTTAGCTGGTGAGAAAGACACTGATTGGACACTCACACAGATAGTTAAGTCATTGCAATGTTGCTTAGCTCTGCAAAAGAGAAATTTCTAACAGAGGAACCTGGCTTATCTACAGGGATACGTAAGGATTCCCTAGGACACACACACACACACACACACACACACACACACACACACACTGTAGACCTTCAGGTTGAGTACTGGTGCTTTTCAGAGGTGGGCTGGCTGCTGGCTGTGCAGAAATATAGATGTTGACTATGCCTTAGGAGGTGCCTAGATGGGTACAGTGCAGAACAAAACCAGCACACAGTGGGTACTTCAAGGAATGCTCAATGAGTGAAGTCTTAAAGTAAGTTGGTCCCAGTAAGCCCACCCTGAATGTTCCAGAGCACCACAGTCTCCTTTGGGAACTTGAAGCTACGAATACCATCTGACCAATGACCATTTCTGCCATATCTGTGCCCACCACCATAGAGCAACTCACTGTCCTACTGATTTTACCAAACCATTAGTCTCCACAGAGCCCTGCCAGCTTCTCTCTCAGCGTCTTTGGAGCTTGGCCCAAGACCCAGCTCCATTGATTTGTCTATTGCTTCATTCTGGTGATACATTTCTTGGTGTGGACAAAGGTGTCCTTTCAGTGCCAAGAACTATAGAGAAGGATACACTGACAGTCTGGTCTGGCTCCATGCTTCTATTACAAGCCTACCTTCCAAACAGAAAGGAAGATTTCCAAGTTTATAAGGGTCCACCAATGGTGAAGGGCCCCTGAGGCTGCATCTTAGTTTGAGTATGGAGTTATGTTAGTTTCCTAGGGTTGCTGTAACAGATTACCACAAACTGGGTGGCTTAAAGCAACACAGATTTATTCTCTCACAGTTCAGAAGTCAGAAATCTAAAATTAAGGTATCAACAGGGGTTTCCCTCTGGAAACTAGGGGAGAATCTTTCTATGCCCCTTCCAACTTCTGGTGGCTGTTGGCATGTCTTGGCTTCCTAGGTTTGTGGCTGCTCCATTCAGTTTCTGGTCACATGGCTTCCTCCTCTTCTATCTGGGTCTTCTTTTCTGCTTCTTCTAAGGACACTTGTCTTTGGATTTAGGGCCCATCTCAGTAATCCAGGATGATCTCATCTCAAGATCCTTAATTATTTTTCCAAATAAGGTCACATTCACCAGGTTCTGGGATTTAAATGTGGCTAAATATTTGGGCGGCAGAGGTGGGGGGGAGCACTACTGAACCTACTACAAGGATTAAGGAGGGAGATTTCTACCGAAGCCTTTGCATCTTGTACTGATTAAGAGCAAGAGCTAGAAGTTAGTGCGAGGTGCCCTGGGACAGATCTCAAGGATTTAGGTTGAGGATGAAGCTCTCCATCCCAAAACACATCCAACTGCTGTGGTTTTTCCGTTTAGATGCAGATCTGACCATTTCACTCCCTATTCCAGACTTGTTTAATGATCTCCCATTATCTTTAGTATCAAGCTCTCTGCCTCCTCCAGACTTATATAGCCCTCTGTGTTTGGCCTCATTCCTCACCTCCCCCTCAGTCCTGTGCAATCTGGAGGGAACAGCATGTAACTTCCCTGCAGCCCCTGCTCCCTGTCCCTGTGCTCCTCTCATTGGAACAGTCTTACTCCTTGCCTTTTGCCAGCAGCATGGTCTTCATCTATCCCCAGCTCTCAGGTTAGTTCAGGCACACTCAGGTGGGAGCTGTCTCCCTGGAAACTCTCAGTGTGACAGCCTGCCAGCCACAATGGCTGAGTTCTTCCAGTGCTGTCGATGCAGCAGATTTCATTTGTCCATCTACCCTACTGTGCACCAGGTCCTGTGCTAGGCCCGCAGCACAACAGTGAACAGGGAACACTCATCTCTGCCCTCCCAGTGTGATGCCTTTACCTGAATTACGGGGCACTGAGAACCCTGTTGGGCTGATGTAGGGGAGAAGGAATTAACTAGGTTTAGGGGTCAGGAAATATTTCTCTGTCTGATACAACCTGGAGAGTGGGAGGTGGGGCAAAGGGGGAGGTGGGGCAAAGATCAGCCTCCAGGTAGAAAGGACCCCACGTGCAAGGCAGGGAACCCAGAGCAGGGTCTCTGTGGGTCTGCATGAGCTCCCAGGGGTGAACAATGGAGCTCACAGGAAGCCCAGCCTAGATCATGAAATGTCTTGTAAACCAAGGCAGGAGGGACAGATGATAAACAAGAAAATAACAGGTTGTAATACATTAAAACAGATGGGTATGCACATGAACAGGGAGCTCCTTTAGATTGAGTGGCCCTGAAAGGTCTTTGGGAAGAGATGATATTTGGCTTGAAATCTGGATAATGAAGGATCAGCCTGTGAAGATGGGGATGATGTCATGCAGAGGAAACTGTTAGTAGAAAGGCCCAAAGCTGGGAGTAAGTTCGGATAGTTTGAGGAACATCTCAAAGGCCACTGTGGCTGATGCTTGGTGAGGCAGTGGGTAAGGAGAAGTACGGGATGGGGTCAGGGGTCAGAGTGTGGAAGTCGCTGGAGACCTTGTCAGGGGGAGGGGATAGGGAAGAGAGATGGAGAGAGTTCTTAAGGATGGAAAACTGTGAGGTCCCTCCTGAGGGAACAGGACCAGGCAGGGGAGGACTGCAGGCAGAGCCTGGGGTCCCTTGTACCCTTAGCATGTCCTCCTAGAGGCTGGGTCATGGATGGGGTTAGCATAACTGAAGGGTGGGTCTGTTTGGTTTCTGCAAACCCTTCTCTTTACATAAGCATTCCCAACCTGGAGAAGATTGCATGCAGGGTCCTGCAGAGCTCTACAAATGAAACCTCTCTCCTTCTCTCTCTCCTTCTCTCTCTCTTGCACACACGTGCACGCACGTGCACGCGCACGCGCGCGCGCACACACACACACACACACACACACACCCCTCACCTCACCTCATATGCTCTAACCTTTGTGAGATGGGCCTTCAGAGGCCCTCCTGAAGCTACCGGGAAGCTCAGACCCCCATCCCACCCACAGACCTTGGGGTCTCCAGGGACTGGTAGTATTAGGACACCCCAGAGGAGGGCAATGGTGGGGGAACGGCACAGGTATTGAATCAGACTTAAGTCTAACCTTGGCTTTGCCACTTACTATCTGTATAACTTTTTTTTAAGTTTATTTTTATATATTTTGAGAGAGAGAGCACAAGCGGGGGGAAGAGTAGAGAGAGAGAGGGACAGAGAGAATCCCAAGCAGGCTCCACACTGTCAGCACAGAGCCTAATGTGGGGCTCGAACTCATGAGCCGTGAGGTCATGACCTGAGCCGAAATCAAGCTGGACACCAAGTGAGCCACCAAGGCAGCCCAACTATCTATATGACTCTTGACAAGTTGCTGAGCTCCTCTGAGATTTAGCTTGGTGGATGTAGTTCAAATTTAGTCAGCTTAGTTTAATTCACTGGGAGCACATTCTAGCCTCCCCTCTAAGACTGAATGTAAGAGTGACTGCATCAAAGGCTTGGAGCAACAAGAAGGGCATTAGATTCCGGTTCAGTGCAGAAAATATTGTAAAATGGAATAGACATTTATGTTATTAAAAGTTTTGTGAACATTGCCCATGAGGAATTTTCTCTGGTCAACTCTGGCCCACCACCCTGCTGGTTGTAGGATGACCAGTCACCCTGGTCTGCCTGGGACCTTAAAGGCCTTTCCTAGGATGTGGGACTTCCTGTGCCAAAGCTGGGAAAGTCTTGGGCAGACCAGGGCACATTGGTAACCCTAGTTGGTGAGAGTTTAAAACATCCCACCATTTGGGTTTTTTTTTCTAAGCGTGTCCTTTGGCCTTTCCTTTGACTCCTTGAGGTGCCCCTCAGCATTTTCCAATTAACTCCTTTTTGGTTTATGTTAGTTGACTCTGTTGCTTATAACCAACCCCATCCCCTGCTCTCTGCACAGTAGTAAGAATCTTCTGTAGGTTGACAATCCAGATCCCTGCTATATACCTGACTTTTAAACATCTGTTAGCTGCGATCGGACCTTAGCCCTCACACTCCCCCTTCCTAACCTTCATGAGATGCTGCTCAGGCCTTGAATTAAACCTCCCATATAGTTCCTGCTCCATCTCCAGGAGACCTTGCCAGTTATGGTGTATGCTTGGCACCCCTGCACCTGTTTTTGAGTCTTAGGTTGATTGCTGAAAGCTAGAGGAAGCTCTGACATGGGAGCACCCAGACCTAAGCCCTTCTTTCATAAACTATAAAGCACCCAGAAGTATAGATCAGGACCTTTCAAATTTTGCATATATCCCAGGATTCAGCTCTAATCCAATTGGGATTAATCTAATTTAGGACCTATCCTTTTCTGTAGTAGGGTCCCCAAGAGTCCTTTAAAGATAGGCAGTCTGCCAGCCACCTCTGGGTGGACAGTCAAGGACATCTACTAGTGCCTACTACACCTCCCTGGCTTGCCCTCAGGCAGCTCCCTGAGACAGTCCCTCCTGCTGAACCAAAGCCAAAGGTCAAGGCAGGGGACAGAACTTTGTCTAGACCTCTTTGATACCAAAAACCAAACCTCTTCCTTGGATAACTTTAGAAACGAAAACGAAATGACATTAGGTGTTATTTTGCTGACTTTCACTCAGTCTGTTACCCCAAGGTCTTGGGCCTGCTGACCAGCAGGACCAGATGATGCCTTTCTCATCATTTCTGCTTTTGTGTAGGCCCTGAACATTCTAAGAAACAACATGTTTTCTCCTTCTGATTGACATATCTGTGCATCAGATATATTTTCATATATTTTTCCTATGACTCTGCTGAAAGCACTTGGCACCCAAGCCTAGTTTACATTTCGTGTCCTCGAGATGAGAGCTGACCTCATTGAACAGAAGGGAAGGGAAGGGAAGGGAAGGGAAGGGAAGGGAAGGGAAGGGAAGGGAAGGGAAGGGGAGGGGAGGGGAGGGGAGGGGAGGGGAGGGGAGGGGAGGGGAGGGGAGATGGTTCCACATTCATGACTCTATTTTGCAACCAGCCGTTTTTTTGGTCTCCGGAATGTGACCATCTACACTCCACATTGCCCTAAGAACTTCCTGGCTGCCTCATGAAAGATGCAACATCTCTGACTTTGAAGTCTTTAGACCTGAGTTTGAATCCCAGGTCCCTGACTTACTTGGGCATGTTATATAACCTATCTAAGCCTCCGTTTTGGCTAATACTAGGCCAAATCTCCCAGAGATGTGGAGATCAGATGAGACAACGCTTGACAAGTGGTTGGCATGCACTCAGTGTCAGATATTAGGAGAAATATTCTCGTAGTCTCACAAGTCAAATGCAAGCAGATGTCACTCCAGCAAGCATTTTTGGGCTCCTGTTGACATGCTCATCATGGCCAAAACCATGGGCTTTGAATGCTTCTGATCTGAACTGGCCCACTTATTAATTGGGAGGCAAATTAATCTCTATACACACAAGTTTTCTCATCTGTAAAATGAGAATGATAAAACCTACTCTGTAGGATTATTGTGAAGGTTAAGTTAAATAAAATGATATGTCTAACATGCTTAGTACAGATCCATGATTCCTTAACTCAAAACCCATGGGGTTTTGCAAAGCTTTTTGGATTTCAGAAAGATAATAACATTTATATGCTGTATATTTTGTAGTTTCTGGACCAGGTGTGAATAGGACCTCACAGTCCAACACATTATTACTTCTACATGGAAATCTATAGATATCATATTAAGTGGGGGGGGGGTAAATAAAAACTCGAAATGGCCTTACATCCTACCTTGTCAGACAGGACAAGTGTAAAATTCACACTTGACAGATAACAAACTAAAGATCAGGATAGTGGATGGTTCAAGATCACATGGTCCAGAATTGACAACATGAGGGTCCCTGGGCCATCTAAGTCCAAGGGACTCTCCCCCTTACACCACACAGTGTGACAGATTCGACCCTACCTACAACCATCCTCTTGGCTTAATGAACTTTTCCCCCTCCATATACACACAAAATGCCTACTAAACAGTTAAGTTTTCTTCTCATCTTTTGAAGTGTATGTATGTATACTTCTGTGTTCTTTGCAGATTCTGCTTTTCTTTACTTTGGTACCTGGTACACATTTCTCTGTGTGGCATTTTAAGATCACTTTTAAAAACTAAAGAGTCTTCCAGAATCATAATATAACCTTAATATAGCTTAGTTATTCCCCTATCACTGAGTATTTGCATGTTTCCAATTTTACGCTGTTCTAAAATAATGCTCAGTCACTCACTTTAAACTTTGCCTTGGAGATGAACAAGCACATCCATCAGAAAACACCTGTCCCTTGAGCCCCTGGCTGGCTGGCAGCCTTTGGGAGATTGTATTTCCAGGCACTTCAACTATATATTTGTTGTTCCCAATCAAGTAATCAATTAGGGTTTATTGATTACCTGCATGGGGAACAGGGTGCTCTTTGGTGCGGAAGGAAGCACAGAAGCACAAGCATAGAAGAGTAAGATTCTGAGTATTATGAAGTGTACATGTAACCAAGCAGGTGTTTCAACTCCAAACCAAGTTGGGTTTGCGTCCAGCCAGTGAGGTCTTCTAAGAAAAACTGATCAGGGTGGGCACCAAAGTGTGACATTAGGGGTGAATGGCAAGAACTTCAAATAGGTCTCTGATCTACCTTTTTGCCTGACAAGGGTGTTGGTTCTATTCAGGACTAAGGCACTAAAAATGAAATAATTAATAGGGAAAATAAGGTCAGGGGTTCCATGAAGCCTTCCCTAATTTGTCAAGTTTTACTTTCCGACTCTAATGGTAAGGGTGAACCATTAAAAATCAATATAGTACCACTTCCCTGACTCCCCTTGGTGGGGGCTCAGCAAAAGGATAAACAAGACCCGGTTGCTGGTTTTATCTTGCTTCCCCTTAAGCAAATTAACTAACCTTTTTTCCCCATCCATCAAATGGTAACAACAGTAATGCTCTCATGGGACTCACAGGATTGTAACAAGGATTGCTTAAGATCCTGACGAGTTTTTTAGAAAGAACGAAATGTTGCCCAGGTGACCTGAGGGAGGTCAAGGACCACATCTCATTCACTGCCACATCACAGGCAACCAGCACAGTGTGGGTCTGCACAAAGTAGGAGCTCAATAAACATTTGTTGCATGAACAAGGGAATTGGCAGGTGTTATCATGAACCCATAAAGGGCAGAGAACTGCCCATCATTTCATCAACTCTGAGCCTGAGGGAGAGGCTCCCTCTACTCCAGCTGCACCCCCATGTCCATCCTCCCTAGAGCAGTCCCCACACTGACTCTGTTACCCATGTATCTACTATAAGGAGTCCCATGTTCAGGGCAGTAAAGATTCATAGCCTAACATTCACCCCCAGTGGGGAAGCGTCGGCAAGCACTGACTTCAAGCCATCTCCTCAGGTTTCAAGGCTGCAGGACTCACTGTCACAAGGGACTGGCCAGCTCAGCCCTCACTTCCCGCTCCTGACTGCTGAGGCAGGGGTACGTCAGGCCATTGTGTCAGCAGCAAATAGTAGCTCTCTGGCCAGCGGAAGACACCTGGCAACAGACAACAGCTGTGCCTTATCTACCTCCATCTGGGGCCTCAGGTGTCCCATCACCTCCTAGCCCAGCCAGCCTGCTGCTCCTGAGCATTTGGTGCCAACAACAGAGACCCACCCCCCCATACACAGCCCCCCTGCAAGCCTGCACTAGGGAGCCAGTTCCAGGTGGCTCAAGTCCGGCCCACTGGCTGGACTTTTCTAAGGCGCTCTCCTGGATTTCCTGAGTCATTCATGCTTCTCCTTGAGATATCCTAGAGAACAGGATGAGCTGTGAAGGTCGGCAGCTGTGGGGTTATAACAGCTGGTCACTTTCTAAAGCCTGATTTCTTTCCTCATGCCTTTGTCACTTTATGCCTTTGTCTCTTTATTTTATCTTCTCCACCGGACACACGGTCCAGAGAGCACGGCGCATTGCTAACTCACTGCTTTCTCATCCCAGTGCTGAGAACTGTGACCACCCCCAAAGAGGTGCTTCATTAATATTTGTGAATGAGTGAACAAATGAACTTTTTGCAATGCTTATTACATATAATAAATGATAGTTATTATAAATAATTATAGTTATTATAAATATTATAAATAATATTATAAATATTATAGTTATTATAAATAAGTGATTATGATAAGTACCTTTAAAAGGAAGCAGAAATTTCCAGTCTTTCAGGATTAACATACACATTGTCCCGCCTTATTCAGTGATTATGTATTCATTCAGTCATTCAGTTATTCATTTAACCTTGTGTTTGATCTGTAAGAGATGAGAATCAAACAGTTGTATAATGTAGTCAGGGCTACAAAATAGGGGTGCAAATTTTTAGGAGTGTGTCTGATGGGGAGATTTAACCTAGTCAGAGAGGTCAGGGGAAACTACCTGGAGGAAGTCCCATTTGAACCCAGATCTAAACAAAGTCATTAACTGGGAGCCAAAGAATACTGCTGGGAGAGGGGATGCCATGTGAAAGGCCTAGTGGCAGGAGGGAATGTGCAAGGAGCAGAAACTGAGGGTCAGCTGGGGAGTAGGACTGAGTCAGCCACCTTGGAGAGGACAGCACAGCAGATGGCCAGCAGTGTCCACATGTGCTCAACAGGTGCCCTGGGCCAGGGCATGGTGCCCTTTAGGAGATGTCACCTCTTCTAGGAGACTGTTCCCAATCCCCCCTTCCCCTCCTTGGTTAGAGTCCCTCCTTTGTGTTCCCATGGGACTCAGGGCTTCCTCTCATTGTTTAACCTATACAAGTCTACTTTAATGATCTGTTTTCTCACTTTTTGACCTCTCATCTCTTGACTTGTGAGTTCTGTAAGTGCAGAGAACTTGGCTATTCATCTTATGCCACCAATGCCTAACACAGTGCCTAGGACATGATGGGGACCCCATTAGTGTTTGATGAATGAATGAACAGACAGCATTCCAATCATGGAGCGAACTGGACAGGTATTTGGATTTCTGCAGGAAGCCCCCGCTGAGCCCAGTGCTGCAAACAGGAGAGAGTGGACAGCAATCTATGCTGACTTCTGGAGACGAAGAGAGCCAGAAGGCTGGGGGAAAAACAGTCAGGGGATACTGTGCAATTAGTGACACATGAAGGAAAGGACTTACAGTGCAATCCTTAATAGGAAGGAGAGATGACAGTTTCAAGGAGGATATGTTTACCAGATGCGGAAAAGAAATTTCAACAGGTAAAATTGCATGAGTTTACATGGATGAAAAAGAACATCAGCTGGTATTTAACAGATTCTAGTGTATTATGTGCCAAACGCTGTTCTAAGTGTTTTTCAAGTACTAAACCATTTAAATTCTCATAACAATTGCATGAAGCATTTGTCTGTGTCTATTTTGTCAGTGAGGAAACTGAAGAGCCGAGTACTCCTGCCCAGCCCCCCACAGTACCTCCAGGTCCAAGCAGCCAGAAAGTGACAGAACCAGGGTCTGAGCCCAAGCACTTTGATCTGGAAGCCAGGCTCTTACCCCCACCCCATCCTGCTCGCAAGCCAGCCCTTGCTCTGCAGCTGGTATACCTGAGGATTTGGTATCTTTTCAAAGATCCTCCTGAGAGGGAGGTATGATTCTTCCCTATTTTGTAGATAAGAAAATTGAGGCTCAAAGACATTAGTTTGCCAGAGATCAGCCAGCTGGTAAGTGGCAGAGCCAGGGTCAAGGATGACAGCCACACTTACTACCTTTCTTATTCTCTCAGTGCTCTCAGCTGAGCTCTAAACCTGGGTCATCTTCTGTGCCACTCCTTTGGCAGCTTAGGAACCACAGCCCCGGCCTGGCAGATGGCCGTACCTTGCACACATTTCTGACTCAGCAGCCCCTTATCTATTCCCTGGCTTCCTATCCCAACTCTGAGCCTCTAAACCGCATGACAGAGACGGGGACATCACCCCGACCTGGCATGGGATTAGGAACAGCCAAATC
Source organism: Acinonyx jubatus (assembly GCF_027475565.1). Classification (NCBI taxonomy): domain Eukaryota; kingdom Metazoa; phylum Chordata; class Mammalia; order Carnivora; family Felidae; genus Acinonyx; species Acinonyx jubatus. Next base: position 111,153,142 of record NC_069386.1, on the reverse strand, counting down.
CATCAGCAACTTTTGGGGGAAAAAATAGGTACAGTTGAAATCTATTTATACTACCCTGATGGGCAGGAAGGCGACAGCCTGATCTAGGGAAGGTGGTTGAGGATTCAGCATCCCAGGGACCTGTGAGGCCAAGGTGAAGCATTCTGGGCAGGGCTTGGAGCCTCAAGCAGACCTGCTGTCTCACCACTTGGGTGCCAGGGTGCTTTTCCTAGTGCTGCTGTATCTTTGCTCTCTCCTGCTCCACCCCTCAGGGGTTCCCTCGTCCAATGGCTAGCAGGCTCATGGTGACCTGAAACCAGGGCAAAGGGCAATTGGACCCAATCTAGCCTCTTTACAGAGTCCTAGGGCCAAGTTGATAGCTCAGGCCTTTATTCTGTATCTTGTGGTTACTTTTCACTTCAATAACCTGACTCAAAAGCCATCTGATGCAGGTTTCACTACTCAGTTCCCCTTCCTGAAGGTGACATGTTGTTGTGACAGTCTGTGCCTCAGTTTCCCCATGTGTGAGAACAGAAACTTCTCAAGCTTCTAGCACATACTAGCTTGACCAAGGGAGCCCTCCCTGAGAAAATAACTGAAAAGATTTCCTTTTATGGGCTGAGAGAGGCAGCCTGGTGAGGGTAAGGGGCAAGAGACACTTGGCTTTCAGGATCAAACAGATCTGGGTTCAAGTCCTGGATTTGCCTCTTCCTATCTATGTGATCTCTGAGCCTTGGAAATCACAACCAGTCCAATCCTCAAAACAGCCTCTGAAGTAGATGCTATAATTGAGAAACAGGTAGAGAGGTAAGTTAGCTTGCCCACAGTCACAGAGCTGGTAGGTAGCAGAATCAGGTGGCCGAGCTCTGGCCTCTGCTCCTAACCACCACACTACACTGCCCTGCTTCCTTTAAGACCTTGAAGAGCAGAATTCTGATCCTGGACCGGCCAGTAGCTTAAGTTGCATTGTCGCTTGGGCCTCATCTATAAAACGAGGGAAGAAGACCCCTGATTCTACACAATGTAGCACTATCTTAGTCTTTAAGTTGTTTCTGGGAGTGTGTTGTTTCTGCCCCTCAGACCACAAGGTCCTGGGACAGTTGTTGGGAGATCTCTCCTCCTTGCCCCCCACATCACTATGCCTTGCCTCCTAGCCTTGGCTTCAAGGATCAGCAACCAGGGCTGTGAAAGAGCCTGTTCCCAGGGTCTCCTGGGTGTCCACAGCAGCCCTCTTCCAGGGCTCCAGTGTTCTGTGAGGAAGGAGGCTGTCTCTGGACAGCGTGGACCATGATGTGCCAATAGCCTGCATCAAAGTTCACTTGGCCTTTTGGTCACACTGGGTGACCAATTTAAAGTAATTCTGAGAACCTCAGTATTAGAGGGGAATGGGCAACCAGGACAGGAATGCAGGAGTGTCATCTTCAGCAGCTCTGACCCACCTGGCTGGGGAATGGGCAACCAGGACAGGAATGCAGGAGTGTCATCTTCAGCGGCTCTGACCCACCTGGCTGGTGTGGCCTCATAACAGCCATCTCAGCCTAACCTAGGACTCAAGTTAGGGCTAAAAGAGTCTGAGCCCCTCCTAGCTGGTCCAAATAGAAAGTTCTTCCTCGAGTTGTGCTGCAGTGTGACTTTCCTGTCATGTTCATCACCTTCTGGGGCGAGTGTGGCCCTTTGGAGAATGGCAGGGTCCCTCTCATCGGATAGTCCTTTATCAACTTGAAGAGAGTCCCTGTGTCCCTGCCAACTCCTCCATTTCCTAGATTAAACGTTCACATTTCCTTTAATTCTACATCTTGGGTCAGAGTTCTTTGAGGCTTTTTCCTCACCACCCTACTCTCTCTTCTTTCCAATCTGTCCTAATGGATTTTCCAGGAATCCCAACTCAGGATCTCTTTAAAGATACTATTCTCAGAGGGGTGCCTGAGTGATTCAATTGGTTAAGTGTTGACTCTTGATTTTAACTCAAGTCTTGATCTCTGTGTCATGGGTTCGAGCCGTGTGTTGGGCTCTGTGCTGGGGATGGTGCCTACTTAAAAAAAAAAAAAAAAAAAAAAACACTATTCTCAGAGCATAACACTCTAATGCTTGGTAGGCCAGGACTATTGTCTATTGTCTCCCTTTGCCATTTCTTCCCTCCACCCCCTCCAACTCTCCAGGCTTTCTTCTGGAAACTGCACCCCCCAAAACTCCACCACGTGGTCCTTGTAGGGATTGCCTTGCTCAGCTATGATTCTGTCCCCAAGGATAGCTGATTGGCCAAGAGGTTAGTACTATATTTAAGCTGCTCCAATCAATTAATTTCTTGGGATTTGGGGACTTGAGTGCCTCTCTGGTGGCTACAACTGTGAGATACAAAAACTCAGCAGCTATTGGCAGCTATATTGATCAGGACAGAGTAGGCTATGCTGTGGAAATGAATCAATCCCGAGATGTTAGTGGCTTATTCCAATGAAAATATATTTCCTTTCCATGTAAAGTTTGATGGGGGTTGGGTACTTCTCCTTGGAAGCTCTTCTCCAAGTGGTGATTTAGGGATCCAAGATCTTTCCACACTAAGGTTCCATCCTCTTAAAAGTCTTTCACTTCCAGGGGCGACTGGGTGGCTCAGTCAGTTGAGTGTCTGACTTTGGCTCGGGTCACAGTCTCACGGTTTGTGAGTTCGAGCCCTGTATGAGGCTCACTGCTGTCAGCACAGAGCCTGTTCCAGATCCTCTGTCCCCCTCTCTCTCTGCCCCTCCCCCACTCACAATCACTCTCTCAAAAATAAACATTAAAAAACAAAGTCCTTCACTTCCAGCTGCACAGATGGGGGTGAAGGAATGGAGGGGGTGGGGGAGGACATGGAGAAATCCTGTCTGCTTTGAACAGCTTCTACCTTAAAGGATGCACATCACTTCCACTCACATTCCCCAGTCAGGCTGCAGTCTAAAGCCTCACTTAACTAACTGCAGGGTGGAGACTGGGAGAGGTCATCCTTCTTTGTGCTGAGGGAGAAGAGAAAAAACAGAGATCTGTGAAAATTATCAAACTTGGGATAGGAAACTTGCTGTTGCCATGTTATGTGCAGAAAGCTGGTCTGTACTGAGAGAAGCAGGCATAGGCAGGAGAGGTGAGAGATGGGGAGAAAGTTCCTGACTAGATGGCTCCTGAGGTTCACCACCTTCTCTAGGGCTTCTTTTCTGTGAGATACCACGGCATACCTCCAGTACATTTCTCCTGTGGTAATTCTGTATTACTTTTGGTCACCTACATCTAAAGGAGACTTATTGAAAACATACCTTGTCTTCACATTATAATGCTACTCATGCAGACTAAATGATCTTTTTTTTTTTTTTTTTTTTTAACCTTTTCACTCAAGCTGTTATAAATTCAAATCTCTGCATCAGGACTTGTCTATTTCATGTGACCTCTGCTAGCAAATATTTTAGACATTGTAGACTATACGATCCCTGTACAACTACTCAATTCTGTTGCTGTAGTGTGACAGCAGCCACAGATAGTATACAAACAATTGAACGTGGCTGTGTTCCAATAAAATCTAATTTTACAAAAACGGCTGCAGGCTGGATTTGGCACACAGGCTGTGGTTTGACAACCCCTGATCTAGGTGGTCTTTTTTAGAATCTGAGCTTGAGATTCTCATATCTCCCTATAAAACATAATCTTGTTAACTTCGACCCATCTTTCATGTCAGCAGACATATTTTTGGATCCTGACTCTACCATTAGCATAGCAGATTCCCCTCCCAGCCCCTGCTCTGTGTCATGTGCATATCAAATGAGATTTCAGTGTCTTAACGGTTTGTCTAGACTAGCAGGCCCTTGAAAATGTAATAGGTGGTGACTGTGCTGCCCCTCCTGAGAAAGGACACACTGGGAAGCCAGGACCCAAAGATAAGATGTGTGACAGGACACCCTCCTAATCATTCCATGCCCGGCCTCTGCTGACTTGGGCCTAACACCCTATCTATCTGTTTCTCTGATTTCATGGAGGGCATCTGGCTCAGGGGTGGGGCGGGAGTAATTTGGGGATGTTTGCTTCCCTGAAGAATTCCTTTACTCAACATTAATTGTGATTCAATGTGATAAGCCCCATAGGGACTTATTCCTTAACTGTGTCCTCCAGCAATCTCTGGGGCATCCTCCATAGGTTAGAGGCATGGATGGCAATCTTAGGGCTGGGTGGAATTTAGCAATCATCAAGTCCAGTACCCCTCATTATGTAGATGAGAAATCATGAAGGTGGAGATGTGAACAACTTGTGCAAAGGCAAGGAGGGCATCTGTGGAAGAGGCAAGCTGGAACCTGGTGTCCTGCTTCCTCCTTCCACATCCTTTCAAAAGGAACTGCTTCCAGTGAGCTTCAAGGCCATGAAGCCCCCGGAACCCTGGGTACTCAGTGCCTCTATGTGGGCTTTCCAGCTTAGCATCAAAATGAACAGAAGATCTATTTTTTCCTGGGGAAAAAACTGGTTTTGTGGACTCTCATTGCCTTGGCTGTAAAGCCAAAAGGACTTTGAATTCGTCATAAGAAAACTGTGAAGTCCATGAGCTGCTTTGTAAATTGTCTTCCTTAAACCAAGGTGATGATGTTTCCTTATGAATTGTGATTTCTATGTGCATGTTTTTTTTTTTTCTGACTCCCATGAGTGTTTTTTCCCAACACCAAATATGTGTTGTTTTCTCCATCAATTCTCCATCACCAACTAGGTGTCTAGCAATTCAATTCAATTCAATTCAATCCTGACACTATCTACCTGGAGTTAGCATCAGATCCCACAAGCTTTAGGACTCAGTCCCAAAGACTCTCCCCACTTTAAATACCAGCAAGTGGAATCCCCAGATGACACTTAACTTTTACCTGACCCATTCAGAGGTTTCCACAATTTCCCCCAAACCAGGTCTGATAATTCACTGAAATGACTCACAGAACTAAAGAAAGTCTTCTACTTATGATTACCATTTCATTATAAAGGATACAACTCAGGAAGAGACAAATAGTAGAGATACATAGAGCAAAGAATGAGGCTAGAGGGGAGAGTGGAACTTCTATTCCCTTTCAGGGCTCATTACTCACTGAACACTTTGATGTGTTCACCAACCTGGAAGTTCTCTGAATCTCATTGTTTCAGAGTTTATATAACTCAATCTCCAGCCCCCTCCCCCACCCCCAAGAGTTTGAGAGCTGGGGCTGAACATTTCCACCCTCTAATCGTGTTTGGTCTTTCTGGTGATTGGCTCCCCATCCTGAAGCTAGCTGGAGACTCTACCCTGAGTCACCTCCTTAGCATAAACTACTGTGTGTTCAAAAGGACTCAGTATGAATATCAAAAGACATTCCTATCAGGGAATTCCAAGGTTTTGAGGAGTTTTGTGCCAGGAACCCAGGATAAAGAACCAAAAAGTGCATATATTTTTATTATACCATATTATACTATATAGCTCCTAAATCAGCTAGGATATTTATAGCTGGATCCCTAGAAACACACTCTGGACACACAGTTAATCACACTTATCACTAAGAGGCCACCCACGTACCACAAAAGGCAAGGATACTCCTTGTCTTACTTAGTACCTGTTTCCTCATTTGGGATATGAGGCTTGACTGGGGCCATGCCAGTGTTATACTCCTGTTTCTGACTTGACAGCATTACCGCCATTCCCAGAACCTGGCCCTCCTCCCCTTTGCCTGTGCCAAGCCATCTCCTTGGAATGCTCTTCTTTCCCTTCTTTTCCTGTCAGATTGCAGGTGAGTAAAAAGACCTCAGGACACAGAATAGTTTGTGATAGTGGTAGGTCTTCTATGACAGGATGCTCTTAATTTGCATTTCTTTCATTTTTCCCTTTGGCTAGAAGAAAGTTTTACACTGTCAGTTTTACACTGTCACAGAACAAACACTTGCACTTTTTGGCTCACAACTTACAGAGCTCATTTAATGCAATTTTGTTGCTTCTGTCACATTTCTGACTATCACAAACAAATCCTTCCCTATGGGGGTTGGAAGGACACATGCCCATCCTCCCCTTTTCCCTGAAGCTACATTTGTGGTCAAAATCATATTCATCTTCACAAGCCCTCCTCAAGTGCTTCCTCCTCTGTGAAGCCTTCAGGGTTCATCCAGGTAGAATTAAAACGGATCTTTGCATAGCACTTTGCACCCTGGGCTCTAACATCTTGTTTATGAGGCTGTTGCCTGCAAAGGCTGCATTTGTTGTTTATCTTTGCCCTGAGGAGTATCTGACACATAATGTGGGCTTACTAAATATTTAGTCCTGATCTATAGGAGAGAGAAGTCAACCTAATTAGACAAGAACCAGGACAGGACACAGAGGAAAATTGGTGGTGGGGGCAGGGAAGGTGCTCCTTGGTAGCCATCCTCTTTTCAGAGGAGAGGCTATTACTCATCTATGCCTGGTTCTGGTTTACTCTGCTTTTGGCACTGCTGGACCCACCTCCCACTAGACACACACATAGTTCTATTAATAGATATAACTCAAAGACAACAACTCCAAAAATAATCTCTTCTTCAAGGTCAATGCAAGGCCACAGAAACACCATCCTGGTCAACCCATGGAACCAATGGGTGGACATTGGGTCCTAGGCAAAAAGACTCCCAACCCTCAAGGATGGGGCACTGTGGAGTGTTAGAAGGGCCACATTATGACTTTCATGGGACTTAGGCACTTGCGCCTTTATGGGCTCATCCCTCCATAAAAATATACGTAAAATTATATTTTACAATTACGTTGGCATAAAGACAAATATAATCCAGTCTTGACTCATTTTTATATATCTATTATTATTACATTCATCTCCTGATTTTAAAAGAAATTAAAATTAAAACATTTTCATGGGTCCCTAAAAGTATTGTGGGCCTGTATTTGCCTGGGTTCTCCAGAAAAATAGAACCAATAGGAGATATATAGATTATGTACACATATTATAGATATATATTATAGATGCGTACTATAAGGAATTGGCTCATGCAGTATTGGAGGCTGAGAAGTCCCACAGTCTGCAGTTAGCAAGCTACAGACCCAGGAAAGCCGATGGTGTAAATTCCAGTCCAAGTCTGAGATCAAAGGCAGGAGAAAAATCAATGTGCCAGCTCAAAGACAATCAGGCAGAGAAAGTGAATTCTCCCTTACTCTGCCTTTTTTGTTCTATTCAGGCTTCCAACAGATTGGATGAGGCCTACCCATGTTGGGAAGGACAATCTGCTTTACTTGATCTATGGATTCAAATGTTAATCTCATCCAGAAACGCCCTCACAGACATACCCTGAATAATGCTTAACCAAACATCTGGGCACCTAATAGCCCAGTCAAGTTGACCCATAAAATTAACCATCACAAGCTCACACTTCATCAACTAGGCATCCATACACATCTTCTTAAACCATACTTATTCTCCAAATACAGACAATAAAAAAGGCCATACATCTGCCTAACATGATACAACAATCTTGCATACAACCAAAAATGCACTCCTTCCCCAGAAGTGATAAACTCCTTTAATGATGTTTACTCTTCTTTCTGATATCATAGAACTTAAATACTATGATATAAAATTAACAAATCTTTAAAACTATTATAGAAGGACAATATATCTTATGTTACATGATAAGGGAATGGGGGGAGGGAAGAAAAAAGATATTTGCATACCAGTATATTCATAAAAAAATAAAGAGGAAACATTCTTTACAATTATAGCCCTCATTTCTGTAACTGGTCATGTGGTCATAGCCTGTATTTATTTATTTTTAATAATAATGTAATTTTAAAAAATTTAATTTTTTTAAATGTTTATTTATTTTTGAGACAGAGAGAGACAGAGCATGAATGGGGAAGGGTCAGAGAGAGAGGGAGACACAGAATCCGAAGCAGGCTCCAGGCTCTGATCTGTCAGCACGGAGCCCGACGCGGGGCTGGAACTCACAGACTGTGAGATCATGGCCTGAGCTGAAGTCAGATGCTCAACCGAAAATTAAATTTTTTTTTAGAGAGAGAGAAAGAGAGCACGCACATGAGCAAGGCAGAGGGGCAGACAGAGGGAGACAGAGAATCTCAAGAAGGCTCCACGCTCAGTGCAGAGCAAGACATGGGGCTCTATCCCATGACCCTGGGATCATGACCTGAGCCAAAATCAAGAGTCAAATGCTCAACCAACTGAGCCACCCAGGTGCCGGCATAGTTGGTATTTAGAACGATTTTCTTCCATTAACCACTCTGTATTCCTTTTGCCTTCAGCAAGCACCTCAAGTAGTCATGGTTCTTTACCTGGTGGGGTGACCCAAACCTTCATTCCTGTAGGATCTGGGCCATTTATAAGCCGTGCCTGGATTGAGTTGTTGCAGTTTTTCACTGACCTTACTCACAGGTCATGGTAATACCAAGAGACATCCTGAGAGAGCTCCTACATTCCAGACATACTCTCCTTTACCTCAGTGTGCATTCACAGTCCAATTTCCCCTTGTTAGTGAAGACCAATCATCCCCTTTAGTGGGATAACTTGGTCTTCTTTGCCTGTTGATTCAGGGGCGTGGGGAGTCCAAACTGGCTGGGCTGTAGTCCTAACTTCCAGTTCAATAGAATAATTGTTGTGTCTCCAGGTGAAAACATTCCTCCCTTTGGAGCTAAGGCCTCTAGGCCAGCAGAGCATAAGGTCATGGGAACAGGAAGCAAAAATATTGCTAGTGAGTAAGTAGGGGTAATAGTGAGCAGTGCCACTCCCGTTTCTATCTCTTGATTCCTCGGTCTGTGAATCCTGGCTATGGGGGAAACAGCACCATATTTTGACACTAATTCAGAGCTTATACAGCCTTCTGGAGAACTTTATCCCAGTCCTGCAAGGTATTGCCACCTAGCTGGCACTATAAATGAGTCTTCAAAAGATCACTCCACACTTCTATCAAACCATATCAAGCCAGAATGGTGGGGAACATGGTAAGACTAGTGAATTCCACAATCATGGACCTATCGTTGCACTTCTTTTGCTGTGAAGTAAGTTCCCTGATCAGAAGCAATGTTGGGTGGAATTCCATGATGGCGTATCAGGCATTCTGTAAGTCCCTGGATGGTAGTTTTAGCAGAAGCATTGCACTATAGGTAAGGCAATTCTGTATCCAGGGTATCTATTCTAGTAAGAACAAAATGCTGCCCCTTCCACAACAGAAGTGGTTCAATGTAATCAACCTACCCCAGGTAAGTGGACTGAGCACCCTGGAAAGTTGTGCCGTATCAGGGGCTCAGTGTTTGCCTCTGCTGCCAGTTGTTTGGACACTCATCAGTGGCCAGCTAGGTTAGCTTTGGTGAATAGAAGTCCATGTTGCTGAGCCCTATATAACCACCACCCCTGCCACGATGGCCACTTGGTTCATGAGCCTGTTGGGTGATGGTGGGGTGGGTGGGGAAAGAGGCTGACTGGTATCCACAGAACAGGTCATCTGATTCATTTGAATATTAAAATTCTCCTCTGCTGAGGTCACCCTTTGGTAAGAATTCACACGGGACACAAATATCTTCATGTTTTCCCCTGCTCCATTCAGAGAGGTTTATCCACATAACTCTTCCTCAAATTTCCTTATCACCAATTTTCCAATCATGTTCGTCCCAGATCCCTGGCCATCCAAACCATTGGCCATAGCCCAATGGATCAATGTATAATCACATGTCTGGTATTTCTTCTTCTACACAAAGTGAAAAACCCAGTGCATCCTCCCAAGAGTTCTGCCCACTGGGAGGATTTCCCTTCACCACTGCCTTCAGGGATGTCTCAGAGAGGGGCAGCAGTGCTGTAGCTGTCCACAGTCAGATGTGCCTGCATGCCATGCAGAACCATCTGCAACCCAGGCCTGGGTCTTCTCTTCTCCTGTCAACTGATCATAGGGAACTCCCCATGAGGCTGTATGTGCAGGCTGGGAGAGAGAAAGCAGTGGAGCAGGGGTGGGGACCATGAGCATTTGGGTAACTTACTTTTGCCTTCAGGGTCTGCTCAAGCAGGATCATGTATATATTATTCCCATTTGATGATGGAATACATGCTGGACTTCATGGTTTGGTAGGTCAGATAACATCTGGTTCACGACAGGGAGCTCAGGTTGCCTGATAACTTGGTTAAGTGTTCAGTCTCTGCTGAGGCCCAGTAGCAGACAAAGAGTTGTTTCTCAAAAGGAGAGTATTTAACTTCAGAGGATGGGAGGGCTTTGCTGCAAAATCCTAAGGCCTTGGTGCTGTGATTCACCTACAAGGGCCTGTCAAGGACTCTGAACAGCATGTCTATCTGCTGCTGACACTACAAGCATCATTGGGTCTACTGGATCATATGCCTAAGTGGCAGAATAGCTGTGTGGCAGCCTGGATCTGTGGCAGAGCCTCTCCTTTTCTGACCCCACTGAAAACTAGCAACTTTTTGGGTCCCTTAGTAAATGGGCTGGATAACATACCCAATGAGGAATATGTCACCTCTAAAACCTAGAGGCACTACAAAGCATTGTGTTTCTTTCTTGGTTGTAGGAGGAGCCAGATGCAACTAATCCTTCACGTTTCAAGGGCTATCTTGACATGTTTCACACTACTGGACACGTAGAAATTTCACTGAGGTAAAGGGCCCCTGGATTTTTGTGGGATTAATAAATCCTACCCTCTGACATGCAAATGTCTCACCGATGACTCTAGAGTCATTGCTTTTTGTTCTGTAGGTCAGTTAGCTAATGTCATCAATGTAATGGACCAGTGTGACATCTTGTGGAAGAAAAAAGTGATCAAGATCCCTGTGAACTAAATGATGACATAGGGCCTGAGGGTTGATATACCCCCAAGGGAGGACAGTGCAGATACATTGCTGGCCTTGCCCGCTGAAAGCAAAAAGCTTCTGGTGAAATTCTGTTGTCAAGAAAAAAGCATTTGCTAGACCAATTGCTGCATGTGAGGTATCACGGACATGCTAGTTTGGCACTAATTCCCAGTCCCTCCAGGAATGTGGTATTGCTTTTGTTTCCTTTTTTTTTTTCTGGATAGATGCTTCTAGTGGACTTTCCCACCATAATAATCCTCACTCCACAGGTCAGGGAACCCATGTGGGGATTATACCAGCTGCTGAGTAGATCTATTCCAATCATGAATTTTGGAACTAGGGAAATAACCACAGGATGGGTTTGAGGACTGCTAGGGTCTGAATGTTTGTTTTAAAATTCATATGTTAAAATCCTAACCCCTAAAGGTGATGGTGTTAGTAGGTGGGGCCTTTGGGGTGTGATTAGGTCATGAAGGTGGAGACCTCATGAACAGGAATAGTGCTCTTGTGAAAAAGATCCCACAGGGCTCCCTAGCTCCCTCCACCATGTGAGGATACAATAAGAAGTCTGCAGCTCAGAAGACAGCCCTCACCCAACCATGTTGGCACCCTGATCTTAGACTTCTAGCTTTTGGAATTGTGAGCAACAAATTTCTGAGCCACCCAGTCTGTGGCATTTTGTTATAGCAGCCTGAATGGACTAAGACAGGGACCCACTGGGAAATGAATCAGAGTTAAAATTCCACTGATCACCTGACTTCCATAAGCCTCTGCTCTGGTAGACGACAGTGACATTTTGAGTCTCTCGGAATTAATGTCACTTTGGAGTCAATGCCTAGTAGTCCCTGAAGGGCCTGATTATTTCCCAATTCACAATTAAAAGTAAAAAGTTAAAGTTTTTTATTTTATTTTTTAAAGTTTATTATTGCGTGTGTGTGTGTCTGTGTGTGTGTGTGTGTGTGTGTGAGAGAGAGAGAGAGAGAGAGAGAGAGAGAGAGAGAGAGAGAGAGAGAGAGAGAACGAACAGACTTGGGTTGGGGAGGGGCAGAAAGAGAGGGAGAGAGAGAATCCCAAACAGGCTCCGCACTGTCAGTACAGAGTCCAAAACCTGCTTGGGATTCTCCCTCCCTCCCTCTCCCTCTCTCAAAATAAATAAATAAATATTTAAAACAATTAAAAAGTATACGTAAAAGGCTGTAGGTCTCTTTGGGAAAGGCCAGGAGAAAAATTCACAGTATAAATTCTGGCAGTGTACTGGGGTTCTTCATTAAGGGAAACTGACTTCTCCTTCATTCCCGGGGTTCTGGGTCTATAAACCTGCTCACATTTGGGAGTTGACTGAGGGAGCATGACTTTTTTTTATGATTCAGGTTAAACTTTTGTTCATTTGACCCAGAACTTGTCTGCTTATACAGATCAAGTAAGAATTTAATAGGCTCCCTATCTATTTCACTTCTAGGTACACCATGATCAACTAGCTAACACCATAGATCTATGGGAGTCAGACTATTCTGATTGCTGCTTTGGCTCTGCTGTCCTTTACCATAACCATGCCCACTTTGCTTCTGGTAGTTGAGCGCTGACATTTGACCCCTACCATACCAGGATCCAATTACTCCCATTGCATTTAGGTTTCCCGACTCAGTGACTGTGGTCCTTACTATAAGGTCTGGCCTACAGATAAGAGTGATCCCAGAGATTTTCAAGGATTCCTGGGCTCGTTTCACAGATTTATTTCTCACAGTAGTGGTGAAGGGTGGGTATTCTGGACTCTTCCAGTGTGGGTGAGTAAATCTTAAATGATTAATCCACTCTAAAATTCCAACCCCCTTAACCTTTGACTCTCTTCCTCTACATTAAACTAAGGCTGGCATGGCATTTGTAATTCACCCACTGTGGGTCACCTTTTGATCCATATTTTAGCCAACCAGACAAACTGTTAGAGCCCTTCACGATGCCCTCAGCTGAAACATTAAATGCAGAATTTCTGCTTAGTGAACCCATGTCAATAAATTTGGCCTGATCCAACTTTACGTTCTTTCCACCATCATCCTACACTCCCAAGCTTCATTTGCATAAACATTACCCAAATTTCTGTCTGTATAAATCAGAAAACTCAAATAGTTCTTTTGGAGTGCAGCACACCTCCTCATGGGTCCTACTTTGTAGCTCATCTTTAGGGACTTGAGTCTGGCTGTAGGTCTAGGAGCAGACAGGTGATGGAGGTGGGTCCTGAGGAGAATCAGCATCGTCTTGCACAGCAAATGCCTCAGGGGAAGACATTACGGTTTCTTCAGGTTGTGCAGGGTTAGTGCCCTCAGATGAGAGGGAAAAGTTACTACTGGAGGTGGGGAGGCTGCTTCCTCTGGCAAAGAAGACTCTTCAGAATTTAGGGTCTTACCGTCCCCAGTTTCATCAGGGTCTTCTTACCTATCCCCACTCCAATTTATAGGATCCCATTCTTTCTCAGTCAATGCCTTCACTTTAACAGTAGACACCTCGCAAGAGAGGGAGCTCAATTTGTGTTGTAACTCAGCTAGTGGCACTTTTTTATTTTAAAAATGTCATCCAAGGCGTGCTTGGGTGGCTCAGTGGGTTAAGCAATCAATTCTTGATTTTGGCTCAGGTCATGATCTCACCATTTGTGAGATGGACTCCCACATCAGGCTCTGCGCTGACAGCATGGAGCTTGCTTGGGATTTTTACTCTTCCTGCCCCCTCCCCTGCTTACCCTCTCTCTCTTACAAAATAAATAAACTTAAAAAAATTATTGCATTAATTGCATATAATTATTGCATTATTGCATATAATCCAAATTTTGCATTATACTCCATATTTATTTATTCTTCCCCTAAATATTTGCATAAAAGATGATGCTCCATTTTTATCCTGTAGCTCCACAAGTCCTGGAATACAGGTCCCCTACTTGAAAAAAAATGGATTAGAGAGAAAGGCCAGCTCTGAGGCTCTTTGTCAGAGACTAATGACACTACAAAAGTTAGGATCAATATTCTGCTGTCTTTCCTGCCTTCTCTTCCATCTTCCCATTTTCCAGATGGGGAAAGTAAGGCCTAGAGAAGGGTGCCTATTTGTTTAGTGTGTCAAGGCAGGGGATGAGACAGAATCAGAGCAGCAACACAGCAAACCAGGAGATCTTCTGGGTGTGTCTTCCATATCCTAAGCATCATCCAGAGAAAGACAAATCCTACCTACCTATGTATTCAAATAGACCACACTCCATGTACCTAAGGCCCATTTAATATAACTTCACATCCATATCAAGGAAGTTCAATCTTTGAGAAAATAAACATTGACCCAGCTTCAAATCAGTGAGACCTTCTGCTGTTTATTTTTAGTTCTCTGGATGTGTGATCATCACTAATGCAATAAAGAAAATGCAGATGCTTCCCATAATTACCCAGATAATAAATCATGGTTGAAAGGCTGCTAGGGACAGTGTGTTCTGATGGCCTTGGCTAAGGAGGTAGCTCTGTCCCTGAGGAATAAGTGAGATGCATTGGATGGGGAATGGATTAGACACTCCTGGTTGGTGTGTCCTGAGAGAAGGCTTGAGTGGGTATGCAATGTATCAAAGAATGGATCTTAAGGGGTCTACATAGAATGAGTGTGGTGTGGTGTGTGTATGTGTGGTGTGTGTGACATGGTGTGTGTGTGTGTTGGCATGTTTATGTGGTATATGTGTGGTCTGTTTATGTGGTATATGTTTTTGTATGTGTGGTGTGTGTATGTGTGGTGTGGGGTGGGTGTAGGTATTGTGTAGTACGTGTGGTGTATGTGTAGTGTGGTATGTGTGAATGTGTGTGGTGTGTATATGTGTGTGGTATGTGTGTGCAGTGTATGTGTGGTATATATGCGGTATGGTATGTTTGTATGTGTGTGGTATGTGTGTAAATGTGTGATGTGTGGTGTATGGCATGGTTTGCATGTGTATGGTTTGTACAGTTTGTATGTAGTGTGTGTGTGGTGTGTGTGGTGTAGCGTGTGGTGTGTATGTGTGCAGTGTGCATGTGGTGTGTGTATATGTGTATTGTAAGTATGGTGCATGTATGTGGATGTAGTATATGTAGGTTTGGTGTGTGTATGTATGTGTGGATTGTGTATGTGTGTGGTATGTGTGTGGCGTGTGTTGAATGGTGTATATGTTTGTGTGGTGAATGTTCGTATCTTGTATACGGGGTATCTGTATCTGCTTGTGTGGTATGTGTGTGTGTGCTACATATGTGAGTAGTATATGGTATGGTATGTGTAGTGTGGTATGTGAGTGTAGTGTGTGTGGTGTGTGTATGTAGTGTGATGCATATGTGTGGTATGTGTATTGTGCAGTATGTATGTGGTATGTGTATGGTGTGGTGTCTATGTGGTGTATGTATGTGTGGGGTGTGTGTGGTATGGGTGTGGTATGGTGTATGTATGTGTGTGATGTGTATATAATATGTGGTGTATATGTGGAATGTGTGGTGTGTGTGGTGTGGTATGTGTGTGTATGTGTGTGGTGTGTGCATGTGTGATATGTGTGGTGTTTATGTGGTATACGTTTGTGTATGTGGCATGTGTATGGTGTGGTGTATCCATGGTGTGTGTACATGCATGAAGTGTTTGTGTGGCATGTGTGTGGTATGTGTATGTGTGGCATGTGTGTGGTGTATGTGTTTATGGTGTGTGTGTATGTGTGGTGTGGTGCACGTATGTGCATGTAGTGTGTGTTTTTGTGCTGTGTATGTGCATGTATTATGTTTGTTTGGTGCTGTGTATGTGTGTGGGGTGTGTGTGTGTGTGTGATGTGCTATGTGTGTATGTGTGTATGTATTTGTGGCATGTTGTGTGGTGTGTGTAGTATGGTGCGTATGTGCACGTAGTGTGTGTTTGTGTGGTGCATGTGTATGTGTGGTATGTATGTGTGGTGTGTGTGGTATGTGTGTATGTGTGTGGTGTGTGTGTGGTGTGATATGCATGTGCATGTAGTAGGTGTTTGCATGGTGTGTGTGTGTGTGCATATATGTGGTGTGTGGGGTATATGTATGTGTGTGGTGTGTACGTGTGGTATGTGTGGTGTGGTACATGGATGTATGTAGTGTGTGGGTGACGGGTGGGTGGTGTATGTATGTGGGGTGTGGTATGTGTGGTGTGGTGTGTATGTGGTGTAGTGTATGTTTGTGTGGTATGTGTGGGGGGTGTGTGTGCACTGGAAGGGATGGGGGTGGGAAATGAAAAGACTGGGGGAGCCAGCTGATGGGTTTTGAACCACAGGGGGGAGGCTGGTGGCAATGGTATTACTTCCAGGTGTCTAATGAGCATCCAAAGTGTTTTCCTGCCAAGACCCTATTTCTCTTTCTTTCTGGTTGAAATTGTTGAATTTCCCTTTTGCCAAAGACAGTTTGAGTTTAGTTTCAGCCACTGGCAAGCGAAAGAGCCCTAGGCAGCCATGGAAGAGTCTTGTGAAAAGAGCATTAGGCTGAAAGTCATGAGCAGAGGCTCTGTCATAAACTGCACTTATGACCTAGACTTAGTTTCTCCATTTGTAAAAAGATGAGTCGTTCCAGATTTTGGATTTCATGGGCCAGTTAATATCATTGCAAATAACCATGTCACCTACAACTATCACTAACATTTTATAAAAAGAGAATATTTTAATATTGAAAGTGTGAAGGACAACATCTCAAAATTAAAAAACAATTAAGCTGGATTTTAAGAAAAACCCACCATATCATTTGTATTTTTTCTCCATATTGCCCTAGACTGGAGAAAACATCATTGTGCACTGGTACTGCTCTGGTGCCTGGGGTTTGGAGACTTTTATATTTCATGAACTCTCGGGTCCATCTTCAAGCTCCAATATGGTAGCATTAATCTTCCAGCTCTGCACCTTCTTTCAAAATTGTCAGTCTGCGACTTGTCACTAGCCTAGCCCTTAGCGATTCTTTCCTCCTTCTGCAGCTGAGAAAACAGAAGTGTCTACTCTAATAAGGAGACATTTCCTCCTCAAGCACACACACTGATGAAAACCTACTGCTACTGCTGCTACTACTACTAAAATATGGCCAAGAGCCTATTCCTGACACGATTCTAAATGCTTTACTTGTTTCATGTTTAAAAAGCTAACTCACTTCCATTTCACAACAACCTTATGAGATAGGTGTGATTGTTATCTTCATTTTGCAGATAAGGACACAGGCACAGAGACCCAGGGGAGGGCACTGGAAAAGGCCTTCTGAGAAAAGGAGGAAGGCTCAAGGGGAGATTAGGGATGGGACAAAATATCTTGGGGCCAGAGCATCCTACCCTGGGAGCTTTGCCAAGATGGGTCAAAGTGGCCTTGGGGAGATCTCTGGGAGAGGGCTCCATAGCTGGGCTGGGAAAGGTGTTAGACTGGATGCAGAACACAGATGGCAGATGGACTCTTTGGTGTTATCTCAGCCCAAACCCTTGACTCATTGGGCTTAACCTGTAAAATTGGGTTAACAGGCCTTACTTGAGGCTGGGAAGGAAGATGAGATAATAACTTCCTTGACTTTGGAGTCAGGGCAGGTCTGAAGACATTGTCCTGTTCTCGCTCCCCACTCCTTGTCCCCCTGGCCCCTACCAACCTTCCCCACCTTGGTAAATGGCACCACCCAGCACTGGGCTGCTCAAGCTGGAAGTCAGAGATTCAGCCTGACTCCTCCCCATCACCTACTCCAGCCCAGCAGCACGTCCTCTGGGTCCAACCTTCCAAACACGTCTCCAAATCCCCACCTCTCTCTCAACTCCACCAACAATTCCAAGCAGCATCCTCTTTCACTTGGACACTGCAGGGGTTCCTAAATGTTCTTCTTTCTCCCACCACTGCCCCTAAAGCCTGTTCCCAGACCTGCAGCCACAGTGATGCTTGAAAATGTAAGCCACAAAGGGTCCCTTGCTTAAAGACTTCCAATGATTTTCTGTTCTCCTCAGACAAAAATAAAAATCCCTAAACTTAGTATGATTGGTCTGGTCCCTGTCCACCCCTCCAACCATCTCAGGCCACAGGTCTTGCCTTCACTCACTGAACCCCAACTCCAATGAGACTGCAGTTCCTAGACCAGACCAAGCTCTTTTCTACTGAAGGACCTTTGCACCTGCTGGTATCTCAGCCTTGTGCTATTCCCTGTCAACTGCTTCTATCACCCAGACTCAGAAAGGCCTTCCCTGACCATCTTATTGGAAGCAGAATTTTACTTTATTTTCTATCACGGTACCTGTTTATTTCCTTTGAGCCCTCATTATAATATAAACATGTCATTCCCTGACTTTGCCTATTTTTTGCCTTGAGTTCACTGGACTGTAATGTCCATGAAGGCAAGGTCATGTCTGTCTTTTCATGGTTGTAGCTTCCTTGTGCAGCATTTGACACACAGTAGGCACTCAATAAATACTTTTGGATAAAAGATGAAAGATCTATTCCACAGGTCACAATAGGATCCCATCCCAGTGTCTCTTCTTGCCCCCCACCCTGCCCACTTCTGCCCCTCTGCTCTCTTCCTCCAGAGGGTAGGTCACCACACAGGAGGCTGGGAAAGTGCTGAATCCACTCTCAGAGCTGGTTTCTGACCTCATGAGGAGGGCTTACACAAGGTCTGAAGGTGGCAGCGAGGTTATGGGGTGGCAGATGGAGGCTGGGAGGAGTGACAGCTCCCAAGCACCTACTCTGACATCCTGAGAGAACTCTTTCCCCAGCCTGATCTCCCTTAGAGAAAAGGCGCCCCCTCTGCTGGACTGTGCAAAGCTGCTAAAGACCGGGTACCACCCAGGGGTGCCTGGGTACCTCAGTCAGTTGAGCGTCTGACTTCGGCTCAGGTCATGATCTCACTGTTCAGGAGTTCAAGCCCCTGGAGCCTGCTTTGGATTCTATGTCTTTGTCTGTCTCTGCCCCTTCCCTGCTTGTACTCTGTCTCTCTCTCAAAAAAAAAAAAAAAAAAAAAAAATTAAAAAAATTTAAAGAATGGGTACCACCCAGGGGAGAAGTGGTCAGGTATCCAGGAAGAGGTGAAACTTGGTATTTCAGGGCCAGGGAACCGATGTGCTGGTTTGAGAGGAAGAGTTTAGATTCTCCCCCAGGGCTGCAGGACATCAAGAATGAAATCTGGGGTATGTTGTTGCCTTGCTGCCCCCCTCTCCCCCAGCTACTCTGTGGTACAAAGTAGACTCTCCCTTCCTACATAGATGCCCACTGGCCTGGCATCCTGGGCATTTGCCCAGCCTTCACAGGGGAGGCTGGCCAACCTTGACTGGAAAGTAGTATCTTGTGACATCCACAGATCCTGGCAAGAAGCCCCAAGGCTTCAGGCAAGAATGGATCTGTAGGTTCCAGGAAAGAGGCTTCTGTGGGAAGCAGAGCCACAGTGGCATTTCTGCACCTCAGGGATCAGCGCACAGGAAAGTAAGAATTGTCTGGGAGCCAGAGAAGTTCAGAATCGCATTTGCAACACTCCCCATCTCCTCTGTTTATCCTGAAAAGTCAATACTTAACAGTCTCCACCATGCTGCCTTCTGATCTCTCCCCCTGCTCTCAATTTGGTGCAAAAATGGGTGATCAGAAAAATGTCCTGATGCGCTCATCCCACACAGCAAGATCCAACACGAGACATGACCAAGGGTATAGCTGGATGACACTTATGAGATGCCAGGCCTTGGATCAAATCCAAGGCAGAAAAGACCTGTTATCATCCAGGATCTGGGGGCCCAAGGGAGGAAAAGGACAGGGGGTGACATCCAGGCAAGGATGCTTTGAGATGGGGACCCTAAAGATCTGGTATTCCAGGGGTGCCTGGGTGGCTCAGTCAAGCAACCGACTCTTGATTTCAGCTCAGGTCATGATCTCATGGTTCATGAGTTCGAACCTGGCATTGGGGTCTGCACTGTGTGGAGCCTGCTTGGGATATTCATATTCTCATTCTCATTCTCTCTCTCTCTCTCCCCCTCTCTCCCCCTCCCTGGCATGCGCACGTGTGTGTATGCGTGTGTGTGCACGTGAGCACTCTCTCTCAAAATAAGCTCAAAAAAAAAAAAAAAAAAAAAGGAAAATAGTTAAAAAAAAAAAATCCAGTGTTCTGTTAACTCTTCATGTGACCCTCCTAGGAGTTTGACAAATACCTGAAAACTTGTATTACCACGATGGAGTTTAAAAACAATTTATAGAACAAAATACAACATGATGAGCACCCAGTGAGTGCTCTATTACTCTGTCCTGTTGTGGCCACTTCTCTGTGGGCATCTCACACACGTGCATTTGCTGCCCACAGAGCTGGGTATTCTCTCTGCAGTCCTCATAATGTATTCCCTTTTCATTTCTGCGCATGCACAGGGGCTGTTGCTTCAAACACAGTTTGGTCCTCCAAATGCCCCCCTGCACTGTGGTTGGCTTACAGTATAGTGGCTCTCACATCAGCGCAATTATGAGTCATCTAGCCTGCCTGATAAAATGAATATTCCTAGGCCCCCTTCAGATTATGATTTACGAGGTCTGAAGTGTGACCCAAGAACCTGTCTTTCTACACCATCCCAGGGGATTCTGGTTAGAGGGTCATAAGACGCCCCTGCCCCACCCTTTGAAAGGTATTGACTTAGAAGTCATTGTGCAAATGGTTGGTTTCTAATGTTTTCCTATTTAAATAATACTGCAATGAAAACTTTGTAGAAATGATTTTTTTTCTTTTACATTATTTTCTTTAGACATTTCCTTATAAGAAGTATTATGGAATCAAAGGATAGGAATTACTTTGTAGTTTTTGCCAAATTAGTCTCCAGGGAATTTGAATAACTGAACATTAAGTTTTAGCATTTAAATTGATTTTTATAACAATATACAAGTTGCTAAAACTGCAAGTTCAAGATTTATAGTGGGCTGCACATTTTTCTATGTAGAGGTTGGTGTGTAAATGATGTGCTCACTTCCTTATCAAAAAAGGAACAGGATACTGGCCTTTTATAGTTATATCAATTCCTTAGCTATTTTGGATAAAAAGCTTTATTTGCCACATAGAATTCTCCTCCTTCTGTGGCTTTCATTTTTGTGTTTGCTTTATTACATTCAGTGGCACAAAAGGCTCTTAAAAACACATTTGGATCCATCTACCCTGTCTGTGATATCTCTTTCATCAATAGTCAAAATGGTTTCTCCTCTTCATGGTTGAAACACATTTGCTTTTCCATTGTCTTCTCTGGCTTTTTATGACCCATTTGAAATGTATTGTAGTGCACGAGGTGAAAAATATGAATATAAGCTCATTCTGATTCATGCGGACGTCTCACTATTTAGATGATATTTATTCAATAATGATTCTTATAGCATTGTGTTGATGCTTATTCATTTTACATAAAGTTCTTAAATACCTTCAATCTATTTTCTCAGTATATTTCCCTCGTCAATTTTTCTTGTCTTTACCCTGATAGATTGTAGTGATAGCTATCTGGTTATTTTAAGTTCCCTAAAACATTTTTTTTTTCTAAATATTTTGCCCATTCATACTCCAGATGAGTTTTACTATTTATTTGTTAAGCCCTGCAATGCAGCTCATTGTGTCTTTATATTCTATTGTAATCTTAACTTTATTTAGATTTCACAATCAAGATCAAGGTGCAGCTCTTCAGGGGCACCTCAGTGGCTCAGTCAGTTAAGCGTCTGACTTTGGCTCAGGTCATGATTCCATGGCTTGTGAGCTGGAGCCCCACATCAGGCTCTGCACTGACAGCATGGAGCCCGCTTGGGATTCTCTATCTCTCTCTCTCCCCCAATAAACAAACAAACAAACTAAAAAAAAAAGTATAGCTCTTCATTCACTCATGTTTTCCTTTACACCTTAACATTTTCTTTGAAAAAAAATCATTTATTCCAAGTTAAATTAATTCCCAGCTATTTACTTTTTGTTGGTTTGCTTTTTGTTGTTCTTTTTTTCAATGCAGAAAAGGAACCTACAGTGTGTGTTAAGGTTTGATTAGCTGTTATCTCCTCTTTATCTGCCTAGGACTTGGCCCCAGCTATTTACTGTTGCGGGGGGCAGGAGGAGATTATTCTTGTGACTAAGCCAGCTCTCTCCTTTCTTCTCTCCACCTCACTCCTATTCTCATTCTCATGTTCACTAAAACACAAGCATTTTGACCCAAAAGCCTTGCAATAAAATGATACACTGTCCCCCCAAGCCCAGCCCAACCCAGCTCATGCTATTTCTTGGTTTCAGCCAGCAGTAATCTGTACGCTCCTCTGAGGAGTCCTCCATTTATCTTTCTCTCCTTTCCTTTCCCTCCCTTAAGATGGGCAGAATTGTCCTGCCTCCAGGACTCAGCATATTCCATTTATTAAATAAAACAGGAAGACACAGTATACTAGGTTGAATAAGCATCCTCTCAAAACTCATGTCCACGAAGGACCTCAGAATGTGAACTTACTTGGAAATATGGTCTTTGTGGATATAGTTAGTTAAGATGAGGTCATGCCTGGATTAGAATGGGCCCTAAATCCAATGACTGATGTCTTGATAAAAGGGATAACAGAGACACAGGCAAAAACAGGCGGATAGACAGACAAACAGGCAGGCAGACACACACACACACACACACACACACACACACACACACACAGGCGAAGGCTATGAGACAACAGAGGCAAAGATTGGACCAAGGAATCCCAAGGATATCTGACAAGCACCAGAAGCCAGGAGAGGCCTGGAGACCTGAAACAGATTCTCCCTCTGAGCCTCCAGAAAGAACCAACACTACCAATACCTTCTAGACTTCTAGCCTCCAGAGCAGAGAGAAGCTTCTGTTGATTTAAGCCACCCAGTCTGTGGTACTTTGTTATGGTGGCCCTAGAAAACCAGTCCACACAGGATCCTTGGTCTCGCCTGAAAGCACCCCAATGATTTTAATTGTAGAATTCTCTAAAACACAGGGAAGTGTCTTTGTTAATCTGCCCCAAAGCAGAGAATGAACAGTTCACTCTGGAATGTAAATACTTAAGAAATGATGAGGTTTTTCCTGTTTCCTGACCAACTAAAAGTCTCTCTCTGTAGAAGGCAAACTATTTATGGCATATTCCAAATTCTAAAAACCCAAGACTCTTTCACTAAGGGAGGTAGTGTGGTGTATTTCAAAAGGTTCAGAAGGTGGTCTCAGATGACCAGTGTCTTAATCTTGGCTCTGCCATTTACTAGAAGCCTAAGTGAGCAAGTTATAATCTCTTTGAGCTAGGCTCCCAATTTGTAAAAGGAGACAATAAAAACTTATGCCTAACATATTTTAGGAAGCTGTTGCTGGAATCTGATGAGATAATTTCTGGGAAATTATTGTTTAAAACTGTAAAGTGTCAGGCGGATGTTACCAATCAATAGTGGTTGCCTGTGAGGTTGGAGGAACAGGGTAAAAGGGTGTGAGGGAAACTTACTTCTCACTGTATCCTCTTTTGTTCCATGTAGTAATGGAAATAATATGTTAAAGAATATTTAATGTGCACCCACAAACATACGGCCAACTAATCTTTGACAAAGCAGGAAAGACTATCCAATGGAATAAAGACAGTATCTTCAGCAAGTGGTGCTGGGAAAACTGGACAGCGACATGCAGAAGAAAGAACCTGGACCACTTTCTTACACCACACACAAAAATAAACTCAAAATGGATGAAAGACCTAAATGTAAGACAGGAAGCCATCAAAATCCCTGAGGAGAAAGCAGGCAAAAACCTCTTTGACCTTGGCTGCAGCAACTTCTTACTCAACACATCTCTGGAAGCAAGGGAAACAAAAGCAAAAATGAACTACTGGGACCTCATCAAAATAAAAAGCTTCTGCACAGCGAAGGAAAACAATCAGCAAAACTAAAAGGCAACCGACAGAATGGAAGAAGATATTTGCAAACAACATATCAGATAAAGGGTTAGTATCCAAAATCTATAAAGAACTTATCAAACTCAACACCCCAAAAACAAATAACCCAGTGAAGAAATGGGCAAAAGACATGAATACACACTTCGCCAAAGAAGACATCCAGATGGTCAACCAACATATGAAAAAATGCTCAACATCACTCATCATCAGGGAAATAAAAATCAAAACCACAATGAGATGCCACCTCACACCTGTCAGAATGACTAACATTGACAACTCAGGCAACAACAGATGTTGGGGAGGATGCAGAGAAAGAAGATCTCTTTTGCATTGCTGCTGGGAATGCAAGCTGGTGCAGCCACTATAGAATAGAGTGTGGAGGTTCCTCAAAAAAATAAAAATAGAACTACCCTATAACCCAGCAATTGCACTACTAGGTATTTATCCAAGGGATACGGTATGCAATGTTTCAAAGGGACACATGCACCCCAATGTTTATAGCAGCACTATCAACAACAGCCAAAGTATGGAAAGAGCCCAAATGTCCATCAATGGATGAATGGATAAAGAAAATGTGGTATATATATACAATGGAGTATTACTCGGCAATCAAAAAGAATGAAATCTTGCCATTTGCAACTATGTGGATGGAACTAGAGGGTATTATTCTAAGGGAAATTAGTCAGAGAAAGACAAATATCATATGACTTCACTCATATGAGGGCTTTAAGATACAAAACAGATGAACTTAAGGGAAGGGAAGCAAAAATAATATAAAAACAGGGAGAGGGACAAAACATAAAACACTCTTAAATATGGAGAACAAACAGAGGGATGCTGGAGGGGTTGTGGGAGAGGGGATGTTTAAATGGGTAAGGGTCATTAAGGAATCTACCCCTGAAATCATTGTTGCACTGTATGATAACTAACTTGAGTGTAAATTTAAAAAATAAAATGAGATAAAATAAATAATAATTAAAAACAGACAGACCTGGGTTCAATTCCAGCCCTATAGCTTAAAGACCATGTGATCTTGAGCAAGTTATTTAGTCTCTTGAAATTGGTTTCTCATTTGAAAAATACAGAACAGAGCTAGGCCACAGGAACATTGAGTTAAACAAGATAATGCACTTATGGGGTTTAGTGTTGGCACCCAGCGTGTAGTAAGTGTTGAATAAATGTTAGACGTTGTTGTTAGCAGAATAATCTGGTTGGTTGGTTTCTAGTCATGGCTTTAGCCCACTTGAGTTTTGTGAACTTGAATGAAGTATTTCACCCCTGCAGGCACTTATTTCATATAAAAAGAGAGGATAGGTCTTGAACCTTAATATTCCTCTGACTCTAGGATTCTATGATCCCTTTAGTCCTAATGGGATAATTCCACTTGCCATGAGAACCAACATCAGGATAATCACATGAGGTAGCTGCCTAAAGGGCAAGATAAGAGAGGTTGCCAAAGTTCACCTGGCTTCTGCAGACCAAAGCCCATCTCTGTCTCCTGTCCTAGATCCCAGGCAGCAGTAGGGAGGCGCTGTGGGGAGCTGGTCTGTGGAGCATCCTGGTAAATAACTAACGGAAGGAAGGAAGGAAGGAAGGGAGGGAGGGAGGGAGGGAGGGAGGGAGGGAGGGAGGGAGGAAGGAAGGAAGGAAGGAAGGAAGGAAGGAAGGAAGGAAGGAAGGAATGCCAGGCCCTTAGGCCTACCTGAAAAACAGATTCCGAGGTCTGCAGGAAGGGGAAGTACTGGGCAGGGCAAGAGTCTGCCCCAGACTGAGTGCCAGTGAGAAAGGAGGCTGTGAGGAGGCTGAAATTGCAGTTTCTGGAGCTGTCTGAAGAGGCATTGTGTGCACTGGTTAAAAACCTAGCTGCGGAGCCAGATTGCCTGGGTTTGAATCTTGCCTCTTCCATTTATCAGCTGTGTGATCATGGTCAAAGTACTTAACATCTCTGGGCCTCAAATCCTCCATTTGTGAAACAGGAGTAAGGATGATAGTTCCCCCTACTGGGTTGTTGTGGAGAATAGTGTATATAAGAACTTAGCAAAGTGCCAGGCATATGATAAGTGCTACACAAGTGCCGGCTGTGAATATTTTTATGATATTGGGGAGCAAGATATCACTTTGGCCTTGGAACACTTGAGAATACATGTATAGGTAGGTGGGTGGGGGAGTCGTCCCTCTGTTGTTTCATTAGAAACAGTCGGAAGCATCCCCCCATGCTGACTGGAGGCCTGGGGCACGAGTGGAGCTCCTATAAGATACCTTCTGGAGACTCCCAGAAATGTGCAAGAGACTTTGTGAATGGTCCCGTAACAGTAGCAGAACATGCCAGAAAAATATATTCCTTATAATTACTATAGCACCTCCATACAGGCGCTTGAGGAAACTAAGTTTATACCATCACTGTTAAGGTTCAAATCCCCTCAAGTAAGAGTATTTTTGGAAGTGCTAAATAGCAAATTATCTGGGCACCTGGGTGACTCAGTGGGTTAAGTGTCCAACTCTTGATTTTTGGCCCAGTTCGTGATCTCATGGTTTGTGGGTTCAAGCCCCACATTGGGCTCTGCACTGACAGCACAGAACCTGCTTGGGATTCTCTCTCTCCCCCTCTCTCTGCCCCTCACGTGCTCTCTCCCTCTCTTAAAAATAAACATTTAAAGAAAGAAAAAAGTAAATAGTAAATTGTTTTCAGCCACGCAGTGCAAATGAGTTTCTCAGATGGGCCAATATTTTAGTAGAACCTGAGGGAACAAGAACTGGAACTGGTTGGGGCAGGTCAGTCCTGCCATGAGCTGTGTGTGAGACAGAAGATGGGTGGGGTCCTGGGTGGCAGACAAGAAGTTCTAAGTGTGCTTTGGGTGAGATATGAGGATGCTAGAGAGTAAGGAGAGGGGCATTGACAAAGGTGGCCTGCTTAAGTTTGGCCTTGGAGCCCCTGGGCCTTGGGTTGGCTGAATTTCCATGGCCACAGCCCATGAGGGCTGTTCCTCTGGCCCTCCTCGCCTGGTGGACCTTACTTGCCAGGGATATCTCAACTGCATGGGACTTGGCTGCCTCCTAGTGGCCACTGGGCAGACGTTCTCTTAAAATGGGCAGAGACAACAGGAAGATTTTCCAAAAGCCATTTGGATAGTGCTTCACAGTTATAAGGCACTGTCACAAAAATGACAGTGTAGCTTTTCTGCTTGAATATGCCCCCTGTCTTCCCATAGTCTTCAGCCACCTCAAGCATATTATCTACGCCAACCCTTCCCCAGCCACCTCCAACACTCCACCTTTCAGTTTCCGTTGACTCATCTAATTTCTCCTAATAGGTGGAGAGGGTCCTGGAGCTTGGAGAAGCAAGGGAAGACTGGTGAGCTGACTCCTCCAGGGCCTTGGGTCCTTGCTCTAGCCAGAGATTAGAGAGTGTGGCTGGAAAATGACAGTCCCCTTCACTCAGCTTGTGCACACTCTCCCCTCTTCACATGGTG